>NC_068950.1:45483475-46083475 GCF_026419915.1 Harpia harpyja
ATCGAAGGAGAGTCCTTACAACAGTCCCCATATGCCACAGGCATCCACACCCAAGGGAGATGCTGCACAAAGACAGAAGGTGAGCAGAAGTTGAACACAATTGCAGCATTTTAAAGTGGAGATCTGGTTACAGGAAAACACCCCAAAGTTTCTCAGTGCTCTCTGTTATTTGATAAACTTAGCAGAAACCTAATGAAGAACCTAAATTATTTTAAAAAATAATTCCTCTCCAGATTCAGCTGAGAGGCATATAAAAGATTATAAAAATATCTGGTGGTGCTTGATTGATAAATATCACAATTAAGTACAAGGCCCAGTTCAGAACTGAACTGCCTAAAAATTAGACACTTCAGCACACAGCCTTGAGAAATCTAGTCTGCAGGACAGAGTTGTGTTAGACAGCTGGGCACTGCTGCATTAGATGCAGCACACAAGACCTAACTGTTTCTTTACACAGAATGCACTGCCCTAATATTGCTGTATCTTCGTTTCTTGTTCATGACAAAAAGCTCATCCTCCTTTAGGACTATAAAGGTATGCTCTGTTACAGCTCATTGTAGCAAAATGAATGATTTTCTCATTAAGAGTGTAAAAGTAAGCTTGAGTGCATACTTTCATAAGCAAAACCAGCTGCTAACTGTAATACGTAATTCTAAGTGTGAACATGTTAACTCCGTTATACTTCATATCACATGTATCTTTTGAAGAAGAGAAGGAAGAGTAGGATTTTGTTCATATGACGAGAGAAGTAATTTGATTTCCAAAATACTGCAAAACAAGCTAGTCTTAGATTCTCTCAAAACAACATGGTAATATCTCCAAATGTAACTTTGCCCCCATGTTGTACTTAAAGCTACACAAGTGCACAAATACCTTGGTTTTAGATATACACAGAACATATTAACAGGCAATAATAAAACTGTGTCTTTTTTCAGACTTGCAAACGTGTCTGAGGACCCTTCATCTTAGCCACAACCCATGTATTTATATGCAGATAATATGGTTTAAAAATGCTAGCAAATTCAAATGGCAATATTTTAAAACATATTATACAAAAATAAATGAGTGTGTAGGTGGTGAATTTGGATGCCAAACCCCCAAACTGCAACGGAGCAGCTATCTCTTCCTCTACCTTGTGCCAAGCTGTCAGCAGATGCCTGAGTGACGAGCATCTCTCCGCTCTGCACACCAAATTCCCACACTGCATCTCGGGCACCTTCTCCTCCCATCCCCTCACACAAAGCCCAAGGACCTGAATGTATCATTTTCAGTTTGCTTAGGAACTGGCACACACAAGTTTCACCTTACAATGTTTAACATGTGAGCATCTGACCTAGCTGTAGTTATACAGCTAAGTAGGCAGGACTTTCCTGAACAGAAATTATATTTACTCATATTTGCGGGTGCATCCATATCTTTATTTTATGTTTTAGACTTATTCTCCCTCTAAATCACCTCAATTGCCATAGTTTCATTGACATCAGTGAAGCTATATCAAGTTCCCTTAGAGTCTGCTCTTAATATGTATTCACCCAATGTTCCTCATTCAATGCAATCACCTCTAGACTGAGCAAGATCTTTGGTGAATGTTTATGTGCATGTCAAAAGCTACTACCTTAAACAAAAATGCACTAAGCTTCGGACTTTCAAGTATTGCTTGAGAAATTAATCCAAGAAAATATGAAAATATAAAGTCAGATGTGCTGGTTCACTAACACTGCACAATACAGAAAGAGTCTGCTTTTGAGCTCAGATTATAAGGATCAGTTGAATCTATTCTCTTTAATTCTGACACAAGTAAAAACTTTCACTTCTATTACCAACATTTACTATCATAATTTCTATGAAGGAAATGGAAAATTCAGGTGGCAAGGAAAACAGGAACAAATTTCAGTAAATTTTAAGTGAGAGAAGAGCTAGTCTCACTGCTGAAATTTTTTGTTGCGTGAAGTACGTGAGTGGCAAGGTTAAAAATGACACCTAAAGTGCCTAAAGACAAACACTGAATTTAAGAAGTGGCCACTCAGCAATATTGACTTAATTCTCATTGAAATAAGACATAAAAGTCACTCAGGCATCTGTCTTCATCTTTAGGCACTCTGAAATAACTTAAACTCTGGCCACTACTACCTGTGCAGGACCACAGAAAGGCAAGTCAGTGAGAACTAGGGCTTTAAGAGCTCTAAGTCAAAGGCTATGAAAATCAATCTCAATTTATAGAAAGCCACTCATAATACAGGGTGCTCACCATATGTTGTTCTCATATCAACACATAGAATGAGTGAAAACTCATCAGAAATAGTGCAAGAGGTAACTCAGAGATCTCTTTTCCTGTCCAAAATCAAAACCAACCATAATGCATCACTGAAAGATGTACCAACTCTCTGAAAGACTTTCATGACTGAACTTCCACAGTCTCCTCAATAATTCATTGCACTGTTTTCAATGTGGTTACAAAAGAAAGTTTTTCTTCCTGTTCTGGACTTGCTTAATATTTCCACTGACAATAACTCTGAGAAGCATATCCCAGCTCTGCTGATACCCGTTGGAGGTCTCCTGCTGCCCATGGTAAGGACTGGCCTCTTCCAGAAAGGCAGAGCACTCGACAAAGTCTTCTGGACATTTCTTGGAAAAAAGCACTGTGAATTTTAACACTTAACCAAGGGCAGCAACAACATTTGATCTCAGTTGATGAAACATCATACGGATGTTGTGACTGACTCTGAGCAGGCCTGGACATCAGCATGAAAGCAGAATATGAGTTCATACTTCTAACACCTTAATAAGCATCTACTGCATGAAAAGAAAACTAAGTAATTTGCTGCAGTTTGCTGGAATAGAAAGCTACGTGGATTAGGAACACTGAATAATTTAGGTTGGAAGGGAGCTCTGAAGGTCATCTAGTCCAGCTTCCCCTTCCTATAGACTAAATCGATGCCCATAACAATTAGACTTATTTCTATATGAAAGTGAAGGCAGAAAGGAGAGAATGGAAGACACCACTGGAGATCAGCCTCCATCTATGAAGGGCAGAGTAGTTGAAGAGCCCTAAAAAGCCAGAGTCACGGCTGGAGCTCTGACTCTGGTTACTGAACAAGCCCAGAGCTGTCGTGCCAGCAGACGTGCGACCATCTCCTGCCCATCGTGAAGGCAAGAGGGGTGTCACAGAACTCCTGGGAAAGCCGCACCAGAACTACAGCAATTACGTGGTGATAACACGATTTCATCACCATGTTACCTTCCTGACCATCAGAGCAGGGAAAGTTGTGGAAGCAGAAATTTCCGACAGCCAAAAAAAATATTCAGTTCTTTCGTATGTGAAGAAAATTACTGGTCTGCATTAAAGCTGTATCATTTTATATTTGTTTTTTCTTGAAGAAGGCAGGAAAATGTTTAGCATTTTTTTGTCGTATACTGCACATATATTATACTGCTCTTGTGTATTCACAGTAAGGATGACAAGGAGGAGGGGAAAAACTTTTCCTTTTTGTTTAAAGACTGAGAGACCATGGGTTTCTAAGTCAAATAACAGAGACATCCACTACTTATAAAATCAGATGTCAGAATCCTGTCCCCTCTGACTTCCGTGACATCAAGACTTGACCGTCTTAAACTTCAGAAAGTGAGAAGACTTTATGGAATACTGATTTTATAACACTGTCATAAGCCTATGATAGAAATGAATTAATTCATGAACACAAACGCATTTAAGTGTATTTGGTTTACAAAATGAGAATCATTTGAGAATCAGTAAAGTAAGTGTGTATCAGTGACACTTTCTTCTACCTATGACAAGTTAAATTACCTAATGGGAAAAATAAGTTTACATACAAATACCACAAAAGTAAAATATCACAGTGACTTTCCATCTTTTGGAAGCAGAAGTCAAAACACTTCAGATTTTCAAACTGCCGAATTGATTAAAAATATATTACAGCTTTGTAACTAGAATTAACAAATATCTGTGAAGTTATAGTATCAGCTGTACAGCTCCTTGTCCTAGAGTGCACACAGCTTATTGAGCCATGTTTTCTTTTTCTTTAATTGGAAATAGGGATTTCTGCAGCATCTCACTTGCCCACATACATAACACAGCTGCTGTGTCCTGGAGAGAAGGGACAGCTCAAGAGAGATGAAAATACACTTTTTTACAGTGATGGAAGTCCGGTGTGTCAGCTCTTGGACTTCTAGAATACCATCTATGACCAGTTTTCTTTCCAACAACACCAAGGGAAAAAAAAATCTTTAAAGGACAAAAGTGCTGCAATAAAGTGAACTTCTCACATTGTAAGGAAGCCCACGTATCTCCAAGAACTTTTATGGTTAAGGTTAGGAAAATATTCTTTCAATTCAGTTACTCAGAACCCTTAGAAGAGCAACCTCAAAAAAGGTTTGCCTCAAATGAGGCAAGAAAAGACAAACTATACAGGGATACTTTGAAGACGTATTATGTTTAGTGTGTCTTACTTTAATTACTAACACCAATCATCCTTTTTAATAAAAGGTCAGCTGCTGTATTTGCCAAGTAATACTGACTTAAATAATTTTAAATGTAAGATGCAATAGTCACATTTCCTGCTAATGATTCCCTGTGCATATTACTTGTCATTAGTTCTAATGAGAAAGCTTTAAATACAAATATTTGTAAAGATATTGCAAAAAATAAACAAGATGCTGTAGCAAGATGATTTTCCTCAGGCAGTATCTCTCCTGGCATAGTGATACACACATGCAGTATGTCTTGGGAAATCAAGGCCACGTTTTTGCCCAGGCAGGTGGGGCCGACCCGCGGCACAGCAGCACCCCAGGCATGCATGTGACCCCCAAACCCAAATCGAGGGTTTCTGCTGGTGAATGAGAAAGCATGGGATTGTGCCGCAACCGGTCACCGAGGGAAATCTCCCACTGACACCACAGCAGGCATCTGAGCAGGAGGGGGTAAATCTGGTGCTACTTTGGGCCAAGCTGGAATTAGCAGTTGTTTTTTTCTTTTGAATTAGCACTTAGCAGCCCTGACTTGTAAGGGAAGGGTTTTAGGTTCAAGGAGTCATTTTTTTTTTTCTGTTTTTGCAACTAGGAATTGTAGGAAACTTTTAATTTCACCTTCGATATCTTAATGACAATGGTAGCTGCTACAAATCAGCATGATTTTTTTTTTTTTTTTTGTACATGCACCAGCATGCGGGCTCTTTTTCTGCCTGGAGCCTCCGCACGGTGCAAAATGGCACTGGATCTTGCTTCCGTTCATTTTCTAAAACTATCAAGAGTGCACCATAATTTTCCCTCAGTGCTCCAGAGTATGTTAGTGTGAAAAACACTGAGAAATTGCCATGTGCAATTTAAAGCTTGGTCACTGAATAAATAGAAAATCTTAACAGACTGTATACATTTCCAACGTTCATCTGGAGGAATGAGCAAAGATTTCTCATTTCTAACTTCTACGCTTTGTATAATACTTGATTGTTACCATCCGCTGGAAATTAACATAATGCCACAGATAACATAAATTCTTGCAAACCGATTTAGAAGTCTAGAGCAAAATAATTGATTAATGTTCAAAAAAAAACCCTAAAGAGTTAGGCTTCAAGGAGTCATGAGAAAAGACTGCAGAATGTGGATTTACATTTCAGACACACATTCATTCTTTTAGGGAAGTACTGAACACAACATTTATATTCATTTTGTGGTACTAGCATTGCTGATTGATGTGAACTTATTCATATTTAGATAACCTATGAATCAACAAAATAAAAATCCTCATATTAAGAAGAAGAACAGAAGAACGAGAAGATACTGACTTCATCTTTTTAAAACCATTAGCAGCACTTACATACGGGAAGCTGTTTCCCAGCTCTCCTTTTGCATGGACACTGAACCCCACCATGCCCCAGCCCGTGCAACCGCCCTCGCAGGCAGGAGCACAGACCAACGCGCTCGGTCCAGGCAAAGGTGTCCCTGCTTCACCCCCAGCACTAGGTGCAGCACAGGGATGCGCTCGCCCCGCAGAGCGTGATGCCCTGGGGCCCGTGGACCAGGGGCTGCTGCAGTAGAGCATCCTGCCACCTGCAGCCACGGCCAGCCAAGATCTACTGCATCCACATACCGACCTTGAGAAAAAAGCAAAATATGCCCCCAGAAACACAGGTACATGAAAGCATGTTAGCACGGGTCTAGATGGAGATCGTAGTAAGAGGTAAGCTGAAGTAATTTCGAAGGATGTGATAAAAAGAGAATGTGATAGAAAATACTCACTAGAGGTTGAATTTCGTAGATGTACTGGTATAGGCACATGTTTTGCAGTGAAACCTGGATTTACAAATCACTTAAGGTTGTCGTGTAAATTTAGTAACATGCTACATATCAAAACACGTATCAAAAAAGCCCCTTAAGAAAACACCTGCAAAGTTTCATACACTTTTCTAAGGTTTCTGCAAGTATTTAATTCATTGTCCAAACATCATTTGTTTGCTTTAAAGAAAGAAAAAGAAGCAATTTCGTTGTTTAAAATCTATTCTGTGCTTCAAAGGTAATTTAGAAATCATAAACAGTAACAGCCCATTCACGTGTACATGGACAGCTGACATCAGTGGACCTTCAGGACAAGAGTGGCTTCCACACAGAAGAGTTCAAATTTCTAAAACCACATGAAACAAATACAGTGAGAAAAGAAGAAAATGCATAATACTGAGCTGTCAGAAAAACACCTCCTCCCCTGCACCGCTCCGCAGGCTGCGGCCGGCAGAAGGGCTCTCACGGCTCCCGCGGGCTGGGCGCTCTGCCTTTACTCTCACTGGGATCCCAGCGGGAAGCAGGGAAGTTAAAAGTTGCTTCTTCTACCATGAATAATGCCAGTTTGGTGAAAACTGAGAATGTGCACCTGATGAAAGCGCTACCTCCCCTAGATGCACAGGCAGGGAAGCTGTCCTAAGGGACGTGCAGAAAATATGGGCCCTTGATGCACGAATACCAATAGAAAACCTCCTTTTCTAGGTAACAGGAGAAAATCAGGAGAGTTACAGCCCATGGAAAGTGAGAGGCACACTCTCAAAGACTGCAATTTCAGATTAAGGAAAACTGTTTCTTCCTGGGGTACCTGAGGCAGAGATCTGTTCCTTTTCACATGAGAGCAGCAGATCATGAACCAAACCATTCCGTGCCAAGAAGAAATGAGAATGATTGCACAGTCCTTAAAAGGCTCTTATGGGTGACAATGTAATGCAACCAGCTGACTAAAATAAGCAGCCCTACCTCTTTCAGACTGCAGAGACAGCCTCATAAATTGCCTGCACATCAAAATGTTGCCTTACTGTATTTTGGCATGGGAAAGGAACATATATGCCGTCCCTCTCTCCTGTGGAATAGATTTAGGAGCCCTATGGAGAGGATCCTCTCTCTGATGAAGTTACGATTCAGATCAGCCCCAGGTAAATAAATTGCCATCACAGGATATCGGTGAAAAACGGCTTGTGTAGCTCTGGAGATGGAAACCCAAAGCACTCCCACGGCTGCTCTCCTAGCCATTCGGTACACCCTGCAGAGCATGGGGTGCTGCTGCCTGGACCCCCGGCTCCCCGGGATGCCGCCCCCTCCCTCCGCCCCAGCCCTGCTTTTTCTCCCGGCCAAGGATGCTGGCCAGAGGAGCCCGCTCTGCTCCCAGCACCAGAGTGCCTTCCCATCGACAGCTCCAGCTATTGACTTTATTATTTTTTAATATACTGCTGGGAAACTGAAGCAGACGCTTATGGATTGCCAAGGTCAAGGCAGGCTAAAAGCCTTGGGGAAGATGAAGCTAGAGGTCCAGCCCTCCCCCTGGGCTGGAATTGATTTGCTGAAGCACGCTGCTCCAGCGCAAAGTCACTGCTGGGCCAGGCCCGGAAAAACCCTCATCCCTAAAACTGGAACTGAGCAAAGAGGCAAGGCGTGGGGTTTACTTTGTATTTCATAGTCTTAAGGCTTTTTTAAAGATGTACTTGGTTCAAATGCAAGCATTATCTTCCAATCAAGGATTTATCAAAAGTACCACAAATGTAACTGTAAATGCAATCAAGCTGTGACTGGCAGAAATCAGTGTATCATGACTACTATGAATATTTCTCTCTAGGATTAATTTGTATTATCATTTTGAACTCTTTTTTTACAGCTAGTATTGATTTGCAGGAGCTGCTTGCATTTTAAATCACAACTATGTGCTTTTCATTTACAATTCAATGTACTTTATTACAAAAGTGTAATGCTAATGTTTTCTCATTTTCACAGGAAATAAGCGTTTGCACAAGATGTTTCCCAAGTTTGCTACCCCGAGCCCTGTCTGCCAGGGGACAGCACAGTTTAAACTGATAAGTTACAAACTGACTTTTAAAACCGATGGGCACGGTTAAAGCCAGTCCATACCATCAGGCTGTGCCATAAAGAACCACTGCACTGTGCACTCGTTTGAATTATTTCACTGTTTAACAACATAATTCATGCAACTTAAGTGGAACTAGACATTAATACTGGGGTTCAGCAGATGAGACATCGTTTAAATGGAAAGTAGGGCTGTAGGATGAAAAGGCAATGAGTTTGTACATCCTCTAAATATTACTTTTGGAAAATAAGTGATCTAGAGGAACTAAAACAAGGCTTAAAATAAGAGTAATATCCCTCATCCACTGGGACTTTGCCAACCTCTTCATGAACAAGAGAAAACTAATAGTTACTCCATCAGCATCAAGGGGATGCTACGAGGAATCATTCACCACTGTACTTAACTTCCACGTGTTTTGAGCTTATAGAGTAACATGTGCTAAATACGTCACGTGGGTTTGAACTCGAAGCCTTTACCTCCCAAGACCGAGAACTGGGCATTTTGCTACCCGCAGCTGAGAAGGCAGCCGTGGCCCGGACCCTGCACGCAGGCTGGCTCTGCTGCCGGCTCCCAGCCTCCGGAGCGGGGGGCCGTGGGAAGGGGATGCCAAGGAGCTTTGCTGAGAGCCGTGGCTGGATGACAAATTCTCCTGGAGGCTCCTTCCTAACAGCTCTGATTCCGACTTAGGGAAGCATGCAGCATCAAACCATTAAATGCTTATAAACCTTTTACTGTTCCTCCGTTCCCTGTATATTAAGTACTTTACATACAAAGATTCTTTTTAAGCAGTGTCACCACTGAAGCATACAGCCACATTTCATCCTCTTCAAAGTCAAAGTCAGACTGAAGTGAAAGAAAACATTTCAGCATCTTTTAGGCGATCCAAGAAAGCTATAATAACCCTGAACAAATTGCTATCAATTCTATGATTTAAACGTTTCCACAACATGTCTCTCTGTTGAAAGGGAATTTAGTCATCAAGCCAAAGGGGATCTGTGGGGAAGTTTGCTTCTTTACCACTTCAGGCTTTAGGCATGGAAACTGGTGCAAAATAAATGGTTTTGATGTCATAGTTTTGCACTCAGACCAATGACAGGGCTTTGCACAGGTACGCATTTACACACACCATGAGGTATCTGGCTCCCTTTGCTTTTGGGACCATTTCGTAATTACAACTGTACTTTATAATTTTCTAAGTTTATAGGCGTTGAACTTCCTTTGCTCTTTCTATTAGAATACTCTGTGTGACAATTATCTGAATCTGGAAAATACGAAATGTCTTAAAATCAGTACTTTCTGTAGAGGAAGTGGGAGAACAGTAGGAGGACATATGAAAAGCAGATTTATCTCCATGACGGAAGAAGCTATTCTGTGGTCTCACTAAACTCTGGGATCTCTTTATAAATAAGTAGTGGGGCACATCCCTGCTGTCAATCAACAATCTGCCACAGCTACAGCTACACCAAGCAAACAAACCCCAAAGTAATAAATTTAACTCATTGCTTTTAACTCTTGAATCTTTACCAGAATTAAAATGACCAGAGGGCGCACCATCTTTGTGACTAGCAAGAGCTTTTTTTTTTTTTAAGTTTTCTAGGTCAAACATAAAAGCTGAGTGGATGCTCAGCACTTAGAGACAGCAGAGATCCAGATCATGAACGTATCGTGCATTGCTGACACTGTTCATGAAGTAACTGTTGCTAATTTCCTCTTTAATTCACTGAATTTCTCTCTTAACTTTCTGCATAGCAAAAACTGCAGCAGAAAACAAACTCATTTTTAACTCCCTCATGCACAAACACTCTGAAATACCCGAGTAATATTCCATATAAAGCAAACCCTGGATTTTTTTTTTGTCTTTTTTTAGAAGATGCTATATTTTGTTCACCTTTTTAGATGTGTTGTTGATTCTTCTGAGGTAGGGAAATGGATGCCGTCTCATTATTGGATAGACGTGGTGTTGTTTCATCTCCATCACCTGCAGTTGGAAACACTCTCAGGAGAACATGCAGATTCTCCGTAGTCACCCCATTCTTTATGTAAGCATAAAAATAGAGCCTGCTGGAATACAGACGGGAAATGAATCATAACTTGGCTTTGGTCGAAAGCACTTTCAGTCAGTACAAAATCACCTGCCGCCCAAAAGAAATGAGAAATTCATGTGCAACTGGAAAGAATATTGCTGCCTTAGACCCTGAGCAAACACCTGCACGCAGAGCACTGGGGCACTGCTCAGAGCAGGAAGCCTTCCTGGACCACCTTGCAAACTTAGCGAACAGTAACTAGCAGAGAGCCCCAAACCGAAATATTATATAGCATCAGGATGCTGGTTTTAAAATCATACTTTCTATATCTGCTGGTATCACACAGAAAAATGATGAAAATATATTATCTGCTCAACTTCTCCAAACTCCAAGTTTCATTAGCAACTGCAGGAGCCTCACAGTGGGCCATCGATTTTGGATGAAAACAAAACACATCAGGAGTGTATTTGCTCCTCAGCTGTAATAATTTGGGACAGTGCATGGCACAGGCGGGTTCAGTGAGGAGCTGCCAACACAACCAGCCAGAATCCCTCCAGCAAACCACGAATGCACTAAATGAGAGAGAATTCATGGAGAGGTTTACTTTTTAATGCATGTGATCTAAGTGCAATTATATGGTAGTTTATGTTTCTCCCCCCCCCTGCCGCCCCAAACACGGTGTTTGCTGTGGCTGGTAAACTGAAGTGCTTTAAAACTCTGTTTGCTTTACCAAGTATTTCACCAAGACAAGATGCACTTTTTGGTAATCTTAACATCCTTACTACTGCCACTGCACTTTTCTATGTCAAACACTTCATGTACTACACTTGTAGCACGTTACTTTTTGATCTTACCCTTATAAATGCACGTGGTGTTCTGAAATGCAGTCCTCAGCCACAGCAGCATCTGAATACAGTCCTGCCCTTGCACAAACTCCAAGGCTTTGTCTCTGCTCTTGCCTTATTGCAAGCCAGCCATCGCGTCTTGGGTGGCTGAACAGTGAATTAGAGAAACAACCAGTTTAGGAAGAACCTAGCAGGGCAGGTGACACACGCTGCTCTTTCTTTAAAGCCAGACAGGCTCCCAGTTCAAACCACAACACGGCTGCACAAGCTGTGTAGGGTGAGAAGAAGAGGGGGGACTAGGATCACCTTTAGTGGGTTTTGCTGTCAGAGACAGAGTCTCGTGACGTTATGACCCATCCAGTACCTGGGTCTGCAACGACTGAAACCAAAGACTGAAACCTGCAGACTCCTGCCCCACCACTCGCAGTGCCAGAGCTGCTGCTGTGGCCATGCAGTAAGCAGGATTAGCAAACGCATCTAACTGACTACATTTATTTTCCCTTTAGACAAGGCACTCCACACACACACTTTTCCCATGTTCAGTGAAGCTCTGATAATACAGATTTTCCTATTAGACATTTTCTTTAATAAGATAAACTGCTTTAACACATTTGATTTTGTCTGAATAGCATGCTGTGTTTTGTATATTGAAAATAATCATTAAAAGTGTGTTTTTATCCTCTTCCATATCCCCCATACAGATTTCTAGATATCTCATTCTTAACATAAAACATATTTAAATGTATTGCAACATCAGATATTTCTGTGTACTGAACCAGCCAGCCAACAGGAGCAACATATATGCAATCTTCTGTAGTCTTCAACAAAACATTAATTTGGAAATTTCTAAATTTCACATTGTAGAAGAAACAACAAGAAAAATTAATTTTTACTATCCAAAACTGTATCTATATGTTTTCATTCCATAAGCTCACTATTTAGGTCCACTTGACAACAGTGCATGTACAGATCACCACATAGGTAACAAGTTTTTGTTAAGCAGACATAGGTCATATTTTTGCGATATATTTATCCATAAATGTGTCTGATAAAATCCACATAGATTCGTTGTTTATCCTTTTTTAAAAAAAAGCTAAATGTGAAATATTTAACCATTTTTCATATCAATATGTTGAATGACCCCTAAGGACCCATTTACGTGCCACAGGTACTTGCTGCTCCTGGGGAAGCATGCTCCCCTCATGCAGCCTCACATCCACATTCACACACATTCCTAATCATTTGTTGTAACAAGTGTAAATTCTTCAGCATTTCCTTACCCTCGTGTGAAAACCAACAATAAAACTTTATGCGCTTAAAATTACCTCTGTATTGTTCGAGGACTTGTCTAGGATCTTGTTAGTAGCTTCCCTTCATCCTGCAACTTTAATTAGCAGCTCCACTCTGGGATTTACCTATGACTGTCATGGATGAAGAGTGCTAGCTAATGAATTATTCAAAGTAAATTAAGAGACTAAGGGAGTTCTCTACCTGTCTAAGACTAATACACACTTCATTAGCAAATATTTTCACCTGTGACAGTCACAGGTACCTCACAGTCTGAATTTTTACTCTCACCTGAAATGGATTCTGTCTATGTCCATGTTAATGTCAAAGCTGGAGTTTTACTTCTATAGAGATTACATTAACAGTGACAGTTAGTAAATTGGATCCTCAAGATTATAGGATATCTTCATGAAACCTGGGTAATGCTAGGAACGGTTAAGCAGACAGATTTTATCACTCTTGAAATACCCCAGCGTTGCTTGTCAGGATCCCACAATGTGATTTATCACTACCACTACAGACTTCTTGGTATATTAGCTGAAACTTTCTGAAAACTTTTAGCAATATTTTTACCTCTGAAAATATGCTTCAAGCCTGTTTTACCTGACACTCTGTGCCAGACTACGTAAGAATCTGCCCTCCATCAGCCCAGCTAGTTCATCTTCACAGCAGCAATTTGCTAGCCATGAAAACCAGTTCTCGACCAGCATTTTAACAAGACCAGATCAGTAAAAACAGAGCTTCATATACATCTCCAACAGCCTCAAAGACAGTGAATCCATCACAGTGGAGTTAGCAGAAAGATGCGTCTTCCTGCAGTCTCTGCCTGAACAGACGACATGAGTGCTTCTACACAAACTTAACTAATTTTATATATTCGATACCATAACGAAGGACTGCAGTTAGCTAGTGTGAGATGGCACCGCAGGGAAAAAGGGGTACCAAGTGAGCTAGCTCCACCTAACAGGGGGAAAAGCCATCTCACGCAGAAGCCAAAAGGCTGGCGCTCTGTAAGATAAAAGAGATGGAGAGGAGCACAGCATGGAGCTGCTGCACATACCGAGTGCAGGACTTCTCCGGGGTCCAGAGCCAAGGACAGGGACCTGCATGCTTCATCTGCGGTGGGGTCATCAGCCACATCTTCCCGGGGCCAGGGCGGGCAGGCTGTGCCCTGCTCCGAGAGCACCACCGCACTGCACCAGCACCGCACCGCACCGTACCAGCACCCCTCCTGCCCAGGTGCTGACCCGTGCTGCCGGCCGGGACACCTCCCTCTGCTCCGGACCTGTCCCCCCGTGTGACGGCACAGGCCAGGAGGATCCTCTCAGACCCCCCGGGAAACGGGAAGGTGCCGTCTCACATCAGCATACTGCTTATCCCCAAAGCTCCGAAAGCAGATGTACAATCACCTTCACAACAATTACGCTACTCAGCAGCACATCCAGCGTGTAAATGTTAGACTCCTACAGAGGAAAATAATATACAAATGCATAATCACTGTAGCATCTTGAAACTGCTGGCAGACTATCAGTCAAAATTCGGTACTTGAACCTTTAATGCCGTTTATTGTATCAACTATATATCTGATACTTGATAGTTATATAAGTTAAAGCAAATAAATCACCAACAGCAATCAGCTATATCCTAATCTCTCTGCAAGATGGCAGCCCTGTTATGGCACAGATTCCCAAAGGACAGCAAGTCTGCTCTCAAGGATATTGATCTGCTCTGCTGTTCTTCCTCCTAATTGTCACCAATGCAGTCCCCTCCAATTAGCCCGCTCAGCTAACCGGCAGCAGCAGCCTGCTCTTCCCGTGTTCATTATCCAGGTAGGTGACAAAGTCAAAGCCTAGCTAAAGAAGAGCCCAAAAAGAATATAAAAACAGAGCAGTGGTTGCTGCTCCAGGCGGGTTTTTTTTTTCCTTGCAATATTTTAATACGCTTACGGGATTGAAAGATGTCAGTGAAGTAATTTACACAAACACTCTTCAGGAATGCTGCATCAGTGGAGCAGGGAAATGTCCACACTGCTGGGTTTCCGGAATGAAACAGGAACCCATCACATGGGAATATAAAGGCATCATTTTTTTTGCTGGCAGAAATCACTGGTTCTAAAAAGTACTGCCTTCCACAATCTAAAGATAAAATTGACTATTAAAGATAAATTGAACTGTTTACTTATAGAAAAGATTCATGGTTTATGAACAGAGGACACAGGAATAAATTGTTTGCTAAATAACTGTGGGGGAAAAAAGGCACAGAAATGCTTTTAGTTTCCTAGGTTGACTCCACAGGCAGCTTGAATCAGTACAGTTGCACTTTGCAACCCTGTGCCACAGGTGTGACGAAGACAAGGCAAAGGTCAAGTCTCTCTCGAACGTGTTTTGTATTTTTTCCCATGCTTACAACCTACATTAAAATATTCTCAATCACACTCCTACACACAACAGATTTTATTTAGGTCATTAAAGAAATCAGGTTTTTAAAATGAAAATTAAATGTTAATTTAATATATCTTAAAGAACTGAATTAATTTCACAGAGACACCCAGCCACACTCTGAAAAAAGGTTTAGATGCAGGAAATTTTCAAATTAGCAAATGGCAGTTCTCTGCTCTAACTGATACACAATGGTGCCAGTGAAGGGAGCTGAGGTTCAACAGAACACTTCACCCCCTTTTGCCTGGGTAGAAGGGAATATCTCCCATAACTATGTTAAAGGAAAGAGCCACCTTTCTGACATTATTCAGCTCAACAAAGGGCCTAAATGTGTCTTCTGGAGAGGCAACCAGCCACAATAGATAAGAACTCCTCTATTTCTTTGATAGCCGATTCCAGTAGTTAATTGCCTATAAAACACTTGCTTTGCATTTATGTTAAAATTGTTCAGTTTCAGCTTTTAGTCATTAGTTTTCATTATGGGTTTTTTGCCAAGACTGAATTTTCTGAATTTTTTTGACATAAAAACATTCTTCAACACAATGAGGTTGCCTATTTCTATTCTGCTAAACTAATTAGACTGAGCTCTTTAAGCTTTTCCCTGTAAATATTTTTTATTTCCCATATAATATTTTTCACTCTATTCTGCCATCTTTCTGTTATTTCAGCATCTTTGAGAAAATATGCACCAGAACTATACATCATATTTCACTACCTTTCTCAGCAAGGCATTTGTATTCCTATTCGTTACTCCAAATGTGTACACCTCTGGACCCTGTTAGTGCGGGGTTTGCCATAGTGTTATATTAGGATGCAACGTAAACTCTATTTTTGGAATGGATCCAGCTTACCAAGATACTCCCTTTGAGCAGCTTTCCTCTTCATTATATCCTATTCCACTCATCACTGAGTCATTTGCAAATTTTATCGTCAATAATTTTATATCAAATTTCAAAACATTCATGCAAACACCAAACAGAACTGCTCCCCTTGCTCACTACTGAAGAATCTCACCAGAAATACCCTTTCCAACCCCACCCGGTGCTGACTCCACATTGATGATTTTTCTCAGGTCTGTTAACTATCCAGATCTTAATCCATTTAACATAGCCTTACTGAACTTGCGGCTTGCCTTTTGTTTTTTTTAAGAAACACGAGGTTTTATAGTACTAAATCAAACAGCAGCAATAGGCAGTGCTTATTACATATAGCCTTTCAGACGAATCTCAAAAGATTGTGATAGATTTGAAATAGTTCCTTCCTCACAAAGGAATGCAAAAAAATATATTGAATTGGTTTTGTTAACTACTTGAATCTGTTGGATTTTTCACTGAAGTATTTTAGACTGTATATTACTATGGAATAACAGCTGCGGACTGGTCATCTTCTCAACCAAGTCTTGTAGCACTCCAAGGTTCAGAGCATCCAAATCTACTGGCTCACAGATGGTCACCCTTCATAGACAAGTATACAACATCTGCCTCAGAAAGCATTTAATGATTCCCAAGCGACATTAATCCACTTCTTTCCAAAAGTAGAGAAGTTATTGAAAAATGTTAGCAATGATGCAAAGACAGGCAACTTACTGTTTCTTTCTGGCATGAGCCTGTCCCATTGTTATGGTTTCATAGACATGAACATCACTGGGATCAGCTACATCTTCTGCTTTCAGACACATAACAGAAACAGTACTTGCTTCATCAAGTGTAAGAAAAATATTTACGTACTTACATTTATTTACACAATAATAGAATGTTAAAATGCTCCAGTAATCATTACATAAAGATCAAATGTGAAACCTTATTATATACATCAGGAAAATTAGCTTTCCAGTGAAATATGGCATGACCTTCAACTACTACTATTCACAACAGAGTCTATATTCAGCCATTCATACATACATTCATAAATTTGGAAATTGTAAATTACATCATGAGATGGATTCAGCCCTAGTGAATGCTGAATTCTATCTTTCACTTATGCACATCTATCGCAAATAAATATTTACTAGCATGCCCATAGTATTTTCTTCAACACTCACTCACTTCCTGATTAAATGCAGGTGGTTTTCACCCATAACTACCATTCAAATTCAAAAGTGAAAGTGATTTAGGAAATAAATTATCTTTAAGAAGTATATTTAGTGTCATATGTCTTGGTCCTCTCATTCAAATGTAAAATGTTCTCCTCTCTGTCTTCATTGTTTTCCATTCCGTAATCGTAAACTTTGCAGTCAGAGCTGCAAATGAAGACCTATGGAGTGCTCTGCTCCCCAGCACAGGCAATGAGCTGTCTTTGTCACTGTCACATCCAGGGCAGTGGCCAAATTAAAGACATTCATTTTCATGGCTGGTTATTACTACCTGATAACCTGAATGTTAAGACAAATACATTATCCCTGATGAGCTGGAGAAGCTGGAACCAGAGGAAACTGAAGCAGGATACCAAGAGGACAGTCTGAAAAAATATTTGTTACAGAGGTCTGAAGAAATGTCACAACGCAAGATTGTGTTTCTTAAAAATCAGAAGGAAAACTAACTCATTAATCAAGATGAAAAAGCCCGAATAGGACTTTTCATTTCCCAGGGATGTTACGCAGCAAGAATCATCAAGATTTAGAGCGAGCATGGACAGGAGAACCAAGAGAGGGGTACCAGACAACCAGGCTGCTGGTTTACAAGCGTGATGGTTAGTTGAAAAGGCATTTATTGGAGACAGGCAGAAATGAAAGATATGTGACCTTTTTTAAAAGATGTCATGCTTGAGGTCCTTGGTAGGTATCTACAAGGAGATTTCACAGCATAAAATGGAGATTTTAGGTTGCAAATCTAGGATGCAAATCTGAAATAAAAGTGTATCTGTGTGTCATCTTCATGGAGATAGAAGTTAAATTTTTTAAGAGCAGAGAGATAGGAAATGAGGGAGTAACCAAGGGGATCCAAAGCCTGCCCACATAGCAAAAGTGTGGAATAGGACTCTTCAAAAGGAAAAAATAATAATAATTTTAAAAAAATAACCAAAAGAGGACAGAAACCCACGAGTGAAGAAGATTTCAAGATGAGCACAGCTAGTGATATTAAGGCTGGATGACGGATCATAAAAAAAGAAAACCGACTATGTTTTGGCAAAACTCATGTCTCTCCTCTACATATTCAGGTTTAATGTTACCATGAAATATGCTGACCTACTTGCCCAGATAATATTCACTGGATCTTAGATTTTCATGTCTGCCATACATCACTCGAGGAGGATATGATTGCCTCCGAAGTGTTTTTATGGGTTTAGGATTGGTTCATCTTGTTTAGACCACCAATCCCAGAGGCCATAAATTAACAAAGACTTTCTTGGGTTACAAATTATTTCAGTTTAATGATACAGACCATCCTACCCATTGCAAGACATTCACAGTCAGATTTCAGGCAGCCAGATCACCCTCTGAAAGCATTACCTGCTCTTTTTTTTCTTTTTTTAGTGTAGCTAAAGCAGTAGATTAAGGTCCTAATCTAGGAAATTTAATTAATCTCCAGCAGTGAAGCAAGGTGAACCCACCCTGATCAAGTATTTCATATAACACATTAGCATGAATATCAATCATATTTCACAGCACATCTGGTCTTTATATTTTGTTGTTACTTTCACTGTTTCTGACAGAAAATTACTATGCACTGAAAAAAAAAGCCAACAATCAGCGCTTGACATACCAAGTTTACTTTAACCAACCTAAAAATCATCGCTGCCTTGAAGAACTGCAAAAATCTTTTAGACAGACGTCTTGTACAACTAAAAATCCCAAGGATCAGTTTGCAAAGTAAACAAATACATGTACGTTCACAAATATTTTTAGGAAAAATGTCCTGCACGTTGGAAATCGAACTTGCTACAGTTACAGACATGAGCTGGATGAAGACAGAAACTGGAGTGCCATCACTGGCTTTGGGAATGCTGTTCTTCCTTCCTGCTCAATCCACACTCCATGGCAATGCCAGAGACTCAGCACGTTTGACCGATCAGCAGGTTACAAGTTTCACAACCCTCCTTCCCTGTTTTCAGAAATTACTCGGACACAGGAAAATAAAAAATATTTAGGCTCCTAATTGCTAAAATTACTTTGGAAAATAAACTGTAGGCTCCCATGGCATTTAGATTCTATTTTCAAGCTATAACTAAAAGACACTTCTAAAAAAGCCTTTAAAATTAATATAGTCAATGAATAATCAAAACAATTTTAGTATGGAAAGAAGGAAAGAAGTAAAAAATAAGTATTTAGCACTGTCCATGAATCCTTAGCCATACTGCAAACTGAAACTTCTCTATTGTTTCCAATACTCTGAAAGCATAATTTATAACACTTATTTGTTCTTGTGCTGAGACACTAATAATGACAATAGCACTCTAACCAGTGATCAGAATATATTTTATTATGTCTAATATAATCTTTACCCAGGAAAAGTATTCACAGCCGTACTCATGAAAACATCCTTTTGGAACAGATGGTAGATAACCTAAATTATTGGGTCCATTTTCATAAGAAATATGAAATATTCTTTTAACTGTGGTACAAGTCCTGCCGTGGAAAGAGAAGCTAATTAAATGAATGTAGAAATAAATTTTAAAAGATCTTGCCTGGACCCTTTTCTGCAGGACTTGGTACGAACATGATGAATCCCACCTCCAGCGTAAGGGAAAGCAAAGAGCTGTAGCCAATTTCTCTAACAGATCCACTGCAAAAGGTTAAGTATTACACCACTCAAAGAATATCTGAGACTCTCTATTCAACACCTGCATATTCTTCATCCACAAAACCCCCACATGGCAGCAGAGAAGAGGGAGTATTTGAAAACCTCAAGTTGGAAACAGTAGGATGAAGGGCAGCGGTTTTGCTAGTCTTCAGGCAGAACAGACACAAATTGGTTTGCCATCATAAAACTTGGTATTAAGATGACAGCCAACTGAGTAACAAATACTAATATGAGCCTTTGTGTCAGTATCATTAACTGTTCAAAACAATTCTTGCTTGCAATCTCACGTGCAATTAAAAACCAGCTCTAAAGCACTTCCTGTAGCTGAAAAATCACTTTCTGTTGAAAATGGAGTCCTCTTGAAGATCTGTGTAAAATGCACTCTTAACTATTATCTTTTCAGGTTCATTTCTCCCAAAACCCACATACTCAGGAATATATACTGTAATATGGAGACAAATTTGCAACCCACCTTTTTCTGTACTTAAAGATGACCATGAAAAGACCTGATTCCACATTTCAGTATGCACCACTAACAGGTTCAACAGATCTTTATGGTGGTGCGAACAGTTTTGTTATTTATAACTACTTTCAGATGACTTTCCAGTATGGATTTGAACTTACACAAATGAAGATAATAAAATTACCTTTTTTCTTAAATAATCTAATCAAGCTAGTCTCCTAATTTAAAATTAATGGGATGGAATGAAAATGTTGGACAGTTTCAAAATAAATTAAGTGTGGAACTAGGTTACATTTAATCAAGCTGTCATGCAAATTAGCGGCTTCACTCAGTGAGTACTATTTAAAGAACTTCTTTGTTAGTGAAAATGTTTTTGGAACCATTACAGGAACTATCTACTTTTTGTTAAAGACAGATGAATGCTAAAAAGTACAGCTCCCCCAGTACCAGGTTCATAATTACAATATCACAAAGCTTTGCTAGACAGGAAAAATCCACATCAGTCCGCTGGGGGCGGGGGGTCAGCTACAGTAAGTATTTTCAGAAAATAACTCTTAATCTGCAATGCTATACACTGCTGCCAGAACAGACAAACAAACAAACCACCCCAAGTAAAAAAAAAAAAAAAAACAAAAAAAAAAACCAAAAAAACCCCCACAACCAAACCATCCAAACAAACAAAAAAAATTATATAAGCACATGATTCTTACAGGAAGAGAAATGCAGGAAATGAAGCTGTAAGAAGGAAAAGTCCCTCCCAAATATCACGCCTTCCACCAGCACGTCAGCCTGGGCTCCCAGGCTTGTCTCCCAGCCACCCCAGGGCACTTGCTGCCACTCGGGTCAGGTGCTCGACAAGCGCCAGCGGTGAATAATCAGCAGCAGGCCCTCAAGCTGCACATTCCTGACAGCACTCCTTCCCAAGACTTATTATCCTCTAATAACTACAACCAGTCCTGCAAAGGCATCACCTATTAAAAATGGCCAAAATTGTACTTCAGTACTGCCAACGACCCTTATTTGTTAATTGAGTGGTGCTCTTTATTATCAACTGATTACGCTAACTGATGTACAAGATGCTGTAACTTTATAAAAGGGTTGACAACTTCAGTAATCAGTGTGCTGTATTCCTGTTGTTATTTTAGATGGAGACTACTGATTCTCATCCAGATGAAGCAAAAGAAAGAACATTCTTGATTCTGCCATCAGACAGGTATAAGATGTATACTACTAAACAGCATACGTATGTAGTCAAATTAATATTCTTAAATAGAAAAAGAAATCCTTTATTCTGCTATGAATATATTTGTATTGCTCTTCTGCACCCAGTCAAACTTTTTACTAGCAGATACGCTTTGGATATTGTAATGTATCTGCTTCTAACTTATGAATAATGTGTCAAGTCCTCTCCAAAGACAGCAAACATTTGCACAGAAACTGTATTCTAGGTAACATAAACTTTGATCAACAATAAATACTGCACATCATTTGCTAGTATAAAAAATATTACTTTGTACTATTACAATGTATTATCTTCCATCTAAGAATTCAAAATGTTTGCAAAAAATGTTAAGAATCTAAGCTTATCCACTTCCCCCCTGCCTCCCCAAAAAGAATCACAGGAATTTCAAACACATTCATATTTAGTGAACATCTAAAGCTTTATGCCTATGTTTTGTTTGGTGGATGGGTTTGGTTTATGCACTTATAATTCTAAGCATTGCATCCCAAAAATATTTTATCATGAGCTGTAATCCTAGTGAGATAGTGGAGTCTCCTCACGATTTATTGTAGCTATAGTAAGCAGGTCAACTATCCATACATTTGACATCAAAATACCATCTAGACTCCATGGACAACTGAGTGTCTCCTCCCACTGAGTCAGTACTCCAGTCTTGGCTCCTGGACTGACTTGGCTCTTCTGTGAGTTACGACTTCCTCAAGTCACAGAGACAAATGCACTGAAACACCCTTAATATTATATTCTTCTTTTCTACACAAGCATTAATTTCATGAACACTTCAAAACAGTATTCCTTCTGATCCTTCACTTGGTTAATCTTTTAAAAAGAAAATGTATTTGGATGTGTCTAAAATATCAAAAAGTATGCTTTTCAAGACAGTCATTCCAGAAGTACAAAATTTGAATTAGAAATAAATTTTGTTATAAAAAATCTCCTTCACTGTTCACTTTACCTAGCTAGTCTAAAAAAAAGCAGGAATCAGCACAGTCCATTGGAAATCTGATGTTTCAAGCGTTATTTGAATTAAGTCCCAAATACGTATGCAGCGTTTGGGGTTATTACTATTTTCATAAACAGAATAATGTGTTCCCTGGGCATGAACAGCTTCACTGCAGTAAACATTAATGCTAAAATAGATTGTAGGGAGGGAAAAGTGAACTACTGCTGGGGAGAGAAGGCCATAGGTACAGGAAAAAATAACATGCAGGTAGTAAAACTATTCTGGTATGCCAGGTACCTATATTTAGAAAGGCAAGGCATCCTAATATATCAATTATTTATATTACCACTTAAGCCTTATTGGTATTTATCAAAGACTGCATGTTAACTTGAAATATTTACACAGAACTACCACACTCAATGAGATGAATATCACAGAAAGTACTCTTTACACCTCCAAAATCAAGTCGCATTTTAAATCCATCACCTGTTGATAAAATCAGTATGAATCATTCACAAATGTATTACAAAGACAAAAAAAAAAAAATCATGATCAGGTATTTGGATATAATACATGAAAGAGGAAGAAAAAAAATCCCAACACAATTCTGCAATTTGTAGGAAATGATCGCAGCACCCTGGGCATACCCCAGATCACCAGACTGTCACCCACATGCGGGGCTGGACCACGCCGGGCTGCCCAACGCAGTCGCACCAGCACTGCCAGCGCCGCCGCTCTGACCACGCTCCGCTGGCTATCGCAGCCTGGGTGAAAGCTGCAGGTTTTATAACCTCCTAACAAAAGCATGCAGCTCTATATAAAAAAAAAAAAAATCTGAAAATTCAACTACTGTATCTATGCTAAAAACTCTCGGATCTTCTCCACTCCACGCCTGTGCCCCAAGTTTAATTTAGATTTTGAACAGGTTTTGGCGTTTGATAGATACTCACGTACAGGCTCAGGGGCGCTCGCGATGCCTCGCCTCCTCATCCTCGGCCCTCGCCCTTTCACTGACTGCTCCGCCTCTTTTTGGGGGTTATAAGCAAAATTTATCCCCCCTTTGCTTTGCGCTAATCCCCCCATCTTCTGTCATAGCTGGACTGTAAGAGGCAGAGCCAAGCAGCACCGCACGCATGGCTCCCCAGAAGGTCCTGCGGGAGGCTCAGCCCAACGCGTCCCCCCCAGCCTGGGGCGGCCCCCAGTTGCAGCCCACCCCATATGACCGGGTTATCCAAATTTAATTTGCAGGCTATGTTTTATCTTTAGCACATACACCTTCATACTACCAGAAATGTACCATAAAGAAGGTTTATGCAGGTAAAAAAAAGTCACAAATTAAATACAATTAATTAAATTAATTTTAAACTAATTTCTAGCCATGTACAAGACTCTATACTAAAAAAAAAAAGTAGCTGTGACAAAAGATATATTTTGTTCTCTCTTCCTCTGCTATTTAATAGTCTCAGAATGAAAAGTCTAGTACAATTTTCTAGTCCAATTGTTCCAGCCAGGGGGGAAAATTGCTCGTCATAATTAGGCCACTTTCATAACGTATTTACTCATCACCCGGTCTCCTGTGAATGTCACCAACGCTCCGCACCTGTGAACTGGCGACCTATTCCTTCACCACTGGTCATTTTCCCATCACCTTCTCTCCTCTCACCTGATTTTGATCCCACTACGCACTTGTTCACAGGTCACAGGCAGAAAAGCAAAGTTCACCAACTACAGAGAAAAGTATGTAAAAGATGGTTTGCTTTTCATGACCATGGAACCTGTATATGCGGTTTTCCTGAGGGGGCTTTGCTGGTGCGTGCTGGGTGACATGGGATGACGCCTTGGGTCCGGGTGGGAAGCCCCAGGACCCGCTTGCCCATCGGACCCGCAGGGCTGGAGTGGTGCAAGGCTTGGTGACGGACCTGCAGAAGAGGAGGGAAGGACTAACCCAGCGCCCTGCCATTGCAGCTACAGGCTACTCGGTCATCAGAAGCCCGTTCTCTTTCACAGCATTGGGGACTTACTCCTTCCAGTGTACTTAATATGCCCGGTGTATCGATTATTTATTGGTAAATATTCTTTTCAGATAGATGTGCCCTTCTTTTCATCTGCCAGGCAGAGAATCAAAGTTCTGTCAAAAGCAGAAGTTGCAATCCAATCTTGATTGTGGGGCAAGGAGCAGCTGGACCACTGCTGCCAGTTTGAAGCCGTTTTTTTGATTGCTTCCCTGAAGTAACACAAATTTCATTACTTTTTTAAAAAAAGTAAATATATACACAAAATTGTCTCATACGTGAATACTGTAGAAAGCAAATGGAGCTCTCCAATAACAGAAAGTCCTTCAGATGATCTTTCTACGATTCTGTATTCTTCACTGTGAGGGTGGTAAGGCACTGGAACAGGTTGCCCAGAGAGGCTGTGGATGCCTCATCCCTGGAAGTGTTCAAGGCCAGGTTGGATGGGGCTTTGAGCAACCTGGTCTAGTGGAAGGTGTCCCTGCCCATGGCAGGGGGGTTGGAACGAGATTATCTTTAAGGTCCCTTCCAACCCAAACCATTCTATGATTCTATAAGAATTTGAAACATTGCTTTATACAGAGGATGTGAAATATTTAATTGAGTATGTTTGAGTAATTATCCAGAAACAACTACAATGTTTGACCTGGCCCCAACTCGCACACCCACCCAGGAGAAGCGCTGCTGGTGCGGAGCCGGCAGCGGGTCCCTGCGGCAGCCGGATCTGGCGCTGCCAGGTGCCTCCCACCCGGAGCCGCTCCAGCCCCTCACTCCATGTCCCCAGCCCGGCAGTGCTTTAACTGTGAGGTTAATGAATAAAAAAAGAACAATCAGCCCCTCTCTATGAAAGACCGGGTGAGTGCTAGGTAAATGTCTTACTAGTAGGTTAAGTTTTCATTTTTTTCTAGGACGCACCCAAAATCCTGGAGGGTGATATTCTCGTATAGGTTGGGACAGAATGGTAATCTTCTCATTTCTGGTTGAATTGTCAACTCAGCAGTTTACTTCATGGCCCCTCTTTCTCCAGAAACAGCCCTAAAGGACTTCCAGAGTTAATGGGGCATGGTGTAATTCAACACACCAACATCTTCTGAAGAATTTTTCAGGATTATTTGGACAGTGTACGCTACGTTTCTCAAGCCATTATGTAAATTTACAGCCCGAAATGCCTTACAAAAAGAAAAAATCCTGAAGAATTAAAGTAACTTGAATGGCAAAGGTTGGGATTTTCTTTGTGGAGAGGAATATAATGGTAATTTCTATAGCAGAGGTATGCAAGTTAGCTTTCACACGTTGTTATAGCACACTTAAAAGATTTTGAAGGTCACAGTGGCTTCCTACAATCCCTGCCCACAGCACCTAAAAATCTATTTACACATCATAAAACAAAAACTGCGCTATGAGAGACCCTTAATACTCGAAATAAAACTTCAGACTAATCAGTCTTTTTTTCACTGTTTACATTAGCATTTCAATGACATTTTTAATATTTCGTTTTAGATTTACTTAATAACTGTCTTGAACAAGAATTATAAGAGAATTACACTGCTGAAGTGGGAGTGTAACTGGAAGTTAGAAGTGGCCTGGTGAGTTCAATCATTAGAAGTGTGCCTTAAGTGTTGCAATACCATTTAACTTATATCGAGATGACCTGAAGTAGTAGCTAGACAGTGAAACACTTCAACGCTTCTCTCTATATAACACATTTAAAAGTACATGATTTTGCCAGTTTACTGATTTAATTCCTATGATAAGTTCAAGATAATTACGACATAACACATCAACTTTTAATGAATTAGCATGTAATTTTGTAAATATTATATTATACCACCATGCACCGAAGTACATAACCAAGCTAACTCAATACTTCATAAGCACAGATCCTAAAATAAGTCAATTTAATAATTTAAGTCCTTTCTGAGACCTTCATATGCAGTTGCGCTCATTTTTTAACTAATTTAGTTCATCTGATCCAAATCCCTCATTAAAAACTGCTATATTATGATGGTTAGGAACAGAGTAACTGAAATAATTGCTTTTAGACCTGATAGAATTACCTATTTGAAATCATGCTTTCAATAAAGCTGGGTTCATTCATCCTGCAGAAAAGACCTCAGCCTTTCAGATTTTGTGACACAGTAGACAAACACAGAAGACAGTGCTTTTATTTCTCTGTTTATTTTTGCCAAGACATCCATTCTTCTCACTGCCTTTGGAAACTTATTATTGCCTCAGCTCAGGATATCAAATTATTTGGGGATTTCACCGAGACTTGCATTCAATCTGCTCAAGCCTTTAAGCATTCAAAGTCTGGGACTACCTCTCCTGTAATTTATTTCAAAGTGTGTTGACACTGTTCAACCACTTTTAGGACCACTTCCCAATTTCTGTTATAATTAAGCTAAAAGTGTTGTGTCAATCTAAAAATCTGGTAGAGCAAGTCTTCTTCTACTCCTTAAGTTTACCTTCACTTATATGCGAGAAACCAAAAAGTCATTATGAAATGCTTACACAAGCATGATTTGAGGGACTGACACAAAGATGAGTCAATGCAACTTCCAGAATTTAAAAAAAAAACAACCAACAAACTCTTTGAAAGCTGTGTTACTTAAATGTTTATCTTTGGTTAAACTCCACGTTTTCCTCTCAGCGTCAAAGCACCAGTCCCAACACCAAACACGGGGTACCAAAAGGCTATTCCAGCTTTTGCAGCGGTCATTGGGTGAACATCACATTGGCAGACGTCAATGCTTCCACACGCACTCTGTTAGTCCAAAGGCATCAGAGCCCTGCAGCCTGCTGTCCCCTCACGGTGGACAACCCAGCAGCTCGGTGCGATCACTCACTTCTGCTGTCTTCAGTTCTGGTTTTCCTGAAACTGGCAGAAAGGCTATATGGAAAATTATCCATCCCTTCACCCTCCGAGGCATGCGAACCTCTGCTGTTCTCGTTCATGCTCCCATAGGTCACAGCATGGGAGTTATTCTCTTTCTCTCACCTGCTGGCAGGAAGAAGTTCTTGACCTTTATTCAGCCAATTCAGAGAAAACCAGCAGTTCCACATCTTGCTGAGTCTTCAGTGGAGCATAGCCCATGATTTTGGACTTCACAGTCTGCTTCACCTGTACCTTTCTGAAGCCTCACCAGAGAACCTGTGAGCCCATTTCACAAGCCAGGTACCACTGATGTGAAGGACACTGAGCCAGGACACTGGCTGGGTGATGCGTTGCAGACCTAGGAGATGCATCCCGGACACATATTCTCTCAGAGGAGTCTCAGTGTTGGCAGGTCCAGGGCTAGAAAAGCAGAAGCAGCAACTGTGGAGGCATTAACCATCCCAGTCTTTCACTGGGAAGGGGCTGAGGCTAGTACCGTGCTTCCAAAATGCAGTACACAGCTGTGACGACAATTTCTATTTGTTAGCGAGCACAGCACTGCTCTTAGCACAGACCTCGCTCTCTGCCCATGCACAGGCACCTCCCCAGCTCTCACACCCACCGCTGATCATGGGAGGTTCCGACCAGCATGCTCTTCTATAACACATGATACAGAGAATCTGATCCGATATTAAATTACATCAGTAATAATATACAGTTCATTTTGAACTGCGTCACAAACACACAATGTGTTTATTCCAAGACTGCAATGTACCATGTACCAGAAGTATTGGCTGCAATATTTAACGTTTTCATTTTTCCATCATGCATTTACAGCTTTATTTTAAAATAAAGTGACACCACAATTTACTGAAAGCTAAGGTTATGTCTGGAGCTCCTGTGTCAAGTTAAACATTTCTAGTGGGCAGCATCTCAGTCACAAAGAACGGGCAAACATAATGCGTTCAGTTACACCCTCCCCCATTAAACTTCTTTCTGATAATTGTAACTAGTAAATTGGCGTTTCAGTATCAGGAAGCCAGCCCGCGGAAGCACCATTTCCCCCGAAGGCTGCATCCCAGCCAGCTCCTCGCACCCTGCTCCCAGCAGCGCTGCCGCCGCGCCTCATTATCACACACTACACATTTCACACAGGGTTTCACCTTCCAGTGGAGGAGTGCCCACCAGCTGGTAATTCATAGCTACAAAGAGCTTTCCAGACCAGCAGGAGACCATGAAGAAACGTCAGAAGATGCAGAGACTAGAGCCGCCCAGTTGAACGCCCCAGATCAGAGCCCTTCATGGCTTCATACAACATGAACAGTGACCGCGCCTCTGATGAACATCTAGAGTGCAGGCTAAAATTTTGGGCACACGTGCCAAAATGACCAGAGGAGGCAAGGGCCTAGGGCAGCATTTTGGTTCCTGGGCACCACTCTGCGGCAATGCCAGCCTTTGCTCTGGAAACGCCGGCGCTGGGCAGCCCCCGGGACTCTGCGCCCTGTGCCCACCCAGCCACCCACACGTACGCAAGCAGTGGTACCCACCTGTCCTGGTCAGAGCCTGTCTGAGAGCTGAAAAAGCTCTGCACTGGTTTTGAAGGTTGGTGCTCTCCTTCTGGCTCGCTGAAGGAGCTGCCCCAAGTTCAGACCTGCAGATGCACTGGGGATGGTGAAGCAGGACGGGCTGATTCAGAGCAATTACCCTTTGTGCTGGTGCACCCTTCCTGAAAGTGCTTCTGCTGCTAACAGGTCTCTTGGTTTGAAAGAGGAGAGTAAGCTTCCCTGAACTAAAACAAACCAAAAATTGCAGAGAACAAGCACGTGCATATTGTTCCTCTGCTCCTGATCCTGAGTGAATGAAGTGCTCTGACATGTTGTCTCTGCAAACTTCTACCGGTGTTATCAAAACCCTGAGCCAGTAAAATAGAAGTAAAACCTCTTCATAGATATTTCAGCACTTAAGCTGGTAGCTTATTAAAACCTGCTAAAAAAATTATTGGAGTTTTCACACAAGGGTTGTACCGGACTACCTGCTCAGATTTTAAATAAGCTTAGCTATCCCAATGAACTTTATTTTTCCACATAGAAAGCCTACTGGCACATTGACCATTTTTTTACAACAGGGTAGAAAGACAAGTGGAAGACAAAGTTCTAGGCAACCAGCATGGACAAGCAGAAAGAGAGGGGAAAAAGGGGGAAGAAATGGTTTAGAAAAATACTGCTTCATTTACTCCAGCAAATTTTTTGTTCCACAGCAGCACAAAACAATGTCTTCTGCAACACTTTCCTGTTTTCACATGGCATCTACCCTCACCATAACCCAGAAGCTGGTGGAGCTCTCTGTGGCTGCTAAGAGCATCACTTTCCCGCACACAGCGTGCAGCCACAACCAAACCCGAAGGAAGCACATTTTCAGAGCAGGTACCGAAGGTACTGCTGAGGAGGCACGCCAGCATGCCAGAGTAAGGAGTTTGTTCTATTTTAAATGTTCTTCTACAACTTCTACATAAAATTAACAGCTTTAATATAAAAAAAAAAAAACAGCACTAAGTCTATAAAAAAATACATTATGTGTGCCTATATATATTATTTTAGTCAGAAATTCAGCTACTGTGCTGAAGAAAAAGTAATGATTTTCCTCTAAGTCAATAGCTACTACGCAGATGGATGAAGTGATGGATGATGGATGGATGATGGATGGATGGATGGATGGATGAAGTACCCTTTTTCACCACGTATCAGAAATGTAACAAAATAAATACACTGAATCGCAGCTTCCTACTGCGTGCTACTGTGCATGCTCCTGGACTCCCGGCAAGGGCCGGTCTGCACGGCGGGTTAGGGCAGGTCCCTCCGCAGGCGCCCAGCCCAGCCTCCCCGAGGAGCTGGCAGCTCTCTGCTGCTGGGGCGAGGCGGGATGTAACCGCCATCTATTTTTGCATAATCACATGCACCTTAACTACGCTAAATCAACCAGCGCTTCGTTTGAACTTCCCCTTCCCTTCTTCAATCATGCTTCCTTGGAGAGAACTGTCCTCCGTGTCATTCTTGCTTAATTAAGTACACTAAATCTGTAGCCGGTAGCAAAGCCACAGTGCGCCTCTAGACCTGCGGTTTACAGATGCTCCCCTCGCCAATTAGTAAGAAACGGGAGCGTGGCTTCAAAGCCTTGTTTTCTTCTCTAACTGGTTATTTATAACTCTTACCTGGGCCTGCTTCCCACCGGTTCCTACCGTTAACCTGCCTGCGAGCCTCTCGGCTCTCCACTGACGGCAGGACCGTGCCACCGATGTAGGAAGCTCTGGAACTCCTTACTGGGACCATGCTCTAAAGAAACCTACCTCCTCCGTACTTAACGGCATCTAAAGCAAGCCTGAACAGTTGTGCAGTGCAACACAACAAACCTGTCAGTCAGTCCTTTCCAAGGAAATAAAGCGCAAATTTCTGCATCATCTTCTTCACACCCAGAATAAATTTAACAGAATCATTTGCATCAAGTGAAAACCAGGTGGTCAGAAAGGGAGGACTTCAGTCTACAGTGTTGTTTTATGATGGTGAATTACATTCAGTTTAAAAACATTTTTAACATGAAGGCAGTGAAATATCAAAGGCATACAACAGTACAGTAAATTATGTATGCCTATGTTTTGTAGAGGGAATAAGGTTCCTGCCTACTTTTGACAGAACTGCATTATGTAAATTTAGCAGGCATATCACAGATGCTATACTAAACTGGACAGTTATCGTATTCCTGTATATTTATATAAGTATAGAAAAAATACAGCATATATACAAAAATATATAGAACTTCCCTCATTTACATTGACATTTGCATGAGAAAAACTACCGGAGATTTCTGCAAGAAGTATTGTATGCTAATGAGATTTTTTCCAAGACAAAACTGTTACTGCTAACAGTTGGATACTCTCTTTGTTTTAATTATGCATGACTAATGATAGCTGTTTGGCTGTCTGACCACCAGATTGTCTGCCGTTGCCAAGGGAAAATCTTTTAAAATAAATTTACTGTTTTTCTGTTATAAAACAAAGCATGTTCTACTTCATCTTATATTTTTCAACAGTTTTGCAGGTATAAAAATCAAAACTGGAGTTGAACCCACTGGCGGGCTTTTCTTGTGTGTAAGTCACCACCAAATCTCTACCGGCGTTATAAATAATACACTGCACTAAACCAGACCTACAGCTAGAGTTACTGCAGGCATCTACTGGCTCCATGTGCTGTTACGTATACAGCAAGAGTACCAAGAAACAACTACTGCAACAGCTGAACGTTTTATTGGGCCTATTTTACACATCCACCTACATGCAAATGCAGGTGCACTAATGAATCCAGCCTGCTCTGGGGTCTCTGGCAGCTGTAATGTTGGGAAAAAACCTGCTTCTAGTCAGAGGAAGAAATTTTTTTTCTGCCGAGTTGAAAAACATCTGAAAAAAGTAAAAAGAAAATAGCCTGATAGTTTCCGATGGGGTAGGACAAAGGTGAGCGGGATTTGGTATGCCTGTGCAGAACACCAGAGCACCACAACCTCAGCCAGCTCCAAGGGCGGCAGTCTGCTCGGGCCGTACTCTACCACGCTGCAAACACAGTGCGATGGCATTCCTGCACCCAGCAGCCCAGCGACGCGGGCTGCGATGGCACGCCAATACCCAGATGCCCGGCAGAGGTATTTAGCCCCAGCAAAGGGTCACCATGGCCCCCCTACACGGTCTTTGCTCCAGAGCTGGCTCGACGGTGAGGGCTTGGGTTGGCCGCACCACGCTAACTGCGTGGTGGAGGCACAACTACTGACAAAAGGCAGAGGAGGGACTGCCGCGATGATTACAAACTTAAGGAAGCATGTCACTGAGTTAGCATGAACCTTGAGCTGACACCTGGGTTGAGTCGAGGGAAATGGAAATTTTGCAAATTTGAAGAGTTCCTTCCTCTGCTTCCAGGTGGGACCTTTCTGCTCTCGCCAGTACATGGATTTTGTACTGATCATCTCTGCTCAAAGGCTGAAGGAGATCCAGAGCTGAAGAGGACTCTGAAACCCCCACCTCTGCCAACAGGCAGTGCCTTAGCAGGGGCGTATTTAAGAAACATTTCTCCCCATGTAGCTCTTGAGGAACAGCATTCTCACAGGGAGACAAAGGTTTGTCTTTCAAAGTTATCTTTGCGGATCATTTTGACTCACAGATGAAGCAGCGTAAAGGAGCCGGCAGCTCTGGTACCATCAGCCTGCGGATGGATACGATCAATTACCTGATCGATTAGTGCAGCGTTACCTCATCACAGGCAAGTCCACTACCGCTGCTGTCACCTGCAAAATCTCACTGAATTTATCCAGAGCTGTGGCCAGCGGGATTAACCTGCCCCTGCCTTCACTCAGCTGCTGGCTTGAACCCCTCTAGTTCTGAAAAAAATCACGTTTATTCCCAGGCCACGCAGCTCCTCGCGCTGCACCGGGGCTATCTGAAGGGGGCGGTGGGTTGCTCAGCGGCTCAGCAGCAGGGAGGATGCTGTGCATCACCTATTCCGCTCTTCTCATTCTCATGCCACAAAAAGTGATGGCTCCATTATGGAGGGCTGCAAGAGAGGATCCTTCGAAAGGATGGCCTGCGGTATTAAAAAACTACAGTACATGTGCAGGATCAGCAGTTGGCATGGGCCAAAGCCACGCCAGGGAGAAGGAACAACGTGGGCAATAGCCTGCCAGCACGTGAGTGCTCCCCAACCCTGCCTGGCCAAGCCAGGACATGCCAGTCGACGTCTGGGACCTGCCTGCCTTCATCAGAGGAGTGCAAGCTTCACTGTACCCACCCATCTCCGCACGTCTCGAAAAGAGCTGAAACGTCTCCAAATTGATTCCTTGAGCCTGCTGCAGCACAGATTTTAGTTTCCAAGCACAACCTTGGGTCAAATTTCTGCCAGGAGAGACAGTGGCAAGCCAGTACTGCATATCGCTGATTGGCCTGTGAAACGAGTCAGCCTGAACCCCGGAGACTTGTTTCCCTGGGATATCGGCTGCAGTCAACTCTTACGCAAGATGACAAGAAGAAAGTAATTTAAGTCTCTGTTTTTTCCTCAACCGAACAGCCCTTTGGAACAAATTCTGTTTGTCGTTCCTTACTGATTCCTTGTTTTGTTAGTTCCTCTGCATAACATCTGAAACATTCATGATCGTTTAAAATGATAAATTATTTTAATTTACTCTGAATTTATTTATTATTACTGCACAGACAAGAGGCAAGCGCCATAATGTGCTTGTTTAATAATTGGCAGGGATTTGGAATGTGAAAGTCTTACCCAAACAACAACTTCATTTTATGGGGAAGTGTGCACATATGTCTACACGTACCACAGTCACATTTCAGAGAGATAGGAACAAAGCTTCACATAGTCAAATAATTTATGATCCTGAACTGCACAAGAATACCAAAAGAGTATGGAAGTCAAGAAATGTACCTTTTAAAATCATAAAGGAAAGAAGAAATTTTTTATATTTATTACACCACCCGTCCCTCTCATAGACATGTCTGCATTTATATATGGGTGCACACAGCTGTGTCCACCACTGGTGTGTGGACATGCATCAGAAGGACTGTAATGCTAGAATATATAAAGTATCTTAAAATTTAAATATGCTATATACACTTGATATTCTCCTGCTATTCATACTGCAAAACTTCAATTCCAAATGCCCAATTCTCAGTAATACGAATGACAACAGACAGAGAACATTTGGCAGATGTGTCATCAGCTTTCCACGAGCACTGTTGCTCCTTTGGCAAAGACTATTGGCTATAAAGGGCAGTTCTTCTTGGAAGAGAAGGCAAAACTGTCAATAAGTCCCAATCCCCAATTTAAATAATAATTAGGTACCTACATCCCTGAGGACCTGAACAGCTTCAGAGTTGAAGCCTGCTTGACCTTCAGTGTGACACAGGCACTCAAGCCACACAGGCACCTTCAGTGATTTTGACCAGAGCAGCTGGATGTTCCTCAGGACCATTGATCTGGGAATCCATGGGATTTCATAGCTCGAGAAGTGTTGGCAAGGAGCCCCCACAAAATAAAATCCATGATGATGACCATAATGCTGTAGTTTTATTCTGGAGCGCCTGGAGTCAGGGGAAGCAGAAGCAGGAACTGGATATGGTCCCAGCAAGGTTTCGTTTGGCCAGGACTCCCCTGCGCCCGTGGTTGGGCACTGATGTGCTTTACTAGGAAAGGGAAAGTCCGGTCTGAAAATCAGCATGTTTTGAAAGCCAGAGAAGCAGGAGACACAGGTTTGGCTGCTGCTGCCAGACTTCTCCTGCCAAAACAGAGTTCATCCCCATATCAGACTCTGATTTCAGAGACCTTGCATTTGGTACCCCTAGAAGGACCTAGTTTAGAAAAATAATGTTAAGTAGACATCTCTCCCCTGAACCATCAATGTTCATCAGAGGAGAGCCGCAGTGCAGAACAGGGAGCATCCCATTTTCCAATAGGAGCAAAGAAGACAACACTCAGCTGGGAAAGTCGTTTTCAATAGACGGTGAGAACTGTGATCTCTGCGAAGCTCAAGGGAGCCACAGTGAAGCACTGAGTCACCAGTGCTGCACAAGGAACAGCATTTCTCTGACGCGCTGCCTTGCATGCCTCCTGTGCCACCCCGGGGGTGTCACAGTCGAAAAGCCCCGTACCTCTCCGGGGAGGCAGAAGTCACGCTCGCTGCCTTTGGGGCTGAAGCAGCGGCTCTCCCAGACAAGGACTCTGAGAGACACGGAGGACACCAGGAGCTGCTCTTCCCGTTCCCCAGATGGCAACTTCTGCCACCAGCGGAAAAACTTATGGAAGAGCAGCAGCTGAGTAACTCTAAAAGCAGCCACCGAAAGAGATGGATGGTGGTTCAGATCAGCTGTGTGCCACGTCCCCAAAGCTTTTAATACCAGTAAAAGCATACCAGTAAAACATACTTGTAGACAGCGTTCACCTGTGGCTGCTTACCGCAGCCCATCCTGTGTTACCTGTTGGTTCATACAAAGAGTTTGATGACTACCTCAAGTCTCCGAGGTAGGGGACAGCATGTAGACCTGAAACTCTCTGAGGTGGAAAGAGAAGCAGCCAGGCTACATGCAAAGAATTTCAAATTTAGAAAACAAACCAAAAAACCCCAAACCTCCTTACTGATGATGAAAAAAAAAAAATCTCCTATAATCACCCTTCTCAGATGACTGTTGGCTGCCCTAAACCTCAGACAAAATTCACACGGGACTGCCAAAAGTGACAACTGTGGTCAAAAACACGTGGATAAAGTTCAATCTACCTCTTAACAAGGCTGGCCTAGAACTGATCCCTGGTTTTCCCAGCCAGGTTTGACAAGCACCGACATCCGCTCTGTAATCACAACCGGACCCGGCTATCTGCTTTACAGCTTCCACCACTCCTACTCTTCACTGGCAGCCTTTGGGAACCTTGATCCAAAGGATCCCAGCTTGAGGTCTAAGTCTTTGCAGCGAAGAATTCACGTTATTCTACGTATTACAGAACATGTATTTCATAAATTACCCCATAATCACACAGCGGTAAAAAAATCTTTTGCTCTTTTTAAAAATGTGTCAACTTCTAAAACTTAATTTACTGTGATTACACAATGTAGAAGTACCATCAGGTAAACTAGCTTTTACTATCCATGAGCTTTAAGGAAAATAAAATGCAGGATAAAAAACCCTGCTTGCTAGAGAAAGCCATTTTGATCATCTTCAGATTTGTACATTTAGATATCTAAGGGGATTTTGTTTACGAATTGCAGCTGAGGTATGTAGGAACTGTTAAGAAACATATACCTGTTTTCTTGGATATATAAAGCCGAGGGCCACACACTCAAATCAGCTGTAACCTAGATAAGCATCAGCACAGAAACTCAGAGAGAAATTCTCTTTTATTTCTCCCGGAAGCAGAAACGCCTCTTGCTGCAATCCCAGCGGCGAGCTCTCCGGCTGCCCTCCCTGCGTCACCCTGCGCACGGCCAGCGGGAAGGGGACGGAGCAGCCCCCACCCCGGTGGAGGTGGCCTTCGACTCCCTGAGCACCCAACCCTCAAGCACCAGGACTGCTCACGGGACAGTGGGGGAAACAGAATAGGTTACCCGTGCCTGCTCTGAGCAAATTGCTCTGCATTTGTCACCTCTCTTAAAACGCTCCTGTTCCAAAACTGCCGCTTCTGCTGTCAGCGTTACGGATACGCTGCAAACCTACGGTGATCCCTCTCCTTATAGGAGGTCTTGAAAAGGGTCACTAGAGAAATCCAGTTCTGAAAATACAGACTGTTTCCTGTATTTCTAGCAGTTTACGATGTAGCAATTTATTCTTCCAGTAAAATAACGTTTTTATAACTCGCTCTCTCCTTCCTTGGGCATTCTCATTCAATCTTGAATGGTTGACTGGGAAGAACATAGAAAAGATGCAGGTCAGAATTATACTTCTGAAAATAAGTGGCTTCCCAAAATTATTTTGCCATACAAAACAACGCATTACTGATATAATTTCTTGTAACTTCAATAAACAGTGACACAAATAGCGTTGGGACTGCACGGATCAATCACTGATTGAAAACAAACAAAAGGTACATGGTTTTAATTATCGAGACTACAGAAATAACTCATCCTCAGAAAGAACACCTTGGCAACCGAGATATTTTCTTTAAAAAAGAATTGCTAAGATGCTTTCCGTACCAAAACAGGTGCTAAGTGACATTCTTACAAAACCGTCTGTTCGCCTGGTCCCTCCGGAGGTGCGAAGCACAGGGTGCCATGCCCTCTGCCAGTGCTGGGGAGCGCTGGCCAGGGAGGCCGTGGGACAACCAGGAGCATCCCAGCGCTGCCCGGGCAGCAGGGAAGCGTGGCACAGCCCCGCAGTGGTCCAGGCGGCGAGGACGGGGAGTGTGCCCACCCTGCACTGTGCAGTGAGAGCGAGGGGCTTCGGGGGGGCCCCGCCAAGCAAGAGCACCGGGCAGGGAGTGATGCTCGCAGCTTTGCTTCTACAGCACTAGAAAAACACTGCACGCGTTTGACGCTAAATGGATTAACTACACTTTCATGTGAATTAACTATTTTAAAATGAGGGAGCTGTACTACTTATTTTACTTTGTGTTAACACTTAGAGGCTTTTACTGGAAAACCTCAGCAGTTAAAGGAGGCTTTATTCCTCATCTTTACTAAAGACAATGAAAACTTAATGTGAGAACTGAGACCGGAACTTGGCTCGCTCAGTCTGCCACCTTATTCAATGAAAGAGGCTACGTGCTTTCTTCCCGAATACTTTAGCTCAAAATGAGACTTGCAAGTAAAAGTTTATCCTCAGTTCAACACAGGTAACCCCGTTTATTCACACTCCTGGCAGACCTCAAAACGTGGGTCGATACATAACGGGGCTGCACAGCTGAGGAAGAGCCCTGGGCAGCGTCACCGCAGCCCTGGGAGCCGGCGCAGGGTGTGTGCCGAGCGAGCGCTCCCGCAGCGCCCGCGACGCCCTCTCATTAGGGGATGCCTCCACCCAAACGCGCATCACATAAATCACCCTCGTCTTCTTGCAGCCAAGAAAATGCTGACTCAAAGCCATGAAAATTACTCCCATATTCTAGCATTAATTATTAAAACAAGGAACGCTAGATGCTTTCGGCACGGTGCTGTCTTTGTAGCAAAGCAAGGAGGTAACTTTTGAAGCCCTCCTTGCCGGAGAACAGACAAAACTGGAGAAGCCTGGTGCTGAAAGGTGAATCAACACGTGCCAGCAGAAGGGAGCCGATGGCCATCTTGCCGTAAGAGGCTGGGAACTACAGCACACAGCCAACTTTGGGTGCTGCAATGTACAGTAACTGAGAAGAGCTAAATTCAGACGGATACACAGCTGGAAGGAAAAAAACTGCTTTACTAACGCCCAAATTGCTTTATCCAGCTGACTGGAATTTGTATTTAAATAAATAGCCAGCTTCCGATACTTCGGATACCAATAGCCATTATTTTAATGTATAGTGAAATATACTTATGTTACAAATACCCAGTGAAGAAAAATTCAGGAGGAGCAGTGACGATGTGCAGCGAGACTCAAGATAAACAGCTCTACCCATCTTCTGCATACTCTTTTGAAAGTGTTTTCTTTCATAGTGATCCTACATTTCCCCTTTCAAGTTGCAATACCAGCCGAAAACAAAATAAACTCTGATTTGAAAGAAAGCCTACAAAAGGCACATGAAATGAAAGAAGTTAATCATAGAGCAAGAAGAATGAAAAAACAGATGTAACGCATGTTATTTCACCATCTAATTGCTTTGTTCCAGAGTTCAGTAGCGCTGTTAATGCTTCCTTTAGCAGCATCTCTTTACAAAACAGATACTCTCCCTCCCCTGTGAGATAAAAGTATTGTTTTAATCTTAAAGCTCTCATTTCATTTATGTAACCTATCCAGCTGCACAGACACTGAGTTTCAAACACAATCTTAGGCCTAGGAAACTGAACGTATGCCAGCTGAAACCCACCAGGAGGTAAACTTTAGAGTAATTCCACAATGTTTTAATAAGGTAGTTCTAAACATATTTTTGTTTACGTCCTAATAACGTTTAGTACTGGCTGAGTATCTGTCTTAACTGCCCGCAAACTCACCAAGTTACCTTCTCTGCAACCTTTAAGTCTGAAACAGTACAAATAAAATAGACTTTTTTTTTTTTTTTAAATTGCCTTTGATTCTCCAAATCTGCAAACAGAAAGCACGAGGACCTTAGGACAGCTCAAAATACAGAGTATAATTGGGGTACACATAAAAACTACTTGTCAGCTGCCCTACATAGACATCTACTGTATTTTCAGTAGCTACTACACCAGAAGCAGGCTGACTTGCTCGAAATGATTCCAAATTCCTGCTGAAGATACCTCATGCAGTATTTTACAGCAGATTGTAGGATAATTAAAAATGCATGTGGCTAAAATACTTTGTAATCTGGAGACCTAAGTGAGTGACACCCCAACAAAAAATAATATAGCCAGATACTTCATAGCTTAAAACTACTGCCAATTGAATTGGAGATTTATCACAACCAAGGAGGTTCAACCCACCGCAATCGCATTCCAGATAAGGAGGAAACGTATTTTTCTTGAAGTACAGCAAGATCATGACAAAAGTACAACGCATGAATAAAAAGTTAGAATCGGGGAAAAAAAATAATCTAATCGAGCCAGAGGATTAACAAACACAAATCAGAAAGGAGTCAAGTAGATTAAGCACGGTGTACGACTGCTGGTAAACAAATTCTGCTCCAGTCAACTGGACTGAAGGGAGATACCGTAAGCACAGGGAGAGCAAGGATCCTCAGGAAAAGCCGTAACAGAGCTACGGCAAGCGTGGAATCTCCTAATAGCGTAAAAAGCTAGCTTTCCACGGTAACCATTGAGAAATACGAAAATATAGAAGGAGAAATAAATAAATAAATAACAAGGCGAATACTTCTGACAGGGCGTAATCCTCAGCACCCCGTTCCAGCCCAGCAGTCCCCTGCCAGCGATGCTCGGGCTGCAGAACCCAAAGCCCCCGATGCCAGCAACCCAAACCGCATCATTTCAACCCAGCAGCCCATTTGCAAACTTTCCATCACCGGACCGTCCTTTACTAAACAAAAAAAAACAAACAAAAAAAAAGAGTTAAAACCGGGAAACGACTTTCCCACCACCCAGCGGGACCCCAACGGACCGCTCCAGCTCCGGGGATGCAGGGTACCGGGGGCTGTCGGCAACAACTTCACCGCACCGCCGGGGCATCTCCGAGCCGCCACCGCCGCCCCGACCGCTCTCGGGGCGGCGGCGGCGGGGGGGTCCGCTCCGTGCACCCCTAAACCTTCCCCCCCCTCCACCGCGGCCGCCATCGCCTCCTACCTAAGCACCGCCGTGTCCCCCTTCCTGACCACCAGATTGTCCACGGTGGCCCCGGGGAAATCTCCACCCGGAGCGGCGAGTCTCCCGGGTGCCAGGAGCCAGCAAAGGCCGAGGAAGACGATCGCCAGCCACTGGTGGGAGCCCCCGGCGCTCCGCACCAGCGGTACCATCTCCGCGCCGCTCCTCGCTGCTCCTGGGCCCGGCGGCGGCCGAGCGTTTTCCCCGTTAACGCCGGCTCCCGCCTGGTACCCTCGGCCGCTGCCCGTCCGCGGAGCGTGGCTGCTCCCGGGCGGCCGCCGCAGCATCTAGCGAGGAGGGCAGCGCGCCCGCTCTGCGCGCCGCGGCGGCGGCTCGGCGGCGGCTCGGCGGCGGCGGCGGGCGGCCCCCGCTGCCAGCCCGTTGCCACGCAGCCGTCGCCCTGGCAACCGTCCCGGCGGCGGAGGGATGCGCGCCGCCCTCCCCGCCGCTCCGCGGGGCCGGTCTCCCGTTTCCCAGCCCTCCCCCGCCGCTGCTCCCGGGCTTCCCGCTCCGCCGTCCCCGCCCCTCGGCAGCATCCCGGCTGGCAGAACACACACCCCCCCCCCCCCCCGCCGCCGCCCGCGGGGCGCGCAGGGCCGTCCGGCACCGGCAGAACCGTCCCCGTCCCCGCCGCGGGCCTAGCGCGGTGTGCCACATCTCGTCAGAAATCGCTCCTCGGTACCGCGCTCTCCCCCTAAGGTTTAATAAAAATGGACCACTTTGCCAAAAGCCAGCGAGTCAAACAGGGCCTTAAGGCAGCAGTGCTGGAAATCGCACCAACAGCTCCACGGTGAGGCTTCCTCCTCCCTCGGGAGCTGCTAGAATTTCCAGAGAAACGATCCCGTCCTTTCTGGAACGTAAGGTCGGCCACTCCGATATTTGGGGAGTTCCGTTTCCTAACATTCTACCGGGATAGCTACAGACGCTCACCGACAGCAGGGAAAAAGGAGCAAAAAACCACTGACAGACTACTTCCCTACAGACACACAAAAATTAGCAGCCTTTTTTCCTCCTGTGGCCTTCTCCAGCCTGTTAAACACACACCCAAAACGTTGTCAGCCTCTGACAAACGCCACTAAGTGAGGAATTCTCTCTGCTCGGCTTGTTTACCCAAACGCCCACCTTCCAGCCCAACCGCTCCCCACAGGACACCAGGTTGCACCTCTCCGGCCCCAGCTGAATCTGGTGCAGGAATCACTCTCCTCCCGTCGGTTCGAGAGAAGTTGCGTACGCGATGCGCTGTTATGTAACAAGAATTGCATGACTGCTATGACATTAAGGGCAGGTTTGAAACGTTCTCACACTAATTCATGCATATCTGGCCCATACGATGTTATAATTGTTCCTTCACAGCAGCTCTGCCACCCCACGCTGCCGGCCCGTGGTGCAACGTGGTGCACCGATTTTCCCGCGGTACTTCCCCTTTCATCAGCTGCCAGAGTACGTATTTTGCTGGTGCACCAATTTGCATCAGAAGGATTTGAGAGTAGCACGTTCCAAGTAAAAAAATCTTTAATAACCGTGATACTTCCAATGCTTGCTCTTTTGCTAGACCTGTATTCCTTCTCCTGTAATCTCTACCCTTCTTTACTGCATCCCATTGCATAAGATCTTTTCAGCTGCCGAAAGAAATTCTAGCGTACACGAAAGGGAATTCTTCCTCTACTTCTGCAGCACATAATACTACAGAGTTTCCTTGATAAGGAAAGAGAGGGGGGACGAGAGAGAGAGAGATTGGTTCCCAAATCTTGGATGTGGAAGACTCGCTGTCAGTATTACCACTATAACACAGTAATGCCTTTTTAATGTTAAACACAACTCCACAGTGAGACAATTCTCTCCGTTAGCACACGTGCAACTGCCGTAGTATGCAGTACCCATCCATTGGGACCACAACAGTAGGAACTTGCTGCAAGAAGTTGTTGAACATCTAGTACCAAGAATACATTTAGGAATATTTCTGAGGCAATGCCACACATTTTGAAACGGGCTTGCCAACAGGACAGACCCCAGCTGTAAGCCTCAGTCGCTTTCACCAACAGGGAGTTGTTAATAGCAGGTGGAGCCGTCCCACATCTCACACTGTCACCATTCCACATTCAAAGATATACAATAATCTCCTGTAGGACCTTTCCAGACATGTATGCTTCCTGCACTTAACAACCACAAAACATCACATGCCAAAGAGTTGTAAATGTCCTGTCTGCGTAGCTCTCGGCTATCACTTTTACCATCACGCATCAAGTTCTGTTGTCAGCAGTGTCAGAGCGCTTCTCCAAACACTGCATCCTCAGAACGTTTGTTTCCAGAGGAACCTCAGTAGCCCAGTGGTTTTGGTCTTCACTTCTTCTCTGACATTTCACCTGTGGCACTATCGCAGCTTCAAGAGCCATTTTCCATCTTCTGTATTACTATCCAGAATCACAGCACGGTTGAGGTTGGCAGGGACCCAGAGGTCACCTTGTCCAACCCTCCTCCTCAAAAAGGGCCACCTAGAGCTGGTTGCCCTGGACCATGACTAGTCAGCTTTTGAGTATCTCCAGAGATGGAGACTCCACAACATCTTTGATGCATTCCCTGCCAGCTGGGTTACTGGGTTTGCAACTGGTTTGTCTTACAGCCAAACATACAACACTGCTCTGCTTTGGATCCTAGGATAGTATCTCTCCCATTCAAGTGCTCAGGTATATTGGACTTTTCTTCTATCACACTTAATGTACCAAACTGCTCTTCCGGCTACTGTTGTAGTATGCTGCTGTACAGACTTATGCTGTCTGTATAAGCTGGAAACGAAGCGAGAAGTACTGCAGTAATTCTTCAACAAGAACCCAGTAAAAAATGCCTCCTGTCACTCAGCCTTAGGACTCCAGGCCAGACACCCATTTCCCATCATCACTGTTACGCAGGAGTGGATGCTGTACTTCTCAGATAGGGTCATCAAAACCTTTGCCTCCTTTTCAAATCATTGGCCTCCTAAGCTGAGATGCTGTGTTTAGATCTCTGAATGCTCTCCCAAATCATGTGTTTAAGGGAAGCTTGGTCTGAAAAATCAGCCAGCTCAACCTGACAACAAATGCTTACCTACCTGCACTGACACATCAACATACCCTTGTCACAACAGCAGCAAGACAAAGGAGTAAAGTTTGGAGAAGTATTTGTTGAGAAGGTTTTGTATACAACACACAGATGACAAACACACCAGCACCAATCCTACTTCAGTGGGTCCTGAAGACCCTTCTATCACTTTTCCCCACACTTCTTCCTTCCAAGGTTGCATTCAACGAAATAGCCATCTCCTTTGCACAGCTTCTATTCCATTGCTCCGAGAAGAGCATCTCAAGGGCTTCATCTTCCTTCTTTTTTTCCCAGGATGTTTTTTTCATTTGCCAAAACAACTGATACTTGCCTTACCTTCCCTCTGATAACAGCAGACTGGCTTAGCCAAGCTAATAAGTAGTGCAGTCCTTCCTCTCTGCCCAAATCAGTCCACACTTCACTATTTTTCATGTTAAACTTTTTGGGTAGGTGAAGTTAAAAAAACAAAACAAAAGAAACAAAAAACCCCACACGTTTCTCAAGGCTTTCTGCTCTTCCTTTTATCTTAACCATGCTATGTACCCAAACTAGATAATGCCATTCTTTTATAACAAAAAAAAAAAAAAAAAAAGGAGAGTTCAGATCCATCAGATCAGTCTCTCGTCTTGCAGACTTGCAGTCTAGAGTGAAATGTGGTTCCTCCTGTAACGGACATGCAAAGTATTTCTATTACAGCTGGTCAGACAGCATTTGCCAAATCAATTAATTTTTGAGGCAGAACATTTATGAATGTGTTTGTGATGTTCAGTGCTATTTCTTAGCCTTTGGGGGAAAAACCTTTCCAAGCTATGATGCAATTTTTGCTAGTATGTTGTGTTGGTATCAAGAGGAGGAAGACACGTAACCACATGGGAATCGGTTTTTAGAAGTGAAAAACTTCACACAGCTGTCTCATGTAAGAAGCCCTTTGAATGTTCTGGCACATTAAGTACGCAGATCATCCAGAGAGAGATGTGATATAATAGCTGAGATCTAATTTTAGGGAGAGCTCTCCCTAACCTTTAATGAGTCATATGATGTTGTTTTTACTTGACCTTAACGAACAATCAAATAATTTGCTCCTCTTTGAATAAGAAGGACAAAAGACATTTCCTCAGCAACATTCTGTTAATTTTGCAAAAGACTGTCTAAGTCTCAGTCGACAATAGCCAAGATAAAGCTTTTTATTTTGTTTTGCTCATTTTTAGATTCATATCCCTGGCTTTCATGCTATTTGCAGATCAATGGAAAAAAGAGCAGGTCAGGAGTCAATAGCAGTTATGCCAATCAGTGTTGCTCTAGAGACTGAATTCTTTCATCTGAATCTTCCCCACCTCCTCCCAAGCCTAGGAAGCTTGCAGGGTGGAAAAAAAAAAAAAAAAAAAAGAAGAGAGAAGGAAAAAAAACTCACACCAGATGTGTACACACATAGAAAAATTACTTCCATGGAGGGAAGACAGAATTCTTTCACATTAGCTAGCTTACTACGAATTGCATTTGGCTATTTTAGCACGTTCATTTCACCTGAAAGAGCTAGGTACTTCTAACATAGCAATGGTAAGGTCATATGATATTTCTTGCGATTCAACCACCTTTTTGTTTAGAGCCATTTAGAAAAGCTAAATTTATTTGTTGTTTGCAAGTATCCGTTTAACAGTTTGCACAAATATTCAAGACTGATTCACATTTGGCTTTTTGCTTCGTTTCCTTCTGTGTGTTTACCTCTACTGTAACTGTTCCTTCATTCTAGCAACGAAATATGGAAGTTGAATGACTAGAATAAACTCTTAGAGAATTGGTACTTTTGATCTGCATCGTATCAGCAGCATTCAACACGGGAAGAGGTAACAGGCAATGCACACAGCACACCCATGGGTCGTTGACAGCCTGCGGGCAGAGCTCCGTGGCACACTGCCTGTCCTGCCTGCATCCAGGCGCAGGACTCTGGTGGAATAATCTGCTCAGGGAACCCCTCTCACTGACGTGACCGTTGGTTGTTGGATTGCTGATTTTCAATGAGCTCCTCAGTTTTAGTCACGTTCCTTTTAATTCCTGGTCTTGTCGAGTTCCAGTTAGTTTCATTTTTCCATGTACTTTGGACAGTGCTTACCAACTGCTAATTACCCCTACGTTAGAGTTGGTCAAGGAATTGGCTCTGTTTCTACATGTTTTAACATTGAAATACGACATGCACATGTGCAGTCTAGTTCCCAACATCATCTATGGCAGCAGCATTTTCAAAGTATGTCTCGTCTTCTAAAACAATCATGCTGTGGTGATGGAAGGCATTCTGTCCTGTAATTTTGTTAATGGCTCTAATCAAAATCTTTTTGTACAGAGCTCTGTGAGAATCAAATGGGCAATTTCCATATATACATTTGTTTGCTTTTGAGACATATATTTCTGAAAGCGTTCAAGTACTTCCACCTAGTTGCCAAGTAACTTTGGTTAGCATCATCCACAGCATCTGAATCACAACCTGAGGTTTGTCATGATACCGTCCCTGATAATAAAAACTTTGTTTCCACTTCCTAAACAGATGATAGGCATTTTAAACTGGGAAGGGACAGCGGAGGGAAGGTCATACGGGATGACAGGACACAGATGGGACACAACCAAAAAAAAAACAAAGAACAAAAAAACTTCTACACTGAATTTTCAGAGTCATGTTTTGTGTCCAAATTCACAAAAACTTTGGCATTTTGAAACATTTTTTCAATGGCCAAAGAACAGCAGAAACTTAGAGGTAATGAATAAAACATTCCTGGATGTAAAACTAGTTTTTCAGTTTTAATTGAAAATCTTTAAGAAGAAAAAAAAAAAGTAAAAATTTCTATTAGCTTAGGAATTCTCAGGTAATTAACATTCTCAGGTAATATTCTCTAATATATCTGCTTTCTGCCTTTCTCTCCTGTAGCAAAAACATCACATAAGTAAGGACGACACTTTATTACTATGCTGTAGTGCAAACTCTTCCAAGAAGCATCCAGCCGTTGCTCAATGTTCTTAAAACATGTCTCAAGTTTCCCAAAATGGGAACAACCCAAGGCACCCAAAGAATTTGTCAGCTTTAGTTCTCAAAGAGCAATTTCTGATGTTTCTGCAGAACTACTGTGTGAAAGAGCTCATCTAGATCAATCCCACTGGATCATCAGTTACAGTATGAAAAGGCTTCACAAAATGCATTCCCTGAAAATTTCATTTGAAAAGGGATGGGGGGGGTGCAGAAAAAGGCGAGGAAGGGATAAATCTCAGAAAACACAGACCCAGCACTTTCACATTTTTAAATAAAAGGTTTTGTATGTCTCCTTTCCAATATCTACATTTTATTTTTTATATCTCTTATACATGAAAAATGGAAATAGTGATTTTGTCAAGTATTGAAATCAACAGAAATTTCCTTTTAAATAAGTACCTCTTTCACAGATAACTTCAGAATTCATGGCACTATGGTGGGGTTTTTTTTGCTAACAGGATTGAAAGCAAATGCTGAAATCTCCATAAAATGCATTTTCCATTTTCTGCATAGTCTATTACATGACTATGTACAGAAGTGCTCAGTAAAATACTTTACAAAATTATTTCCCATACTTCAAAAACTGGAAGAATCCTGGTGTGCTATCACCTAAGCTAGCACCTACGAGCTGTAAGCCAGTAGTTCTATTAGCACCAGAACGAATGGACTCTAATTTCCATAGATTTGAGTCGTCTTATTTGAGTTTTTAAATTGACAGAACAAGGCTGCAGAACAAGCCCAACCCATATTAGACATCAGAAAACGCACATAATAAAGAATTCTCAAAGGAGGAGTGAATCCATGGGTGCCTATTTATAAAACACAAGCTCTAATTATACCTTTCTCAGACACAAGGCATTCATAATGTCACTTCTCTGGAGTCTCTCATGTTTGAGAAGACTTGACTTGTGCTGCATCCCTCCACCACAGCAGACAGACAGACATGCCACACGTGCAGTGATACACACTGAAAGCCACGAGGCAGGAGTCATTTCCATCTTATGTCCAACATTCGAGCAGGAATACTCAATGGCGCAGGAAAAAAAAAAAAAAAAAAAAAAAGGTGGAACAATTTCTTCTTTAGCATCTACAGAGGCATCAGGAAGAGCAGTGCTGACCCAGCACCTTGTAAATTAGCTTTCTTAACCCCAGAGAACCATGGAAATGCCACGTTTATGCATGATATTCCTTCTGAAATCTAGGCCCTTCTGCCTGACAGAAGCGCACGTGTGTCTTTAGGTTCTTGGTTGGCTTAACCAACCCCCTGTGGGATAAGACTGCACACAGTACAAGGCTATCAATAAAACTTTAGTCATATGTGGGTGAATGAAAACATTTTCTTCACCGTATGGTATACTATGGAAATAATTGCCGAATGACAGAAGCTCACTAATATTGATGCCAAATACATAGATAATACTGTCAACTTGTGATCAGCCTACATTTTCCTATTTTAAGACATACAAGCGAGTGCAGTTTGAAAACATCCCCAAGAAGCCTCAGACTGAAGAACTCTGCAAAGACACAGATTCCCAACATGCATGGAAAGTGTTGGGTTTTTTTAATTGTTCAGAACTCTTTGATTCACAAAGGTAAAGAGCAGAGTTTGCTATGCAAAGAGGTAGCTTTAAATAAATTTGAGGAAAAAAACAGTAAGTGACAAGACACAAGCATCCTGCCTTACTAGAAATAACATCTTCTTGTGGTTACTGTTCTATAGTGAGGAAATATCTTCCTTGTTGGGTCTGGAAGTGGAGCAGAGGAAGGAAACCTGGAGTTTGTGGTACAACAATTTGCAACTCTCCACACTGGAGACAAGTCAAGACACTTACTTTAATAGTGTGGTGTAGTGCTTGTAAACAAAATGCTTTTTTAGTGTTAAGAAAGTGCACAAATGTTTTTTCAAGTATCCTTGCTGCAAATATGAGACCATTTTATGAGCCTAAGGATTATGTATGCAGTGTATTTCAAACTTATAAAGCAAAACGTTGTTGTTCCTTTGGTATTTTTCAGACTGGAGATGTGCAGAACAGTCCTTACCGAAACAATCAGATTTTAAATCACATTTCCTAACCGAGACATTCATATTTTACAATGGCTTGTATGGGGATCCCTCACTATTACAGTCAGAGTTTATAACTTGGACAAGACAGGATGTGCTACATGTCAAAACTTAACAAGTGTGGACAATCTGTGAATCTGTGCTCAGCAGCCCAAATCATTCTTTCATGTTAGGATTTCATTTATTCATCAGGGAGCATTTTGTCTAAATAACCTCTGACATCTCACGCAAATGTTTCAACCTTGGGAGAAAAGCACCGTACGCTCATGTGCCTCGCAGGACGGAAGGACGGGGACTGCGTATGCAAAGCAGGAGGGATCAGAACTCGGCACACTCTCCTTTTCTTGCCCAATGATCAACAGCCCTGTTGTAGACCTGATGGCAGGGCAAAAAGCCTCCACCAGGATTACAAACATCAACCCTACCCTTATTATTACTGTAAGGGGACCCTCCTCCCCACCATTTTATGAGTAAGAAAACAGAAGAAAGAAAGAAAAAAAAAAAAGGGGGGGGGGGTGTCTGTCCCAGAGCATGACTCACACACTTTCCTTTGGGACACAGTCATCTCTGGTATAATATTATGGGATCTCTTGGTTTTTTCTTTTTAAAGCACACTGAAGAGTACACACTAGTTGTCTGGAAACGTGAGACCTTGTCACATTCAAATTGCTCATCTAAAAGCATTATTCTTTAATTCTTTAGGCTAATCAAACCAAATTCTTCCAGTCTATACTCATACCCCACCAATCATTCTTGTTGATGTCTTCTGGAACATCTCTAGCTGCTTGGCAGTGCTTATTGTCCCTGCGAGCTTGGGGCCACTTGGGTACAATTTACTCTACCACTGAGACCACTGCAAGCCCATAACCCTAAGCAACCTGATCCAACTTCAGATCTGGCCCTGCTCTGAGCAGCAAGTTGTACTAGATGGCCTGGAAAGGTTCCTCTGAGTCATCATCATTCTGTGTTTCTAAAATTCAGACCAGTACCAGCGCAAGCCAGACACCGAAGGTGCAGCACGTAGTCAGTGTATCATGCCGTTTTGACAGTGACCACCAGTAACTGCACTGAATAGGATTTTCTGAACCATCATGCATCCATTCCAGAGTAGCTTTATCTCCCTAGCTTTTGTAATAGCTTTCTTTACAAAAATGTTTTGCAGGAAAATACCAACCTTCCTAAAATCAAGTAGATTTCCATAATGCTATTTCTTTATTCACACGGTCTGTTACCCTGCAGCAAAAGGGGAAGGGATACGATATGAAATGAGTTCTTAAAGGGGGTAGGGAGGAATTTTTTTTTTTTTTTTTTTGGTATGCAGCATACTGGATGGAGAATATGAAGACCACTGATCACACCATATCAAATAAACCAACCTGATAAATTGATTAATGTGCTGACTTCATATTATCCTACTCTAGTGTCTATTTGATTTACATGTATAATTTAGCTTACTCATTTAATCTCGTTAATAAAATATCAGATTGGAAGTCTGTGTGGATTGCATGTTTTCTCCCCAGGTATTAAGATTAAAAACCCGAGGAATCTCCAGACAGTGACTTTGTAAATCTCTGAGCGATGGCACAAAGAAATGCCTTATAGCACTTCCATAATTGATGCTTGAATCACAGCACTGCTGGAGTCTATAGGAAACAATATTTGCATATCAGTCATTTCTTTTCACTAACAACAGGGGTTTCAGAATCTGCGAGGAGTGCTGTGGTGGATATAAACCAGCCATCAGAAAGGTTGATCACTTTCCCGAAAAATCAATCTCCGCTTCTCACAGGGTTGTTAAGTGAAAACACACCTGCGCCATTTGGATTCAATAATAAGAACAGAGTTATGACATTATTAGGAAAAACACATGAATAAAACAATGAAAATGAAGTCAACTTTGGCCATGCTTATGGTCAAGAACGGAAATGGAATTTCATGGTCACATTATCAGAGACCAATTATCCTTCTGAATATTAAAGAATCTGTATGAGAGGAGATGTAACAGTAGAACAAACAGAGCCACAAACTAACCACTAAGAAGCATGATTTATCTCACCAATCTCAAGCAAGCAGTATGGCTCATATTTTGAATATTCACACTCCATCCTCAGTGTGGCATTTTAAAAAGATACTGTATTTGTCAAATAAATTGAAATAACCACAAGAAATGAACCACAATCTGCTAGGATACAGTAGACTTACAAAATAAGCTTAATTCATCAAAAAAGTATACCTTGCCAGTGCACATACTTCTTATTTCTTGTGCATAACTTATCTGTATATACATAAATATACGCTTCATGCAGAAAGATTGAAAAGACGTAATCTTAACAAATTTTGTTCCAATGTAACGTGGAGACTACTACTGAAGGCGATATAGATAAAGCAATCTGTCTGAAAGGCTGAATTTTGAAGAGCAGCTTTTCAACATCAATTAAAAATAATAATTTTTACGTATTCCAAAAAACCCTCCAAGATCACCTCTGTACCACCTGCCAATGAAACAGACTCATTTGCACATTTTGAAATAGTAAATCTAAATTCAAAATCAGAGGAACTTTAAAAGACTGAGTCAGATATTATTGTCCTAAAAGTGAACATCTCTCTTGACTTACCTAGAATTTTTTAAATTACTATTTTTTCAAAATGAAATATCGATAAAAACCCTGACCACAGCACTGCAAAATGTTTTACATCAAGCATAAACCTGTTTAAGCTTTAGCAGATTTTTTTTTATCCTTTTTTTTAATGAAAATGAGGCTTACGTCATCAGATATGTTTGTATTTGAGTGCCTATCTACCATGAACAGCATTGAAACTGGCTGACTGACTTCAATCAGATTTGACATAAAGACAAAGGTCTAAATGATAATATGTTCCTACCAACATTATGAAATTAAGTAACCAGAGACACTCTATTACTGTTCCACTTGAGAGGAAAAATGCAACATGAGCTTATCCTTTATTAGACACCAAGAATTCAATCTTGAAATGCAAAGTCATGGGAAACTGGGCTTGCCTACAAAGAAATTAAATCTCGATTTAAAATAAACAAACAGAACTTGCATGTCTGAGAACCTAAGATGCCCCTAGGTAGGTCACTCGAATGGGAAACGTCAAACATTTTCAAAATTTTGCTGGGGCATCTTTGCTGCTGCTGTTATTCCTGGTATGTCTTTCATTAAAAGAATCATGATACCATCAGAAATCTTTCCCATGAAGGTGCTGGTAGGCAATGATCAACCCTTCACCTTTACCTTTAAGCTTGTAATTGTAAAGGCATGTTTTTCAGACCTTGAACCATTCTTTGTCATAATTTTTCTTAAATCTTTCCAATTTTTTGGTATCTATTTTAAAGCATAAAACCCAGCAACATGGCACAGCAATCAGTACTATAGCAGCAGTCTCAATACTGCTGCATCACCTCTTGGTGCTTCTTATTTCCCACCCATACATTCCAAGAATGGATGTCTTCAGGTACAAAACCAGCAGCAACTTACTTTTTTCATAGGTTTATGAACTTAAATTAGAAGGGATATTGAAATTCAGCATTCACTTAACCTGTTTGGCTCTAAGGAAGTATTACTGGCTTTCATGACTAGTGTTTTTGGAAAGCATCACAACAGGAGGATGAACTTACAGCATAAACAGTAAACTCTAATATGTAGGTGAACTAAGCCTAGTCAAGAATAAATCACAGACAGTGATGACAATGGTAAACTTTAAGCAGTAATACAGTTTTCTGGTGTATAGGCAGAGACATTCTACTTGTGTGCGTGCACAAGGTTGAAATGTTTGAGTCAGATCAACAAGAACAGAACCATTTTAAACAATGTAAAAATTATTATTTTAAATAATCTGGGACATAATTTCAACGCTTACTGGAAATCTTAGAACCAATTGTGGCTCATCTGTATACACGGAAAGGCAGAACAATGAGCAACCACAGTGAATGCCGGCAGCATTTGACCCCCTCCAGGAAACAAACCACAGAAGATTTATGAAAAGTGGGTTTGCCCAGAGCAAAAACTGGGAATTGATGTTCCAATTCTCATCATTTGTTAATAATTAGTCATAGCGGTTTGAAATAACACCTCTAGTACAGAAGTAATGATGTGTCATTCACACACAATTCCCAGAGGTTATGGTGTACCAGAAGTACAGGAATCCTAATGTATTGGCATGAAGTCTAAAGATGTTTATTAGTGAAATTCAAATAGAAAGTACCATTTCACTGAGAAACCCACAAACTGTCATGCAGGTAGAGAAGAGAAATTAATGCACATGGCAAGGGAGAACACGAAAGCCAGTGGAGATGATGGCTCCTGACAGTGCATAAGGCTTACCAACAGCTGTCTGCAGCTCACCCCACCAGGTACAGGCAAACAAGAAACATTAAACAAGATTTCTCTATGCTGGCATCAGAGTACTCATTTCCACTTAAAATGGTGGATCGAATGAAGTCAATACAACAAAACCAAACCCAGGATTGCAACAAATGGGTGTAACTATATTAATGAAATAACCAATTTAGCTGGTAGACAAAATTGCTACTCTTACAGAAATGAAACATTCTGTATCAATGCATAATCAAAAAATCTGGAGGTACAGTACTCAGGTGCACTAGCTGGTGGACAAAGAAACGATAGTAATGAAATGGGGTACAAAACCATGGGGGACAGTGGAGAATATCTAAATAGGAATGTTAGACACTAGAATAAACATAGCATGCTACTAAATAATGCTACCAAAATGATTTATCTCACAAAACCAGGAAATAACAAGTTTCAACAATGGAAACATAAAGAAGTTAACTGTACATGTGGATAAAACACAGAGGTTGCAAAACCCCTGCCTCAACACACAACAACGTAAAACAGGCGACATAAAATGCCACAAAAGATTTCCCTTCCTCAAAGAAATACAATAATGCACAAATTGTTGTTTGTTATGAGGTCTCATGAGTGTATCAGGCTTGGATACGAGTATGGCCAAAGAACCTGTGGCTGGGATTTCCTGACACACCTGTATTTTAATTAAAACACAGAATCTCCTTTTGCAATTCAAAAAACTCCATCAAAAAACTAATTCATTCACACTATGAAACTATACTAGTATACTAGTTGTCTGCATATTTGTTCCTTTTTTACAGTTTTGCTATGAGTTAAGTTGTTCCCTTTCCCTTTTCTTAAAAGGTTTAAAAAAAAAAAAAAAAATCAAGAGAGATGATTGTCTTGAAGGATAAATTTCATTTTTCTACAGGAAAGGCCTACCACATAACTGCACTGCCACATTTCTACTTATGAGAAGGGACTGTTTCTTCTGAGGGACATATTATTCAGTAACTCCATTCTGTGCAACTACCAAGAAGGAACACAACCTTTCCTCAGGGTATAGTTTCAGTAGACTACTAAACGGCAGAGCAACTCCTTAACAAGCCCAGGAAGCACTGTATGGAAGATAGCACTGTTCACAGCGTCATACTGGTCCGTAGCAGGAATTGTTGTGAAACTGCTGAGTAAAAGCCTGGGCTGGGCTGGAGCTTCCCGAAAGCTGCTGGCTTCAGCAGACCCCAGGGAGGTTCAATAACATAACAATGGTTTACACCAGCAGCACAGCCCTGAAGGTTTTCCCACAAGTAGCACAAGGATAGAAAAGCGTTCCCTGGAAGTACTGCCAGTGCTCTTTTCCTACTGTGCAGTGATTATACATTACTGAAATACTTTGTTTATAAGAAAGTAAAATAAGCCTCCTTACCACAACGCCAGTCATAGCGATCGTTGTCTCCTTTCCGATGACGCGAGAAGTGAAGCAGAGTACAGCAGCCTCTCTGGAGCCAGGAACCAATCTTTCTCTCTTTGCCGTAGGGTTGAACATTTTTTGCCATTATGCATCCCATTCGGTAGCCTTCCCAGTGTAACTTTGGCCAGTCCATCAGATAGCAGTCCTCTGGCAGCAGATTTGGTGTTCTTGTGTAACCTGCACAGAGCAACACCATCTCACACTGCACAGCCCAGGAAGGACCAGCTCTCTCCTTCTTTTCCTCTTTATTATCTGTGCAAGCAACATCCACGGAAGAAGGGCCCACGCACAGTTGCTTTCCATTCATTAGTGGGCCATGCACATTCCCTTTCCCAGTCTGTTCCTCCAAGAGGTGTTTGCTTTCTAAGCACTACAGAGTAACCAAATGGCCTTTCCAGATTAAGCCCAGAGTTATGCTGGTGCACCCCAGCATGCTCTCCAGTTGTGTGCCACAGCATGCCCGGAGCTGTTGATGAGCTGGGATGGAAAGTCTTGGTCCATCGTCTCTTCCATGTTGCAGACACGCACAGAGTGCCAGATCTTGCTAGGAACATGACCTTATAGATGCATGAACTTGCTTGTGCCCAGAGCTGTTGGCCATCCACAGCCTCTCCAACGAGGGGTCCCGAGGAGCACCCCATGACCCTTGAGAATGGGAGTCCCTCCTTGGAGCCAGGTATTGAAAGACATCATTGAACATTTTTTCCTTTCCTCAATAGGAGGGTCACTTCTTACATCCCCCACTACAGGTTATCCTCAAGGGTAAGCAGATAATTAAACCAGGAAAGGAATATTGAAGCACTTCCCAATTTAAAATATGCTGGGACACCTAGGAAAGAAAATAAAGCCTATTAGGTTATGTATGATACATGTATTCCTGTAATTACTGTATACAAACTAAATCTTTAGTGTTTATTGACATCAAAAGCAAAAAAAAAACCCAACCTGCATTTTAATAGAAACTAGCTTGAGAAAATAATGTCAACAGACATACAATTTCACTAATACATTTTCAAAAGTTTTCTTAAACACCACAGTTTCATATACATATATATATATATATGTTTATTTCAGTTTTTAGAGAAACCTTTTCTTATCTGATTATGGCCTCCACTCCTCCCTGGCATACATTTAACTTTGCTTATGTCTTTCCGTGTACTTGAAGATGACTGCAATTCTTAAATTTCTACTGTCTTAGTCATATAAGTAACACCGAGTAGGAAAAATTTTCAAAGTTTATTTTCAGTGTGTAAATCCAGAAGTGATAGAGTAAGCGATTACCCAGACCCCTTTAAGAAGCCTTTGTTAATATAGCCGTATTTACAGAGCCAGGTATCACGATGTCGCGGTTTCAGCCCCGCCGGTAACGGAGCACCGGGCAGCCGCTGGCCCACCGCCGCCTCCCCGGCCCGGCCACGCCGGGATGAGGAGAAAACGGGAAGAAAAGCTCGTGGGTCGAGACAAGGACAGGGAGGGATCACTCCCCACTGGCGGGCAACAGACCGGCTCAGCTCGGGGAAGAAGCGAGACCCGTTTACCTTGCTGCCAAGCGACTCAAAACGAGGAGAACGAGGAGTAAACCCCGACCTGCGAACCCCTTCCCCCCAGCCCTCCCTCCTTCCCGCCTCAACTCCGCTCCCGCTTCTCTCTCCCTCCTCCCCCCGGCGGCGGGCAATGGCGGCTGGGGTGCGCTCACCACACGTTGTCTCTGCCGCTCCTTCCTCCTCAGGGGGAGGACCCCTCGCTCGTCCCCTCCTCCGCCAACTTCTCCGGCGGGGGCTCCTCTCTCCCCGGGCTGCAGGTGGGCATCTGCTGCCCCGCTCCCCTCCACGGGCCGGGGGGGGACAGCCTGCCGCCTCCCCGCGGGCTGCGGGGGCGTCCCCTCCTCCTTCCCTCACCTCGGCAGCCGCAGAGGGCTTCTTCGTCCCAGTCATCCCCCGGCTCGCTGCAGGCTCCCCTCCCGAAATCCCTTCTCCCGGAGGGGCTTCTGAAACCCGCCCCTTCTCCCCCAGGTGTTCCCGCCGTCGCTGAGGGGCTCGGCCTGGGCCAGAGGCCGGGCCGGCCTGGAGCCGGGGCAGCTTCCAGCAGCTTCCAGCAGCTTCCAGCAGCAGCCGGCCCCGCCACACAGACCCGAAACACGAGGAGAGCACTGACCCTAAAGCAACCGGACATCTAAAGTAGGCACCTTCGTTAATTTAGTTGTACGTTGCTTCAGAAAACATCATCTTTTACCCCTCAGATTCGGTTCCGGTCACTTCTGAAACTTAAATAAATTTGGGGAAAAAAACAAATCAGAGGGGAACACACTTGTAGCTGTACAGTCATTGTATTTTCTTATATTGAACTGATGAAAATTTACACACAGTCTGTGCTCTAAGCGAGTAAACACATGGAAGGGGTGTTTCATCTTCACAGAGAGTTTAAGCAGCACGTGTAAAAATAGCTCTGCTTTTGGCATACAACTGAGGGCTGAGCAAGGAGAGGAATTTAGGTTAATATTCTAGCATCCTCCAAATAGTCAGCGGCTATCCAGTCATGTGATGAAATGAAAATTGATCAACTAGAAATTTCTCTTCGCTTAACCCTAGGACAATTTAACCTTTGTTGCGTTAAAATAAAAAGGAGTCTCACTTCTACATCTGAGACAGAAAATGCCAAAGGGAAAGCTGCTCCCGCGCTGGTATAAGTCCCACTGAAAGTAAGAATATTCGGCAGCTGTGCTGCGTAAGGAAGACGGAGGAATCAGACACCTTTTATCATGCTTTCATCAGACAAGTGAAGCACACACACCCACCCCAAATGAAGCCTGAATTAATCATTACAAAGAACACAAGAACTATAAACTCTAGAAGTACCACTCCTGCCTGCATGTGGTTCTTGAGGCCTGGAAATCAGAATATTGTTGCTGATTTTAGTCAAAACAGGCTGACGCAGAGAAGTCTTAACTTTATACATGCAGCGGTTTATCTAGTAGGTGAGCGGTGCTGCTGGTATTTATGAAAAGAAAATGTTATTGTAAAAAGAAATCCAAGGCATCATTTGACAACTGAGCATTTTTGGTCAAAGAGGTTTTTTTCTTAACAAGTGCTTGAGTTGTTTTTGTTCAAAGAACCATATTATTCAAAAAAAACCTCTTCAGTGCAAAAACTGTTTCACAGAAAATTTTAAAGCAGATTTAAGCTATGTGACCTACAGCAACAGTCTACTTAGCACAGCCTTTTTCTGGAAACGCATACTTCGGTTGGTCTCAGTAGTTGTGTGACCCTTTACACTGCAGCAGCTCTGCACGATAATGTACATCTTTAGTGAGAAACATAATAATTCTGCCCTGAATTATGGAGAAAGGCACACGTTTCATTCTTGTGTTTGTGACGGCTAGAAGGAAGATCAAACAGGGTACCAAAATTTGTTCCAGGCCTTTTGAAAGACTTGGAAAGCATGAACGTCTTTACAATTTAGCGGCAGCTACTTAATTTTTTATGAACTATTTCATTTATTGGAAGGAACAATGCCTAAAATTTCAGTGTTGGCTGCTCTGCTCCCAGGGGAAGATAAAGCCCATGTCACAAACATTATCCCACGTGTGACATCAGATGGATAAGGAGTGACATGCCTTCAGAGTGGACTGAGCATTCAAATCAACTTTAAAACCAAATTTCATCCCTGTAACTCTGCCACAGCAACCACTACACACATTTCATCCGTTAATTTTAAAGTAGACATGAGTGAAGTTTAAAGCGACCAGGTAGTTTGGTCTCCCTCCAAACTGTGAAACATTTAAAGCAGTAACATTAGGAAAAGCTCTGTAGACATTATACAGCTTGTTACAGAATTATGTTACAGCCCTTCTCTGAAGTGGCATTTCTCCTTCAGCAGAAGTATTGTCTTTACTGTTACTGCTTACTGACAACATTGCAAATATTTGAGAAAAATCTTCATGGAAAACCCTCCCGCTGACAAACACCATCTAACAAAAGTTACAAGCTTCTGAACAAATCTGGGTAGACAGCATGAATTTACGGAAAGGTAGGAGTTAAATGTGTTTCAGTGAAGCTCACTCAACTAAAGCTGGAAGATGTTTGCTGATAACTTTGGGGTTTTTTATCTGTTTGGGACTGTTGGCATTCGCTGTGCACCGTTTCTCTGAAACGGGACGGGCTTCTGACTGGGTTGGGTTTATGATTCAGAAGTAGCAAGCTGCTTCCAGACCCTGCCAGAGGACCAATGCTCACGTTGTTCCTTCCGCTCTGGTTTCCATCTGCTAACGTTTCTAGGGAAAGCAGCAAGTTCCTCCTGCCCAACTTCCATACCCATGTCTATGAGGCCAATTTACTTTCGTTCCTAAGAAGCATAATGCTCGGAGTAACTCGCGTTCAGAGACTCTGCTGCGTGAGGAGGTCTCCAGGTATGCCACTTTGCCAGTGACATTTTTGGTGTTGCTGCAGGAAGATTCCATCTCACATTTTTTCTCTGCAGGAGCCTGTCAGATGCTCTGGAACCAGAGCGCGTTCCTTCCCTGCCTCTACTTGCAAATAGAAAATGCAAAAAAGAATAGCATTTGCAGTTTACATTCTGGTAATGACTCACTCAAAATAAGCATATCAATCACATATAATTAAGTTGTCAACCCTTAATTTAGGGTGTTGTACTACTTAAAAAAAGCAAATATAAATACCAAAGCAAAGTGACGGGAAAAAAGAAAAGAGGTCTAACTATGATTTTTATGGCCGGAGAAAACCTAGACCTCTTACTTTTCTCATTATTTCAGTTAAAAACTGAAATGTAGTTGTTTAATATTTCAGCTGAATAAATCTCAAGCATATTTGATATGAGATATTTAAATCTACCATTTGTGAATGTGTAGCTAACCCTTAGCGCAATATAATCACTGCAGTGTATTTATGAAATGCTAAACCCAACTATGACTACTAGCAGCCAGTGTTACAGACATACAAAAAATAAAATCTCTTTTCCGAAGAGCACAGAGGGTAAATCAATGGGAACAATTTACAGAAATGAAAAGCAGGTCCAACATAAAATAGAGGTGGCTTGCACTTTTATGGAAAATGATTTTTAACAAAAAATGACATTTTGATGAAGATTGTTGAAAATTTTAGTGGCACTTACAGGAAAAATGTAATAATTCCAAGTAAAAAAAATGTTTTGGACAGTTGTTATAAATGCTGATCATGCACTGCATTGGTTAGACCGTATAGTTTGTATGCATCGCACCGTATATCACCAGTGGCATACAAACACTAAGGGACACGTTATTGGCTACGGACAGAATTTCAACATGTTCGATGCATTGTGATTTCTGTTGGCCAATTTAATTTGCTGTAGGTTAGCAGCTTCCAGCATAAATGGTGTTTTATTTATTTAATTTTATTCTGTTCTTGAATGATATTTTTTGGCTGTAATCTTGTTTACTAAGCTGTATTATGAACCTGTGAATAGGGTTTTCTTCCATACAGTCAACATTGTATTTTGCTGGCTTTACGCTCCATTGGTCTTATTTCTCTTCTTGCAAGAGATCCTTGCCAGAGGTCTCTAAACAGAAAAAACATGCTTTTTTTTTTTTTTTTTTTAAATCTTGTTATAATTGTCTTCTCACATTCATTAATTTGGGATTGACATCAAGAAAATGTTCTACTGTTCCTGAATAGGTCATACATGTTTCCTGTCTGAAACATTAAGGAGTATATGATCATCCTTTTGAATATACCTTTGGATGTCAAGATCATGATACAGGATACCTGGATAAAACCCCACAGCTCTCGAAATCTAGAGGGAGAGATGCCCAAATGCATCTGGGATTCAGTGGGGGTTGCTCCTGCCTCTCCCAGGTGCCGTTTATGTAATATCAAATGAAAATTTCTTAAGTTTTCAAGATCCCACCAGGTATGAATGCTTAACAAGTGAATTTCAAAATGGATTTTTTGCCCCCTCAAATTCCAGAAAGATTTTGATCTTTGGCATCAATATATATTTCAAACATGAGTAAGTGGCAAAATCCATTTAAAAAATCCATCATTTAATAAGCTAAGTGACAAGTTATTTCCTTTCTTTTGATGGAGAACTTATACAGGAAGTGTTTTACAAAAAAAAAAGGTAATAAAGGATCTAATCCAGTGATTTTGATTATTTCTATAAAAAGCTAGGAAAGAATCAGAGTGACTTTTCAGTAATACTGTGTACCATCTTACGTGGGAAGTATCCTCATGAGGCAAAACTAAAAATAGTGGAATTAAGCCCAATACTATATTCGGTTCAGCACTTTGATTGATGATATTTTCATTGCAGGGACATCCAATAAATAAAATGAAAGCAATCAATATGGAATTGTAATTAATTTTTGTTTAATTTATTTTTTTGTTTTGAAAGAATCACTTTTGCAAAGATGAACACGCCTTTGCACATGGCCACGTTCTCTGCTCAGCACCGGGTACACGGCACCTTACTTGTGTGACAGGCGATAGCTAGATCAAAGTTCCTGAAGTCTTCTTTAGGAGGCTATGCACAACGGTGGGGAGGTAAACATAGTTAACTGCTTCTAATTAGAATGGATTAGGTACTGCATTCTCCTAATTGCTGTGCCTTTCTTTTCCAGGCTGACCCACCAGAAAGGCAGCAGCATCAATCCTAGAGCAGAGCACAGGAAGGGACAGAAGGTGCTTGAGCATCTCCTCCCTCCCACGGCGGCAGGGCCAGAGAGACCTTGGCAGCTCGCAAACAGTCCCAGAAGAAAAAAGGAAAACCACTGGATTCCTAGTACTAGATACTACATTTCTAACACCAGAAATTTACCATGTTGATCGGGGATCTCTCACTGGTTACACTAAAGCCAATCTTAGCTTCTCTGAGCAAACCACTTTGCTGTATTTTGAGTATTATTTTCAACAGCAGCAGGACAGCCCTTCTAAGGAACGCTGCAGTAATCATATTTCTTTATGGAGTATGAAGAGAATCTTTGCAGAAACTGTACAAAGAGATCAGGTTAATTTCCGCAGCTGCACAGGGGAGAACAATGTAGAAAAGAACAGAGAAACACTTCTTTCACCATTAAAAACAGCAGATAAATAAAATAAGATCACTTCAGAATACTGTCACAGATTGTTTTCCTTAGAAGCAGCTTGGATGCAGTCAGAACAATCAAGTTGGGACCTGATCTAGTAGCACAGTTAATATTAGGTGTTAGAAATTAATTCCATAAAATTCAAATCTGGTTTGTTGGCTTTTATTGATCAACAACTCGGTGTTAGGTGGAGCATTGCACAAACGACTTCTTGTCAGTAATACTATCTTTCAGAAGGCAAGGAGGCAACAAACATCTCCTTATCTATACTAGAGGCATGGGGCGGGGAGGGGGGAAGAAGATAATAATCTCTTGGCAAGGTACTGCCTACATAATAGCCAGATTTATACTGGTAATAATGCCTTTAAATAGTAATTAACAACAGTTTAACCATTTAGTTTACTGTGAAAGGAAAGGTTATTACTACAGGATTATAGAAACATACTTGGTGACACTACATCCCATTGGTATTTAGACATCTAGATGCCCTGGTGCATCGCACCAACGGTTCAGACAAAATGCTCTTGTGTACACTGCTGTGCGATGGATGTCGTACGGTAAAACGCATCTACTTTAGGCACAGCCATTTACAAGTTACTGGACGTGCATTAATACTTTAATAGGTTTTGGCTGACCTCACGAGAGTTGGAGCTGTGGGGTGTATCCCAGCAATGCACCCCTCCGATGGCGCAGAACAGCGGGAGAGGGTCAGCGTGGGCTCCTCGAGCATCCTTTGGGCTCAGGCTGCTGCTCAGGAGGCACAGACAGACCTTCACTGCACTGACCAAGTGAGCTTCTGCCAGGACCAGGGCTGGTAAAGGTAATGCAGACCCTCCACCAGCCGTAACTCGGCAAGACTTTGAGGATCTGGACATGAGGGGAAAATGCACCTCTTCTGCCCCTTAGCCAACTGAAAACGTGTCTCAGCCTAAGTCCACGTGTTTCCTGCTACTCTTTGAGTATGCTGTCATTTGAAACACGTTGGCTGTGTCTCCATGTTCCTGCTTTTCTCCGTTTCTAACTCTCAAAATACTAAAGAGCCTGTCATCCCAATTGCCCTAATACTCATCTGTTTCTGGTGTCAAGCGTAACATTCAGTAGATCTTCCACAAGATGTTTTTGCTGTTGTGCAGTAATACAAAAACCTATTCATAAAGTCTATGCATTTGTCAATATGATAAATAGTATTCTCTCTCAGAAGTCGAGTTCATTACCTGCTCTGATGCTACCAGTACTTAGCAGAGTACTAACAGATCAGGAGAAGAGAGCATTAGAAAACAGATTGCCTTCATATTCGGTGTCTGTGTGGATAAAAGCAGAAAAGCTTATATATTTACCAGAAACATTAATAACTCTAGATGCCTTTAATGTTGACCCATTCCAATACTGAAGCCACATCAATTAAATTTAAAACCAAACTATCTGCACAGCTTATTGCATTGCTTCAGGTTAAAGGCATGTCTCCTCTAAGTATTTTAATATATCCTTATTAAAATGAACAGAAATGTACACATTTTTCAACTGCCTTCATGCAGCTGGATAACAGTTGGTAACAATAATGGCTTTTTTTCAAGCCCAGAGTATTTTGAGCATTTTGAAGTGTTCATGGCTATGGCCAGCATGGTAACCTCTATGTTGCTAAGTTATGCTTTTATTATTTCAGTGCCTTAGCACCTCCAGTGAGCGCTCGCAGGAGATAGAGTTGCCCTCAGTGCAGCTGTGAGAGGACCATTGGCATGTGTGTACGCGGCGAGCCAGAGGGGGACATCAGCTCCTCTTCAAGGAGAAAGCAAATCATGGAGCTGCGTCTGCAGCTTAATTCTCTAATGACATTCACTTTAAATTTAGAATAAATGAGAAGTCACAAGAACCATATCAGAACATCAAGAGTTGGAGGGGAGGAATAGAAGAGTTGGTTTTCAGCATCAGTAGTTCTAGACGTTTTCATTCATTCCGGATTTTAGCCCCCTGTTGAATCTAAGAAATTTGCTAGAGGACAAACCTATCACTCTTCTGCCACCCAGGAGCTCTATCTGGACATTCAAATGCACTCATATTCAGAGAGGAGTAATTGATGGCTTCCTTTAGGTTATGCCAAATAACCACTATAATGCAGGGATTGTAGCAATAAACCCGATCACTAGCAGCTTGAAAACAAGTTAAATGAGGCTTTGCTTGATATATCCAAACTTCCTGCACAGAGAGTTTGTGAAGGAAAATTGTTTCAACACCAAGTTACTGCCTTATACAGCAAACCCTGAAGATGATCGCAGTCTGCTGCATCAGGTCAATGGCTGGAATACATTACACAATAAGAGCAGAAGACACTCCAACATCATCTACTTTCCTCCTGTAACCTCCAGTCCAACAGCAGTGTATGCTGTTGTCAAACAATCTCAAAAATACTAGTCTGTAGAAGTTGTATAACTGAGTTTGCAAACAACAACCATCCATGAAGATCAGACCTTTTTTAGTATGTTAAATACTTAAGAAAATCTTTTTAGACACTTCTACATGATCATCCAAGAAAAGGAACCATGAGCTGAGCTTAGAAATCTGAACATCAGGGAATGAAGAGATGCCTCCATACGTGAGGCAAATACTGTGTATTCACTCCCTTTTCTTGCACTTAATCTTCTACCCTCTGTGAGTTTAGAAATATCCCCCATATTTATTGGGATCACTCTTCAACCTTACAAATGATACTCAGACATGGCATGTCAGCTTCACATCCCAAGCAGGGAAAACAGGAGATTTTCTGAAGTTACCAGGACATACAAATGTGTTTCTGGCACAGAGTCATGCTGACTAACACATTGTAAAAAAACAGATTTGTAACAACAGGTAAAGATTTGCACTTTTAGAAGGACTGCACACTACAGCAAGATTAGTCTCTATTGTTCTGTCGTGCAATAGATTTCAAAGAAGGTCCTTGTGAAGGATGAAAGAAACCATTATTTAAGGCTCAGCCCTCATAAACACAGGTGTATTTGTTAACACTTCTTGTGAAAATCTCAAAACTCTTGACAGAAGAGAAACATTTTTCACCAAGCCCACTCTGCAGGTGGTGAAATGAAGCAAAATGCTTATCCTGACCAGATTCAGACGCAGTCTAGGTCAGCTGAAACTAAAACTCTTTACAAACCGTAGTTCTAGTCATCAAATCTATAACCTTATTAAAAATATAATCAATTGATGGATTTTTTAGCAAGCAGGCGCATGGACTAGAGATCTTTTTAACAAGCTAGATTAGATTTTTTATTAGAAATCACACTGTAAACCTCTTGGGTTTGCTATAGACATCCCTTCTTTAATTTATCTGTATGCTTGTTAGTGACTGGCAAGTGACTCTTCCTTTAAAATTATTTTGCTAGAAGTATGCTGTGAATACTTGATTAGCTGTAGACAGATTGACTTGCAGACTTGTTCTGTGCTACCTGCTTAAAATATTATGTACCCCAGAAATACATTTGCTAGCCAGAGGCAATTCAATATGTGCAGATTTCATTTTGCCTGCAGTAATGAACACTGTATCTAGACAGTTAAAATACATATTTTAAGGGAAAAAACCTCCTAATAAACAGCTGTGTTTCTAACTTCTAGATTTAGATTATTTTGTTCATATCTCCAAAATTCATCAATGTTTTGTTTTTACTTCAGCACTGACGCAAAGAGTTGTGACACAGCATCAAAATTTGACAACAGACTTTTCAAGAGAGCGCTTTGATCATTTAAAGCCCTGAGCATAGTTACGCTTTTCCTACGACATTATCTTTCAACTCCTTCCTGCTTTATGAACTCTAATCGGAACTCGATTTAAAGGATCAGAACATATCCTTTTTCTAGCAGTCTTTACTGATTATCCATTTGCAATAGTTTTTTGAATGTTGATATACCTATTTTCGTGTGCGTATGTGTACATATGTATATACATGCACAGATACAGATATATTTAGATTTTGTCTTAAATACAGGTATTGAAAGAGATTTCTGAGCACCTTTCATACTGAAGAGAAGGGAATAGTTTAGTAGCATGCCTCCAATTTACAAATGTACGCAGTTAGCTAGTTCCCATACCTGGGATGGCATATGGTTTCTACCCAGAAACACTGGTGGGCTGAGGCACCGACAGACTCTATCCTTAGGTTTCGGGGGGGGGGGGGGGGGGGGGGAATCAAATACTGACTGCATTTCTCATCTGAACATACTCATACACACACAAACCACAGAAGAGGTCATCTGAGCTCAACTACTAATACTTTAAATTCATCTTGGATAAAGAGATGCTCCAAAGCAACAGGAAAGCAATAGCAGAGGTGCAGTATATATAAAATAACAATCCAAAAACTTCAACCTGCGGGTCCCGGGTAGCAAATGAGCCACAGTAACTCAGTGCCAGAAATTTTTCAGGAGGAGCAGCCAACCAACCAGTGAGATGAAAACCTAAAATTGTCCATCCTCAGGCTTCCTGCAAAGAACTTGGACAGACTATATGGAAAATTGTCTCCATCTCTGACCCTAACTCCATCATTCAAGCTATTCTTAATCCCAAGAAGGCTTGCTGTGAGTTCTCAGTTCCGTCTGAGCCTTTACCAGGCACTTCAGCCTTATCTTCTCAAAACACAATGTGAGTCCTGAAAAAAAAACCCTATCCTTTAAAATAGGAAACAAAAAATGTACCTGTGTTTACATGCATAGTTCTTTCTCCTTTATCCATAATTTCCAGCCTGAAAAGAAGCAATATACGTGAGGGAGATGGTAATACATCTCTCAAAGGATGACTTTATTCTCTGTGATGTCCACAGCACGGAAGAAAATAGAAGGGGGATTGTGAGGGAAAACATAGTAAGGAAGCTCAGAGGAGAGATACTGGTGTCAAACAGTGATGGGGGCAAGGAAGCTTCTGAAAAGAATTCAGCCTTAAAAAAACAAGTGCTCAGAGTCCCCTAGGATGACCTCCCTCATACATTTACCCATGAATCTCTCGGATTCAGATAGTGGCAAGATCTTGATCCCCTTGCCCCGCTGTGCACACGGATGGTGGAGCGTTACCCAGGAACGTGGAGCTCTGTTGGGCTCCGCTCAGTCGCGCCTCTATTCTGCCATCTCTCAGGGGGAGGAGGACTCACGGGAGGAAGAGATGACCCTTGCAGTCACGGTGCTTGTCTTTAACTCGAGGGGATGGCCAGGGGCTCCTCATCAACATCTACACTAGATTCTGTTGACCCTGATTAATAAAACAAGGGTCATTTTTGCTCTCTAGAGAAGCCACCTTTCCAGCGAGGGACAGGCTCTGGATCTTCCTCCTCACCCATGTGCAGGATGCTACAGGCAGAGAAGCATTTCCAAAATGTCTGAGGCCCATTTCTACAAAAGGAACATTTCTGCAGTGTGAAAACTTGCGAGTACATTGGCACCAAGCCTCTAAGGAGAGAAAATTGATACTATTTCTTAGCACACAGCTGAAGGTGAGGACGTCTATATGCTTAAATACATATATTGAATGTAAAACTCAAAATAACGTTTATAACTACAGATGCTTGTAAAATTATTGAATATAGCTCAGACGCAAATGGAAAAGGTAAAAAGCATAAGGATGCTAGACAGATGGTAGGTTATATAATGAACACTGAAAGATGCCACCTATTCTTGTATTTACTATCAAGCTACTGGTTTTGCTCAGCAGCTTCTTGGTGTGCGCAACTATATACCGCACACTGGAATTCAGGATCCACATCTATTTTGGTTATGCATGGCGTCATAGGTGGAAACAATATGTGATAATCCAAATAAATCGGTTAATGAGGTATAGCAAAGACTCAGTTGAAATCTTGTAATTAAATACCATTTAGTTATTTTAATTAGGGGAAAAAAGAACCCAAATCTCTTTGAAAATAAATTGCTGTGTTCCTTACTTGTGGTCAATGTCTAAAACAGATGCAATAAGCCCGCTGCTGAGTTCAGCAAGTTTATTCACACCATTTCTACTGTGACAGCTCTGTCTTGCTATTAGCCTTCAGACTTTGGAGGTGGCTTAGCATAAATTTTATCTTACTGTTTTGTACTTCGCAGCAAATAATCACTAAGGCTACCAATGAACCCTGGCACAGACATAAAAATGCACTTTTACAATATATATTTTTTAAAAAGCCAAGTAACTAGTCATAGACTCTGATAATGGTTACTGACCTAAAATGGCCACAAAATAGACCAAGTAAAGATCCACACTAAAATAAGTTCTGTCCTTGGCCAAAAAAATTAGCATGCTAGATAAGAAAAATGAAAGCATTTAAATATATGAAAGTTTGGACAGTATTTTCAGCTGAAGACAGCCTGCTTTTCTATAAAGCATGAGTAGAAGAGCTAGAGTACAACTGTGCTATCTAATTTACATAATTCAGCTATTCATGTTCAAGGTTTAAATGCTGCCCTACAAAACAATCATAGGGATACGAGAGGTGAAAATAAATAAATAAATATGATTTTATACTAGATGTTCAGAAGAAGGAGAAAGAAAACAAGAATTACTTATATAGAGTAAAGATTTGCAGGAGAAAACAGGGTTAGCTTGTTACTGGTTTGCTCTCAGTGTTTAAAATAAAGCCCAAAGAATGCATACAGAGCAGAGAAACTTATATTCCTCAGAATATTCCTTCAGCTGGTCGAGGCTATAATTTGGCTTGATTGTTAACAGCAGCAAGGGATATCTTAAGCATAAAATATAAGCCTATGAATGGCTTTCTCCCCGCCCCGCCCCATGCCCCCCAAGTCCAGATTTTGAGCAGCAGACATCATATACTGCTAGCATTAGTTTTTCTTATTGAAAGCAAGATTAAAAGCCATTTTAAAAACAATAAATCTATTTCCAAGAGGAGTAAACGAATTATTTACTTTCTGGTTTATTGCTATACATTCCTGGTTGCTTTGCTTTGTCTTTTTTTGGTTTTCATGGTCCCTCCCACGTGGATTAAGAACAACACATTCATAAATGATCTATATTTATATAGGCAAGTACAAACCTGCTTTTGTTTTCTACCGATCCGTATGTGAGGTTGCTCAACGACTACAGATACCTTTAAAAGGAATCACACACTCCTTACGTGTTTCCCTATGCCAGGGATTCCTCCACAGGCGGGCTGTTGGAAACACCCCTTACAGCCATTTTAAGACAGGACTTACAGAAATGCACGTCCAGAGCGTGGGAGCCGGGTGCTGCCCCGACTTCATGCGGTGCAAAACCCGGGGGTGCACCCGCCCGCGCCGGAGCCTGGCCCTGGTTGCAGGGATGGGGTGACTGGGATGACTGGTACGCAAGGAGGAAAAACCTATCTCTCTTTAGACAACCAAACAAAAAGGTGAGGGATGGAAGAGAGAAGGGATTTGCTCTCTTGAGATGCAGCAGAGGTAACCCCAGGGAAAAGGAGAAGTGAGGAGATATCACTGGCACAAGCCTGACAGCCACAGGCAGACAAGAACATGTTCGGGCTGAGAATTAGGAGATTTTTAAAATGATCAGAAAAGCAAGGTTCTGGAACAGGACAGTGGAAGAGAAAATGGATGCAGGGAGCAGTCCAGCGATTTGGAGATCAGGGCTGGGGGCAATAACGCTCCCTGGAGAGGAGTGCAGGCAGGTTTGACCTGCACAACCCCGGCATTGAAACCACCCGTCTGAGCTGTGACCTTCAAATGGGCTGGGGAGTCTTTCTTCTTGTCCAAATCCCTCTTCAAGAAGTGCTATTTGCAGAAGTCTTCACTTATTACTAAGATTGTTCCCATTCACATCAATGGTGGGTCTACTGTTAAAGGCAGCGGGGACTGGATGGGACGGCTGCTGAGAGGATTTGGAAACCACCCACAGGAAGATCCTTTATTTTGCTCCCACGTTTGTCTTAGAAATGCAATTTTCTTCTTCCTGCCCTCGTTTTCATTTATTGCACCATTTCATTCTGACCTTCCCCACATGTCCTGGATGCTTGTGCCAGCCAGCTCTACCCTAGCACATCACCACCGACCTTCTTCCCACACCTCTCCCTGCGCCCAAGTGTCACTCCGTTACCGTGCCCGGTTTTGCATGCGTGTGTGCTCGTGCAATGCCACTGTTACACCAGGAAGGAGTAGCAGCCCACTTGCACCTCCTGTTTTTCTCCCCATCCTCCTGCTGACAGCGTAGCAGCCAGCGTACTCTAACCAGTGATGCTGCCACAGGGGAGGATGCGGGAAGGAAGAGGATGCGGGAAGGAAGAGGATGCGGGAAGGAAGAGGATGCGGGAAGGAAGAGGATGCGGGAAGGAAGAGGATGCGGGAAGGAAGAGGATGCGGGAAGGAAGAGGATGCGGGAAGGAAGAGGATGCGGGAAGGAAGAGGATGCGGGAAGGAAGAGGATGCGGGAAGGAAGAGGATGCGGGAAGGAAGAGGATGCGGGAAGGAAGAGGCAGCAGGCTCCCCAGCTGCCTGGTGCAGTATCAGCAGGTCCCATGGAAGGCTCGAGCCCAACAGAAACATTGCACGGTTAACTCTACTTAAGCAATAGTGAGGGTTACATGGAGCATAGTGAAACGGAGTGACGAGCTGGGCATCTGTTCTCCAACAAAAGAGTGTGCAGTTAAATGCGCTGGCTTGAGCTGTGGTTAAAAAAAAAAAAAAAGACCCCGAAAGAATCCACCTTAAATCCAACGTGTCTTTTACATCAGATATGCTGCTTTGTTGAACCCACAAAAACACTGGCAATAACTGCTTAGAAAACCCAGCACTAGCTGCAGGGCTGCTCAAAGAATACAGTTTAAGGCAGAGCAGAGGCATGAGAGAAAGAGGTGCCTTTGAAACATGTGAAGCCAGCGATGGAGCCAGCACAGCAAACACTGGCAGAGAGCGGGACTGAGAGGAACAGAGGACAACGAGTATTGAAACACAGTCCAGAGCAGCATTGCACAGAGTCTTGAGAAGGCATACGGAGAGTTTGATCTATTTTACCAAATGCAGAATTGATTTAGTGTTGTGACAGCCCTGCTAGATTTACTACCTCCTCCTTCTCCAAAAAACCAGGCTGCTAGCTGTATCTACGGAGATAAGTGTAGAAGCTGCGGTACAATCAGACCACGAATGCAGGATGGATTGGGTCTGGATTCTCCTTCATTAATCGGCAATCTCCCTACCACAGATGAAGAGAAAGAAAAGGCACTTCAGTGCAAAATGTGGTTTTGTCTTCCTGAGAACCTGAGAACAGTCTGTACGCATTAAAGTTAGCTTCATAGCACTTCAGGGAAAAAAATATATTTTGTTTTCAGTTTGCATAGAGGTTGAGCAGGGGTTGTCGAAGTCAGTAACACAGAGCCCAGGACGCCTGCACCCCAAAATTGCAGGAACCTGCTAACGACTTTTTAGCAGGGTGGGGCAAAGGGGAAGCGCTCGGGGTGAGGGAGAGGAGGACAACTCCTAGCAGACTGTTGCACCTCTTGCCAAAAAGATAACCAATGCCACCACAAGTTTAGACTCCTGGCTTGGAATCAGAGTTGCTGAAAAGAACAAGTTCTTCAAATGTGAGCAGTTATTTTCCTATACTGTTTTGGGGAGTTGCATATAATTTCAGTAAAATGCAAAATACTTCCATTTCACATTACACTGTTAGCAAGATTAACTTGCATTTTCACTTTTGTAATACGAAGTGAGCTTTTAACAAGACTGTTTAAGACAACATCAGCAGAATCATCTGAGCATCCTCCAGAATTTTCAGCCAAGGAAAATACATCTAAAAGCAGAAAGCTGACAAGTTGGTTTGAAAAAAAAATAAGTATCTAGCAATAGATAAGTATTATTTATTCCTCAAAATTGGTTTAAAGAGAAAAAAAGATTTTAACTGGTTCACAGAACGCAGTTTAGCTTTAGACAGCTAAATAAGGCTTTTAGTTAACATCAGCTTTGGAGGGAAAAGACTCTTTTCCTTCTGCAGCCTGAAATAAATTTGAAGAAGAAACACATATGAATGATGAACAACATACGAAGAAGTGATAGTAATTATCATTCAAGAGATCAAACAAAAATACTCCAGAAGAGTATAGAATAACATGCAATTGGGGAAATACAGTAGAATTATACTGGCACTGTAAGGCAACAATTTGCATCTTGTCACATTTACATAAATTGTTCGAAAAAGATGATATAATGTGACCATCAGTACAGATGAGAGTCTACAGGCTAAACGTAACAACTTTTGGAAAAGTTTTAGCGCTCTCTACTACTTTTTTTTTTTTTTCTTAAAGTAAGACATGCAATTATTTTTTTTTAAACCTGTGAAGGCCAAAATGAGCTTTTTAATTAGCTACATTATTAAAAAAAAAAAAACAATAGGGACCTACACATGAGACCCTATCTTCTCTTGGCAGGCAGCTGTTACCTCCCAGCTGGAGTGTTGTGTAGTTAAATCATTCTTTATCGTCCATGTGAAGACCATGGCTCAAGGCATCAAAACCTGCTGAAATCTGAAGGATCAAGTTCTGGTCTTACAAGTACTTAGGCAAGACAGCAAAGTGTGAGGGAGCTGGGTTTATTCCTATAGGAAATGCGCCATGACAGAGGACACGGGAGCTGTTGGAAGGCTGATACTAACACCCACGAGGTACCGGGTATGGTGCTGCTCCCTTTGGCATGGACCTCCGACCCAGCTACGTGCCTTGCTGTGACTGAGCAGGGATGGCGCGAGCAGAGCCCAGCCTCAAGGACTGGCTCTCCAGCAGCAGAAATGCTCCTGTCCAGGCTGGGCACAGCACAGGTACGGTTTGTTCCACCTCAACACAGGGCTTGTCCAGAGGTGGTGGAGCATCTCTTCCCCTAGAGATCTCAGTTTGTGGTGGCGGGTACATCGGCACCTGGTCCCCAGGATGCAGCTCTGCCCCAGGCAGGGAGTAGGAAGACTTTTTAAATCTATCCAAATCTCTCATGCTGCTCAGCACAGCTTTTACGTAATCAAACGATGAAAGTTTCCTCAAAAACTAAACGAGTGTTGATGTACCGTGTGAGAAGCCATGTATGAAACCACTTCATGACCTCCTCCTTACCAGCACGCAGTGGCAGGGTGAGAGCGGAGGCAACCAGACGTTCAGAAGCGCTGAGCACAGGCAGGCAGAGGTACAGGCGGCCTCGGCCGCCTTTGCTTGTCCGTGTGCCGGTCAGTCCAACAGAAGAGCAGTACCACCACCATTCACCCTGCCCAGCCCTCCTGCGAGCCAGGACCCGCACAGCGCCGGTTCCCAGACAACTCCGTCAGCTCTCACGGGGGCCAGAACAGCTGCTAAAACCGCCCCGGCATTCCTGTGGGAACACCAGCAGGACCATGCGTCCTTCCTCCTTGTCGCATCGCTACTTCCACACGTAGGAGGAAAAAGCCTTCACCTGATGAACACAGATGGCACTAGCTCGTACATGCAGAGGGACCCTGGGATATTCCCAGGGACGCCTGGCTAGAGAGCAATAGACACTGCATATGATAAGCACAGGTACTGGTTACTGCATGGGAAAAACAACAACTGGAATTTTATTAGCCAGGAAGATGAAATGATGATCACAGATACAAATCCTTTCACCCATATGTAGGCAAACCTAGTATTTTAGTAAACACTGGAGAGAAGCATCCTGCTCTGGGAATGCTTATCGCGATGTACGGGGAGGACACGAGGGTTGAAATCCAGCAGGATTTTTCAGAATCCCTGATAAACTGGAGAAATCTGGGCAGCTACAGTCCAGCCTAGGCATTCTCACAATGGAGGTGGGGACCCAAAGGCTTCTTTGTCTTCTGGTTCTGCGTTTTTAAAGCATATTTGAACATGATATTCATGTATTCCTCTCCTGCTACCAAGACCCTACTTATTATCTAGGATGGAGCAGTGCAGACATATAAGCAGCTTTTTTAAGCCATTGATATTTCTATCGGTTCCAATTTCAGACTTGAAGGATTTTTGATGTATGTTGAGAGTGCAAACAGACTCAGCTGCCTCAAGTACACAACTGCATATGATAATGCAAAGCAGAACTCCCCCGAGAGTTTGAACTGCAAAGAAATCAAACTTTTCTGGGTTTCTTGCTGAATTCATGATCTAAATCCCATAAACCATAGGTTGAAAAGTCATGCCCAAATAATTTATGGTCTTGTCACACCCTCATGCAAATCAGACATGGAAAAATTGCATAGGACATTCCTATTGCTATAGCTCAGTCCTCTTTCTCTGATGTTCATCCTAAAGCTGTAAGACATAACATCTTACTGTCATGGAGTAAATTCACACACTCTCAGACTTAAGCTCTTGGCTGGTCTTGCACGTTAACCCCATTTCCAACAGGCTTAGGAGTTCGCAGCCCACTCTGGCAGGATTTAAAGGCTAGAGATACAAAGTTATCAGACAATTTCCTAAAAACAAAGAATTGTTTATCAAAGCAACATGATAGCAACATGGAAGAGCTATTTCAAAGCGTTCTGCGTGCAGAGTTATCCTTCATATAGGGACTTTTCTTCAGAGTAGGGTAACCCAGGCAAGTTTGCTGTGTGTCATCAGCTGCAGTAGAGTTTGGGCAGTTCTGCAGCAGTGTCCTAGATATTTCAGCCCGATTTCCCTAACTGGCTTCTTCCCGTCGTGTGAAGGTCCACCCCCAAGGAGGGAGGAAGCCAGTACGTTAGTCCTGCTAATGTGATTTTCCCCCTCTTGGTTTATGACCTTCAGCCCCTCCAGTTGTGCAAGCCTGGGTGAGGGCGAGTTAAATTCCAAAATCCATCCAAAATTGTCCCTTACCAAGTGACTGGTGTCCGCTGAGAGTGCGCTAGCCATGGCCATTCCGGTTCTCTCCTGACTGTTTTTTTCCCAGATGGTTCTCTTCAAATTAAAAGGAAAAAATCACCCAGTACATTCCAATAACCAGGCCAACTCATCTGCCAGATGTGCAGTTACTTGTAGGAAAGGTTTGAGTAACTTTTAGCAGTGGCTACGCTCAAAGGGGCATTTAAGTTCCACTGGTATAATTTGTTCAGGTTAAATTGAGTAAATTATTAACCACAAATTATTTGCTCATTAACTGCTTAATAAGAAGGCCACTTGGACCTTCTGGCTGGGCCAGATTAGAGTTCTTTACTTTTTCATGGAAACACAGAGTGGTTTCGTTAGTAAAGAAATGAAGCATTTGATGAGTCAGCCTATGCAAATTTTAGAGATTTTTATATAATTCACTCACTAAGCTTCCTACATGCCTTCATTGGGAGAAGAACATCAGGAAAGATGTGAAAGCAATTACCTCATTCCTATAACATTTGAAGTTATTAGCTCTATCTATATATAAAAATGTGTATACCAGTTTCTAAACACTGACCTCTGCTCTGGAGCCCAGCAGAAGCTCAAACCTCCTGCCTTAAAGTGCTTGCTGGGAGCAGGCAGGCAGGAAGACATGAATGAATCTGAATTTGAAAGCCATATATAAAATAAACCCATCAGTTTTCTCCTCAAAGCCCTTATTTGTGTCTCTTCTTCATAAAATCTTTAATGCATCAATTCGTAGGTGTCACATGAAGAAGTCAATCATTGCTAAGACCTAGGCAGTGCTATGTATTTTCTATCTAAGACTTTTTTTTTCCTAAAATAAGCATGATATTAGATAGTAATATTTGTTACCTTTTAACAATAGGGGGTGTGTATAAGCAGGCATCGTGTCTGAGCAGCGTGCCTGCCAAGGGAAGCGAGTCAGCTCATACTAAGCTCCATACTGCTGTGGCTGTTTTGCTTCTGGTGCCTAAACTCACTTATCTGGGAACTATGAACATATTAGAAGAGAATCATGAAGCAAAATGTAGGTCCACTGTTTCCTGGATGATGGCCCAGAGAGGGTCAAAATAATCTGTACTTTTTTTTTTTTAAAGGTAACTCGTCTTAAAAGAATTGTCGATGATGACCAGATGCATAATGCAATTAATTTTAACTGCAGAGATTCAGCCCCAAGGCCGAATTTGATAAATAAAGGTTTGAAACACACTAAGCACCTTTTGGAGCCTAATGAAATTCATCCTGAGTGAGTCACGAAGTAGACAAGCAATTGCAGAGGACAAGGAAGGTCATAAAGGACTGAAAGACAAAAATATCTGTGATCAGGGGGTGGAGAAAGGGGACTCTAGAAAGCTAGAGACTGGTCAGACCAACACTCAACACTGGAAGAAGGCCAGGAGTTAATCAATTGGTTTGGAAACACCCGCTGGTTCTCGTTGAACAGCAACAGGGAGTCATCAGCAAAATTTGGCAAATGGATTCGATACTGTTGTACTTGTTTCTGAAACCCCAGCCCTGTCTCCAAAGACAGACGGGTGGAAAGTAAAGGAGGACTTGTTACTGCTTGTGTTGATTTTCCCAAGATCGGTTCACAGACTAAACTCTCACTTAAATGCTACTTTGCGTTAAAATATTGTTCAAAAGAAAAAAGAGGAAACCCATATCCCCTACCTACAAGTTATTTAAGAAGCCACCACCGAAGCAGCGCACCAGCTCCCGCCGCCCCGGGGCAGGGCCAGCGAGCCATAGCGGCAGAGATGAGACCCCGGGTCAGCAAAGCAGGGTCTGGCGCAGCCGACGAGGGCGGCACGGCCCGGGCACAGCCGGAGGAGATGCTGCCGCCGGCGCAGCCCTGCTGCAGATCTGCAAACCAGCACCCAGAGCCCCACCTCGTCCTGCGCTGCCTTCACCAGCCACGGGCGAGGAGGAGAGGCGTTCAGCTATGCAAAGTGCAAATGAACAGAGCTGGGAAGCAACAGCTCTGCCGAAGATTTCAACCTTTTAACAGCTGACTGTGTATAAATCCCTCCGGCTATGTGAAATCTCTTGCATTTCTGTCTTGAGGGCAATACCATCTTCACCAGCTTTCACGCCTCGCTTTCAGAGATGGCGAAGGAAGAGAGGCAGCCGACGCTGCTATATATCGCCCTTTACATCCTAATGGCTACCGACTTCAAGAGATGACCGGAGCAGATCCCTGCTGGCCGCGCTCCCAGGGACCCTCACTGCAGCCAGGATCCGATCCGCACGCCGGCCCGGCCCCCGCAGGCACGCTCGCCCGGGGGAAGGAGCAGCTCGTCCCACCCGGCTGCCCTGCGCTCCCACCGCTCGCCGGAGCGACGCCAGGCTGCTGCTCAGCAAACGGCCGCGCTCATAAAATAATTATTGCGTGGCACCTTTCACCCACTGTTCTTAATATTCCTTCCCAGGTTAAGAGCCAGTTCACCCTCCTGTGAGGTACCCGCCTATCAGTGCATTCATGGTATTCTGGGAAAAAAACCCCAGAGTCGAGAAGACTACGTCATTTTCATTTTTCACAGGATCAAGGACACCAGGTCTTGGTTCTTGTCATCCCCTCGTCCCATCAGAGCAGTTTTTGGCTCTCCTTCTCTTTCTGCACTGCTTTCCGTGTGTCCTGTGCACCAAGCTGGCTGTAATGGAGGTGTTAACTGTAATTACTCAGAGAGTTAATTTTTTTTTCCAATAGCGATTAATGCTGTCAAAGCCAACGCATGCTCTTTCTTTTGCAAAACGGTTGAACGTATTCTAAAAAACTATCATGTAAGCTGGGGCTTTTCAGTACGTGCTTCTTCAGGGAAAGAAATGGGTCCGTATATTTTTAATGCAGCTGCTTCACTGCGAGAGGCGAAGAGCTCACAGACATGGACATTTCACCCTTTTCAGCATCTCTGGCAGTTGTTGTGCACTGTTAAACAGCTCTAATAGGAGATGAACCCACCCTTCTGCTCTAAGGACATGAGAATTAGGTTTGGGGGTTTTTTTTTTGGCCTCACCATCTTCATGGGTTGTGAAGTACAACACACAGGTATTTCAGAGAAGCTGCTAGACCCCAGCAGGACCCTCCAGTTCGATGAAAGCTGTTAGTCCTCCTCACGCTCTGGGTAGATGGATAATAAAAAGGGAAGAACCTAGAAGCAAGGCTCAAAACTTAGATCAACGGTCCAAACAAATAAACGACATTTCATGAGGTCTTAAAAATGCAATGGGGAAAGCATATTTTCAGGCTTTCCTCTCTCCTATTCACTGGTTTCTTGGCTAATGGCTACATAGACAGCTATTATAGCTATACATCCATAAGGTTCACGAAAATTAGAACTATGCCCGAATGAGAGCCTTGCACCCTAACAGTGACTGAAAAGGATCAAACAGGCAACAACATTTGGATCACAGATGCTGTAGAATATTTTTACAATTACAGTTGATTTAATGCAAGATAAATAAGGCTTTAGAGACACTTTAACATCTATTGATTCATATGAAAAGGAGTGTACATAAAAAGATTTATTTAATTGCCTTTGCATTTTAAAAGTGTAGGTTACAGCAATTAATCACTCTGAGCGTAGACATGAAAATGTCCCGGTGACGCAGAGTGTGTCAGCGTGCTCTTCAGCGCGCCGCAGGAAGACGTAAGGAGATTTTAGAGCAAGGTTAACGTGGAACCTCACATTTAGATTTAAAAGTCTGAAACGAGGTACGGTGACATTTGTCATGTAAGCGTTGAGTGGCATCCTTGAGGAACATAAGATACGTGCACACGCAAATGCCTGTGAGGAATGCCAGCCATCGCCGGAGGTGGAGCTCAGCCGTCTGCTGAGCAGCCGTGACTGCCGTAGCATCCTCCTGCGGACAGTCCCCCATCCAGACCTCAAAGCCTTCCAGCAAGTTCAGTAAGTGTTTGAAAGAAACCAATTACGTGAGCAGCTTCTCCTCAGGAGCTTCCTCAACAAGGTTTAATACCTACCTGGCATCTCTGTGGCCCTCCATTTTTTCTAACTACTTTTTAATTATCTGTCACTACCCAAGCCATGCAAACCATGCTAAAGCCCTGTCCCTGCCCTACACAGAGCTGAGGGTCACTCACCCGTGTTCAGGTGCATAACCCGGGCTGCAGCCCTTTGCCAGCCCTGGATACCCATCAAAAACACAGCAATGGGCTTCTGGAGATGGTGTTCGAGGCCAGGCTGGATGGGGCTTTGAGCAACCTGGTCTAGTGGAAGGCATCCCTGCCCATGGCAGGGGGGTTGGAACGAGATGATCTCTAAGGTCCCTTCCAACCCAAACCATTCTATGATTCTATGGAAGCACGATTACACGAGGAAATTAATCCAGCAGCATTTTCTTTTCTAATATACAATATTTTCCCTATTTTTCATTACGATTTGCAACAAACGGTACACATTGTGACCTATAAAAAGGCTTACTTTCACAAACCAGTTAACGGTTCCCTACTCCTCCTTTTGCCGTCAGTGAAGAGGAAAGGCAGCAGTCCCTCCAGAGGCCGTGTCCTCCAAGTACTTACACGGGTAACGAGGAGTGACCCCCCTGGGCACGGCTAACCTCCGAGTTCATTCTCCTTGCTCGTTCTCGCACACACAAGACTGCTCTTGTAAGCGTGCAAAGTCACCCCACGAAACGACATCACCTTCTGCTGCCGACGCTCGCTGGGACCCCCCTCACCCCTTTGGGGGAGGCGAAAGAGCGAAGCGGCGGTGGGGTCCCCGTCCCCGTCCCCAGCGCCGGGGCCGTGCCCTGCCGCAGCGCGCTGCCTCCTGACACCACCGGACTACAGCTCATCTAACCAGCGAGCGAGGCGAACCCGTACTCGGGTCTGCCCTCCTCACTGTCACCGTGCTCTTCTGCCGTGTCACGTCCCCATCTACTGCTACTTTTAAGCATTTGTTGTTAAATTGTGTAGCAGAGGGGTTTTTTTCCCCCCTATAAATATTACTGTAGGGAAAGGAATAAAGCCAATTTCTGGACACCTTCACAATGCTGTCAAACACTACCCAAAAAAACACGCACATCTTATTCCAATGAAAACAACTCTCTAGTTGGTGTTATTCGAAATAGTTGGCAAGTACTGATAAATAACTAATTTTAAAAGTACACTTCTTGCAGTTATTTAATAAGCATGAAAAATTGCAGAACATTTTTAGATGTCATAATAACCTTACATTAATGTAATTTATCACTTCATGGCCCCGTTTTAAGACATGGTGTTGGTTACAATAAACAGTCTATCTGGCCAGAGGATAAATGTCCCATTACCGAAGCCAACCCAAATTACGGGTCTGCTCTGGCACGGGAAATGAAGTTTCAAGAAACCACAGCAAATGCGACGGCAGCAGGCACCTCCTCCCTCGGCGCTCTCTCAGCAAGAGGATTAGTGCATTGCAAGAGTTAAAACCAGATGAAGCCCTGCCCTAATGCCTGGGCTTTAGAGGATGCTCTGAGCCAGACCCACAGAAAGTGGGTCATGTAACAAGTATCATCTCTGCTAAATGTAAATAACATCTGGCTCATTTTAATCTCAGCCCAAACCACAACTGGGGGACAAGGAGTCAGCCTCTGCTTGCTGCCAAAGGTGGGCCTAGAAACACTTGAAGTATACAACTTTTTTTTTTTAAACCCAGGATACCTTAAAAGTTCTCCAGCTTAGTTTCTCCATGCCAAATATGCAAATTATCCTGATTACTACTAAGTCATTAAATCTGAGATTTGTAAAACATTCCTACGTCAATTAAATTATAATAAAGAGATGGATGAACAAGCTAATACTATCCAAGTTACACATATTTACTTTATGGAGCAGTGGCTGTTTCAGAAAATGCAAAGGACAAGTTGTGATATGCATTCAGCAACTATTTTTGAGATTGCAGCAGTATGCAAAATCATAATTATTACTTTATGTCTCATTTTGACACACAGTTGCTATGCTTGACTTCCAGTAGCAAGTATATCCTTATCATTTAACCCAAATGAGATTTAAAATAAATGTACAGAAAAAAGAGAGACAGGGCTCCAGGTATCTCACAACACTTCTCACTGTAAATTAAATGTTAATCTGAATACAGATTTCAGTGCTGCTTGCTTAACTCGTCTGCATTTGTAATAGACCTCACACCTTTCTTATAACAACTGCAAGATATTTACATTTAAGTCAAAGTCAGTGGATGAGCACAGAAGAGAAGATGTAACAAGGAAAGAAAAATTAGAGGCGTTTGCCTATTGAATACATGATTTGGGGGTGATTTATTGTCATACTTGACTTTCAGATGAAGTAGCTTAACCATTAAAAAATAAATAAATAAAATAAAAAACCAAACTATGGTCCTTTTTCCTGCCTTTGGTATCACTTTGCTTTTCAGCACAGAGGTATGTTGACTCCTTCACAATGTGGTCTCTTTCAGGCATCTGGAACAGCTCTCTAATGACAGAGTCAAATTCCTTCCCATTAATAATACTTAGATAACAGGAAACAGTTCCTGCCCCCCCGCCTTTTTTTTTCCTAAACACTTTCATTTCATCTCCCCTCTGATTTTTCCCATTGAGCAAAACCTTCACACACAGGATGGAGGAGGGGGGGAAGACTAGTTAAGTTATTTTTACATATATTCAAGTATTATGCAGAATAAAAAAAAGCTTTCCCATAGAAATTGTACTAGAATACTCTGACAAGCACAGCCCAAGTGGTTTTATCACATAAATGGTATAATCGCCTAGGTGTTTTGTGCCTTTTCCCGTTTTTTTTTTTTTCCTGTCTATGTAGAAGTGAACTAAAATTAGTGTCACTCTAACGCCCATGTTAGCAAGAGAACAACGCTGGGAGCCTCCACCTGCTTTTCTGTCTGTCTGGGGAGCAAGTCCCACTCATCGAGACGAACACCAGCAGGCACGAGAGATGCTGATGCTGGGCCAGACAAGAGTTTAACGGGGCTCGGGGCCGCTTCCCTGTGGGAAACCCTCCTCTCCCTCTCCACGGCACGGGCGAGGGCTGGGATCCAGCTGCAGGACAGAAGAGCTGGCGTCGCCGGCAGCCGCGCCGGCTGGCTGGGGTACGACCTGCACAGGGAGAGATGCTCCGTAGGGGACCCGCCGCTGGAAGCCCACCAGCACGCGGTCAGCACGCCCACCCTCCCGGCGGTCCTCAGGACAGCGCGCTTCAGGGGTGCGAGTTCAACGGTCACAACTCCTGGTGAGCAAGAGGCGAGGTTGACTCTCATAAATTAGAAGACTGTTTTCATGATCTATCTAATCTGCTCTATTAATAAAAGTAGGCTGAACCCTTCTGGCGCAATTCATTTCTCACTTCCACATTCAAGTGGTCTCTGAATACAAGAAATGATGCCTGCCCAATTAATCACAGTACTGAACATCTCGAATACCTGGGGAGAATGCAAAACCACAGCTACTAGAAAGTTTAAATTAAACACTTGAGATAAATTAAGGAGTACTTTTAAAAAATGGTGGCAGTTGTCCAGTATCAGATAAGAACTAATCTCCTTTTTCTTTTTTTTTTTTTCCCTTGAAATTTTCTGCTAAGAGGAGAAGTTGTTTGTCAGTTACTGCAAGGCTTTTTGAGTCTTGCTGATGCTGGCCTTATTGAGTAGGAAAATGGAAGGAGACTAAAGCCCACTGGTAAACACTTAAGTTCCAAATTATTTTAATTTACACCCTAGTGACACACACAGGCTTTCACATATGGTATCAATGTGTTAACTGAATTTTCTCCACCTTCTACTATTTAAGCACAATGCCGACTCGGCAACCCTACAAAGAAACAGCTGAATATAACATACCACGTTCATTCTACACTTTGGGAATTGTCATATTGCATCTGTGGGATTAAATTTTTTAAGTTGTCAAGTTTAATTGGAGGGTTCACACAGTCCCAGCTCTGGTGCTGTGATTTATCCTGCAAGTGTTTCTCTTTTATCACTTTACACTAACTCATAGATCTAAATAAAACCATCTGTGAACAAAGCCTGTGGAATTAGGCAAACAGCTCTAAGTGCATTGGTTTTCCCAAGGTTTAATTTGTACGTTTTGTCATTTGCTGGAGGTTCGATTCTGTTTTAAACTTTTCCGCAGGTTCAGCGTTTGCTGATGCGGATGGAGATGGCTTCAGCCAGGGGTAACTGGCCAACGACGCTTGGTGTGTGCCAGCCCTGCCCTGCCCCAGCACCCTCCAGGGCACTGCCACGACACAACGTGACTCTTTTTGAGCCACGATCCCCAATTTTCTGCAGTCCTGGACATTAGAAACATCAGGAGTGATGCATCTGAAGGAAGAGCAGCATTGTCCACCCATGTCCCTCCTGGAGCTCCTCTCTTCCCAGGCTGCACGAGCGCTTCGGGGAACGGGCAGCGTTGTTCTCCCTCTCTCCCAGCACCATCTTTCTCATCTCCAGCTGCTGCCATCACAGCCCTCAGCTGCCTCCAGAACCCATCACAGCCTGAAGAGACACCCTCTTCTGTGCCTGTCTAAGTATACACACACACACAGATTTGTATATAAATAAAATTTCTGTTTGGAATAATATTTTTATGAACTTCAAGCTCGGGAGCTGAGCAACACAGGTACAAGCTGGGATCAGTATGAGGCATAAGTCAGAACAGAAAAAATTTATTCAGTATCTAGAAGGCACTTTAACACCTTTCAGGAAAATGAGCCGATACGACGTTAGTTTTCTCTGCCCAGTGGCTGAAGATTACTGCAGCCTTAAACAAACTAATGAAAAGCAATGAGCTTTTAATAAGTTAAACAGACCATGGCAAAACTCTCAGGGCATATCAGGTCTGAAGAGGCAGATGCTTGCTTTACGTAAAACAACCTCTTAGTTCTTGTTTTGGGGCACGACACGTGATATCCACATCCCTCAGGCCGAGCATCCCGCGGGGCGGCGTGGGAGGGTTAGGGGGGGTGCCGTGGAGCACCCCCACTGCCGACCACGGCCTCGTGGGGCCAACGGGGCCACCCCAGCCAGCCAGGCCCACTTTGGCGGTGGGTTTTGCTGTTTTAACATCCTTTTGACCCGCAGTTGCAAGATACTTGTACGAGAGCAAGCATTATCTGTCTCCCTAAAGACCAAGAGAGCTCAGCCTAAAGTTTTGTGTGTGCCAAAGCCCTGCCTTACAAAATAAGTAATGATTGCTGCAATTATTCCGTGGAATTGGTTTGAATAAGTTTCGCTATTATAATCAGATGCAATAAACCTGATAGAAATCTTCTTCTAAATTCATATAGAGAAGGGGAGATGGAATTTTGCTCAGAGATATCATTCCTTTCATCACTTAGCAGCAGACGAGCTGCCAAAGGCTCAGGGAGTGGGGCTGTGCCCAGTTAATGCTGGGTTTAGGGCAAAGCTCTCTGTGGCTTTCAGAAGATGTCTCGGCTCGTGCTCCCTCCCACCTGCTCTAATGCAGTGCCTGTTTGTTTTGCCTCCAGCACTTACTACCTGCAGCTTGTAAACTAATATTAAGTGCACGATGAGATTGCTGAGCTAGGGATTGAGTCATAAAAGCCTTTTGCAGTACTTACTTTACCTTGGGAAAAAAAAAAAAAAAAACCAAACCCATATATCCTAAGTGAGCTCCCAGTTGCATTATGCAAGCAGTGTTCTGGGGTATTAACCCTTCTCCTCCTCTGCGCAAATGGAGATGTGTGCCATGTGATGAAAGTCAACAGGGAGAATGCGTACACGCTAAAAATGCATTTACAGAGAGAGAAACTACTCTTAGAAAAGTAAGATATTTTAGTCTTTCAAGTATTCAGAGCTCTCATTTGTACAGATTTATTCTACTTACATAAAAACAGTCCCCTGGAAAGCCATATATACTAATCCATAAACACAAAAACGGAAATTGAAACCCTCTGCTTCTTGCACCAGTGGTGGGAATTACGCCGGCATAGAGTTGAATAGCATATACGTGCCTTCATAAAAAATACTGATAATGCGTGCAAATTATTTCTTTGGTATAAAAATATATTTATATTTACAAAAAACAACCCCAAAAGTACATGAAAATGTCCAATCATATACATGCTTTTCCAAAGTCCTCTAAAAAAAAGGTAGCTAGCATAAATTGCAAGGATATGGAGGACTGAAGGATTTTGTATAATACCTGGAGATTTTTAGGGAGACATCACTCCGCAATAGCTTTGTTATATTTGATTGTGCCTTAGGGCTAGACTAGATGACTTCAGGCTTATTTTCTGTGTTTATTATGTAAAGCTTATGCAATCCGATAGTATTCTCGCTCATTAACACGAGCAGAAATTTAGAAGACCTGACCCAGTCTTGGTCAAGTGCTCAGTCTGCAAAAGAAGGAATTACATACACACACACCTTATTGAAAAAAAAAAAAAGGAAAAAGTAAACTCCTTTAAAACTTAAGACAGCTGGCAAACTTCCATCTTCATATTAATTCATAACTTTAAGCCTATAGAAGTTGAGATATTCAGCCCAGCTTCACCATTACATTTTCCTATTAGTTCTCATTGTAGTGTCCCAGGCAGGGATCAGAGCCCATTAAAAATAAGTGTCTCTATTCTGAGAAATCCACCACCCAGCTAAGAATGTGCTTTGGTACTAAGTTTAGGCAGGCTGGCCTACAACATCCACATTTTTCAGGTCTGTCTTTGTGACTCAGCAAACAACTTTCCCATTACAAAGTGTAGCAGGTACAAAGCTCCCCCTTGCCCTGTTCTCGTAGAGGGAAACGCCTGCGTCTGCACTGATAGCAACTCTCCTCGTCAGGAGTTACTGTGCAACACTGCTCCTTTTTCCCTGGATGCCACCGTTCTGTGCTGAAAACATTTGCAAAGGCGTAACTGGTTCACATGACAGTTTCTGGGTTTTGTGTGTAAAACCACGATAGACGTGAAGGAATTACAGTTTAGGGTGTCCTGCACGAGCAGGCAAATCGAGCTCCCTTGTGTCTAACGTATTGGCACCCACGTAAAGGTTGCACCTCCTTGTTTCCCAGATCACAGACAGAGGCTCAGTCGTCACGACGGGATCAATACTCGGGCGAGCTGCTGCTGCTGCTTTCCCCAACCTCCCTCCTGCCCCTCACCTCCCAGCTTTGCTCCGAAGGGGGAACCCAGAGGTCCCACCTGCATGGCTGTGGGGTGGGCTGCGGGAAAGCAGCTGCAGGCAGTAAAGAGGACCCACTGAGCTGCCACCTAATCAGCACGTCCCTCATCCAAAAGCAACTGTTAGTGATCCCCAAGCAGACTCTTGCCCATGGAACAGACTCGAGTGCAAGACGCAGAGCCGGTCGACATCCAGCTACAAACACAGCTATCCCCGTTCCGATATCTGCCCTGGGGCTAACGTGTTCTCTCTGCCAGGACAGTCACCAGCCATAATCAGAAGTGGATATTAACACCTCAAAGCACGAGCAATATTAAGCATCTCTCATTTAATTCTGTGCTCCACAGCAGTGTCTAAATACTTCAACAAAAAAAAAAAAAAGTTTAACTTGTTCTGAAGGTATCTTAATACTTTCATGCAGATCTATTTCTCTTCGCTAGATTACTTTGTAATTTAAAACCAATTGACTAGATGGGAAGAAAACAATCTTTATACCAAAGAATAAAAATCTCATCATGCCAGGAACCAGTGTCCCTTGACCTTGTAATTATGACCATATGTGACCAGGAGAATAATACATGGTTGACCATGAGCTCAGCTTGACCCATTTAACTATTAACACAATGTTTTCACACCTTTCCTCTGAAGCGATTCTTTAAACGGGCTTTATGATGGCTATTCACGCAGCAGTGAATTGCACTTAATGAAACCATGCATCTCACCCTGGCATCCAGATTTTTGTTATTGACTTCAGCCATAAATCTTTACATGTTTTTCCTTAGGGTAAAGTATTAAGGAATCATTTTCTTAGCCAAAATAATGACTTAGAAGATACACATTTTATATAAAATGTGTACGAGGAAGAGCTCTTTTCCTGTGACATGTTCTCATTTGTTAACATAATTTTGACAGTCTTATTCCTGAGTGCAACAGTCTGAAGACATAGATGCTAAGCAGTGTTATAATTAGCACATAATTTGCTCTAAACTTCCTGTTCCAAAATAATGAGGTACACAGATGGAAAAACTGCTGGACTGACAGAAGGGATAGAGAAGAGCTCCTGAATAACCTTGGTCAGGCTGCCGGCTGTAGTGCAGGTCTACTCCTGCATTTGTGGACCAGGAATTTGGGAAGGCAGCGTGAATTAGTAGGCTCGCAGCGGTGTTTTCCACCATGGGTGCCTGCGACGGCTCGGGTTAAGCCTGACATGCTCGCGTAAGACCAGCGTCGCAGCACAGACTCCGGTGCTGTTTCAAAGCAGAGGACCCGAGAGCTGCAGAGGACCCGAGAGCTGCAGAGGACCCGAGAGCTGCAGAGGACCCGAGAGCTGCAGAGGACCCGAGAGCTGCAGAGGACCCGCCCAGCGCTGCTGCTCCTGCAGCACCTTCAGGATGCAACAGCGCAGAGACACAGGAGCTCGGGATCATCGACCTCCAACCCGCTCTGGACAAGGCCCATGCCAGCCCACAGTAATTAAGCACAGAACATTCACCTTTTCACCTTGCTCTTGTTTTAATTGCTTTGTAGAAAAAACAGGCCTTCCTCCATGTCCCTCTGCTATCAGCTGTACTGCACAGGAGACCTCTCTGGAAGGAGAGAGGAAAGTGGAGCTGCTCATGCGTTAATAGCTAATACAATCTCTTGACAGGCTGTCTGAAAATAAAAGGGATCCATAAATGTAGCAGCACGTTATATTTGTTTTGTCGTGAATATTTATACCCCTATATATTTTATGTTAATTATGCTAATTAAATAAAGTAGCCTATGAAGTTTATCAGGTGAAAGCCCAAAGATCAGAGGGCATGGTGTCTTTTCGGAAGGCTGCACTCTGCTTCCCTGTGTTGAGGTGCACACAGCCTAAAGTAGATCAGTTTGGTCATTTCGGGAACTGCTGTGAAGCCTTTAGACAACTCAGTCGGTTTTAAAAGCACTCACTGTGATGTATGATGGTCTGTTGAAATCCCCAGGCTTTTGACTCAGACCAGTTGTTTACATCTAAATTACTTTTCTTCATTAAGCTCAAACTTTAATTCCCAATATATTAAATTTGTGTTGTTCAAAACAATAAGCAGCTCTTCTTTATTGGCTTTGTTCCTACAATTATTAGATTAAGGATGTCATTAAAAAGTTGTCAAGATTTTTTGTAGATATAGTTTGGTAGTTATAAACAGCCCAGATTTTCATATCAATTTAGAGAGGAAAAAAAAAAGTCTTAAGTGCGCTTGACAGCCCTGCATCAGTGCATTGTGTCTTCTTAAAAATGCTGCTTTCCTCATGGATGGAGCAGAGCCCTGGGCAGAGCTCTGCCAAGGCTGAGCCCCTCAAATGCTTCAGGGTTTGGTGTGGGAGACCAAAAGAGTTAATGTCTCAAACACTGTGGTGGGGCAGGTTCTGCCTAAGGACGAGCTCTGCATAACAAGGAACCACAGGTAAAAAGAGTCCATCAGCCCCCACCATCACCCACCATCAGCCCTGGAGGCGGAGGGCAGGCCGGTCTCCGTTCTCCCCCCCCATTCACTGGTGTATGGTGCTCAGAAGTAAAACTAATGGTAAAAACCTTGCTGGTTTCCTCTGTTAGAAGCTAGCTTGCTTTTGCTTTTGTTCCTGGTGCGTATCAAGGTGAACACAGGAACTCTTTGCCGTAAAACAAGCAAGCCCACCTTTTCCAAAAGAGTTTTCATTATCATCAAAATGACGCCTAACAGCTCATATAAAATAAAATAACAGCGCACGCAAGGGTGTGATGTGGCAAGAATCGTCTCCTGTTTTATCTGAGTGGAGAAATACTTGCTAAATATTTATACTGAAATTCCCAAGTGCCTGAAAACCTTTGGGGCCATAATTTTAATACACACAAACACACACTCTGTATATTACGCATACACACACACAGAGACTTTTTTTAAGCCAAGTGCCTATGCTTGATAGTTTGCTGCAGAGGTAAGCAGAGAGAACATTTGTAAGGCTTTAAAGATAAATGTTTAGGTGGTATGTTAGACCTGACCCACTGACTGCCTCTCCCGGCCATGGCAGGTGCCAGAAACCCAAGGAACTAACTGGAACAAGCAGTGGACAACACACGCTCCAAATCCAGGGGCAAAAAAAAAAAGTTTCCTTTCTCTCAAAGCACGCTTTGAGGTCTTCCAACATCTTCCAGGCATTGTAAGAAACAACGTGGAGTCTGTTTGCCAACAAACGAAAGTTTATGGAGAAATGCATCTAAAAGCACCAAGTTTAGCCACCAATTCTCACTCCCCCCTCCCATAGCTCCGGACAGAAACCAGCATTGCCAGAACCACACTGGAACGGCTGGCTGCCAGCCCCGCAGGGCTTCAGCCCCATTCCTAGAATTAGGCAAAACAGACCACGCTCGACCTTCCCAACCCATGGACTTCCATCCAGTGATCCCCACAGCAAGCCCAGGAAGGACTATTTTCCCCTCAGCACTCTCTCACCATCTGCGAAAGGTAGATAACGCACAGAATTAGCTAACAGCAAATGAATTGTCAAAGTTTATCTCTCCCATCCCAAATGAGAGCATTTTAGGAGAAAGAATAAGCTAATTAGATATACATTCAAAACGTTATTGTGAGCTCTCTTTAGATGTAGATTGTATCTCCCAGGTGGAAAACAGATTGCTCATTTGTTGAGCCAGCTTGCTGAAGAACAAGTTCCTGACATTTTTTTGCTATTATTTTTATAGCTCTATTCACGAAGCCTGTGGTTGATAAGTAGGGCCATTTGCATAGCTGGTTTGGACGGGGTTTGCTGTATCCCGCCGCAGCGCGGTTTCAAGCGTTCAGAAAAGCAGGACCCGAGCGCAGCCAAGCAGTCCTGCCCTGCCCCATGCATCTTTAAACATACATAGTGCAACAGTCCCTCATTAGCTGGTAAAGCACAGCCGTGAGAAGCGGTTCCTGCACCTCTAGCTGCTTTGTCTTCAATCACCGAGACGCGTGGCATTTCAAAAAGTCAAGTGGGGAGGATTAGACTCAGCTGAGAAAAATATCTTTGCAGCAGAGAGATTGCGAATACCCGTTTGAATGGGAAGCACACTCACAAAGAAGGGTAGAGCAGAAATCATCCTCTGTTTGTTTCTATTATCAAAAGGAAGAGGACCATAAGCACCACGTATCAAACCAGAAAGAGTTATGCGACGGCAATCAGAGATTACAAATACCTTTGCTACAAACAAGCGTACCGCCTCAGAACCGACCACATGCTTTCAGTAAATAACTCGTTAATGGCTAACCCACTTCTCCCTGCTTTCCCCCCCCCCCCCCCCCCCCCCCGGGCAGCAGCAGGGCTGCTCTCTGCGCCCGGGGCCGGGTCGCCCACCCGGGAGCATCCCCGCGGGTCCCGGCTGCGGTCTCCCACGGACCTGCGGCCGAAGAGCGGCCTGAATTTTACTTGTATCAATGAACGGGCGGGGGGGGAATAAAAAAATCGTCTGAGGCAATGAAAGTATAAGCAGAAAATCGGTTCGTGTCCAATGTTTTCATTTCAACACGCTGGCGCTGTCCTGTTTTGCACCGAGACCCATCAGTAACTGTGAATGAAACACTGGGGGATCACTTGTTGCACCCAACTCCAAATCAATCCTGAATACATCTGCTTGACGTTAGGTATTTATCCGTTATGACATGTTCACCGTAATGACTAAATTGCGATTATAGCACATGTGTATGTGACTCCCAGACTATATATCACCTAAATTCAAATCAATATATCTCTCTGAATGCCACCAGGTTAAACCGGGAGAGGAACAGATGGGCGTTTTATAATCCTTCCAGCAAAATGAGCAACGTTTCAGCCAGCACGCACGTCCCTCACATGTTTATGGAATACAACTATATTCTAAAACACAGCCTCGCTCCTACCTTTTTTTTTTTTTAACAAGAAGTGATAGCTTTCATTTTACTCGCATCTCTCATTCACGCACATTGGCAAAAGTTTCCTTTAAGCAAGGAAAAGTTTGAACAGTATTCATTATTTAGAATCCTTTTGAGGCCCCAGACCAGTCCAGCCAGCACAAAAAAATAGAAGCACATACAGCACTCACCCTCCAGAAGTTCTGAGCAAGTTTCATCACTTTACATCCTTCATTTCCACAGTTGCATTCTGCTCCAGCGCACCCCTCCCCAACTTCTTCCACCCTTTACCAGCATTAATGTCCCGCAGCCACTTCCCCTCTGGGGCTGAGATCCCCAAAGCACAGACCACGCTCCGAGCCCCCCTCCCCACCTCCTCGCTCCCGGGGAGGGGCAGCCCCCCCGCCCCGGCACATGATGCACAGCACCTGGGGCCAGCCGGGGCTTCCCGGGCCCGGGGGGGGCCACACACGGGATACTGCCCCTTCGGCAGGGACCCCTCCTCGGTGGGCCGGGGCTACAAGGCAAGGGCAGAGCGTGGGGCAGCTCCGCCTGCCCGGCTGCAGCTCGCCGCGGCCAGGGCTGTCCCTTCTCACGGCCCTTGCCCAGCACTCCCGGGTCTCCGCTGTAACGCCCGGCGGAGCGGGGTGGGCAGGGGGTCAGAGCAAAGGCGAGGAGGTGCCACCACCTCTTGCAGGAGCGAGCGTGGGGGGGTGGCTCTGGGTCAGCGGCTTTGCTGGGGGGGGGGGGAGGAGGAGGAGGAGGAGGAGGAAGGGCAGAGGCCCATCCAGGCAGCGGCAGGGCCCCTCTTTGGGGAGCAGGGCGGGAGCGAGCGGAGTGTGTAGGCATGTGAAAGGGTTAATTAGCAGCTGCTGGTAGTTACCCTCCAATACGTATCCTGATAAAATAACTAGTATTTTGGCACCGAAGTTGCAGGGTGGTGACATTGTGCTTCCGTCTTCTCCTTCCTTAGCTGATGGAAACCAGATGTTGTATTTCTGGAACTGATTGGACTGAGCCCATTCTCTCAACTTGCTTGTGCCGTTTAAATAAGCCTCCCATTAACTCGGTCACTTTCTTAATCCAGCACTAGTCTTTGAAATACTGTTACTCCTAACACAGCACTGACTCCACTGTGAACGGCTCTGCTCCCTAGGCACATTACTTTATCGATAATGCGATTTAAACCCTGACACATGCACCTCCAATACCCTGATATGCAGTTTGAAAGGCTGTTACTTAAAAGGCTCAGGTTGCTGGAAAAATAATTCAGTCAACAGGTGAAGAGCAATCTTTTCCAACAGCAAAGTGCTGCTGCAGAGCAGCTCAAGTCACCTCAGCAGCCGCTGGCTCTGGTCCCCTCGGTGGGATGCTGGTGCTGCCCCCCCCAGAGGCACCCCCGCTCCGCTACCAGGAGTTACATGCAGCAGGGGCCTATCAAAGTGTGTGAGTATCCCATTAAGATAATGATGGCAGGTAAATAAAATGCTTAATCTGCTGTAAACCCACCAGTTATCGCAAAAAGCTGTAATTTAAACTTGACCCTAACAGCTGGATAACAAAAGTAGCAAACGGTAGTTCTCCAAAGTTGATGACTTGTAGAGGATTGAATTCCACCTGGTACAAGATGTAAAATGCATTGCATTTTATGCGTCTGCCACGAAAAGAAAGTATTATTTTAAAAGCCACCCCTGGGCCAGCGACTTCCCAGGCAGGGGGAGATGACGGTGGCTCGTGTCCCTCCCGAGGGTGTCCCTCTGGCACTGGGGGGTGAACAGAAGCTGCTGTTCCCCAGATGAAACGTAACACGAGGTCTTCCAGGCTTTTCACCCGTTTACACACCCTTTTCTCCCTTCCTCCTACGCAGGAAGGCAGTGCCCACCAGAAGGACCCCGTGTTTGCCCAGTGCAGGTGTCATCCTCACAGGGAGCAGCCCCAGCTTCGGCCACGCACGACAGGCCGAGCACTACCCCGGGTCACTGCGTGCCGGGGAGGATCTGGGTGCTTTGCACAGCATCGCGCTCTAATTTGTAATTGACAGTTTTCTTGTGAGTGCTTCCCAGCCAAATCAAGAGATTGTTCTCCAAAGACAGGCAGCTGGGTAAATGTCAAGAGCTCAAAAAGTAAATTATAGTGCAAACAGGTTTGATATTTCTATGAAATGAAAGTTAAGCACATTTCTTTTTAAAATACAGAATTTTATTTAAAGCAAGTGAAAACCTTCTATTGTGACCTTTATGAGATTCCAAACAGTGACAAATTTGGTCATTACAAATAACCTTTTCCTAGCAAGAGCCTTACCAATAGGGACTTCCTTGCAGTAATATATGTAAATTAATTTCCAACCTACAAAACAATAAATAAGAATCTTTTAAGATACCTATTCTGCAGTAAAATATGAATAATGAAAAACCAACGAAAAAGGCAGTACCGCTTTAAAGTGCCACCATAGAAGACTTTATTTTGTACCGGGCTTTCTGGGCAGCCGACTCTGTCACTCCTCTACTATTTCAGCAGTGAGTAAGTATTCCAGGATTTGCCTTGCTCTTTGTCTATGTGATTAACCCAAAGGTGAGAATGAGATCTTTAACCTGGGATTACTTGCATGTTTAGAGCTCTTATCACGCCTGTAGTGCATGGTTAGCCAAACTAAAAATATCCCAAATTTTTCATTTTTCTTTTAACTTTACGCTGCCAAACATTATTCAATACATGTAAATGAGAAAGAAAAATCAGTGGTCACTAAATGAAACCTGAAACTCTGAGTAATTAACCCATGGAGCACCAAACCTTCTCTCATGATGCAATCATCAAACTGATCGGTGCTTTTTGAAACAAATGTTATCGTTTTAGCAACGGACACTTAAAATTCATTCCCGTTTTTCAAAGCACGAGTCCTGTAGTTCCACTCTGCTGAGAACACGCGGGGACAGAAAACCAGAGGCAGCCTTGGCCAGTCGATCTGCAGCTGCATCATCCACTGCCTTATCAGACACACAGCTTGCCACTGCCCAGCAGAAACGGGAAAGCAGGTTATTTTTCCTTATCGGAGTAGCTGTGGCATTCGCTGCACTTCAGAGGAGAACTGCAGCATAAGCTGGGGCTGAGCTGTTGCTCGGAGGTGGTAAATGCACAGGATTTACCCTGTCTGCTTTATCCCCTAAAAAAACTACTCCCACTTTGAAATAGCTCCAAGAAATAAAAGTGGTCTCCTTGGAATAAGCAGCGTGGGGAGGAGGCTGAGCACCAACAACCCACCATCTCGCACTGCCCCTTCTCTGAGCAGCATCCCCAGGCACCGGCTGCCCAGCCCGGGGGTCCCCCATGGTGGGGGGGGACCGGCCCAGGGAGGGGGCAGGAAGACTTCCCGTGCTCTGGGGACATCGCAGGAAGACGAAGATGAAACTGAAGATGAACTGCCCAGGGACGCAGGTCGTTCCTGAGCCTCGGGGACCTCAGGATTCCACCTCCCGCGGGTTTCGCAGAAACCAGGCACAGCAGTATCTGAGGGAGCTGGGCCGTAGCTTGAGCGGGACCCCGGGCTCTCTACTCTAGCATCCTCTTGGCTAAACGGCACTTGGGGCTGCTTCAGTCAGAACAGCTTTCCCCAAATACATCAATGTGACTGTGGCGTTCTCCTGCTTGCAAGTGGTGGGGAATGCAAACCCCACCAGACAGCAAAGATGTAAAAGGGGGGGACAAATAAAGGTGGGGTTCTTTCTCCCCCAACCATTTCACAGCTGAGCTGGTCCCACTGCCACTCATCCCCGAGACCTCATTGCTAGCACTGCTCAGCCTGAGCAGAGAGGGACGTTTCCTCTGCCGAAATGCCGCGTTTATGGCTCAAACGCAGTCAACCACGAGACACAGAGTCCATGCTAGTAACCAAGTGCAGAAATGTGAAGCAGAGGCTGTTTTCCATCAGAGCTAATTAAGAAGGCCAAGCACTGATGCGGGGTCAGCAGCATCGTCTCATGCCCCACGCAGGGCGTCCCACCCCGGCACAGCACCGTCTGGCCCCCCGAGCCTTTGACAACCAGGGTGCAGCCAGGCTGCTCTTTTATCTCACATGCGTTGCAGCTAGAGGTTGAAGACTTACTTTGGAAGGTGTGACCACCCACAAACCCACCGCACCTAGTGCCCTGGCAGACTGCCGTATCGGGGATTGCTTTTAAAGGTCCCGATTCGTTTTTCACACACAGTCGTGTGTCCATATCCCTGCCCTGTGTATTGCCTCTGTCCAAGATGTAGGGACAGCAACTACTGTAGCAGGCAACAAAGGCCATGAAGGCATGTGCAGATGACAGAAGACAAACTTATTTTTCTTCATTGTGTTCAATGTTAGAGTACCGTATTGTCTGTTTGCTGTACTTCAAAACAATTTTCATCAGTTAGGATTAAAAAAAAACTGCTTAAATGTGACAGTACATTTAAAAATATTGATAATAAATTATTTCATCTTTCATAGTGTCATGAGTATAGCCTGTGCTTTACGTTCCATAACAAGATGTTACACTTGCTGTTTAATTATATCTAAAATAGGAAATACAATATCTACTCCATTATTGAAAGAAACAGGATATAATGAAGATTAACATGTTCGAAAGTTTCTGTAATAATTAAACACTTCATCTTACTCGATTTAATGAAGAAATTTAAAGACTGCCATTTCAGAAATGAATCTCATGTACTTCTATGAAATCAACAGGTCAAATGTTCAAGGAAATCATACAGATGATCAGACTGCATTTTTGGAGTCGCTCTCCAAATCAAGCTCCCCGCTCCTTATTTAGGCTAAACACCTTTGCAAAGTCTGAAGAGTTTTGTCATTGAAGAATAAACAGGTTTCTGAATCTGCAGTAAAATCAACAAATACAAAGTGCTGAAATAACGGCATGAGCTTGCAGGAGACAGACCTCACCACGAGACCACCGCCGGTGGACAGGAAGGCATTTTTCAGACTAGGGTAGCTGTTAAAAGCAATTTCTGTCTGCAGAGAAATACAGTGGTTAATTCCTGTATTTAGAGGGACAGTGTTATGTCAGACAGGGTGAGAACCTGCCTGTTGACTGATGCGTGTTTCCTATTGCTGGCAGTTCTGTAAGTCACAAATGACCCTACGGAAGGGAAGGGAGGTTCTCCAGCACCACCGAAGCCCCCGGAGGAGGTTTCCCAGCACAGGTATTGGAACAGGAGCCCCCTCCGCACTTGGATGATGGCTGCGGAGCCGGGGGAGCGGGTGCAGGTGATGTCTGCTGGAGATAAAAGACCCTGGAGTGTTTCGCGCAGTTTGCAATCTGTGAAGCTCTGTCAGGGGCTCTGTAAACAAGAGCTCCTTAAACAAATAAGATGAAAGAAATAATCAGTGCATAAATCTCCTCACACCGAGACATTAGAGGCAAAATATTTATTAACGAGTAATATAGTTTTCTATCTAGAGATGATGCATGGAGCATGGAAGACATCCCTTGAATAAACATTGCAGCAGCATCTGCAAAAGCAATGTGATCATCATCAATCTGTATTTCAGAAGAATGAGCAATGCCTCTATGGCCAGGTGCTCCCGTTAATAAGAAATCCTTCTGTGGAGCATTAAGTTTAAAAATAAATATTGGGACATTTACATCTGTGAGTTTCCATCAGATAGGCTAAGCAAAACCAGATAAATAAATAAATAAAGGTGGGCAGAGAGGATCAGTATCAGCAAGTGGTGAAAACTGAGTCCCTGTTGCTGGAAAAACTGAAGCTATCGGGGTGGTAGGAATGCTAAAGAGCCTGAACAAAGAGCCCTTGGGGAGCGACGTTAACTGAGCAGAATACCTCAATGCATAAAATACAAATTGAGACTAGGTAAGTAAATAAGAAAGCTATGTAAACACGGAGCCAGGCGCTCCAGCAAGATGTTCCCATCGATCAGGAAAGGCCTCCCGATCCGACGCATGACACACAGCCTGGCAGCACGGGAGCACGCAGCCGGAGCCTGCTGCTGTGGAGTTTTTATGGAAAGCAGAGAAAGTGTTTCATGGGGAAATAAAAAGAAAGTAGCCAAGCAAGCCACCCATCTCCGAGCAGCTGCAAGGTGAGCTGAAGTTGTACGGGAGATGGGGGTGTTACAAACACTACAGCCCAAAGAAGCCAAAATCAAAAGAAAACCAAAGTTGCCGGTGTACGTTCGCCCGTTCCCACCGCGCGTGCGGCTCTGCAGGTGTGCAGCAGGCGCTCGCTGGGCTTTTCGCCTTTGCCGCTGAACTCCAGGGACTGCAGAACTCTCCAGTTCAATAACAACTTCATACGCTGACAGTGACGGCGCAATAGAAATTGAAACTTTGGGACACTGACGTCCAGTTTATGGACCCGTAAGATCGGCAAACCATGAGACAAGCCGCCCTGGTTTCAGGTACCAAGTGCCATCTGCACCTTAACGACTTCATTCTGAACCCCCTTGTCGCGGTTTCAGCCCCGCCGGTAACGGAGCACCGGGCAGCCGCTGGCCCACCGCCGCCTCCCCGGCCCGGCCACGCCGGGATGAGGAGAAAACGGGAAGAAAAGCTCGCGGGTCGAGACAAGGACAGGGAGGGATCACTCCCCACTGGCGGGCAACAGACCGGCTCAGCTCGGGGAAGAAGCGAGACCCGTTTACCTTGCTGCCAAGCGACTCAAAACGAGGAGAACGAGGAGTAAACCCCGACCTGCGAACCCCTTCCCCCCAGCCCTCCCTCCTTCCCGCCTCAACTCCGCTCCCGCTTCTCTCTCCCTCCTCCCCCCGGCGGCGGGCAATGGCGGCTGGGGTGCGCTCACCACACGTTGTCTCTGCCGCTCCTTCCTCCTCAGGGGGAGGACCCCTCGCTCGTCCCCTCCTCCGCCAACTTCTCCGGCGGGGGCTCCTCTCTCCCCGGGCTGCAGGTGGGCATCTGCTGCCCCGCTCCCCTCCACGGGCCGGGGGGGGACAGCCTGCCGCCTCCCCGCGGGCTGCGGGGGCGTCCCCTCCTCCTTCCCTCACCTCGGCAGCCGCAGAGGGCTTCTTCGTCCCAGTCATCCCCCGGCTCGCTGCAGGCTCCCCTCCCGAAATCCCTTCTCCCGGAGGGGCTTCTGAAACCCGCCCCTTCTCCCCCAGGTGTTCCCGCCGTCGCTGAGGGGCTCGGCCTGGGCCAGAGGCCGGGCCGGCCTGGAGCCGGGGCAGCTTCCAGCAGCTTCCAGCAGCTTCCAGCAGCAGCCGGCCCCGCCGCCAGAAAAACCCGCCACGCAGACCCGAAACACCCCTCTAAGGGAAAGCTCTGCAATAGTTGCTTGGTTTTCTACACCTGCTGTTGCAAGTCTGCCAAGGTGGTAGCTTATTTCAGTATATTTTTACAGCTGGACTTAAGATAAATGTTCCAAAGTCTATGTAAGAACCCCTGCTTTTCCTTTTGGAGTCTAACCCAAAAAGTTAGAAGGTGAGAAAAAGTTCAGGACAGAGAAGCCTGAGAGCAAAAAGTAATTGAAGTCATGTTCAGGGAAAACAAAAAAAAAAAGAAACTCTTTTTATAATTCCTGCCTCTTGGGGTTGAAAAATTGATCTCCAATTGCCCGTGCCTCCCTCAGATTGCTGCTTTGATCATTGCAGCCCACTGCTCCGCACCCTCCACCTCCGGGGCTTTCTGACTGGAGCCAAGCTTGATAGAGGTTCGAAGAAACGATCACTATTTAGATACAGTTCCCTATTTTTTGAGTGCCATCGGTGTCCTTGAAGCTGTTCAAAACCAATAAAGGAAATCTGTGCTGTGAACTCTGCCATTTCATAAACAGACACACAAAGATGTTCATTAATTTAGGTGAGCCAGAGGATTAAAGAATTGTTTTAGTTTGCTTGCATCGTGATGTTATTGTTCTCTTATCTATTTCAGTTTCTGTGAAGATGAAGGGAAAGCAGACCTGAATTAAAGCGTTTCACAGAAGAAAGGACTTGGAGAAAGAGGAATTCCCCAACTGTCTGGCTTAGTTCAACGGTCAGTTGGTTTTGCTTTGTCTTCATCATTCTCCAAAAATATTTTTATCACCCACTTAATAACTGTTGGAGATGCATCCCCTCTACCCTTCCTTCTTTTTCATTCCTTCTTCTATTTTCCCCGTAACATTTTCTTCCTCTGTTCATCATTGTCATTGTGACAAATAGAGTTTTACAGATTAAATTGCTTTTCTTGTTATAATTCCAGTACCATAAGAATGTTAATTAGGGTTGCTTATGTTTCAGAAGCTATTTAAAATGTACTGTAAGATCATACACTATTCTTCACCTCGGTATGCAACTCCCACTATTGCTGGTAAAAAAAAAAGTTCCTAAAATTTGAAGACTGGATTTTTTTTTTTTTTTTCCTGTGGGTAGCATAAAAAGAAAACAAAGTTTAGCTTTCCAACTTAGGGTCTGTCAAAGTGCCTCTGAAAGTCACAAGCACAAAAAAATCAGCCCTTCCCACAGCTCTGCTGGAAATTTCCATCCCTGTCTTCTCTACAGGGGCTCATTGTCACCAAAGGTTTTGTGAAATAAAGGCAGTAGATGCTTTGCAATTACAGCTTGCCAAAACCTGGATTTTTTTCTCTGAAGGAAGGGCTAGCTTTCAGAAATATTCTCAATCCATGAAAATGTCCCACGCCAGAATAAAACCTTTGATTGCATTTGAGGGAAAGGGAATGTCTTGTGGGTTTGGGGGGGGGGGGGGGGGGGGGGGTTATAAATGACTTTATTTCCAGGATAGGGAGCATCTCTTTCAGGGTGCTGGGGGCAGCAGGGCTCCTCAGCTCGGCTCTCCTGGCAGCTCTGCCTTTGCAGACGTGGCCAGTCCTGCTACCTGCAACCGCTCGGTGTTCGCAGCTCTTCACTGCTCATACAGATTGATGTCTCTGCCTTGCAGTGATGGAAGATAAAACGCTATCACTGACCTTGATGTGAGTGGTTTAACGTGGTGCGCCAAGAAAACAGGTGTTTATATAGCAGGAAAATCATCATTAAAGTTGATAGCGTTCTTCCATTGCTTGACCAAATGGGTTCCTGAGGGCTGGCGTGTCAGTGGCAAAGCCTTGTTCGGTACGGGCGGCTAGATAAGGGGTAGAGAAGCAGTGAATTATAAACAATCCAGCAAAAAAGATATAATGGCAGAAAATGAATTAAAATTACACCTGGTCATTTCCATGAAATGGAGTAGAATGCTATGTACGGTACAACTCTGCGCTTGAAAGCAGGAGTGCATTTGCTGTCATTATTCTTGTAAGCTGAACAGCATAAACCAAGATACACTAATGGCAATGCTTCTGACAGTAGCTGAAATTGCCCGCAGCAGCTCTCCCTACTTCACCTGGTAGTGTTACGTAAAATTAAAAGACTGGCTTGAGGAAATCTACTGGGGATTGTTCCTATCGAGTAGGAGAGAGAAAAGAAATATTCACCTAGTTTTCTTTTTCTTTTTTTTTTCCCTTCCTTTTTCTCTTCTAAGAGAATACAGAGTAATGTTATATGGAAAGGATGTTACTATGACACTGCTGAGATGTGCTGAAAAAAAGGACAGATTCATATAAATTATTTATGATTAATGTATTATACTTTACCAGAGCAATTTAAATATAGAGATTTCAGTATTTCTTAACATTATTATGGAGATGTAAAAAAAGCATTAGCAGCAAATACCTGCTGCTAATAACCAGGTGGAGCATGTAGGAGAGTGTGGAATGATTGCTGGAGGTGACATTGATATGTCCCCTGCTCTTAAGGGAAGGTAAACCTGCAGGGTGGAATGTGGTGGGTATACATGAAATCTGTTCCATAATAATTCCCTAAGCAACATAACCTGCAACCTTAGATCTTAGCAACACCAGGGGAGCTTGGTATGCTGACTCTGAGAAGTAATACGGAAGGTGGAGCACAGTGGAGACGCTGCAGCCAGGCTCCGCGATCGCAGGGGTGGGCACTGGAACGATAGGAACAAGAACAGTTGGTCCCTGCATTGAGTCCACTGAAGCAAGGAGGTGAAACAATGGGGGTTCTGTCAACACTAGGGTCTTACTTCTGATTTATATTGTAGGTGCCCAGTTCTGGAGTAGTGACATGCTAAATCATGTTCTCTGGGTGAACTTTGCTCATTTTAATCTTATTATAATACCAAAATACACCTCCATCCCAAAAGCTACTCGCCTCCAAGGTGCGACCACCCCCCCCCCCACTGAGCATGCACTCTGAATTTTCTCTAGCATATACCTTTAAAAGCAAAGCGAGAGAACTTTATACCAATCAAAGTAAAGGTATGTATGACTGGAGTCATTCAAGCTCCACCTTAAAAATAAGAAAATATAAAAGGGCTTAAGAGAGGAGGAATGTGAGGGAAGACACCATCATAGACAAGTCAGGAGGACATCGCTGACTTCTGGGATCAGTTGATGGGCTGAACCTTTCTTCCACCCCACAGGGACACCTATTGGGTGAGATTTGAACCCTCAGTTATACCGAGTGCTTCCCTGGGAAACTTAGAAATCTTTATAGAGTTTTTCCATAATTTAGTGTGCTTGTAGTCGACTGTATTATTATTTGCACGTGCTTTGCAGACAGTGTATTTATCATCAATCCAAAAGAACCTGTACTGTTGCTTTAATAAACTGCACTGCTCATTAATCTAGTCGTGATACTTCGTTAACGCAACCAAACTCCCTAAGCCTGGTAATTCTCGTGTGTTGAACGTGGCTAAGCTGAGAGTGTAGCAAGCTATTAGTGCATCCGTCATCGTGATAGTTCAACATATTGAACATGACCAGACTTGGAGCGTTGAATTGGACATCCCTCAGAATTTAAACCTAGCTGCCCCCAGCCCCTCTGACATCTGAGGATAAGCTGGAATGCAAGGGGGCTTATTTTCTGCCAAACTACTTTACCCTTTAACGCAACAGTGAGTCTATTTGGGTGAGAAGAGGAGGAGACTAGAAAACCCCAGGGACTTGTTTGCAGTATTCCACTTGTCACACACCAAGGGCTTTGGGCTCTGCCACCCAGCATTGCTGTCTGCTGCCCAAATCCCATCTACACTCCTGGTTTGAATCTGTTCTTGCATGAATACATGTATTTCACAGCAACTGAAAAGGTTAATAGAGTTAACCATGACATTGACCGATTTTTTTGAAGAGAAGCATAATTAATTACATATGTGTATATATAGGTATATGCTATATACTTACCTACCTACATATACACATGTATTTTTATATATCATGAAAGCAGCCCTGAGCTGATCCCCTTCACAGCCTGGCCACAGGACGCAGGGCTCCCACCCTTCGGTCCCCAGCATGCCGTCCTCCTCTGCACCCTGTTCCCATCCACCCAGAACAGCGGGGACAATGTCAGTGAGGTTTTTCAGATCTGAACTTCTGGAAAAAAAAAAAAAGAAAAAAACCCCAGCCTTCACTTCATATTAAGGTCAGTCTGGCAGATGAAGCGAGATAATGAAGTGAAAGCAGCCACGTCCGTATCAGCGATGGTGTGCTGGCTCACTTGGGTACCACGGGTCACAACACATACGGCTCACAATGGCCCTGCACAGGTAAAGTGAATCCACTTTTATTCCTTTCACCCAATTTCTTTTGGGTGCAGGCCCCAGGAAAACTTCATTTGTTTTTTCCTGGCCAGGATGCAGGGGAAAACCGGGAGATGGGCAGAGCCGCCCGGGAGAGCCCGGCGCTGCCCCACTGGTGTTCGCACCCGGAGAGGACCCCTGAGGCAGCAGCTCCTGCAGGGATGGGTGGGAAGGGCACCTGTACTATGCTGACAAGTGTTGGTTCACAAACACTTACTGTTTGGTAAAAATTGGCAGCTAATTCATGCAGAGAGGAGCTGACCGTGCAGTATGGGAAGAGCTGGTGAGGAAGGCTGCGGTGTGGCTCTGACTGCCCACGTTTGGTACTAACTCTGCTCATAACTGGGGTCTGCAAAAAAAACCAACACTGGAAGAGACTCAGCCTGGTGAAAAATTCTGCATCAGCCCTTGACAAGCTATTGCCAGTCAAGGAAAGTTATCCAGTTACGGCCAAACCTAACAGAATGGGCAGTTTAGCGTTTACGAACAGAAGAGTGTCCGAAGTACTAGTATCAGCATTGAAAGAAAAGCTAGGGCCACAGAGACTGCAGATGAATAATACCCAGGATATAACGGTGGTCATAGGCTTGCTGGGGGTGTATGTAAAATAAAAGCACGCCTAAAACATGGGAAAACCCCACTCTGTAATAAGGAAAAGTGTATCTGCTGTTGAGATAAAGTGTGTGGCAAGCTTCATTTTGCTGTATTAGGAGAGCTACAGAGGGTCTGGAGAGATGTACTTGGCCTTCTTGAGAAGCATCACCTCAGATCTCTGTGTTCAGCTTGCAGAAAGCTTAGTTTCTTCCCTGGGATAACCTTAGTTACAAGATTCTGCATCTCCACATATGACTAAACACACAAAACCAAAAATCCATCTGTTTTCGGACTCCCTGGCTCTGAATGATTTCTGGTACAGCAGGTTCCATGTTCAGTTAAGAGGCAGACTCATGCACCATTCCATCCGTGCTCCTGGCAAGCACCGGTTACTTTCAAAACCAGAGAGTTTAAAGGTGTCCACAAAGCAACAATTTACTGCACAGACCACGCACACGGAGCCTGCTGTGGGAGCTACAGCTTTGGGTTTAAAGCTGCAACACGACATTGCAGAAGTTGTTCACCTGCACGGTAACATATAAGCAAGGAGCCGGGCAAATGTAAGGCTCACCTTGAAGGGGATTAATTACATAGCCCCTTCCTCGGCACTGCCTCACGTGAGGGAAGACGAGGCATTTCGGCAGCGTGCCGTCCCAGCACGGGCACCCAGCGTGGCTGCACCACGGGCACACCGGCCGCTCGCGCCCGGAGAGGAGCGGGCAGAAAGTCTCCAGGGTTATTATGCACCATCAATTTTCCCAATCACTTCAGCCAATTACTTCTGAGGAGTTTTTGATTGAATTTACATAAAATGTACCCTCCTTCCCTCTATGGCTTTTTATAACTGCTGTATTATTACTGTTTCTTGCACAACCCTTTCTGGGAGCAGGGATCATCTCCAGCTGCAGAGGAACTTGCCTTGCCTCCAGCAAGCCTTCGAAAAGCCCGTGAGAAAGCACTTGAGGATGGCAAGGTCCCGGGTTTCCCCCTCATCCAAGTGGATTTAGAGGTCACAGTCTTTGCGGTGAACCATTGTTATTGTTATTTTAGAGGCATGTAACTTCCGAATGGTTTTATTCCTCTTTGAGAGAAGAGATTAAAGCTAGAGCAAGGCACACTGGCAGGATTTGGAGATCTACGTAAGATTTCAGCAGGTTCATGTATGCCTGCATCACACGAACGTGGTGAGATCCTGCTGCTGCTGCTCAGTGTCCGAGTCCCTGTTTCCTCTCCAGCCCGATGGTGCGGCGTGCTGGGCTCCAGGCTGGTGGGCTCGGGTAGGGTCCTGAGACGGGTCAAGCCCTGGTGCTCCAAGTTAAAGTGAGACAGAGGTTTGCATGAGCCTACAAGATTGTGTGGAGGCACTGAGGGGTAAGAACTGGTTAAATCACCTCTGCATCATCAGGGCAGAAATACAGATGTAAAGGAACAATCTACAGCATTGTTTTTCCCCATGGCAGTAGGGCAGTTCATATAGAAAAGATTTTTCAGTACTGTGAAGCAAGGGAAGTATATTAGAAAGCAAAGCAGTAATGCTCTGACCCCAACGCTGTGAGCAGGGCTCTGCAGGAATGGAGGAGACCCGCGGTCCTGCTTCAGCAGCCCCCGTTCCAGTTCAGAGCACTTGGTTGTAAAAGCAGCTGTTAACCCAAAGCATGCACAACTCCGTAGCTGACAAACAAAACGTAACCTGCTTGTCTCAGGCTCTGCTTTACCTTTTCCCACTTTTTTTTTTAAACTGTGCATTCACAATTTAAATATGGATTGAATTTACATAATATAATCATTTCCCATCATTTTTTAATCCTGCTATTCTATTTTGCCCATGCTAATCAGGCTGTCTGGTTACATGAACATAATGATCCCTTCTAGCCTTAAAAATCCATCAGACCAGCATCCAGCTCCTCAGCGGGGCTGAGACGGCTGGTTCGATCACTGTTGAACGTGCACACGCTGATTTTCGCAGCTCTGCGTCAGCCCCATGTCAACATCCTTTCTGGGCAAAACATGAATGTTGGAATCTGGGTGTCAACTTGCCTTTTTTGTGAAAATCAAACCCCACCATCTTTAGCCCTTCAACTTTAAAAATGAAGCTATGGCTGCAGTTAGCATAGAATTGGTAAAGGCAGAAGAGACTCGGCGGGAAAATCTGCATGGTACCTGCAATGTCAGGGACTTTGAGTTCCTGAAAACACAGTTACAAGAGTGGCCAAACTGCCGTGCTCGCTCACCGCCCTGCATTGCTCTGCTCGGGATCAGAGCTATAGCACACTGACACTTTCTTCAAGTCTTTGCCTTTAAAGATAGTTTTTGACTTTAAAAGTTTTACATATTCCAGGATAACTTTAAAATAATTTATGCACACGTTGTAACGCACATTTAAACAGGAATGCCTTCATTATTTCAGGCATTTTCTCTTCATTTACAAATACGGGACAATGCAGCAGATAGTGATCACATTCCGCATGCTAACATAATTTCATTCCTACCCCTGGATTTATTGCATGGATACGTATCTAAATGGACAAGAAAAACAAGGGGAAAATGACTATGTAAAAAGTGTGCCAGGGAGGGAGCTTGCAGCAGCTCCAGAGACTGCCTCCGAGGGCAGGGTGGGTGCAGGCAGTGCAGAGCAAGTGTCAGGATGCAGCTCATAGCAAGCAGCAGTGAATGCATGGTCTCAAGCACCTAATAGACACGAAAAAGGTAATAGACACTAAAAAAAAAAAAAAAAAAGCCAAACCTTATATTAAGTCTACTTTGGAAAACGGTGACCCACTTCAAACCAACTCACAACATCACCGCCAGCTGACACCAGTCACATTTTTAATTTTTACTGTCCTGGTTTGTGATGATTTAATAATGTGTGTCGTCAAATTCTGTCTTTAAATTTTAATTGCTAGAACTCATCTTTGAAGAATATTTTTCAGTATCAAGAATGTAAATAGAAATAGGGCCAAACAGGAATAATATGAATAATTCAGCCTTACAATATGCAAGTTTTATACTTGGAAATGAGTGATTCACTCCTACTGTATATTCAGTCATCACAAAGTGCAGACATTAAAATATGGAAAAAAATGTGAATAAGCCATAATTATTTAATGGCATCGCAAGATCAGAATTTTTTAGATTGTATTTTAGTTATAACGTACCTTACAGTGTGAATTGTACGTCCTGAGTTTATAAAAGAGCCAGCTCACTTCAAAACAAGAGAGTGCCTGGTGCCGGCTCGCCGTGAGCGATGCGTTTGCCAGTCTGCCTTAAGTGGGTCAGGGCTCTCTCGCGGGACCGCGTATGGATTCCCTGCTGCCGGGCAGGAGATTTGACATTGCATGCAGCGCAGGTGTTTGCCAGCGGGAGCTGCAGGGCGGTGGTCTGCGCGTTGCGGTGTAAGGGGCGCGGGCAGGCTGCCCGTGCCCGCTCGGCGGGCGAAGCAGACTCGCTGCCGGCGGCACTCGAGGTCTTCATCTCTGCCGGCGGCTGGGTGCCCGACTCTGCGGCCGCTGAGGTGTGGACAGGACCTGGTGGAGGCACCGCTGCTCTGCTCTCCGTCATCCACACCTCTCCATGCTCTCTGAAACCTCTGGGGAAAGAAAAAAGTGTGAAAACTTCCTCTCTGGCCTTATTGACCCGGAGGTGTAAGTCCGCTCCTGCAACCAAAAATTTTTTAGATTCCAGCATTTTCTAGATTTGGTAAAATTCCTTTTGCTTCTGTACCTTCTGAATTTCTGCCTTTGTCCTGTAATGAAAATGCAGTTTGGGGCTGGGGTGCATTCAAAGGCAGGGCCCTGAGGGCGACCAAGGTTTGTCCTGCAGGAGGTCTCCGGGCCCTGCGGGACACGGTCCTTCCCGGGGCGGTTGAGATCGCTGCAGCAAAAAGAAGAAAAGCACATTGACGCCTTGGAACGCCCAGCAGATTTTGTCTTTTCTGAACAGAGAAATAATACATTGTGCTTGACACTACACCTACAATGTACGATTTTAGTATTATGAATAACAGAAACCTACCACCAGCCCCAGCGCTCTCCGAAGGAGGCTGCAGTGCTGCGGGGTTACCTGGGGCTCCAGCTCCTCCACTGCTATTCATCCTGTGCGCTTTGGATGGCAGCCCTCCTTCTGCGTGAATCCCTGATTTTGTTTACTTACAAAATTCTCTCTCTCAACACACAAAAATATGGACATAGGTGAACTACGCTGATGCATTTATGCTGAGTTAACTTTTAGCTGGTGAGCTGCAAAAATACTTCCCCAGGAGCGGACCCAGCGGCGATGCTCTGCAGACCCCTGCTCCCGTACAGCATCATCCCTGGCGCTGCCAAGGCGTCCGAGCCCGCAGCCCGCGCACCAGGCACCGGTGGCTGTTGGCGTTCCCACCATCTGCTAAAGATTCTTCCCGTACTACCATTGCCTTCCAAAAAGTGCAGAGAGGGATCTGAAATCAGCGCACGGCAGCCAGTGCTCCACCACCCAGCAGACGGTGCCGGTTCTGGTACCCGCTGGAGCCCAGTCTGACCATCACTACCGTGGACTTTTTGCGAACCGTACCCAATATTTCTTCCACTTTTCCCTTTCTTTCCTCTCTTACAACACAACAGGGACAGACTCCCTGTGGAGGGGCAGGGTGTCTCAGTAACCCCCAGGTAAGAGCTGGCCCGATCCCTGGCCACGCGAGGAAACACCCCCAGCACCATCCCAGTGGAGAAGGGGCTGCATGGAACAGCGTCCAATTAGACCAGTGCAGAAACAGGTCTGCAATCTTACCCGTATACCAGGTAGGCAGAGTCAATACTCTATAAAGAAAATGAGTAAGAAAGCATTTACACCCATGGCATGTTTACCATAAATCATTAAATGAACATTAAACTTAATTTTAAAGACACAAACCAGCACTGTTAATATTTAGGCTTTTGGGTGTACTGGAAGAGTAGCAAGCAAAGTTATAGAAAAAGGACTGCTCTAAACAAACATAAATATTTATAAATATCAGTGAAAATTTAAATTTATGTATTCTTATTAATTTATAAACATCTGGTTTTCCTACAGAAAAGTGAGACTTCATGTGTTTTCCAAGTAGCTGTAAGTTTCCAAGTAACAAACTGCAGTTTGAAGACCTCTGCCAGGGTTTCCTGTCTGAGCAAACACAGATGCGGTGCAGGTGGGTCTTGTCGCTCTGTTTATGCCTCTGCTGCTGGAGACGTTTATATCTACAAATAGCAGAAGTTAAAGGTAAGCGCAGCCCGAGGAGACACGGCGGCGTAGGATGTTGGGGCAGTTGGCAGCTCGGAGCCTGGACGCGATGCCTGTGGCATCCCTGTGGCTGTCCTCATGGCTGTCCCCCTAACCGTGGCCATCCTTGTGGCCATCCACATCTCCTTTGCCGTCCCCGTGGCTTTCCCCATGGCTGTCCCTGTTCTGTGGCCATCCCCACTCCTGTCCCCATCTCTGCAGCCTTCCCCATGACCACCCCTGTGGTCATCCCCATGGCTGTCCCCATCCCTGTGGCCATCCTTGTGGCTGTCCCTATCCCTGTGGCTCTACCTGTGGCTGTCCTCATGGCTGTCTCCATCTCCGTGGTCATCACCATAAACGTCCCCATGGCTGTCCCCGTGGCTGTCCACATCTCCATGGCTGTCCCTGTGGCTGTCCCGACCCCCACGGCTGTCCCCATGACCATCCTTGTCCCTGTGGCTGTCCCCGTCTCCACATCCATCCCCATGGCCGTGCCTTGGCCAGGGACACGGGGGTCTGCTCCCATGGGGTCCTGGCTCTGGGCGCACATGGTCTGCGAAACCCCTTGCTTTGTCCGGGCTGTGGCTCTGGGGGGGTCCCAGCCCCAGACCCCCGTGCCCTGCCCGCCCGTGCCCGCAGCCACACACGCTCCTGGGGGAAGCAAAGGTGTCTGGCAGGACTCCCTCCCGCAGTGCACTTTACCCAAGCAAGAAATGGTGGTAAAAGCTACTCAAAAGACTATCAGAAATTAATTGTTCACCTCTTTTCTATACAATATGAAAATAATTGCTGCTGTGGCTCCCACAGTGTTTCACAATACATACGACTGAACAGGCACCCCGATAGGCAGATGTCTGATGGCAAATGATTACAATAAATATTCATATACATAGTTAATACTAAAACATTTCTTCTCTACTACTTCCAGTTTACTTATTTCTAGTTGCTGGAGAAGCAGACGTATTAGAATATTAATTTTCCGCTTTACTGGAATGATTTCAGAGTCAAGTGCCATCAGAATGCTGAATGCAAATGCGAGCAAGGGGGGTGTGACTCTCACTAATCCCCTTCACTGCCTTTAAAAAACCCCTTTATTTATTTGCATTTTCTTTTTTGGAGACTTCTTCAGATTTTTCAAAAACGCCTTAGAGAAGGTTTAAGCCAGATATGTATCGAGAGCACGTCCTCACAGATCTGAGCGTGTTTTTTTCTCTCTCAGAGGCGGTGCTAGGAGGCTTTGTGTTTGGGGATCTAAGGGAGACCCGTCTGGATCACAGCCTCCCCGCCGGCCGCCCGGTGCTGCTCGGTGGGCACGACGGAGCCGCTCACCTTGCAGCGCCGATAACGCTGCCCCAGCACATCGTCGGTCGCACTTTTGTAGCTGTCTCTGATACGGGAGCGGTAATCTGCCGATGAAAGGGGTAATCTGCTCAAAGCGAAAAGCAGGCTGAAGGTTAAATTTTGCATTTTCCACTGAATTTGCGCGTAGTTCCTTGCAAACAGCCAACTGTGTGCTTTCATTGAAATATGCATATTCTGCTTATTTATTCATTTAAATTCATCTCTTTGGGATGAGGTATCAAAGGAGATAGCCGTTTTTCGCTTCTCAAGATATTTCAGCTGAGCTTGTACTGCAGCGAGAAAATGGGCCCCGTCCCTGCTGTGGTCAAGATGCGAAGGTCAAAGCAGCAACGTCTGGTCCTTGATCAGGCAGGGCTCAGCTGTCAGGCAGTGATTTGATATCAGATAGTAAACTTGGGTGTTTTCTTTCTGTAGAAAAAATGGGCAGTCCTCTGGGCAGGGAGGAGAAGAACATATCTGAAAGACCTTGCTTATGAAGTCAGAATAATCATGTGGGTAGCAATAATGTTTAATTTTAATTAGATGGTAGTATTTCAGGAGGGCAGTTTGGGTTTTTTACATAGTTGATATTGGCTGTTTGCTCATTTTGTGGAATTTATTATCAGATCAATTGGTTTAGGCATCTGGGGAGAAGGGTCTCTGGTACTGTTTAAGATAAAAAAAAGCTGTCTCTTCAATAAATCCAATCCAATCATTATTAAATCTTTTGGTAAATATCTTGAAGAAATTAGGTCTCCTAGTGTTTGTGCTCATGGATCAAGGAGAGAAAGATAGAGTCAGATGGTTTTCAGGTAATCAAACAGGGAGAGTTTGTTATTTCAAGTAATGGATAGTGCGCTACCTACAGTCACATAAAACAATATAAATAAAAGCCACGTACACACACATTTTTTCCCAGGTACCACGCTAAGCGAGAAATGCTCCAGGCACTCCTGGAGCTGTGCAGAAACACCTCGTGCACGGTGTGAAAACACAAACCTGGCAATTTATCGTCACCCTGCGAGAAGGTGCTGGATCAGAGCCATGCCGCGGCAGGGAGGGAGCCCTCACCCGGGACAGCCACCCTCGTCGCTGGGACAGCACCGTCACCCTCCTTGCTGGGGCACGGGGGGACAGGACCATCGCATCGGTGCTCGCATGGGATGGGGCTGCATGCCACGCCTGCAGTTGCCCAGCCCTTGGGGACAACTTTCTGCTGAAGAAAAAACTTTCTGCTGAGAGATTTGGCTATATGGGGAAAGCATGCACCAGCCCTGACACAAGGGGCTGTACGGGATACATACAGGGAGCTGTCTCCCTTCCAGACATCACCAGGACACCCCTTGGGAGGCACGTTTAAACCTTGGATGCTCTGCTCTGCCATCAAGCTTCGAGACTGATGGTTGAAGATAATCCCGAAGATTGTACAGCAAATATTGCAATCCTGTATGAATTTCTGCTGGATATGGACATGTCTTTCTCAGCTTATCTGCGTAGCGCCTGAAACATGGTGAGATGTTCAGGGATCCCAAATATGTGTTGGGAGAGGTGCCAGGAGGGGATGTCCCCTGGGGACACTAGACGTGGTGGAGCACGTTAGGGCACAGCCAGGCTGGCAGCTTCTCGCCGTCTCCCGAGGTCTCCAGCACACGAACCACTCTGATTCACGCCTCACTCCCAGTGCAGCCGCCGTGCAAGGACGGGTTTGCACACTGTGCCGTGTGGGCGGAATGGCAGCGGGCATGGCGTCTGGGCGTGGGGCACGGGGAGCTGAGGCACGTGCACTGAGTCCGGCCACGAGGCAGTACGTCCTACGAGCTCTTCCCTTAAGTTAACAGGATCCCCAAGGATGAGATTTAACAGGATCCCCCTGGATGGGGGTCCTCCGTGATCCCCTGACAACCACCTCGGCACTTCCAGCCCACTTCTCAAATCATAGCTGCTTTGTTGTTGTTGTTGTTGTTTTCTCCAAGGGTAGAAGCATATGTGCGTAATTTGTAATTTCAAGCGGTTTGTTGCCTGCACCTTTAAAGGTCTGGAGAAAGGCATTAATTACCCTCTCTTGGTTTTAGTTCCTGCAGATGTGTTCCTTATTGTCTTCCTTGAGCCAGCAGTGCAGTCGCTGCTCAAACCAGAAAGACAGATGCAACATTTCTAATATTAATACAGTAGTGTCCAAATATTCTGCAGTTCCCCAGCATCTGTCACAGATGGCTCCAGAAGAAATCTGCTGCTATTATAAGATCACATTTAAAATTTTGATATCTGCTTTAAAAGGGCAAACCCTGCGAGCTGACAAATAATAAGTGGCCCTTTTGTATTCCGTTCCATTCTTATCCATTTTTCATGCTTTAGCAAGGTGAAGCTTTCTAATCAAGGAAAAGTAGCATGGGCAAGTGTAGATAATATATTTTGATGTAGGTTTGTAATGAATATGGTATTTATTAAGACACAAGTCATTAAAAGAAGCCTTGCATGGCTGTTGCACATTATTTTATTGATTTTTTAAAACGCATGGATCAAGGCGAGGATTATACTTTACAAGAAACATTTCTATTTCTAATCTTTAATTTGATAATGCATCACTGTATTTGTTGATTTCTGCCATTTAAGGTTTTGTGGGGTTTTTTTTCTGTACACATGCTGTGAATTTTAAATTCAGGGCAAGCTTTGAAAGAAGAGGACTCGAGCCGTAGAGGGTAATGATGAAAGTTTGGAGAATAGATTGAGGTCATTGCTTCTCTTTTCGATCTTTTATTCGTGTGTGCGGATATAGGGTGATCTGACTTCTACTGAAGTCAATTATAAAGCTGCTTTTTATTGCAGCAGTGAAGGCAGAAGTTCCTTGTAGACATAACAGATGTCAAATGGATAGTCTTGGGGGATGAAGAATCATCTTTATCAACAGAATAAATACAGCCTGGGCATCAGCAATGAGAATTCCCTCGAACCTCTTGCCAATACGTATTAATCATCGCTGGAGTTAATTGGCTGTGACGAAGGTTTGGGTGGGGACGGCGCCCTCCCTCCTGTGCTGGTGCAGCCCTTGGATGCTCTGCCGGGGCCGTCTCCAGCTGGCTGCACAGCTGGGCAAACCCGCTGCCTTTGGAAACTTCGGCACTTGGAGATTGGCCTCGTTTATCAAGAAATCAGATGATGCTGGGACTTATCACTATCAATCACGGCACGTTTGGACGGCATTTAGCTTAGTGATTGTTTTTACTTGACATCTGCAGTACAGCCCCTCAATTTTTTTGTCTTCCTTTATATAAAAAATATATATGTACTGATTTAAATAAAGTATGCATTCTCATATAGTAAAATATGACTTTTTTTTTAAATTTAAGTAGATGATAGGAAAAAATAAATTAAGATTAAGATTAGACCTTCAAGCACTATCTCAGTTGGCTGGGGTCCCGTGGCCAAGCAGAAGAGCCTGCCTGCAGCGTGTCACACCAAGAGCCGGCAGCCTCCGAGACGCAGGATGGGTTGTGTGGTGCTGGGGGGACGGGGTGCTGGGTCAGCAGATGCTGAAGTGCCTGCGCTACCATAAACCTGGGGCAAAAGTCCTCACTTCTTACATTTGTTCATACTCTTGAGAGGAAATGATAATTACTTTTAAAAGGCTGATTTTGTCACCGTATTGCTCATTTGCACTGTGTCCCTTTGCGGGGTGACACAACGTGGCCAGAGAAAGGCGGGACACCAGCACCAGCCCGTTCTGCCGCTTTCCCAGCCCTGGGGTTGGGGAAGGAGCCACTACTGCTGACCAGTGGTCACCAGTAGTCACCAGTGGTCACCAGTGGTCACCAGTGGCATTGTGTGATGGGAGTGCTGCCTGGCTTACGCTTTAAATATGCAGATGGTGTTTGGGTTTCTTTTAAGGTAGGCACAAAGCTAGTGATTAAGCAGGATGTTGCAAATACAATTTTAAATGCATTGGTTAAAAATAGATTATTGTTTTCTATATCTCATCAGCAAAGTCTGGTATAAACAAGTCTTTTGTGAAGAAATGCAGGGGAAAAAAAAAAAGGAAGGAAGTGTTACTTCAATTCCTTATCTCAGTTCAGAATAAACTCTATCATGATAGGGATGAATTGCAGTTTAATGCATGTCTGCGGGTTTTGTCTGTGGCTCCTTCTTGGAAAGAAAAGGAAGCTTTTCACCTCCACTAGACTAGCAGGGCTCAGAAAGGGCTGGCACAAAAGGTGATGGTGAGTGATCTGAAAGGACGTTGACCCCAACTATGCTTTCACCAAGACCTGCACACCGGGAAGATTTTTCTTTTGTCTCCTGCGAGAGCTGTGCGGGTACCGACCGACGGATTGTAGCCTCTCTGCCGCCGGGCACAGAAATGCCTGGAGCGTGTGTGGCTGAGGAAGGACTGGGAGCGTGTGGGTCAAAGTAAAGACAGAGGGAAGGCAGAGCACAGCGAGCACGCAGCCACGAACCACAACAGGGAAGATGAGGAAAGGCTGCGTTCTCCAGGCTCCGGAGCTCCCACCTTCCCTTCTGTTCTCCTGAAAATACAGCAAATCAAACACTATGGGCATTTTAAAAATGAATATCATTGGTCTATTAAATGAGTCGAGCATGTACAAGCTATTTTTCAAATACTAGTTTATTGATATTGATTATCTGCTTTCCAAGGCTTTCTGCTGTCACTCCATGCTAATAATTGCAAGTCCCTGTAATACGCTGGTACAGGTGTTTGTTACAGTGGTGTTGGCAAAGGCACTCAGACTCCATCATGTATGGATTAAGATACTATTTACTGGAGCTAACACTAGCAGGGAAGAGCAGATGATAGTACGGTAATCTGAGGTCCCTTCAGAAGCTGGGACGCCGAGTGTCGCAGCATTGGACAGACATCCTACCCGAGCACGGCAGGCTGCGAGATCCCATCCGCGGAGAAGTGCCTCGGCATTTTGGTCTATCGAGCTCTTATAGGATTTTCCTAGGAGAAAACAACCCTATCCATCATCTCTACTGTCAGACAAGGATGTTCCTGTGAGAACATGCTGCTTCACTGTAAGATAAAGCCGCGGCTGGGCAGGCTGTGTAAGCACCGGTGCCCACGGGATCTGCTGCAGGTTCCTCCATCGGGATTAACCGGGGGAGCCCATCCCGCAGCCACGGGGTGTGCTCAGCACCGCTCTGGCCCGCACGTAACTGCTGTGTGGGTCACTAGCTCCTCGATGTACTGTCGTCTTCTGGTTAGGACCATTAGTACGGTATAGACTCAGACTTTAGTAAATGGGATATGTATGGATGAGGCACTGCGTCCACTATTGCTAGATGCTGTTGCCTTCCCAGCAGTACTAATGTAATTTCCAATGAATTTTCATGAGACAGAAACCTTTCCCACTCCCTGTAACACTCAAACAAAACTCCTTTGGGTCTGCGATGTCTGGATTAAAAACCAGGTGACTGCCTAACTCTCGGGAGTATTTCATGATAATAAATAACCTGCCTCATTTTGTCTTGGGAGCCATTATCCTCATGATACCTAAGAAGCGTCTATTACCTATTTGGTTTATGATACTGACATCTTGCTTTCTGAGAACAATGTAGATTATTATCCCTAAGTGAAGGAATCATTGTGCTTTATGGAAACGCAGGTCTCTTACTGAATTTGAGATGTATTTTCCAAGATCTGTACCTTCCAGATTTTCATTCCAGTAGTTTGATATCTGACACTGGTTTTCTAAAGCAGCTCCCACTTCCAAGCCATGCTCTTGAACTTGAAAACACCTTCGTTCGGTAGCTCTTATTTTCTCATTCCAAATAAACATTAGCTTTTGGGGTTTTACCATTTTTTTAATTGTTGTTCCTTTGTTGTGCTTACTTTATTGTTAATGGCACACTCCATTTTACACTCCTAGCTAGCAAGAGGCCTCGCTATTTTGCATCTGCAGGACAACAAGGTGTCGATTTGTGTTAGACGCTGATCGTAAACGAAAACACCGAAGTGGGTATGTGCAACTGTGTAAAATGACAGAGATAAATAAGGACAGAAGTTAGAGGGTTCCTATGCGCTTGCTCTCATTTGGATGTCTCTGTTATTGGGAGGAAACCTGTTCTTCTCCCAGAAAGTTTTTGCCATGGGGATCTGTCCCTTCCCAGTCCCAGCTGCACCGGGGACCCATCCGGAGGCAGCTCAGCCCAGGGGCTTTTAGCTGAGGAGGGGACGAGGAGAGGCGTGTGGGGCTTGGGGGGGGATGCCCAGGGAAGAGTGCCCATGGCAGGGCTGGGATGCTCTGCCGGGGCGGACGGCAGCTGGAGCGGGGAGCGAGGGGGATCAGGCGGGGAAGAGTGAGAGCATCGCTCGGGGGGGCCACAGCCGTGATGCCGAGAGGAGAGGGCGGCCACGTGCGGCAGAGGGAGAGCCGAAGGAAAAACTGAGCCCATGGCAGGAAGCTTTGTAGCATGGCACGCAGGCTCCAACTGACTAAATCATGCATTGTTTAGGAGTGGATAATACATTTCAAATAAAGTATTTAATTTATCCTCAGAGCCTATGTTGTTTCTCATAGGAGCTCCCCGATTTTTATACCCATTTATCTCCACCAATTTCTAATATTTCTTAAAATAAACTTTGAAGTATTCATCACCTGAATTTGTAATATTTAGGACAGTTTGGTGCATTCATTGTGTTGTACGTGAAAATCATCATCGTTAGGCAGTTTGTGCAGCCAAGCGAACCTCGAGGAACCTGATACCCTTGGAAGGCATCGGAAAACGCAGCCCTGAGTCACCGAGCGGCTCTCGCTGCTCCAGGAGCCGGGCATGCCTTGTGAAACCTTCCACCTGCTGAACGAAACCGGGAGGGCAAAAGGCTGAGGACCCCGAGCAGTGTCCCCGGTACACCTGGAGGACCAGGGCAGGCTCAGGTTAGATAGGGGCCGATCCGCCCTGTTTTAATAGTTCCACTATGCAAGAAAGCACGAGAGAGAATATGTAAAAACTGTCCGAGTTCTTCAGTGGGGTAAGGGAAAAAAGTATTAAGGGCATATTTGGAAACAGCCCCTGTTATGGTGTACTACATGCCACCCTGAGCCCAGAATGAATTAAATGGAATTTGCGATCAAACAGTGAGAAATTATACTGTCAAGGTAGCAAATGCATCAGTGGGATTTTCAATTTTACCTGATGAAATTGCATACATTGCTGGGAGAGAACAAATGCCTCTAGGAGAGAGGCTGGTTGAACTGAAGCATGCAAGTGCCCACATTCAAGAGCAATTCTTTGGCTTCGTCCTGGTCTTTGCTCTGAGTGGATAGCCAATAAAACCTTAATGAGTGTTTCTGAGTTTGGGCTTGACCTTTCCAAATTAGTTGGTCAAGGATATGGCTATTACTGAAGTCTCAACGACAGCAAAAGAAGTAAACGTTAATAACAGAAATACCCCAAAGCGATGACTGAGTGCTGCTCCTTGCATAGGTTAAACCAGGCTGTTAATGGTGTGAGCGGTGAGTGAAGTCTGCAACACAGCGAAAGCCATCAAGGAAACTATTAAGGGGATTGGGGACTTTTGTTTTCTTTCTTTTTTTTTTTTTTTCAAGTGCACCGGGAAGATGCCTCAACCCAGCCGTACCAACGCTGCATCGCTTTCTTTGAAATCTCAGCATCCATTTGGCAGCACTGTGACCTCTACCTGACAGCAGTGACAGGAAGAAAAGGACCTTTATATTTGCTCTTTTATGTTGCAAATGCCTTGATCTTTATAATTAGTTTGATCACGTGACAAAGTTCTGCTGGAAGTTTGAACACTGAATCAAGAGGTGGCATAAATACCTGCTAAAAAAGCAGATACACATCAGAAGATGAATAGGACAGGCTTAACAACAGCACCACACTGCTGCTATCTGCCTTGCCAAAGTCATGGCAGACGTTGTGTCCCCAGTGGCTCTGGGAAGAGAGCTGGAGTTTCCCCCAAAGAATCACTAAATAAACAAGCCAATCACATTGCAAAAAGTTTTGTTGCTTAAATGTCTGTTTCTTATTTCAACTCTGTTTATTCGTTACACCCACATTTTCCCTAGTCTTTACAGTGTCATTGTTTGCTAAAATTCCTAGGCTTAAAGCCACAGAAGAGTGCTTGGGACCTGACCACGTTTGGAACGATTTATGTTGAATTTGTTGTGCCAGAGTGGGGGCAAGCAGGCAGCAGGCGGGAAGCAACAAAGAACAAGGGCTGGCCAGTGTTTTGGGCCAGAGCTATGAACAGCAAGAGCCTTTGTTTTGGCTCTTGAGCTGGGAAAGTTGGTCTTTCTTCCCCCCAGACCCAACAAATAGACATCAATCACTTTCAGACTTGACAGTGCCTTCTAGGAACTTGTAAATAACTGAAAGGAAAACAAAGCAATCCAGTTAAGATTTTAAAAAAAAAAAAAGGTCAAGCTAATTTGGGCCATGGTAGGGGAGCTGCCTGACTGCTCCGTGCTCATTATTTCTCTTCTTTGCTTTCTTTGCGCTGTGACATTGAGCTTCACCCATCAACTTGGAGATGCCTCTTCCTCAGGTCCTTTGGGCTGGGTGCCTCAGATGGGAACCAGGTGCCACTGGCTGGCACAGGGGGCAAGAACCTTCCTCCTCCTCTTCCTCCTCCTCCTCCTCTTCCTCCTCCTCCTTCTCCTACTCCTCCTCCAGAACAAATAGTAGTTGAGAACATTTTTTTTTGTCCAAAACCTGTAGCACAGGAACACTTCTTACTGGCTTGAGAAAACTGAGCAACAGCTCTGGGAGAAAGAGCAGGAAGGGATGATTTGGATTTGGGACAAGGAGACCTCCACCCCTGCCGTGAGGAATCGGTTGTACGTACACTGACGGCTGTGCTACGGCTCCGTACGTCATGAGGCTGATGCTCTGTTTAACTGCAGCTGTCAGTCGTTTCCTTGTTACAACCTTTCCTGGATGCCAACACATAAACGCACCTGAAGTAGCAGACCTGCTGTGGTGTGCAGGTAAAAGCAGAGGCTACGGCATTCAGAGGAAGGGGGACAGTGAGGCGGGATTGATCCTATTACCAGTCTCATCCTGGCTTCCGTGAACAGGGCTGCTGAGCCTGTCTTTCAGGGAGCGCACATTCCCCTCCATGCAGGCATGAGGAAGGGCGTCTGGTCACAGCAAGACCTGACCACAAACCGGTCTTGTTTTTCCTCTGCTTATGTCATGTATAGCAAGATAGGTGTTATAAATCTTGAAAGAAGCTGTTAAAACTAATTTTTATTATACTATATGACTTAGAATGCTATGCAACCGCATTTTAAGGAGGTTATAAAGTGGGAGAAGTAGCCTAGAGGCTACTTCTAATCTAATCAAGGCACACAATAGAAAAATTAATTAAGGAGCCTTGGACCTAGTAGCCTTCTGTGATGGGGTGACTACACCAGTGGACAAGGGAAGAGCTAGAGATGTCATCTATCTGGACTTCCGTAAAGCCTGTGACAGGGTCCTCCCCCAACATCCTTCTCTCTAAATTGGAGAGGTATGGATTTGATGGGTGGACTGTTCGGTGGATGAGGAATTGGTTGGATGGTCGCATCCAGAGGGTAGCGGTCAACGGCTCAATGTCCAGATGGAGATCGGTGACAAGTGGTGTCCCTCAGGGGTCTGTACTGGGACAAGTACTGTTTAATATCTTCATCAATGGCATGGACAGTGGGATCGAGCGCACCCTCACCAAGCTGAGTGGTGCAGCTGACATGCCTGAGGGACGGGATGCCATCCAGAGGGTCCTGGACAAGCTTGAGAAGTGGGCCCATGTGAACCTCATGAGGTTCAACAAGGCCAAGTGCAAAGTCCTGCACCTGGGTGGGGGCAACCCCCAGTATCAATAGAGGCTGGGGGATGACGGGACCGAGAGGAGCCCTGTGGAGAAGGACGTGGGGGTACTGGTGGATGAAAAGTTGGACATGAGACAACAATGTGCGCTCGCTGCCCAGAAAGCCAGCTGTATCCTGGGCTGCATCCCAAGCAGCGTGGCCAGCAGGTCGAGGGAGGGATTCTGCCCCTCTGCTCCCATCGGGTGAGAGCCCACCTGCGGTCCTGCGTCCAGCTCTGGGGTCCTCAGCACAGGAGAGACACGGACCTGTTGGAGCGGGTCCAGAGGGGACACACGAAAATGTCCAGAGGGATGAAACACCTCCCCTGTGAGGACAGGCTGAGAGAGTTGGGTTTGTTCAGCCTGGAGAAGAGAAGGCTCCGGGGAGACCTTACTGTGGCCTTTCAATACTTGAATGGGGCCTCTAAGAAAGATGGGGACAAACTTTTTAGCAGGGCCTGTTGCAGTAGCACAAGGGGTAATGGTTTTAAACTAAAACAGGGTATGTTTAGACTAGATATAAGGAAGAAATTTTTTTGCAATGAGGGTGGTGAAACACTGGCACAGGTTGCCCAGAGAGGTTGTGGATGCCCCATCCCTGGAAACATTCAAGATCGTGTTGGACGGGGCTCTGAGCAACCTGATCTAGTTGAAGGTGTCCCTGTTCACTGCAGGGGGGTTGGACTAGGTGACCTTTAAAGGTCCCTTCCAACCCAAACCATTCTATGACTCTATGATAAAGGAAATTACTTAATCTGCAGCATTAACCACTGGCTGCGGTGCCGGGCGGCTGCTGACGGCAGCTCCAGGGTGGCTGGTGGTGCCTCAGAAATGCCATGAGGGAGGGTCCTTACGGCTTAATATTTCATAATTTCACATTCTGTGGCTGTTTAACATTGCTCCGTTACTGACCCTCTGATGCACGAGCACTGCGTTTCCTCCCCTGTAATCTGTGAAGGGATTCCTCTCCGCTCTCCCGGCTTGGGTTGCTCTTGATTCAGCCAAGCCAAAACTGGCAAAAAAATGGTGCAACACTAGAAGCTGGTTTCTCATTGATCTGATTCGGACAATTTACTCCTCTGCTGCTTTTTTTTTTTTTAACAGACGGCCTTGAAACTAGTCTCACCATAGCAACACACTTCATTAAAGCACATTGTAAATCAACCTGATCTGGCAAAAGTGAATACATAGTGCTGGTCCTTAAACTTGCAACAGGGATTCACTCGGGTTCATCTCCCAAAGCCACAGCGAAATCATCAGGATTTGAGAGATGCTCATCAAGTGAACACAGTGAGGGAGGAATGCAGATGCTGCTGCTGCTGTCTGGATGCTTGTTCAGGCTGTGCAGCGCACAGAAAGGAGATGCAGGGACGGGGTGCTGGTGTGGCTGTCCCCTGTCCCCTGTTGCTCAGCCCATCCTTTTCCCCCTCATCCCCCCGTGCCGGCTGCTGCTCGCCCCACAGGGGAAGTTTTGGTGATCCCATCGGACCAGGCGCGCATGAAACCCGCTGAACTCCTGCTCCCCGTCCCACAGCCAGAGCAGCTCGTACCAGATGATGCTCCCTTCTCCTTTCAGTTTTTCATCCAGGACTAAAGCCCACGATTGTGTGCTCGGAGGATGTGAGCTTCCATAAGAACCTGACAAACTAAGTTTTCTGCATTATTTCGGATTCACCCTGCGTAATCAGATGTTTGCTTACAAGAGCCTCTTATGAGTAACAACATACTTTCCTGCATTTGAATTTGACATTTTTGGGAATTCTTTGTGAATTATTCAGAAAACAGAAGTGGAGAGATGCCGTAAAAGTCATAGGCCCATGCACAAGGAGGAAAAGACTCGTCTCTTTCTAAGTCAAACAGTTCAGAATACAGGAGATACAAGAGAGGAGTCAAACAGCAATCATGGACAGTACCTAGTCATCAGGTCAAACAGCAATTAAAGCTGTAAAACATTTCAGCGAAACAGTGCTGCTACTTCCAGAGCTGCAGAGGCTTTTACTGCAGATGGTACCTGGCTGCGACCCCCATTGACCTGGCAGCAGGCTCTGCCTCTGCCACTCTGGGTTTGTATGGTCAAAGTGTTCGGTGTCCGATGGTTTTTAAATTTCTGTTTCCAAACACAGCTCCAAAATCACTCCTAAGCCCATGTAATGAAAGTAGCACATATTAACATGCACATAAAGGTTATTTTATTTTATTGGTGAATTTCCTCTAATTTGTTCTGGTATTTCCCTGGTCATTTTACGGTCATTTTCACAGTTCACTTTATGTTTGCTCTTCACAAGTCTTTCTCTACGTTGAAGAACAAATAAAACATTTTTATTTTCAATTCATATGGATCCAATCTCCCAATCTGAATGCAAACCCAAGGATTGCATACTGCTTGACATCTCTCTGTCTGTTTCCCCTCATACCGTCTTTCATGCATGTGACAATGCCACTCCACATTCAGCTGCAAACAGTTGAACTGTCTTTTGCTATTAGTTGGTAAAACAGACTGGACAATAAATGTGCTGCATGAACCTAAACAGAGCAAATAATGATTGTATCACATCATAACTCCAGGTAATTAATGAGAGTTGATTTGTGGAAAAGGTCATGAGGAGAAGACAGACGTTTCACGGGAAGAATATACATTATGATCATCTTCAGTGTTATGAAAGTGACTGCTTCAGGGATAAAATTAAGACGTTAGCGTTTGCTGCTCTCACTCCCCATCAGCTGCGCACCTGCGAACGTGAGAGTTAAGGGGAGGTCGGTCACAGCAGTGCCGGGAGCATCATCCCCTTTGCAGCTGGAATTAGGACACGAATAGCCAAGCTCCATCCCTCCCGTCCTTGCTGCCAGAGCTATTGTTGGAAACCCTGCCGCTGCACTGCACACTCGAAGGGGTCAGCCTTCCTTCAGCTGGTGCTCTGCCCCAGGGGAGCGTGTTCTTAGGGGTTGGTCCATACAGAAATGCACAGAAAAATTAGTTCGAACTATCTCTTAAGCCAAACTAGCTGTCATTTAAATTCTGCGTTGAGTTTTGTTCAGCATGCGAGTGGTCTGTGTCTAGCTTAGCCTAATTTTATTCCACAGTAAATTATATTTTATGGTACCACTTTATGAAGCTGACGAGCTTTAGGATTTGTACTTGAAGGGCTGGAAATTGCATTTTGCTGCTTTGGCCTTTTCTTCTGTCTTTCTGGAAAAAAGAGTTGACATGATTAATCTTTACCTGAAAATTGAACTTTTACTTCAGAAATCCTCAAAATAAAGAGTTAAATCAACATATTTTAGATTTCCAATGGCATATCTATCCATGGAAGTTGTAAGTGAAAAAATAAGAATAGAAAATCTTAGGCATCCTTAATTTGCATGTACTTGAGAAATAGGGAAGTCACATTATTTACTATCGGGCAGTGCCCAAAGCCACATTTCCACTTGACGGTTTGCTAAAACTAGATTTTTTGGTACCTCATGCTTTCATATTTTGTAACCGAGACTTGAAGGAATTTCTCACATTTGTGTTCCAGGCTCAGAGCTATTTTTAGAGGATTTTCTGAACTTCATTTTTCTCCTAAATTATTCTTGAATTTTTTGCATATCATACCAGGACATCTCCTTAAAAAGATGTTCCGTCCCAAAATAATTGAAGCATTTAAAAAATGTTCTGTTGTCATAGGGATGAATGCTCTAAACAGGGACACCTCAAAAACAGTTGGATCAAATTGTTATGTTAATAGGATTTTTTAAAGTAATTAGATCACAAAGATGCTTTTGTCTTTTCTCATTCAGAGCATAGTGTGACACTGCTAAACAAATTATTGTGAAAATAATAACTTGTTTATTTTAATCAGATATTGTCATTGGAATACTTTATCAGTTATCTTACAGTTTTCAGTTGTGTTCCCGCTGCAGAATTGTCTCACTTGATTCTTATCAACTCTGATTAATCTAATTTTCTGGGCATTTCACTTGAAGCTTCTTTCTTGCCTTCTGATCAGCTGAAATTGTGAGTTTGCTTTGATAACATAGCTCAAGAGAAAGCCAAGCTTTGAAGGGAATCCTCTTTTGGATTAAAATGCGGATTTCTGAGAAAGTCCCATTTGAACCTGCGAAAAAGAAAACCAACTTCTTTTCGACAGTTGCCTTTTCTTCTCTTGTCTTTTTTACATATCCAAAAGACTTTCTGTAGCTGTGAGGATTTCTGGTGCTTCTGCTGGTGAAGTGATCGTGCACCTTCCAAGCCTCCTGTTTGAGTTGCGGGTCTGTTTGCACGGTCAGGAGGTCGCCTGCAGATTCTCCATGGCTGGGTTGCCTGGGGAGGCTCTGGCTGGGAAAATATGCCAAATGCTGAGTGTGGGATTGCTACCTGAAAGAAGAAAAGAAGTCGCTTATTTGTGCACTAGTGTAAATGTGTCTTGGAGAAGTAAGTTTCTCTCTCCATATTTCCTTTAGGATGGTTGGGTTGCCTGGGAGATGTGTAGGGTGCTACGGAGGCAGTCTTCAACAGAGGGGGAAAACAGAAATAGATCTAAAATAGTTTTGAGCAAACAGTAGTTTTTTCAGCTCTGTAGCCAAATGAGAAAATGTGGTTTAGGTTGAAGTGAAATAGATCTGCTTCACTTTGGATGAATTCAGAAGACTTCTTATCATTTACTTTTTGATTAAATCATTTTCTCTTGCTTTAATTCACAGCGAAAAGTCAGCAAAAACCTTCCATGATGAAAAGAAAGATTCACTTATAACATAAAACCTGATAGATTACCTGATTACAGGTATCTCCCATGCTGCTGCATTCAAGAGCTCCTTGCATGGGAGGTGGGTTTGTACCCATGGTTTCCATCGCGCTCTTCTGTCAGCGCAGAGTACAGGAATTGTAGAGATTGCGGAGATGAACTGGCATTTTCTGTGTCAGTTGTCCTAAAATGACCAGATCCTGCCCAGAATAACTAGGCGATGACCTATGTCTTTGCACTGCCCAGGGGCTCACTGGAGCAGGAGTCCTGGAAAAGTAGCCAAATTCTGCCTTTGTTGGCACTTGTAGAGGTTTGGGGTTTTTCCCTGAGCCCACCACAACACTCCCAGTTTTGATCAGCGCAGCCCTGGACAATTTCCCCCAGAGCACAGAAATCTATTCAAGAAGAAAAAAATGTGTATCTTTCCCTCCACACACTTATTTAGGTAACATCATTGGTTTATGGGCAGAAAACACCACCAACATTTAGCACTTTTGTCTTTCCTTATCATTGTGGTGTGGATGACACAGCACGTCCCTACCTGCCCCGGGTGTCTGGGTCCTCTCCTCTGTCTCCGTTTTGCCTGTTTTCACGGCAACTCTGGTCTAGTGCTTGCCCTACAAAGCACTAGATCCTGTTTTGGTATTTTTGGTGCCAGTCTGCAGGCTCTGGAGGGGCTTTTGACAGATGACTTTTTTTTCAGGGTGAAAACTGGACCTGTTACCATCCTGTTGGCTTTGAACAAGGAACTTGGCCGATGCACCACCCCTTTCCCGAGCAGGACCATGCTCCCCGCTGAGGACACGAACTGCCATTTAAGATGTTGCACGTGGTATCTGGAAGTACTTTTCAAGGTTTCAAACCTTTTCCTATCCTTTCTTTACCCTCCCAGCTCACAGTCTGAAAAGTTTGCACAGGCCCTTACTTTTGAAAAAATCAGACCTCGTGCAGTTAACAGGACCTGGTTGTTTGAGAGAGTGGCTGCAATGGAGACAGTGCTTGTCTCACCTTTGCGGTGCCATACAGCTTTTTGTTAATATAATTTACCATTTGCCTTTTCAAAAGGGAAGAGAACAGGTTAAAAATGGAAGAGTAAAAAAAGGTTGAAGTAAACTAAATTATTCTAGCTGATTGCATTCACAATTGCCTTTAGTCTTATGCCATTTGGAATGAGTTAGGCAATTAAAGTCATATATTACTTTTAAAAATCAGTTAAGGGAAACACATTGTAGCACACAGCCCCCTCTAAAACCTGACTGAAACCAGCAGGGAAGAAACACAAAGTGGGATGCCATAAAGACACAAATTTCAGAGTGAAAATGTAAGCACGTGTAAAGAAACAAAGACATGCAAGACAGCAGGTGCCTTCAAGCATTGAAATCTTCATACACCCTTGGCGTGGAGAGGCAAGTATCAGGGTATGATTGGATGTCTTCCAAGTCCTCTGCATTATTCCTTTGTGCACAACTCATGCTCGCAGAGCGGGAGGCTTTGAAGCTGGGGAAAGCCACTGCTGCCCGGCACCCGGAGCTGCCCCCATCCTTTCTCTCCTTCCCCAACGGGTGACCTAACCGCCAGCTGACAGCCGCTCTCCCTTTTGCTTCTTCTCTTTCTGGCCCCACCAATTTTCTTTCCAGGCCTCAACAAGAAGAGAAGAGCTTGTGATTTGTTCTGTTCCACCCCTAGTCCTAGCACGGCAGGTAACCTCGCGTCCAGCCTCAGGCACTGTGCACAGAAGTGGAAGATGTGGGTCAAGCTTCGGGCTCATGAAGATGTTAAACTAAGAGACCTCTTTTCTAGACCGAGTCTTCTAATCGTTGGGCTGAAATGTGAAGGAAGGTGGTAGCACATTGCTAGGACCACGACAAAGGTGCTGGCTTTAGAGGAGCGGTGCATGCTCTGCCTGAAACTGTGTTCTCTGCACCCCAAAGCAATGACAGCACCTTAGCTTGGGAAACAGGTGGAGCTCAAAGATAAATCTTTTTATTTAATATTTCCTATGAGCAAGAGGTGGGCATGGACTACCTGCATTTGCAGGGGAAGCCCATGAGACCACGGGAAGAAAACTCACACATTCTGCCTTTCCTGGCAGATGGCTGACCTCCAGGACAACTTCTCATTGCCCTGTCTGCAATCATAATAGCTTAATCAGACTTGCAAGACTATTAGATTAATCCCTGGAAACAGGTCTCAACAGAACTTGGATGAAAACTAGCGGCCTTATTCATCAGTGCTTTGAATCTCTGCAACCTTGCAAGGTTGGAAGTGCATTCATCCCTCAGCATTGCCTGGGACTGCAATTTCTCATCACTGGAATCTGTCATTTTGAAAGAATTCTTGGTATGGCATGGACAAACCTGATCTTTCCACTTTAAGCTTGGTCATTTGGGAACCTTACTGCATTTATAACAAAATTTTTCATATCCAAAGATTCTGGTTTTATTCATTTATTTATTTTGCTATCTGTGTAGAAATGCATGTGCTCCACTCACTTACTCTTGCTTATCCAAAGATGTAATCACCTGCCTACTGGTTGCAGCTTTATAAAGCTGCTACACTAAGGATTTTCAGCACAGAGGAATTTTGTACTACAAGATATTGGGAGACTGGCATCTGGTAGCAAGAAGTTACATCACCATTTAAAACCAGGAAGATAAGATTTACTTTGGACTTAACAAGAACATCAACACTGAAGCTGAAAATGTGCCTTTGAAGGGCTGTCAGCCACACCGTGCTTGGTGAGCATCCCAAAGAGCACAGGACACCCAGGGACCATGGTGCTAGCCTCATCATCCCAGGGCCAGTCAGTCAAAACCCAAACACTTGTTGTAGAAACCCTCTGTCCATTCCAGGGCCGGTGGGACTCGCTGTGGCGGGAGGCAGAGGGCAGTGCCTGGTGCCCATGGGGTACGGTGTCAGGGATAAGCACCTTTTCTTCCTCAGGAACGCAACCAAAGGAGCTGGCATGTGAATAAATCACTAAGTGGCCACCCATGGGGTACAGCAAGTAAACCAGTGTGCTGTGTTTTGTTTGTGAGATAGAAGACAAGTTAGCAAACTGTTCAAGGCTGTTTTTAAAGATATAAATCAGGTGTCTGGAAGGGAGTGCCTGGTGCCACACAGTGCCAAAGCCTCATGTGCTGCTGTCATGAGAGACTGCTTACCTGCTGCTTTATGGAGACGTCTGCTGCTCACCCCCATCGCTGCCACAGGAGCTACGGGCATAGCCGTGACGCACCACCGGGCGTACAGGAAAGCAATTGCTCTCGACGTTTGGAGCTGGAGATAACAATAATTTTGTGGAGTTTTGCTTCCAAGTCCCTCTAACTCTCCCTTAAATGCACAGGGGCTGCAGGTGCTCAGTGTGTGTAGGGGATAGACTCAGATGGGACCTGCACACCCTTGGTCAGCCCCAGCACTGATATCATGAGTCTGAATGAGAGAGGACCTGTAGAAAGTTCTATTACTGTTATTAAAATTTGAAGACTCCTAATGTGTCATGCAATGGTGCAGTTAGTGTTTGGGTAACTTGTCAGCACAATGCACCTACTGCAATTACACATCAAAACACATAGATCAGCTAATAACGAGGCAGAGGAGGAGAAGGATGGTCTTTCCATGTCCCCTGTGTGATGACAGGTAGTCTGAACGCAGGCCCTTGGTATTTCATATGCACAGCAATACTTGGATAATAAAAAAGCCCTTACCAGTTCAGAGGCAAGCTTGGAATTGCTGCGTATGTGGTAAATTTTCAGTTTTGCTTTATTAGCCATGCAAGATTTATGGAGAGCCTGAAAACACCATTATTGTCTGTGATGTTCTGACAGCTGCATTAAGACGATATTGTAAAAACTGCTATACAGTATAAACTGTAGATTGTTATCACACAATCACCATAAATCTGCTCATTTTGCAAACTGGTTTAAAGAGCTGGTGATTTCCTGTTCCACTGGAGAAAACCTGTTTTCTGTCGGAGTATCTCCATGGCAAATCTGACTTGCTGCTCTCTGTTCAGCATCTCTGAAGTACAAACAGCTCCATAAATCTGCTGGGGGGGGGGGGTTGTTTGTTTGCTTTTCTTTGCCTTTTGAATGTAAAGGTTTCTGGGGTGAAACGGGCTGGCTGCTGGCTCAGCGAGCGGAACTCCAGGCTGGGGCTTGTGCCTCCTAGAGACCAGCATCGTCCTCCTGGCCACACCGATCTGCTCTTGAATGGCAGCCAGAGCAATTAGCACGTGTTGTCGAAAATGAGCGCAGGGAGCAAGACGGCTAATGAGCAAAGAAGTTGTCTGCGGAGCAGGAGGAAAAAGGACAGGGACAGACGCAGGCTGACCTTCAGCCTTTCGTCAAAACACACGCTCCGATCGATCGGCACCGCATGCTGTGCGCTGGTTTGCTCCAAGCAATTGCTTTTCTGGAACATTTTGGAGAGGCTGCTAGCACTGGTGGGAGAAAGCTGCTGAGCAATGGTCGTTTGGGGGAGGCCGAGGAGGAGAGGCCAGGCGGTCTGCGCTGCTGGGGGGGGACAGACGAGGGATGGAGCCCCTGTGCCGGTGCCCTTCTCCCGGGACAGTCAGGGCACGGCCGTGCCAGGGCTCGGTGCGCCTGCACTGGGAGAGCAACTGCCTGCCAAGCATCCCGCTGCAGCACGAGAGCTTAAATTAATGCTAACAAGAGCTGGGAAATTACTAGTTTTTAAATGACAAGACCCATACTTTATGTCATTTTCATTTGGCTGCAGAAGAATGACAGATGGTCACATTGTCTGTCTTATCAATAGCAAGACGCCTGTTTATGCAAACCTTTTAAGATTTAGCAATCTGTAAATCCCATGGCTGGGGTGGCATGAATCCGCATTTGTGCAAAAGGCTCTGTGAAATGAAACAAAATAGTACAAGCTGTGTGCATTAACTGTCAACATTTAAACAAACCCCCAACCCTTGGCACATATGCTGTGTATTTTCGAGGACAGGGTGAGTGAGATTCTAAGGAAAAAAACGCAGCCATCCAAAGATCCCCCAGCCTGTCCAATTAATATTCTTTCTCATTAAAACCGCCATTAACCTGGTTGTTAAATTACCATGTTTATTAATAAAAATACTAAAACACACACATACCCTGTAATGACAGTGCATCAAATGAGAAAAAAAATAAATGCTAATTTCAAGTGAAAGTGATAAGAGGTCAACAGTATTTTATCCTGTTATTACCGTCTTCTCCATATGGTTATATTTTCCATTTTGTTTTTTCTGTGACAAGAGGTGAAGACCCAAGAATGCATGAACATGCTTAATTATTTGCAGCAAAAACTTCTCAAACTTTTAAATTTTAAATGGAAAAGGGAAAAAAACCACCCTGTTTCAGAAGCCATAGAGAATGGGTAGGAAAACAAAAGAGGGAAAAATGCACATTGTAAGAACAGTGTGTTTTATTCTTACCTATATTCCAGTCTCTTCCCTTAGTGACAACACAGAGAAAAAGCTGAGAAAAAGTTACACCACCAAGACAAAGCTTAATGGGTTTGGTCTCCAAAAAAGAAAACATTCAGATTGCCCAATCTCTCCCATTTCCATGTGTAGAAGATGCTAGTTGAATTATATCCTCCTATTGCGTGGGTATGTACCTGCTCTGAGTATTTGCATTCATGCTACTTTTCTTCAACTGCATTTAAGTGTTTATAGGTGTTATTTCGGGTACAACTAGAATCTACTTTTATTTGTTAAGTCTTTTCCCATTACAGCTCAAATCCCAGAGATGCATTTTTCATCCCGCCACCCAAGCTGCACATTCCAGCTCTGTGGAGGAAATGTTCTTTGCCAAAAGGTATAAAACATAGTCCATTTCTGGTGTGTCCTTGGCCGAGCCCTTCAGCCACACACCTCAGAGGTGCCGTTTGTGGCACCTAGAGTACGCGCGGCGCTGCACATGGCTCAGGGACAATAACGGTGGTGAAGACAGAACACAAGTGCATCCACTACTGACATGGAAGATATTAATATTTTAATTAGATCTATAATTAACTAATTTGCTGTCGTCAGTTCCTTTGGCAGCTAGGCAAGGCTAGTGCTGTGATTGCAAGGTATTAATCACAAAGATCGGTAATGATCTCCCTGAATACAGACACGAACTTTGCTGAATGTGAGTGGAATACATGAGTAAATGAAAACAATACTTTCTTCTAAAGGGTCCCTCCTTACTTAACGTTGCACACCACAGCGCAGGGCAATGAGGTGATATCATCCTGCCTGGCCGCAAGAAACGGGCTGGGACTTTCAAGACAGGAGCAGCATCACCCGAAAAGCCACCGAGGGGAATGACTATTGCAAGGCAGACGGAGGAGCATCCCGTCAGTTTTCACCTGTTCAGAAAGACTCAGAATGACTTTCTTTCCCCCCCAGGCTAACACCTTCCCAGCTGTGCTGGATGATGCTTCTACCCATAGGGGACACGCAGGTGGCTGGCCATCTTCTGATGCTCTGGTTGCTGCTCAGACACTTGATTATCTCCGGTCTCACCTGGATGTGGCAGTGTCTCAAGGGGATGTCTGCGGTGAGCCCCATCAGTGATGATGGCTGGTTGGTGCCAGGATACCCACCAGGACCCCACAGGCCTCTGGCACAGCTCAGGACCATTTCTTTACCTTTAGACATGAGGAACAGTGTAAATCACACTCATCACACCTTTGGTTACCGTCCTCCTGCAGCCTCATGAACTCCAAGTTCATGCCACAGTAAGAATATCCTCTACCCTGAGAAATTTGGTCTTGTTTTTATCATTAGTCTATAATTGCTATCCACTGCAGGAGATTTATTTCCATAGTAAAAAATGTCCAGTCGCACTGGAGGATTTTTTAGTGTACTTTGGTTTAGCTTGCATAATTTTTCAGCAAGACACCTAAAGAGGCTGTCATAAGGAGTCAGAAAATAACAATAAAAAATCTTCTATTCTTTTCAGCATTATATAGCATATATAATGCAGCACACGTTTATATGTAGCAACTTAACACTTCTTTTCTAAAAGATAGAATTTTCATCCACATCATAATTTAAATATGCTGCATTTCCTGTAAGAATACAATCCCATTCACCTCAGTAAAACTTTCTGTCACATTTTAATGATATTTAATAATAATACTGAGAATAAAAATCTGGTTACAGGCACTGAGTGGTACACTAACAGAGATGCAGAAAACCTTTAGGGAATGCAACCTAGAAAGTGGAGCCTCACTGGGAAGAATGTCAACGGAAAAAGAAATACTGGTGTGTTTGTGTAAAAAAGTTAATTTGCTCTATAAATGAGGCAAAATAAACACATACAGTAAATGCTATTATTTCCATTGACAATGAGGTTAAATAAGTACTTGATGGGTAGTTCTCAAAGGCATTTGTGTACAGGAGAGATACTTATCACAGTGCATGATGGTTATGTATGGTAATAGAATTAAAATGAATTAAAACTCAGCTGTTATCTGTATGCAGGGGGAAAAAGCCCAAGATATTAAAGCAAAGAGGATCAATTTATGCCTTGCTAATTGGAAATTCTTAGTATGAGTGAAATTATGCAAAATTTGCTATCCTTTAATTTTCTTTGGTTTTCAGTACTGCGGAGATCCAAGAAGCTCAAGTCAAATGTAATTTCAACTGCCAGAGTTAGCCAGGAAAATTACTACTGAGTAAAAAAAGATGAAGAAAAAAGAACCCCAAGCCTATCTCTAGGTGATCATTTGCAATCACTGTTCAAGGTTGCAGGCAAACAAATTCTCATACTTTATGATTAATTACCAGCAAAGGCCAGAAAGGAGTTCTTTCCCCTCCCCTCCCCTAAGTCCTTGTTTCTACAGCTGACAAGCAAGGAAGGCACTGTGATTAATCCCCAAATCCTTCCCTCATTAGAGGGAATAAGAGATGACCCAAAACCCCCTTGCAGTTAACATGAGCATTTCTCTCCACCCTGAGGAACTCTGGATCCAGACTTCAGCCGCAGACTTGACGCGAGAGGAGAAGCAATAGCTATCCTCTCAACCTGGAGAAAATCCAGTCACCTCGTTGAGGCAGATGATGCGTGAATCAGACTGCGCGTGCTTCGGAGAAAGATCTTCTTAGGTTCTTCAAAGAAGATTTCTCTGTTGTGTAATATATTTGCATAATGCTGAAAACTCATGAGGTTATTGTATTCCTGTCCCCCTACGTGTGCAGAACTCCACTTTGTGTTGGCGGGAGCAAAGGAAGGAGGAACAATCCCTAGGCAAGGTAAGTTTGATTTCAGAGTGTTCTACTCTGAGTTATGACTGAGAAGATGTATGCGCCATTAAGTTGGGTCGCGTTAAAGCAACCCAAGAATAATGTATTCTTAAAAGGTTCTTTTTATACCCTGCTAGATGTGTCACTGATTAAAAATCACACTTACCTTCCCAGTTTTTCTTGCTTGAAGTAGCAATAATAATCTACCTATCGAACACTTACTTGTAAGAAGTTGTTCCTTATTCCACCCCAGGTCTAATTAGAATCGTAGAATAGAATCGTTCAGGCTGGAAAAGACCTTTAAGATCACCAAGTCCAACCATTAACCTAGCACTGCCAAGTCCACCACTAAACCACGTCCCTAAGCACCACATCTACACGTCTTTTAAATACCTCCAGGGTTAGTGACTCAAATGGGCAGCCTGTCCCAATGCTTGACAGCCCTTTCGGTGAAGAAATTTTTCCTAATATCCAATCTAAGCCTCCCCTGGCACAACTTCAGGCTGTTTCCTCTCGTCCCATTGCCTGTTACTTGGGAGAAGATACAAACCCCCACCTCACTACAACCCCCTTTCAGGTAGCTGTAGAGAGCGACAAGGTCTCCCCTCAGCCTCCTTTTCTCCAGGCTGAAGAACGCCCGTTCCCTCAGCCGCTCCTCACAAGACTTGTGCTCCAGACCCTTCACCAGCTTCGTTGCCCTTCTCTGGACACGCTCCAGCACCTCCATGTCCTTCCTGCAGTGAGGGGCCCAAAACTGAACACAGGACTCAAGGCGCAGCCTCACCAGTGCCCAGTACAGGGGGACGGTCCCTGCCCTAGTCCCGCCGGCCACGCTATTTCTGATAGAGGCCAGGATGCCGTTGGCCTTCTTGGCCACCCGGGCACACTGCCGGCTCATCTTCAGCTGGCTGTCGACCAACACCCCCAGGTCTTTTTCTGCCGGGCAGCTTTCCAGCCACTCTTCCCCAAGCCTGTAGCGCTGCATGGGGTTGCTGTGACCCAAGTGCAGGACACAACACTCAGCCTTGCTGAACTCATACAATTGGCCTCGGCCCATCGATCCAGCCTGTCCAATTATAGGGTTGATTCCTTTTGCAGGCAGTGAGTACTATTAGGCTGTGAGGTTACTATACTAATTATTCTTGTTTTTAAATAGTAGAATAAAAGCTAGAGCCAGAGTCTATTTAAAGTGAAAATTAGATCCACCTACTGCCTGGCAGAGTTGAATAAAGAACTTTTTATCCTGATTTTATCATACTTTTCTCCTTTTTATCATACTTTCTCTTTTTCCCAGAGTTTTAATTTTCCCTCAGATATGTAATTTATTTATTCTGAAGGGGATGGACATGACATTTTTAGCTGGGCAGAGGATCACTGGCTATTCAGGACCATTTTGGGTAGACAAGGAGTCTGGTACTGCCAGGAAAGTTTACCAGCACTTTCTCAAAGTTCTGAAAATAAAGTAGAAATATGTCAAGAAACATACACTGTTATGAGTTAGTTTTGCATTTAATTAAGTACAGCAGTTGATTTTTCAAAAATGAGCTGACAAATATCTTATGCAGCTGAACTGCAATTAACAGCTTTTATTAATACTTATGAATATTTGGGTTAGCGCCAGAACCACCCCCAGCTGCATTCCAGCACATGCACTGCAGCCAGTACCAGCTGTGGGGACATGGTGGGTGCACTGCTCCATTGACACCTCGTGCAACTGGGTGTCTCACATCATCTTAGCAACTTGGGCTTGGGCCACATTTTGCTTTTGCAGGAAAGCAATCAGAGAACACGATACTATGGGTGGATTTTTTCCCTAGTAAGAAGTATAGTTTACTGTTCTGCTAGATTTTGCCACTAGACATAAACACATACGTGTGCACATATGCGTGTAGGGAGATATAAAGAGATAGTCTGCACCAGAGTAAGTACAGTGATCTCAACCTCATGAGAAAAACACAGAATGAATATATCAATTATGAGCATATTAATGTCATGGGGAGACACTCTGTGTTGTTTGTGGTCATTCTTAATCCAATAAAATCGTCTGGGGTTTTATCTATGAGTTTAGAATATGATAAAAAAAAAGACTTCAGGAAACTAAGATGAAAGGATTCTTTTTTTAGACTCTCTCAGAGCTGCATATCAAATTGTTCAGAGTGGAAATCAGAAGATGTTTACTTCTGCCAGTCTTGCAGATTCACGTCAAGCTGTGAAAGACCAAGTTATCTTTTTACTGGCTGTATGATGAAACGTAAGATAAAAGTATAGCAGGGACAGAGCTGAAAGCTGCCCTCTGTGTGCATCAGGACATCGCTCTGCCGCATCCTTATTCGAGTGCTGTGCTGCTGCGGGGAGTGATGGCAGCTGGACCTGCGCGCTGGACCAAACCCCTCACTCCGCGGAGGGGTGGGTCGCTGCTGGCTTTCACCTGCTTTGCCCCAGAATTGTGTCTTAGCTGTGAGAAGCTTTTCTATTTTTGAAATAACCCTAGCTCTTGAACTGGTCCCGTATCTGTTTGGATCAGTATCCTGTCTCGTGTATTGGATGCTGTCAATGTTTTCTCATAGCAATGAGCAGCACAACTTGCAAAGAAACATTTTCTTTTAGAATTTTAATTTACTGTCTCTCACCCTCACTGAATCTATATTTATCCCTGTACGTGAGAAAAAGGAAACAGCAAGATCTCTTGTGCTGGTGTTTATGTATGTTGTTCCAGATACTTAGGAGGAGGTTTCTGATTCCAATACATGCAATATCAAAGGATGTGTTCTGAAGGCTGATGGAGCCTTTCCTGTGACCCTCACTGAAGATCACTGGAAACACAAGACTAACAAACAGGTCCATCATCTTCAGCCTCTCTCTTCAGCTGTGGGTTCAAAATTCGGAGCAGCCTCACTGACCTAATTGCAGCTCCTTCTCTGCAGGCTCTCCCAGTTCAGACACATCACCTGACTGAAAACCACTGCTCCATGCGTACCTCCTAGCACAAACAGAGAGCTGCTTGTGAAGTCTATCTTCCACGACATCCAAATTCTTGATTTTTTAATTTACATTTGCTCTTTACAGAAGGGTAAAACCAAGAGCATTTCTGTTTACGTTCTATTTCTCTTTTTGACATTTTTATCAGAAGAAAAGCAATGAGAAATGGGGATTCTCTAAAAGGACTAGAAAGTGGGATTCAGTCTCCAGCAGCAACATGGATTCAGGCTAACTGAAACAGCTTGTGAAATGGTACCATCTTCTCAACTGCTCCTGAAAGTTGAAATTCAATGAAACTTCACACCTTTTTAATTTTTTTAATTAAAATAAAATAAGAGAAGAAGAATCAATGTAATTTATGTTTCCCTTCTATCTATAGAATATAATATGTAAACTGAGAAGCATGATACTAATCAGAATCGGTTATGGATTTGCAATTGACTGCTAGTGCTTTACCTTACACTGCTAGTCAAGCCAATCGTCGCTAATGAAGCCATATGTTGCAAACAATGTGCCTGCAGCCTGTCCTCTTCAAACTACAGAAATTTATTCCCAGTAAAGCTCTGTATCCCTCATCCTCCAGATGCAGCAAGCTCCTGCAGCCTGGGGCCAGCGCAATGAGAGCCTCGCACAGGGCGGGTGTGCTCCCGCTCTTCTCCTCCTGCTGCTTGCAGCTCTGGTGCCTGGGGTCAGACCCCAGGTGCATGTTCCTGCATTTCATACTACTAAGCTCCATCCCAATTACGTTACTCCAGTGCTTAAGGTCATCTTGTTAATTCTGTGCAATAGACCAGCCCCCTCCTGTATTGACAAGATCTCTCCACTTTGCATCGTCAGCAAATTTCCTCAGCGTGCTCCCTCTTTCTATGCCAGTCATTAATCAAAATTTTGAAGAAGTCTCATTAAAGAGCCCCGAGGAAGGTCCCCGGTAGCTTTCCATAACCTGGCACACGTCCTCCCCAAACTGCTGATGTCTCTCATGAAAAGTGAGCGGTCCCAGCCCCATCCTCCCCAGCAATTTCCCTTGCAGCAGGGTATCTACTCGCACGGCCACACGCCGGCGAGTGCAACCTCTGCACTCCTTACAGGCACCAAAATGACATGAAGTGCGGCGATAGTCACAAAATCACAGAGCAGTGGTTTTATTCTCTTTGCCCCTCCTCCCTCCTGTCATCCTGCGGCGGGGGAAACCTCAGAGAAACGCAGATGTAAATCAAAATCCTTTTTCCGCCTGGTGTGAGATGAACCATGAGGAAAATAAGTAAGAGTAACACCACAGCTGTGTGGCCAGGGCACAGCTGAGCCCCCAGCCCCGCCAGACCGGCCAGTGCTGACGGCAGGACGAGGGGCAGCAGGACCCCGATCCCCATCCCTTCCGTGGCACGGCCGCCCTGACCCGGCCGGGCCTGCGAGGCTCCTTCGGGAGCCGGCAGACATCGCCTGCCTCTGGGCCGGGAGCGAGGAGCCCTGACCCACGGCCGGGGCCGGCCGGCATGGGCTGCACGGGCAGGGGAGACCATCCAGCCGCCACCTCGCCCTGCCTCACGTGAGGCAAACGCTCACTTATTAATGACAGAAATGACAACGTTTACATAAAATAACCTCCAGAGGTAGGACCCTAATGATATTTAAACTAAGCAATGCCGTCTCGAAATAATTTAATAAACTTCCTGCGTTAAACCCATTTTATTACTGTAAAGGACCTCAAGTGTTTTTAATTTTTAGAAACTCGTGTATCCTACTATTTGATTTTTATGATTAAAAAAGATAGATAGAAACTTGCGGCAGTCACCTACTTTGTGTGAGTGAAAGCAGCACAATTGTGCACATTATACCAATGAAATAAAACCATACTCTCCCATGATTTGCTGTATTATTAATAGTGCTGCCAAGCTCATTATAATCTAATTTAAAGACAGATCTAGCACAGAGACATATGAAGGATGATCTGAGTTCAGGCCCTACAGCAAATTGCTTGAATCTTGATCTAATTACCCCAGAACAGCCAGTGTTACCAGTGGTTCATATTCGGCAGGGAACTTTTGAAAATTAGCCTGATCGGTGTCAGAAAATTGGAGGAGGGGGGAGACATTTTAGGTGTTTGCACTTAAACAACTCTCTGTGAATGGTGGATAAATGAACGGCGAGTGCTCCGGGACCCCTCGAGGTGCCTCAGTTGTTCATCCCTGGGCCAGCTTTTTGGTGACTGGGCACCGGGATGTGGCCGCGGGAGCAAGGAGGTTTCCCTGCACTGGCTGACAGCAATTAGAGCCTCCGTGACGACTTCCCCGCGCTGCAGCGGCGTCCGAGGGCTGGCGAGCCGAGCAGCAGATCAATGATTATTCATGCCTAAAGTTCAACTACATTTTAAAGCAGCAATTGAACTGTTTGACCTCCACCAAATGCTTTGCCTGGCTGAAAACTGCAAGCCAGAAGATAAATCCATGCGTTTTAGTAGGCATTTGAGTCATAATCACTCTAGGACCCAATACATAACCGAATATTGCTCTTAATTAATGAGACAATTAGACTTTGATTATGGCACTACAGTACCCATTATCATTTTTATCTATCATGACCCTCTCGTACAAAGCATCCACGTTTCCTTCTATGCCGCTGTATTTCTGTCTGGGATAATATTAGAAAATAATTTATATAATGGCATGGACTGGACAAGCATTCAAATCGTCTGTGTTATGATCTGATTGGCCAGGATAACGAGCAGCCGAAACGGCCCAGAATTGAGTTACGGGCTCACTGATCACAAGGAAATGATGCCCAACCGGGGCACAAAGGTCTGTTTAGCATTTCCAGTGCTTTACGTCGTGCTGAGGAGGTCACTGTGCCCTGCACCATGGCTCCCCAATGCCCTGGGACCCCGCAGCGCTCGGGACGTCCACCTCCTAACGCACACTCTGCCCGTACCTTTTCATCTTCCTCATTCATATACATTTTCTGTAAAACCACCTCAGCTCCATTTCATCTTGGCCTTGGCCAACCTCCCTGCCACCACCCCACGGTTCTGTGGTTGATCTCTTAGCTGCCCAGGTGAGCAGTGGTTGCACCAGGGAGTCCCTTCCCTGCTCCAGGGGCCAGCAGTGCCCTCCGGGACCCCCACTGCAACTCCTCCAGAGCTGTCCCTTCGCTTTTTTACCTAAGTCTCGATCAAGACTTTATGTAAAGGCTCTTATGAAACTTAGCACCAAGGGAAATATGCATAAATAAATTACAATGTGTATTGCCTAATGCCACATCATTCTGAATGACTTCAACGGGTGTCACCTAGTGATGTGTAAAACATATGAAATGCTCTACCTACAGCTTTTGGGAAGAAAGGGAGGTTTTGTCTAGCATGTAGATTTATTATTTGTCGGTGAACTCAAACATTTGCTATTTAAATTTTTTGCCTCTGTATCCAGAGAAAACAAAACAGACAATTCAAAGTGCCTCTATGTTAATACTTCTTGGGTTTCCAAATGCTTATATGAGATCAAATCCACTAACATTGTATCAACTTTCCTTTCATATGAGATTTTCCGTCAAGGCAGATTTCTGTTCAACAAGTCAAGGAAAGTGTACTCAGTGGCAGGCCCAGAGACACTGGAATAAATCAGTGGGAATGGGAAAGTAAAAACCCAGCTGTTTGGAGCATCCATCCTCCAGTTGTCACTCCAGACATGCAGATATTATCTATAAAGCTATCTCTGATGGCCCATAGTATCTAAAATATTACATACCCTGCCAAAAATACTCGTGCTTTACGTAATGCTGTGCCATATTACAGCTCTGGAAAGAACTACCTGATCCTGTTTAATAGGAAAGCCCTTCAGATGTTCAATCAGCTCAAGAAAAAACTCTCTGATTGTCACAAAGGCACTGCTTTTCAGTTGCTGTTTAACAAAAAACAGAGAATCGTAGACCATTGTACTTCAACTAGCAGCTAGTGTTGCAAGAAAAAAACCACCCCCCTCCACTGACAACTGTATTTGATAACCACACCATGAGTACTCCAGTTTCCAACAGTGGCATGCCAGCACTTCAGAGAGAAATAATCAAATTTTTCACAAAGTTTATTTAAGGTGGGGGATTATTTCAGTTCTGACTTTTGATGACTTTAGAAAGCTGTTCTCATAGACACATAAAAGTAATCTAGTAAAAATAAAATCCTTTCGTACATTATGAAAACCTCTGGAGAAGAACTTCAGGATGAGCTATTTGCTGCAACAGACAAATTATGGGCAACGTCTTTGATGGGCAGCTGTCAATCAGCCCTTTCTGCCAGTTCTGTGACCACTTACGTTAATGGGTGTAAGTATAGAAAATGCATGGTAGCAGGTCACTAGCTTTGGATTGCAGATATGGAATGCAAATAATCTACAACAATTTAGCAACAAGTAATTGATGGACAGTTGAACAATATTAATTACTAAGCGACAGAGGCTGGATACCACAGTGATTGCGGACAGTTGTCCTTTGTCTCTGAAAAGGTGGGTTCAGGTCTTGATCTTGATTGCAAATGAAAATTCATTTGGTGGCCTCATCCATCCCCCCTTTGCTCAGATTAAACACACATCCACTGGCAGTGTTTGGCACTACCAGCACAGTTGCCAGCCCCTGCACCAGAGAGCTGTGGGAGCTGAATCGCAGGCGTGCAGCAGCTCCGTCACACAGAAGTGCGTGGGAAGCCTTCCTGGCCCCTGCCCATCGCGTCCCGGGTGCAAGCAGAGCTTGGGGGGTCTCTGCTGCTAGCACTAAATTCACCCACAGCATAAACTGCAGAAGCTGAAGGAGTTGCCAAGAAACTGAACTTTTAAAGTGAATGAAATTCAAGGTAAAGAAAATAAGAAGTACAATGCATCACAGCATGTGTCAGAGGTCCCACATGCAGCCTTATGGACAGGCACAGTGCATGGGTTGGTGGTGGGTGTATGAAAACTGCGAGGACACCAGTCTGTGGCACCGAGAAAGGTATGACAGCTTGAGGACATCTCGTGGCACTGTGTGGGCCTTGTTAGCTGGAGAGGAAATCCGCATTAACACAAAACCCTGCCCAGAAAAAGATTTTGAAATGAGAGACCGGCTGGCAGCTGTGGAGGGGTGGGAGAAGGATCCCTCCGCTGCCTGAAATGCTGCTGGCAGGATGCTGCTGCGGAGCAAGGGATGGGGATGGGGAAGGGGAGAGGGATGGGACGGGGATGTAGCTCCCACTGCGCCCAGCCAGGACAGCAGGAACGAGCAACCACCTGGGGCTAAGCCTGGCCCGTGAAAGTTGGCATCAGCTGGGCGAGCGCAGGAGGGGACAGTGCAGGTGAGGCAGCCGAAAGGATGCACAGCCGGAGGGAGGCTCTGCTGCAATGAATGGAAAGAGCCTCTCCCCTTCTCCAGCAAGGGAACACGGGGAGAAGTCTGATTTTAACGGCTTCCAGGTCAGATAGCATCTAATACCTGTTTTACTACCTCTGCTCCACTTTACTTTTTTCTTTTACTTTATATTTGGCATGCTGTCTATGTGGCTATGTCCAAATATCGAATGGTGCCATTTAACTCTCATTCTTTGATTAGGCTGCAGGCATTAAAACTCAGATGCACTATATCCTGGAGATGCTTAGTGTGTTGCAAAAACTGGTCAGCTGGTCTATGGTCAATAGGGGTGCCTTGAGATCCAGACTGGTGTAAACAAACCACCCTGCCTGGAGAAGGTCAAAAGGAAAAGGTGGGTAATAATATTCAGAGAGCTGCATTATTTCCACAGAGTGATGAATATTCCATAAAACAATTTGGGAAGCAGTTTATCGGGGCATTAGCAGCAGCACTTTATAGCTCTGTGCACTGCACTGTCTTTCAGTAAGTGTTATTAGAGCTGTACCTGAAAATTGCGGTGTTAATATGCTCCTCATAGTGCTGGGATTTGATCTACTAATAATGATCGTCTGGGACTTGCAGGTTCTGCATGTGGCAGGGCTTTCTTCTGCTAGAAATAATAATAACCAAGTAAAATACATGCACACTCACATTCCCAGTGTAACTAACAAAATTGTGCTAAGCAATTTGTAGATATGAGCTACAAAGCAATAGGCAAATTGCACTCCTCAAATTTTCTCATTTCCTTTCTTTTACATTTCATTATGATTTGGGCTAAAAAGTGTTTGGATAGAGACCGTGGCAGCCGTTTCCCTGGCACTTTATGAGTTTAGGCATACAAATACTTTCAAAATTCTTATTCAAGCCACCTTTCAAAATGTCACCCTGTATCTTTCTACACTTTAGGGAGGTATCGCATCTGTGATCCCATGCAAACAAGAAGAATCTCATATCTGGGCCTGCAGATTTGAGAGGTTTTTGATGGAACAGCCGTCTGTGGGGGCAGGCACTGGGAGGGTGCACTGCAGGACCTAGCTCCACCGCAGTGCATGCCCCAGACCACATTTCACAGGAGCCCTGCCTACAAGACTCACACGAACTGCAGATCGACCATTCCCCTGTGTATGCCTTCAGAGCCAGATTTTAGGACATTTGCCAAGATCTGACAAGCTCGCTTTGTTTCTGACATGGACCCTTCTCATATTTGTATTAGTTAAGTCAAAATATGCAGATGCTGACAATGAGATACTGCCTATATGGTGGGTTACACTCCTGTCAGCAAAAGCATGTCCCCCCAGACACCTGCAGAGCTATTGCTGCGTGAACAAGTGTGCATGACTCTTTACGATTTCATAGTCTGAACACATGCACATGTTTTAAGCCTGTGAAATAACACCCTACCTAGAGCCAGGTGTCATGTTTTCTCTATTTCCTCATATGGTCTGGAAGGGAGAGCAGGACCATCACATCTCTTGTCCTGTTCAGCAGCTGTTGGAGTTACAGGAGACCGAGTGGCAGGTCCTGACTTCCCACCCTGTGTCCTTAGATAATAAGGGCATAACCCATCTTTCTTTTTGTCCTCTTTCCCACCTAGCCTGTAACTGGAGCAGGGCCCAGTGGCAGTAAGATAAACAGTGATGTACAGAGCCCAGGGATGGGGAGCATTTGGTTCCATTTGAACCAAGCTGGAAGGAGAGCCCCAGCTCAGCTGCTGCCCAGACCCCCATGACTCACCACCTCGGGCAGCCTTGCAGCCTGTCTTCCCTGCTGCTGGTCCTGCTGGGGTCATAAGATGGGCCTTTTACTTCTGCCTTTGGATTTATGGCCTTGTCCAAGTTTTTGTGGCCAAAGTTTGCTCTGCCTTTGGTCTGTGACAAAAGCATCAGATTTCCTCCCCATCGTCTTGCCCTGCTGCTGAAGACATCTCTGCCTGTGCCTCATCCCTCTCTAGGAGCAGCACACGTCAAATCCTCACAAAAATCACCTCTGTATTGATACGTTTTCTTCACTGAGAAGGAGAAAAGTGTATGTAAATATATTCAAACTATCAATTGCTGGTGACCTTGCAGTTGTGAGAAGCAATGCTATTTTTCATTTGTCAGGCATTTCAGCTATACTAACTGCTGTGGTGAGATATAGCTGAAATCTCTGCTTAAAAGTCCCCCAATTATAGTCCATATGTCCAACCATTTGCAATGAAAACGGGAGCTTCGTTTCATCCATCATAGCATAATATCATCCTTCCTGTGCTGTGCTTTTGTATCTGTTTCCTTCTCGCTCTTTTTTTTTTTTTTTAATATCAAATTGGCTTTGAAATTTGCAAGCTTTTGCAGTATCATGGAAGATTAGTGATCAGTGAGTGAAGTAAAGTCAGCAGAGGAGTAGCGAGAAGTGATTTTGGATCATTAATCATCAGAGCATGCCCCAGTGCTGTGCCAGTACTTTCAGCAGCCTATCCCACAGTGATGGGGGGGCAGCGGTCAGCCAGATTTCCCCCAGGGGAAGAGATGCTCACGCCTGTGGTCAGTCCCCATCTCTCATTGCCAAGGTGGGGATGTCTGACTTAAGGGGTAACCTGAGCTTTGCAGTTCCTACTGGCACCCAAACCTGACTCATGAGGTTCCTGTGCCTTTTAGATAACGCACGTACACAACGTCCGACTTACTCTCCCAGCACTTAACTTTTACTATGAAAAGTCCCACTGGTATTCAGTGCAGATTTAAAGTCACTGCAGGATTCTGTCATTGTTACAAGTTTTATTCAGAAAGTGAGTGAGAAAATTCAACGAAGAAAATTACATCAGGAAGCATAGAAATACTGGGAAGGACGGACCTTCCTCCCGAGTTGCAGCCACAGGCCGAGCAGGGCTCTGGTCCTGAGCGGCAGCCACAGACCCGCTCTGTGCTGGCCTTGCACTCCTTTCTGCTGGGACAAAACCCCACCAGCACCTGGAGAAGGACGGATGCTTCTTGCATGGAAATGCCATGCAACAGTCCCTAATCTTCAGGTTTTCGGAAGTCTCCATTGATATCCTACCTCCGCCCCCAGAGTCAAGGTGAATGTTCTTCCCCAGTGAGAGCAGAGCTGGGCTAATTCCTGATGATATGGAAGGTCCCAACTTTTCACTGTGATCACTGATGGATTTCACGAGGGAGATGAGCGTTAGAACATCTCAGAGCCTGCCAACAGTTCTTCTAAAGAAAACATAAATTTAAAAATGTATCAGTGACAATTTATTTCTATGACATTTTTAACACTTCTGTCAAGCACACATTTACATTAAAAATGAAAAAGAAACTGAAATAAGAGACGGGGATGAACTGGAATAGATCAAAGAAAAATGCTAAATCCTTAAGCCACTGCTCCATGTCTAACCCCCTGTCCTGTGACAAACACTCTAGTGCTGAGTAAAAGCCTTCAAGATCTCTTGATATTTCCAAGAAGAACAAGTTACTAGTCTTGGATGTAGAATTTCTTTGTGTTTCGGGTCTGCGTGGCGGGTTTTTCTGGCGGCGGGGCCGGCTGCTGCTGGAAGCTGCTGGAAGCTGCCCCGGCTCCAGGCCGGCCCGGCCTCTGGCCCAGGCCGAGCCCCTCAGCGACGGCGGGAACACCTGGGGGAGAAGGGGCGGGTTTCAGAAGCCCCTCCGGGAGAAGGGATTTCGGGAGGGGAGCCTGCAGCGAGCCGGGGGATGACTGGGACGAAGAAGCCCTCTGCGGCTGCCGAGGTGAGGGAAGGAGGAGGGGACGCCCCCGCAGCCCGCGGGGAGGCGGCAGGCTGTCCCCCCCCGGCCCGTGGAGGGGAGCGGGGCAGCAGATGCCCACCTGCAGCCCGGGGAGAGAGGAGCCCCCGCCGGAGAAGTTGGCGGAGGAGGGGACGAGCGAGGGGTCCTCCCCCTGAGGAGGAAGGAGCGGCAGAGACAACGTGTGGTGAGCGCACCCCAGCCGCCATTGCCCGCCGCCGGGGGGAGGAGGGAGAGAGAAGCGGGAGCGGAGTTGAGGCGGGAAGGAGGGAGGGCTGGGGGGAAGGGGTTCGCAGGTCGGGGTTTACTCCTCGTTCTCCTCGTTTTGAGTCGCTTGGCAGCAAGGTAAACGGGTCTCGCTTCTTCCCCGAGCTGAGCCGGTCTGTTGCCCGCCAGTGGGGAGTGATCCCTCCCTGTCCTTGTCTCGACCCACGAGCTTTTCTTCCCGTTTTCTCCTCATCCCGGCGTGGCCGGGCCGGGGAGGCGGCGGTGGGCCAGCGGCTGCCCGGTGCTCCGTTACCGGCGGGGCTGAAACCGCGACACTTTGCTATTTGCAGTTTTGGTCAAAATTTTTCATAGCTTTTTAGGGTATTTTTGTGATATTCGTGAAAGAAAAATCACAATCGTTATACAATGGGCTTCTGGGATTTATTTGTCGGTAATGGGGTAACTTTGCTGTAGGAAGCAATAACACAGTAATGAAGGTGCTGCCCATTGTCTTTAAGTACATCTTAAGTATAGTCATTACATATTGAATGTATATAACTCCATCTTTATGACTGGCTTTTTCATTTTTCTTCTGCCTCACTTTACAAGAGCGTTACTGAGCTAAATTAGCCCTTCCTGAAAGCAAAAGGCTTAAGAGTTGGAAAAAGATTAGAGAGAACATGAGGAGAGGATGGGAATCGGGAAAAGGAGAGATGTTAAAACACAAGAACATGTCCTTGACTGAACTGTATTTTCCCTGCCTGATTGACTCCAAGAACTGTGTAACGTGTATTGTGTTACATGTATATGCACAGGATGGAGTGGCGAGTCTAAATTTTAAAAATAATTCAGTGAAACTTGTCTCAGAATAGTATAGCTTTGTATAGGTCATTTATTGGTATAAACCTGGCAAAGATAACGCATGAAACAGCATTGTAATGACTGCAAAGTAATTTTAAACTCAGAATCCACTTTTATTAAAGCTGGGGAGCAACACTGCTCAGTGGGATTTTTCCTAGCCACTGGAGCCCCATCCCAGGCACCTTCCAAGGGGCTCACAGCACGTAGATCCCCTCAGCCACTCTGGAAGCCTCACCCAAAACACGTCCTCAAAAGTAGAAATATCCACCCATTTCTCAGCCAGCTGGGTGCTCTAGGCTCTCCTCCGTGTGTGCAGAGTCTGGGCTTATAATGCAACCCCGAGGCATGGGCAGTCAGATACCTTGCCAGGTCTGAACCATGGCTCTCTGGAAGTCAGGTTAGGGGATTACTGAAAATAATCCCATCACTTTCAATGATGGGAAAATTGAAGTTAATTTCCTCTGTAAATTCCAAGTTTAACTGAGGGGGTGGATAGGCCCTTGGTTCATCAGCATGCTTGCTGTGGTTTAGTAATTAAAGGCATATCAGCCCCCTTCAGTGAAGCTGGAGTGAAGTTTAAACTACATTCTGTGGTCCAATACTGCAGCTGTGCTGTTGTCCACGTAGAAGTTTTTTATTATGATTCCTATATATCAGTATCTTATCTATTGATACATCAGACCAGTACAGAATGGCACATTCTACCCGTTCTGTAAACATTAGCTGGTCCCATTTAATAACTTTCCCATGATTTCATATCTAATAGTTTCTTGCAGTTAAAGAATAATTTATGAGTTTATTCAGCATAGTAAATATGTGTTTATGTATGCATACAGAGTCAAAACTCACGGTTGCATAGAAGAAAATAAGTATATTTCAATTGATCTTCACTGTGCAACTCTGATTCTTATTCTTTCAGTGTTTTCTATCTGGAAGTAAAACCCATTTGCTCTATTCAACATCAGTTTGCTTCTGAGCAGGAAGCGATGGTTGGTTGGATTTCTTCTGGTTAGGCTCTGACTGACACCATGTGTTGTTTCCCCATGTTTTTAATGTTAAACTGCTACAGGTTTAGGAAAGCAAGTCATTCGTCAAAATTGATTTCCGTGTTGTCAACATGTAATGCCATGGTAACCTGACGGTAAGGGCTCCATCCAGATGTAGACATGCTGTTAGACTCCACCTCAGCTGGGATTTCACTCTTCTGCTTCAAACTGCATATATTAACTAAAACAACAGCATTTTCAAAACAAAAGCTTGTGACATTTTGTGGTGGCATGTTCTAGAGATCTCGAAGGACAAGGACAAGTGCTCGTGGTGATTTCTCTCTTGTGAGCATGGCCATGTGGGGGGCTGACCACGGTAACTCTGGTGAACTGGCAATGGCACTATGAAAAATTGTTCCTACCCGATAGCTGTGGGAGGGTTTTGTGCTCATTCAAAAAGTCCCACATAAACACCCTACCCATAAGTCTCCTTGCTGAAAAACAGAAAGCAATTTCTTCTCAGTATTCTGGCGTATCAATATGTATTGCACACATAAAAAATTAAGATACATTTTGTTGTTTAAATAAAATATGAGGACATTCCAGGTGCCAAATTGCATTTCAGTTCCTAAAGAGACTCCTTGGGATGCTGGAACACTCTATGGAAAACTGAGGCTGTCTAAAACAAGCCAAGAATAAATTACTACTTTAACATGAGATCCCTCAATCCATGTATATTGAAAGAACAGCACATGGCAAACTGCCTCCTTGATTCACAGCTTCAGAACCGGGTCATTATCAGAAACACATTTGGTTATTTGCCTTAGAGCATTAAGCTGTTTCCCCTCAACAGCCAGAAAGACCATTGGTAAGAGAAGTCTATTACAGCCTTTAAAATTGCCAGCACCATTTGTACTTGCACACAGGCGCTGCAGTGCAGCAAAATATTTCTTCTTTTAATTGGGTGCTGTTCTAAGTTGTTGGCTTATATTGTAAGAAAAAGAAAGCTCCTCACTTAGTTAAACTCAAAGTAGAAAATTCCAGCTGAAAAAGGAGGAGGATAAACACACATTTAGCATGTTGCATCATTGCATCGTTTAGCCTCAGAGTCCAACCTATAATGATGTAAATGACCCTCTTTAGCTGAGAAGTAAAACAGGAGCTGGGATGAGTTGCAGTACACATGGCATCTTCCCTGAAGTAAGGAGGGAGGTTCATCTCACTGTCCTGGCCAGATTCACGCTTGAATAATTAACCTCTGGCTCTGTCTACATTTCCCCTGTGTTCTTAGTTCTCCCCTGAAAAACTTGCGGTAAATAATGTTTTCCGAGCAGAGTGGAGGACGTATTCTGTTTCAAAGGCAAGATGACTAATCTTTTCCACTCTGTTAAGCGGTTTGAGATCATTCGATATAAAAATCACTATAAACATTTAATATTCTTATAGAAGTAGTGTCAGTGCTGGCTGCCTGGGAGCCCGTCCCAGGAGAAAAGGGCAGAGATCAAGGAAAGTATTCAAAAAGATAATTAAATATTTAATAAAAGCTGTTAAATATTGTGGGCAAGAATTACAGCCAGCATAAATCAAGATGACTCTATTGGTGGATCTGTGCTGCTTTATATCATGCAAAAGAAGCTGCTTTGGGGTGGTTTTCTAAAAGCCATTTACATTTGCTTGTGTCATTAAGATGTCTTCTATAGCTAGGACAATGTCAGAGTTACTGTATTTCAGAAGACCTAATGAGGAAATCAGTGTAAAAATATATTATTAGAAGTAAAATATTTTTATGTAGGAAATCTGTTTAAAAATTAAGTATCATGGACTGTATGCTATGTATCTGGTGCTGCAAACAGACACTGCATTTAATCACTGTTTTTTGGTAGGCAAAGAAACTGAAACTCTTCTGCTGCCGCATTTGTGAAAGTAGACCGACGTGAAATACATTAAAGCGGCACAGCCCCAGAGGCCTCATAAAAGTGTGCTGCTGGGTTTTGGTAGCAGTTTGAACAAGAACATTGGGTATATGCCTGCCCAGTGCAGATCTAGTCCTGCAACCAACTGAAGACATGAGGCTTGGCAGATGTTTACCACCATGATGAATGTTCCGACTTTGTCTCTGAGACCGCATTTGAGTTTGCAGCAGTCGCTTTGCTCATTTAAAGTCAGAGCAGCATGCCTGGGCTCTGCAACTTGGCAGCGATAACAGTGCTTAACTATAGAGAGAGTTTTTCCAGATTCCCCATATCTGGCCCTTTTCCTCCAAACACCCTCCACCAGGCCATATGTCATCTTTAATCCATCAGCACACACAGAGAATAATTGGAGTTATTCTTTATAATATATCTGCTTGCATTGTAAAACAAAGAGCCAAATGCAGAGGTGAATTGTAATAGGAATAAGTGGGTTTAATTGAGGTCAAATTGATGTTACATGTCTAGGAGCTAAATGAAGTTGTAAGTTAAAGTGGGAGATGGCTTAGGTTAACTCACACACCCCTTGAAGTTGTTTTTCATACTACTTTTTTTTGGCCCCTGAATTTTATCAAAATAGTCTGGTTTAGATTCAGCAGGTTAAATTTAAGACTAATATATAGGGAGCAAATATATGCTTTGGAAAATGAATTTGTGACAAAATGCTGCTGCTTGCAATGTGAACAGGACCAGAACATGTACTGCACAAAACCTGAGGTTCTTTTCTGCCTACTTCTGAGCAGTCCGTTTTTCCTGCGTATTGCTGAGCAGCCCATTTTTTTCACGTAAAAGGTAAAAATAGTGAAAATTTGGAGTTTTAGGCTGTTGTGTTTGGACACTGAAATAGCAAATAGATGTAATGTCTTTATTTAATATCCTCCTGCATCAGCCTGTATCAGTGGGGAAGAGGAAAGAACTAAAGATGGCATATGTCACGGCTCGGTGCGTGGATATTCATCCCACAGAAAGCAGGGTCTCTGCTCTGTACCTCCACAGCATAGCTGTACCCCAAGAGGGCAATCACCTCCCTGTCCAAGTCAGCAGTTGATCCCACTGTATTTCCCATACATCAGTTGCCAGGTGTCTTTGAAGACTGTGATTTAATGTAAGCCCTGGGCAAAGCAGGAGCATTACCCTATTTGTGTAATGGCTTTGAGCATGAAATATTAGAGACCAAAGGCAAAAGTTGTGATGATGCACTAGCAGCAGGCTCTGGAGAGGCCACTACAAACAGCTATTTAGCACCGAGTGTCCTGTAAGGTGGTGTTCAGTTTGGTGACAAATCTGTTGTCTGCCTGGAGTTTACATCAGGCAGCAGCTTCTGTTGCACTGGTAATTCTCAAAGTAGCCCACCCCGGCCAGAGTCACAGTTCCTAACTAATATTAGGTCCTGCTGTGTAGAAGAGAAAGCTGACAGCAATCCCAGGGCCGCTGTGCTGGCCGTGCCGTCCTCGGGCAGCGTGGGGTGCAGGTGACAGCAGTGCGCCCAGACCTCTGGGAGTGGGGCATGGGCAGGGACCTGCCGAGCAAGCTGCAAACGGGTGATTAGGGAGCAGATGCTTATGGGAATATGGAAACTTGAGGCATCTTGAGGAAAAAATGGCTGTGAGTAAAAAGTTCCTTCCCTGAGAGGAGCTAAAGAGGTTTAGAGTAAAAAAGCTTATACTAATGGATTGAAAATGGCTTGATTGCCACGAGCAGTATTCCTCGCAGTCATCTTCTCCAGAGCCTGGTAATGCTCCTGTCGGTGATGATTCCTGTCAACAAAGCTAGCGAGACAGAAGAGGGACAATGTCTGGGCTTGAGGCTTCAGCCAGGGTGGGAGATCAAAATCTGGTACCTCAACAGCAGGCAGCCACTGTCAGCATTGGTGTCTGTTTTCCTGGCACATAGATATAATTATAAATGTTATAATAATACCTTTGTCAGCTTGCTGATTTCTTTTGTTGCAGTGAAATGTTGGATAATGACAGACAGCATACACCAGAAGCGTACCTGCAGGAAGACTGAGATTTCATCAGAGGTCTTGGCCAAAGGCAAGAGAGGTGCCCTGAATGTTGTACTGTGACTGTGTTATCAAGAAGTCTTGCCACTGCATGCTAACCAAGATTGTCTGTCTTGCTCTTCATGTTCCTATGTAAGTTCATCTCAGGGAAAAATCTCACCACGTGGGATAACTTCTGCCAAATTCCTGTTGCGTTTTTGCATTTCACCATTGCTGTCTTGAGATCATAAAGAGCACAAGAGCTCGTGTCCTCCAGCTCTGGCCATTCATCCTGAATAACCATGGGTTGTTCACAAGACATCAACCACAATCACTAATCCAGGGAGCAACAGTAATCTCTGGGAGTAGGGTGCAGCCACACAGGCTCTGCGTCTCGTCAGCTTTTGTTGCATGGGTTGCGGGTAGAGGGAGTGAATGAGATGTAAGGTAAATCCATTTTGTGTGGCCCAGGAACAGCAGCCTGTGCAGACAAGCCAGCATCTCCCCAGGATATTTATGGCATCCTCCATATAAATATGCACATGGGATATAGGCAAGGATATCACTTTTCATATTCTTACCACAAGTGCTTGTGCCATTAATCTTTCACAGTCATTCCTTTCGGTGCAATTTCAAGTTAGACGTAGTAAAGATATATGAATTTGCAATTATATTTCAATGCTATCACGTGAATGTGTAAAAAATGAAAATAGTAAAAAATTGTGTGTTAGCTGTTGAAGCGTATACATTCAACATGTGATTTCAGAAAACATGAAATGTGTGTAGTTGGTAGGGGTACATTTCAGAAATACTGAAATTTTCTAAAATTTTATTTATCCTTATATTGAGAAATCACATTTCTGTTACATACCACAAATTCAGCTTTCAGCTTTTTGGCTGCTTCCTGGCTGTACATTCAATTTTTCTTGGAAATTCTTTGTTTTGCAAAACTGGTTGACTATCTCACAAAATTAGCCTCATGACCTGATCTCTCAGACCCCTTTTTACTTTTCCCTGTACTTCTTTTTCCAAATGGAACAAAAAACCCCACCCCTATAAAATAACCTGAAAAAAAAAGTTTTGTTTCCATGACATCCACAGATTTGCACTGATTCTTCCAAAACTGAAGGGTGCAAGTGACTCTCAATAGTCCTCCTTTGACTGACTAGGGTTTCACTTCAGTCTGTGACTTAAATACATTAATAATTAATAAGGTAGTGCTTAGCGTCCACTGAAGTCAATGAGACTTAAGTATATGAAAAATCAGTTTGCTGAATTAAGGTGAAAACAAAATTATGTTGGTCAGCTGTGAAGCCACGTGTGAACTAGTTGATAGGGAATGAGTTCACTTAACGTGTACAGGAAATAAAAATTGACCTTGAAATCACTGATTTCTGGAGAAAAAAAAGTGTAAAGCTCTTAAAAATTGAGCCTTTGAATGTTAGAAAGGTATGACGTATTTATAGCAATGCATATAATTTTTGTAAAATGTTCAGAGTTATTTAAAAGGCAATGAAAATGTGTCTGCTTTTCTGATGGAGCATAGTTTCTTGGAGGCAAGGTCAATCCTATAACATCACTGATCAGAAAAATATTAAGTAATCCCCTGTAGTTAGCAGAAACTTGGCGCATAATTGCTAATTCTCCACAAGCAGAGCCCTTCTCGTTTTTCTAATTCGGGTTTTCTTCCTCTCTTCCTTCTTTTCATTTTAGCAGCAGTTATATGTCAAGAAGCCTGCCTATTAGCCCCTCACTTTTAACATGTCCAATGGAAGTATAAAACCCAGATAAGCAAACATCAGCAGGAGCAGCAGGCACAGTGCTGCTGTTATAGTGTAAAATGATATCACATTCTGGTAACTCTGATTCTGAAACTGTTTAAAATGAAAACACTTTTCTTCAAATCATACTGTGCTTTCATGTGTGAAGATGGTGCTGGGAGGCGGGCTGGCTCTAAATATAGCACTGCAGCTCCTTTTAAGGCTTTTTATGAGAAGCAGAGGACAGAGGTCCACTCTAAATAACAGGCAAGGGGAAGCCTGCCTGGGTAGAATATAATAATGCTCTGTAATAGGAGATTGATAGATCACTAAACATCGCGCTGCGATGTCAGGAAGAAATGAATAGCGTGTTATTTGGGAATTCCTCCTGCCTTCTCCAGCACATCAGGAAGCCAAGAGGCAGTAAAGCATTCAGCTGAGCCTGGAAATGTGACCGCTCTAAACCAACAGTTTCATCACAAGACGTTTATTGGGGTCACACGTGAATCTTGCCCACTTTGGCCTTTCTCTGGAGGCATTATTGCCGTCTCTGGGTTTTGTAGGATTTACCATTTATCTTAAAATCAGATTTTATCCAGTGTAGGCAACTGACATTAGCTGGCCACTGTATTTGCCCAGGAATAATTAGCGCTACTAAGCCAGACATCACAAAAATCTCTCCTTTCACATGCAAGCACCTCCTTCCCTACCCTTTTTGTTTGTTTTCTAAATATAGGTTCCCCATCTGTTCGTTTTTATATGACAATCTGCCTTGTTTCTATTTTATTCTTTACAGCGTAGTCATAGTTGACACCAACAGAAATGCACTTAGATGGGAAGAAGAGGTTTGAAAGGCAAGTCTAGACCCTGCAAGACGGGGCACACCAGGAGGGTCTTGGCACAGACCTGGCTGTCCTCGTCCCGTCTGCCAGGCATTAAGACCTTCAGTGAGGAGTGCTGGGGACCTCGCTCCCACTTCCAGTGCTCTCTGACTTAGGTGCAATGAGGTTGCCAATCAGTTTCAAATCAGTTTTATCTCAACATTTTAATGATAAAGCCATTACTGAGTAGGTCGAACACCGTTTTCAGTTGCAGCCATTTTCTGCCACGCTGTCAGTGATGGAGGATGGAGGGGTGGTGGGTAGACGTGCTAGAGCCCACCGCATCACTGACACTTTAAGGGATTCCAAAACTTGTTGTCAGTTCTTTCTTTAATTATTTTCAATATTTCAAGCAGAAGCCCTTATGCATTTTTCTTCCTAAAAAGTAATTTATTTCAACTTATTTCTTGCTATCTATTCACCCAGTAAGAGTCTTGATGACCTCCCCTTCTGCGAGTGTGTGGCAGAAACCATGGTTCATCCTGACTCTGGTTCAGCCTCACTCACCATCCTGCCCCACACACTTGTAGCTGGAAATGGGAACATTTGGTGTTTTGACAGAGAAAATGTATTGGTGACAATGAAATGGTCATAAACTTGTTCCAGCTTTTCTGAATTTTTACATTAGGAAATTACAAAGTTAGACCAAAACTTCAAAACTTAATTTTCAGAGTCACCAATGAAATGTGTGTGTTTGCTGATTTTAAATAATTTCAGCTTATATTTTCATTATTTTGATTAAGAAATGTCTTTCAATATACCTTTTCGTTTCAGAGGTAAATGCTTAAGGAAAGCGTAAAACTGCAACAAAATATGTCAGAGTATCAAAGGGTTAAATGAACCATTTTGTTTGACCTGAAATGACTTCTGGATTTCTTGGAACTGCCAGAACATTGAAAAGTCATTTATTTGCACAGCTTTAATTAAGCAACTGCCTCCAGTTATGATTTATGCTGTCATTCAGAAAATTAGACCTTCACACTGTGCTTAATTTTTGCCACAGTCCTTAAGGACAACATTTATGAAGATAAGCTGTGGTTTGGGGTATTCCAGCTTTTAGATGCTGAGCTTGAAATGACTTCAGATTTCCAGAAATGCCTCTGCAAATCAGCCACCGTAAAGGAGATTTGAGCTGGACACTCAAACACCGAGGTAGAATTACTAATCATCTTTTAGAAATCCTGGGCTGATTATTTTTATTGCAGCAAAATACTGTAAATTGTATTTTGGTGAAAAGTGGCAGATATTTAATGCCTTTTACAGCAATGTACATTCCAGTTTCATAACCACCTTTTGTAGCACCACATTAAGTGACAGCACTTTTATTTTGTTGCAGAGTCACATGCGCTGTAGTTGTAATGAAGACTTCCTACATATTCAGAAGACTTCCCATACATCCTTGTTTATTTGCTATATTGCATTAGATGGAGACAAAAGAGTTAGCTCTGCCGTGAACTTTGCTTTTTGTGTATTTATGTTGAAGTCCTTAGGGCTCCTCAGGTACTGAGCATTGACATCAGTACTTGTGTGTAAGGCTATATGTGTATTTTTATATATATATATATATATGTGTGTGTGTGTGTATATATATTTTAAAAAGCATTCAGAAATTGAGAAACAGAAGGCTGGGGTATGTCTAATGGATTGCCATAATAATAGATTCAGATTCATACTCATCATCTGAAAACATCCAGCCAGAAGATGAAATAACTTTACATCAATCAAACTCTAAATGAATATGTTATTAAGGATATTGTACAGTATCAAAATAACTGTGTAAGAGCTGTCTGCATTCAATACCTTTTATGGTTAGCGTAATGTTGTACGATAAGGGTCACTGCCTAAAACAAAACAGAACAAATAGAGAAAAATTAGCCACGCTATCATTTCTCACACATTCCTCTCTGTTGTATTCTTTTTATATTCTATGCTAGATTTTTTCTCTCAAGGAAAAGAATACAACACCCCTTTTACCTGCGTTTCTCAGTAACCAGCAGAGCCTGTGCTCTCTTCAGTGCTAATTTCTCTCTCACGCTTCTAAAGCAAGTTGAAGGCTATAATCATTGCTACAACCAGTCTAGGATTTGTGGGTTTTTCAGGCATGGGCTCTGGTGTACAGCAGTGGTCCCATAGTTATGTTGTGGGAAGCTACCGATACCAAACCTATAGCACTGGTAACTAAACCAAGACTAACACTCCTACCCTAACAATCCCCCTCTCACTGATGGGTGCTGCAGGCTGGCAAGAGAAGGGAATTTTAGGCTCCTGACCAAAAAGCAAATAAAAAATGACGGGAAGAGGACTGAGATGCTGAAGACTCCAGACTGCAGCAGTTCAGAGAAAAATGGTGTGTACAGGTGTCAAGACAGGTGGTAAACCACCAAGGTCAAAGAAAACATGAAGAAATCGTGCTAGAAGCAGATCAGAAAAACAGTCCTAGAGCACAGTGCTCTCGTCCTCTGTCCTGGTTTACTAGCCTCCTTCCAGAATCCCATTTCTACTTCCACAACACTATCTGATGGTCCCGTTTGCGTGACTGTGACATAAAATGATCTGCAGACCAACGACTGGAAGAATAAAAAAGTGGATCCTCTGCTGTTAAAATCAACAGGTAGTATACGTCAGAAATCCTAGTGGACTCAGGATAATGCAGTTTAAGCAACAAGATGTAGAGAACACACAGTTCTTTGAAAAAAAAAAAGAAAGAAAAAGCTCTGTACGATAATGACATCTGAGATAGAAAGAGCACAGTCCTCTCTAAATAGCTTCTCCAACTATCTCAAGTTTAAAAACATTTTCCAAATACTGCGATACAGACATCAGAGGCCAGGAAGGACCATATGCAGCAGCTAATGTGATCTATTGTACCAACCAAGCCATAGCATCTGGAATTAGAGCACCTCATCTGGAAAGCACACAATTACGTGTCGAGAACCGCTAGTTAGCTAGTTGTTAATGCACTGCATGTTTATTATGTGCACTTTATATTATTCTGGTTTCTTAATTAAAATGTTATGTGGTACCAATTCAAATGCTGTACAGACATCCATTACAACAACACTATTACCTTTATCAACCAAGCTCATAATCTCATTAAAAGAAGACGTCAATTTGGTTTGACAGGATCTATTACCAGTACACCCTACTTGATTGGCATTATTTATATTACTCTTCCTCAATTTATTAATTGAGTCCCTTATCAGCTGTCCCGTTATTTTTCCTGGCACCACTGGCAGTCCGTTAGCCCTGTGCTGCCTGTGCCGTGCCGTGTGCCCATTGCATGCCTGCACAACCCAAGCCGTACCAGTCCTGAGGGAGCACCGAGGGTCCAGAGAGCCCCGTGGCCAAATATTTTAAAATATTTTTATTTATTTGGAGGTTCTGGCTTTTAAAGACCAGGCTTAGTAGCATCTTTCTAATATACTCCATGAGTTAATACTCAAAAGAGAAGTGCTTCATCTTCCTATGGTATGGCTTCCTCCCACAGTTATTGGGTTTTCCTGCCTTTTATGCTTGAAAAAGTTTCCATTTCCATCTCAAAATACACTAATCCCATAACTAGAATTATTTTTATTCATAATGTTCATTAGAAAAGCCATTTGTACTGTTCTCACTCCTGCTCGATACTGATTTTTCTTCTGTCCTTCGCTTCCCTTAATATTATTCTGGATTTCTACCCCTCATACATATTCATTACTGTTCACTTTCCCTTTATTCCATTTGCTTTTCATACAAATGTCTGCAGTTTTCCTGTAGGTCAGTTGCAGTTTCTTTGGCTGATATTTCTTTAGGCAGTATAGCCTTCTTTCTTGATCATACCATACGGTGGCCTTTTGAAGGACTTCAGGATGTTTTTATAAAATTGATCATAACTGTTTTCAGAATTTTAATGATTTGTTTACATTATGAAGTCTGGACTTCATTTTAATAACATTTGTTATTGCAAGCAGGCTGTGATCACTTGAATCTAAGCTAGCACCAAGCAGGCTGTGATCACTTGAATCTAAGCTAGCTAGGTGTTGTTATAAATTTCTCCTTAATTGATAAATGAGGCCTGTTACAAACTTTCCCTGTATTACTTGGAAAACTCCCTCTTCTGCTCAGGGGTACTAGAATTGCCCAGAATTGTACCTGGAGATTTCCAAATTATGTCCCTCAGACCGAAGTTCCTCAGCAGAAGACACTTGTGATTTGGTATCTGTGGTCTCTCAGGCCATAATTTTTTTCAGAGTCATTAGTGACTTCAGAAAATAACAATTCCAGACTCTTCTGCTTTCTGTCCTCTGTTTCCATCGAGACATCTCAGCGACTTCCAATTCTGCCGCCTTCTTTCCTCCATCTCTGAATCACCTCTTGCTGGTAAACAGACCAAACACACCCGTAGATTGTGGATTATTTGTTTTTAAGACTTACCTCAGTTTAGGGGGGACATTTTGTGTCATTGTCTTGATGAAGTCTGCATACCTTTGAAACCATTCTTCTCCTCGATTATTGCAAAATCCCTATCAGGAACCCCGTGATCCCTCCCGGGTTTTCGGTTGTTCCCCCAGCAGCTCCACAGCTGTCTGGCTTTGAGCTTACACCTGCGCCAGGGTGAGAGCAGTTCGCATCCTCTTGCACAGATGGACTTGAAATAGCAGAAAATTAGGAATTGGAAGTAAAATAAATGCTGTATTTTTATTAGAAAAAAATAGGGTTGTATGTTGATTTCTAAGATTTTGTACTGCATCCCATTTTATTGCATTTTTTATTTCCTGTTAATGTGGAGTTTAACATGTCAAATTCTAAGTAGTAATAACAATACGTTAACTAGGAAATAAATATAAATAAAACATGATGCCACTCTGATTATCCTTTAGGTACTATCAGAAGTAATAAAGCACTTGACAGAAAACTTTGAAGGTGTCTTTTCTCCTCCCCCTCCAAAGAGTCCGGGCAGTTTCACCTTGGATATTTGACCTTGTTTCTTGCTTTTAAAGAGTGACATTTCATTAAAACTGCCCTTGCTGGAGTAATTGTTGTTGGGGATAAAGACGACTGCAAACTCTGAGGTATTGAATTGGTAAAAGCAATACAAATTCTTCAGTGTCAGTATATATCATGTTTAAAATGTGATATGCAATCTAATTTTCTATCATTTAGGAGCATGTAAGGGGGTTTTGCTGGTTGAATTAACACACAAGATGGTATAAGAAGCATTTCAATTAAACTCATAGTCAAATAGATATGAAGAAAATTCTACCTTTATTTGAAATGCTGTGCATAAAATTATTCAGGCATCACACTGAGGAAGGAGAATTCAGCGAGTATGAAATCGGCCCAACGTTTCCTCCATGAATGGATGTCTCTTCCTCTTCATAGTATGCAGTTGTTTCACAGTGACATTTAATAATGTACGTGAATAATTGCTTGAGTTTACTGCTCATTACTTCTTTAAAAACCCAGGAAAATTGTAATAGCACTTTGATTTTTTTTTAATAAGAAAATAATTTTCACTATAAAGGTTGAAACAAAATAAGCGATCTTTACTTATAATTTGATAATGTCATTGCTGTTTCTCTGCTGTATTTAAATTCCTAAAATTATCATTTCAATTGCATTTGTGCAGACTCTGAAAAAAGGGACTTAAAAGGCAAGTTATTAATTTTTCTAAGCAAAGTGTTTTAAAACAATTCCTTGCAATCCATACTGCAGTAGCTGCAGATCTACTAAGACAAGCAGTGTCCACCCTGCACTTCAGCCACATCAGGTGGGAAGAGTTTTTAAGGGTCCCCCACAGGAGTCACGACCCAGTTTTCAGCCTTTTGGGTGTGTGCACAGTGCCAGGGCTTGGTCCGGCGCCGGCAAGACGGGGCTGGGGCCGAGCCGAGCCCGGGGCTCTGGTGGTGACGCCGGCCGTGGTGTCGGCTTAGGTTTAACTGGGCAGCGTGCTCTTCGGAGCTGCCAACGGTGCCGGGAAATGCCTTTCCGTCTGCAGCAGTTTTGCCAGGAGCATGCAGCAGGAATAGGAAGAGGCAAGGCTCTCACATCCTCAGACATCCAGAGAGGACCGGAGGGAGAATCACTGCGACAGATACGCGTCTTCTAAAGGCGAGGCAGGAGGATGCATTAGCTTAGTCCTACTGGATGGCTGCTGTGTTACTTCTCGCTCATCTTGGCAGAGCAAAAAAGGTTGAGTTACTTTGACTCAAGACTGTGAAGAAGTATTTTACATAGTATTCTGCAGCATACAACTTTGATTACATCAGAGCAGATATTTTGCAGACTCTAGTATCCGTGGTGAGGTGACCTCCACAAAATTTCTGAACTCTTAATACCTTGCAGGTAACCGTGTGCCTAGAGCTCATGAGCAAAACTGAACCAACTTAATTTAAGTCAACTGAGAGCTGTGAGCATCATGGTCGTCCCAGGCACAACGCAAGCCAGCCACAAGTGTGTTTATCCTGATCCATGCCTTGGTTTTCCAGCCTGTGGTGAGTCCCATGCTGCTGCAATTTCCCACTGCTGCCCATCTCCTGCTGGCGTCTTCAGAATTAGCTGAGTAAATTTATATGAGCAGTAATTGCTCCTTTCACTACCATGTGGGCATCTCCAGGCTCTGGAGATAAGTAGACTTCCAGAGGAGAATGCCAAACATAGGTATTAATAATAATGTTGTATTTGATGGGTTTTCCTTAATTTGCAATGAAGCAAAATATGGTGGAGAAACAATTGATTCTGTATTTGTGTTTTGGCGTTCCAGAGAAAACTAGAAAGTTGGTTTTGGGTTAGCACTAAGAGTTTATGTGAAAACATATTTTAATTGGAATTATCTAAATAATTGGCTATTATTTGATTTTTAATGAGCTTCTTCATTTATTACCTTAATTTATAAGTGGGTTTAAAATAAAGGGTTTTGTTGTTGTATTATTATTATTTTTCTTATTGTTTGGAAATGTATTTTTTAATTTCTCTGTATGTTACCCCAGACTGGGATTAACTACTAATTTGACTGGGAAACTGTGCTCTAGTTCTTGGCACACTTGTCTCTTTTGCCTGAGCCAAATTTTGGGGACCACCCTGTCACAGCTGCCAGGCTCCTGGGGCTGGACAACAAGAGATTTCAGGATGCTGATTCCACATTACTGGAGGTGGATATACAGGTTGTTTGTTCATATGGTGCATCTACTTTGATGTCTGTGGTGGGCAGCAGAGGCTCTACTCTTTCCTTTTTGGAAAGATCGTTCAAGCACAGATCCATGATCTATTTTTGAATTGGCCTCTTCTTGCAAATCCTACCTTGAGTAATGAGACACTGTGAAGAGCTGTGTAGACTCTTTTTCCAGAAGGTTCACTAAGAAAATACACACAAGTTCTCATGAGGACTCTCACTCTTAGTATGACAAAAAATAATTTTTAATTATTTCTATTTTGAGGAGTACTTGTGCTAAAAAGCAAGAAGCTGTAGCATTGCATTGGCTTCGGACGGATTTACCCTATAAAGACATCTGCTCTATCCTCTTTGAAATGCATAGCCATAAAGCAGGTAAGCTCTCAAGGTCATGAATTATGAACTCTATAGGATTACAAAGATTTTTCACCAAATTAAGGACAGGGCACAAATATGCATCTTATTATTAAAAGCAGTGTCTAGTCTACATCATGCATTGGAAACCAAGGCGATAATGCAACACTTCTTCAGAGGAAAGTCCTCCCCTGAAAGCTTCTCCCTTACTGACACCATTATCACTAATAAAAAAATGGTTTTAAAAAATCAAATTCATATACATGCAATATACTGCCTTGTCACCTGATGTAAATTGGTGTAGTGCTCTGTAGTAAAATACAGCTTTACTGATCTTTACCCTCTGGAGAGTAGATTATCGTGGTTATCTAACATTAATTAGTTTTAAAATAGCAAATAGCCCTCTCTGCAACATGCAGAGGTGGATCCTCATCTTTTCAAATGGGCTTGTGATAATTTAACTCTCATGTTACCTGGAGAAACAGAAAAGACTACAGGATCTTACTCCAAAATCACTGTTCGTTATAAATACATGCTTTAAAAGAGAGCTCACTGCGCAGGTGATGTATAGATGCGCAAGTACTGTTAGTTTACACATGATAAAGAAATCATAGGATGGATCTACAGGTTTGTCTTATGGTGTCAGAAATATGCCTCCAGGGGATCCCTCGTAGTCCCTATAACATACATCAAAACATAGAATCTGCACTAATTAAAGTACGGTAAGAGGAGGCACCCTGGGAGTGTGTTTCGGCGCTAGCCCGCTGGAGATGTCTGGTCACCCTTTCAGCACTGACTGGTGACTGTTTGAAAATGTGATGAACACAAAGACAAGCAAGTAACACGGTTATGAAAGAAAATTATTGAACAAACAGTTCTCTAATTGATTTTTCTTAATCATTGTTTGATTCTGCCTTCTTGCATGAGGAGGACCCCCAGAAGGCCATTGCCTGCTTGGGATGAGCATCCCTCCAGAAGGTAAGAAAGATGTAGCAGCATAAAGCCTGTCTTACATCTCATACCCGGGCTTTAATAGGAAATTAAATAGGCTCCTCTATAATGTACAAGGATTAAGATACTGATAAGAATTTAAACCAACACATTTCCACAGCTATTACTTGATAGATGGTATTTTTTAGTAGGAAAGTTACTTTCCACTAGAGGGGAATGCTTCTCCCTGGGTGTCCAGTAGAAATGGGGAGCCAGCACTCTTCTCCAGCAAGGGAGATGTCCATTCTCCCCACCCAGGTCACAGCTCTTTTCTCCACATTTCTCTCCAGGGACGGCACCTCCACAACGCCTTTCTCCTGCAATGCTTTTTTTTTTTTTTTTTTTTTTTTCCATTTTCTTCCCACTGAAGTAATTTCAAATAGGAAGATGTTGTATGGTGGGTCTGCAAACAGAAGAGTCCTAATGGGCAGATTGATGGAAAACACTGTGCTTAGTCCCTGAGAGCAGATCCTTACTTTTATTTCTTGAAAAGCAATCACAGAGGAGACAGTGCTCTGGCTGTGCGTAAGAGCAGGTTTGTCTTTCATACATCTATTCACTAGTGAGCGGGAAAGAGTCTCTCAACACAAATATTATTCACTTCTAACTTCTTTTTAAGCTTAAAGTTGTTCGGTAATGAAAGGAGAGAGCAATCTAATCAAAGCGATACTTGCTATGTTGTTAAGAGAGAACAGTTTCACAATTCACAGACTCAATCATTTTCCAATCACAATTAACGTCATGTTAGCTAAAGAATCACAAGTGAAAAATAAAGGGATGTGCACTCTAAGCAACAGAAATGTGGTGAAGGCTGAAATACTGCTCATTTCCAAAGCCTCCTGAGCTCAGACTACCATATAATCAAAATCCTTCTCTTGGAAAATTGAAGAAACCAGATAGATACCCTTAAAATCTGCAGGATTCTCCAAACTAGAAGGAGAGAACAGAAGCTTGCTGTCAGAGGGCAGAAACAAGTAATACTTAAATCTAGGGAAAATTTTTTTGGTGGCTGTACCAAACTTTCAAGTGAAAAAGAAAAAAAAAAAACCTAAACCCCCTTTCCATAGTAGTACCAGCCGGGAAAGGCAACTTTCACAGGGGTCGTTGCCATCGCAGCCTTGTGGGAGCACTCCTGGAGTTGGAGGTCTTTCCTGACGCTGCCGGCTGGCTGCGGGCAGGGAGGGGACAGGCAGGACCCTTGGAAAATGGAAGCCCGGCTGCTTGGCCTCCTGACCAGACTGTCCTGCTGTCCTCCGCTCCGGCCCCATCAGGGCAGAGGTGCTTTGCTGGGACCTGAGCTGACTGCTGAAGTGGTGCTTGCTGATTTCCAGAAGCATCCCTGGACATCTGAATGAGACATCGTCAAAGGGTACTTTATTAAACTTTGAAAAATACAGAATTTATGGTGAGGTTGACTAGCCTGGTACACTTTTATCCTTCTGATAATTGTAACTGCACCATGTTCTGGGTGTATTTGACAACAGAGGGAATCTGGATGTCGTGTGCAATCATGCTTACCCATTTTCTCAGAGATTAAATCAAGCCAGTGGATTATAGTTTGCAGATAGCAGTGTCAGCTGGTGACCCTCTGTATCTGTTGCTCTGCAGAAAGAAAACATTGGGAGTACCTCTTCCCCAGGAAGTTTAAAGATCTAAACTGAAACATGACTCCAAAAGTGTATGTGACATTAAAAGGAAGAAAGGCAAAGAGTTAGTTAACGGGAAACAAACATGAAGTGATGTGGTCGTGTTTGTCAGCTGCTGTTATAACCCTATCACTCATGGTTTTCCCATATAAAATCATTTCAAATTGAAATTAAACCTTCCGAGCCCTCCAGTTATCCCAACTGACAGCCTGCAGCAATCGCTGGTTGGCTCATATTGTCAGTTCATCAGCAGCTGTCACTTTTTGTAGGTAGAAGGATTTAAAGGATAAGGGAAGAATTATCTCTTGACATAAGTCTCAGGTGTTTGAAGGAAACAAGCAGTTTATAGATCCATCAGGGCATGGGGGACCAGTTACACCCTAACCTGAGCCTTTGAGACTGTGAACCCTGCACACTGCCTTGTGCTCTGTCCCAGCAGTAAGGGGACCACCTGCAATGGCTAGAAAGGATCTCCTGAATAACGTAAGAAGACAGAATATTATCGGAAAAAATAAAGCCAAGCCTACCAATGGGTGGAAATTTACATCAGATATCATCTGCTGATATAAGAAATGCAGAGTTTGCCCAAATTATTTTAACTAGTAGTTATATTGAAAACAAAATAATTGCTTGACAGTCTCATTATTTGTCAAGGAAAAACATATAACGAGTGGGAGGTGCTATGAACAGCTCCGGCACGAGCCATCCAACAGTGAGAGCATCATGTTTACGTGTCAAAGAAGCTTTGAATATGTCTATTGCCAAAGACAAGTGTCAGCCCGCTCGGGGCTCGCCCACTCAGGGAATGACCGCCCCAGCCCCCTCACCACAACCACCAGGACCCTGCAGTCTGCTGTTGGGGTGTTCCTTCCCCCCGGAGCGAGCAGAGGCCGTGGGAGGCAGACACGCACGGCATGGGCCGATCTGCATCACCCTGGCTAGGGGCCCACGGAGAGCCCTGGCTGAACCCCCCCGTCCCCAAGTGCCCCCAGGACAGGGACGGGAGCCGCTCGCCATTGGCAGCGGGACACGATGCCCATCTCCCTGCAGCCGCAGGGACCCCCATCACCGACTAGGGTGGGAAGGGGCAAAGGAAATCCGAAATCCAGCATCCGTGTGAACAGTATCTTGTCAAAACTTGGGAAACTACTCAATGGAACAAACTCATTTTGTCCCCAAACCCACAAATAATTCACCCTAAATTAAAAGCTATAAATGGACCTTCCTTGAGAAATACACTGATCTCAATTCCTCTAAGTGAATAAGAAAGGTTAAATGTCCTATCAAAAGAGTATAAACTGAAATCCGTAAGACAGAGTTAAAGAATGTGCATAACAAGTCCATTTAGGGAATTAAATGGGATGTGTATTGTCTCCCTCTAGAAGCACTTGTCTGTAGAAGGGGCCTGCTGAAGCTGTACAAGAAGAAAATAAAAGCCAAGAATTCAAGCAATCAACTTACAGTTTTGAAGCGTCACAAGAAGGAAGGAGCTCTTGACTCCACAGTCAGTTAAAAGTCTTGGGAAGAAAGTCATCCCCGAAAAAACAAGCCCCAGGCAAAAGGTCCCAAATGAGCATCTGTATCTTCTGCCAGACTGTCAAAGGCAGATGAAGTGAGGTGTCAGCCATGGATGTTGAACTGACAGATGTCCCCCCAGCAGACCAGCACCTTCGGACAAGCTCTCCAGCAGTGTATGGACACAGGGAGGGGAGGTTCTGTGTGGGACACGCTGTCTGGAGCATGGTCAAATGCCTCGGATCCCAAAGTGCTTCTGATGCCTGGTGAAGGCTTGGGCACAGCAAGAAACTTCTGCCCTTCATTTCAGAAATATTTTTCCTTCTGCTTTTCAAAACACCCAACTAAAAGTTGCTTGGGGCAGCTGCCTTCTTTCTGACAAGATGTAGTTAGCACTCTGGATTTGCACTAATTGCAACATTTCTCTTATATCAACCCAGGTTCAAATCCAAAACTTAACTGTCATAAGAGAAAGTAAATTTATACCATTATTTTCACTTTTTAAGCAAATGGGAAACAAAATAGAAACTGTATTCCCAATAATATACTAAAAGAAATAACTTGTTACTCTTTGCTCAGTTACTTGAAGGATGATAAATTTACTGTAGTTATTAAAAAAAATGGTAGGTCCTTATAAATTACAGTGTGGACTTTTGGAGGAAAAAAAACCCAACCAAAAGCCCCCCCAAAACCCCACTCCTGTGTTATTGCTTCCCCTGAGTATACTTTGGGACAATTGCTTACAGACTGGCAGTGCTGAGCTCCCCGGTGCGAGAGAGACATGGACACACTGCAGAGAGTCCAGCGAGGGGCCACCAAGATGCTGAAGGGACGGGAGCATCTCTCCCGCGAGGAGAGGCTGGGAGAGCTGGGACTGCTCAGCCCGGAGCAGAGCAGGCTCAGGGGGATCTCATCCATGTGGATAAACACCTGCGGGGAGGGTGCCGAGAGGACGGAGCCAGGCTCTTCCAGTGGTGCCCAGTGCCAGGACCAGAGGCCACGGGCACACACTGACATGCGGGAGGGTTCCTCTGGACATCGGGAGACACGTTCTCACGGTGAGGGTGACTGAGTACCACCAGGGAGGTGGTGGAGTCTCCATCCTTGGAGATAACTCGGAACCCCTCTGGACACGGTCCTGGGCCACCAGCTCTGGGTGGCCCTGCCTGAGCAGGGGGTTGGACCAGGTGACGTCCAGAGAGGTCCCTTCCAACCTCAACCAGTCTGTGATTCAGTGATCGTGTGATTTTTGGTTATAGACCTTGCCTACATTAAAAATGAAATGTATCTTTTGTCAATAGGCTGTTGACTAAAGGGCTTTTTGTTCTTGATGAGTTAGTAATCTTAGTGATTGATTAAGAAAACCGGCTCAAGGAACAGAAATCGAAAGTGAGCAAAGGTTGATCTGCAAATATAATGGTGAAATGGTCACGATAACATAATATAAATTAGGCACCACAGAAATTTCATAAGGTCAGTGTTCTTTCCTGCCTATGCAAGGCAGCAGTGTCCAGGACAGTACTCTGCTAGGGGGAAAATGCAGACAGAGCACTGAAAGCCGGTAAATAATAATGCTAATAATAAAGCCAAGAAGCACTATACAAGGCATTTAAGATACACTTTTTCTTGGCAGCTGCCCAGTAAAAACAAATTACAGGGTAAGGATTGGCAGCAGCAAGCTGCAAGAAGCCAGAACACCCCACCTGAAGTCAGAGCATCCCCCCACGGTGACACCTCCCGCCTGGGACCAGTCGCCGCACGCTGCTGCGCTCTCCGGAGAGATGGACGCGGGTGTGCAACAGGCGGGGTGAACCGAAGTACGGCAAGGCTGAGGCAGGCTGCGGCAGGAGGCTTTGGACGTGGCACAACCAGCCTTTGAAGGACCATGCTCTGTCGGGGCTGCCAGGACACTCGGCCGTCCCCCACGGCGCTGGCAGAGCATGCGCGGAGCCTGCCTTCCCCTCGCCTGTTGGTGCGGTGGCATCTCCAGTCCTTTCATAGATAGCTCCCAGTGCAGATGCAAAAGGCAGACTGGGGTCTCTGGGTCTTTTCCCCCCAAATGCTCGCCCTCCAATGGCTCACAGCATCCATCGCCTCTTTTTCCCCCAGCTGAAGCCAATGTCAGTGGGGAGCTGGGGGACGAGGGCTGGTGCTGCCCCGCGGCCGGAGCCGGGAGACCCAGACATGACTGGTGTGTTAGTGCAGAGGTCTTCACAAATCCACCCTCAGGTAAAACATGCCTTGTTTGGTCCTGGAGTTTTACAAAAAAAACAGGAAATCAAACAGGATTCTCAGGCCCTTCCCGGAGATGGGATTTCATTTTGTCAGCAATGGAGACAGCCTCTCTTCTATGGCTTCCAATACTTGCCTCTCTTCCCTCTGCAATATTCTTTTTACTTGAAATAATAATAATTTGGTATTTGCCATCACTCACTAAAAATGTAACTCAGTTGTTATGTAGCACGCATTCAGTTCTTCGTGTTACCTGGTAATTTTGCCATTTGCTTTAAAAGAGCGGATCGTTTTTCCCAGTTTTAATTTTGAAGCTCTACTTCTCCCTTCTGACTGCACATCAGGTGAACGCAAGCTTGTTCGTGTGCAAGCGCAAAGAAAGCTGAGCCCTTGGTGCATGGCCACGTCCGTGTCCTCCGTGTTTGTTCTCTGCAGCTCTCTCGGCATTGCCCGGGTGCCGCTGCCTGACTCTGCCTCCCTCTTCTCCCCCCCGGGTGGACGTACACAGCCCGAGGAGGTGTACGAGAGCTCTCTCAAGCCTGAGTCAATATTTGCCAAACAGGAGGAAATTCCTGCGGACGCTGGGCGCAGGCGTGGGGTGGGCTGGGGCTGCCCCTCGCTGCCGCCGCGGGCAGGGGAGGCGAGAGGGATGGAGGGAGGGCTGGGGGCACCCGTGGTGGGGGGAGCTGGGGGCTGCCTGCTCCGGCCCCCCCAGGCAGCACCCTGGCCCCTCGCCCGCTGCTCCGGTCACTGGTCACCGGTCTGCGTCCACACCGGCAGCGGCTGCTCCCGTGGGCATTGTCCTGTGCACAAACAAAGGAATCTCAGTATCAAAAGTTTCTTTACATTGGAACCGGGGGTCTTTTTCTCTTTGCAGGTACAACGCCCTGGGGCGAGGGACAGGCGAGTCAGAGCCCCTGTCTTTAAGGGAAGGTGTGACGGGGGGGAAAATCACACCTGCGTCGAGAACAGATAGTGGAGACATCAGTAGCTGTAGCCACGAAAACACCTTGAGAGGTGAGGAAGAGAGGAAGAGGAAGAGAAAATTTATTTCTCAGGGTGCTCTATTGGGGAAGCGGTAATATATTTTCTCATAGCGGTGCAATTTTACAAAAAGACACACTTTTTTTTTTCTTCCTCACTGTGCTAGCCATACCACATTTCAAATGCATGTCTTACTGCCTGTCATTTATACCTCATCACCTCTTTTAAAGCATACTGATCCAAGTGCTCATCCTCCATGCAGGAGACACCAGGACATTCACCTCAGCTCTCTTCCTTCACCAGGCGTGTGGGGCTGCAGGAGACCATGTTTGTGGCACTTAACACCCTCTTCCATCATGATGCCTGTGTGCAGTAATTATTAGCAGATGCTTCAGTTTACTTCATAATAGGAGGCTTTGTTCTCACTCCTCATTCATTTCTTTCTTAACTGTGAAAACCTGAAAGTTGCGTCAACTTGAAAAATATGTTTAAGGGCCATAACAGCATATAAATATATTGGAAGGGCATAAACATGAAGGATGAGAGAGATTCGTTTACATTGGTACAAGAGAGAAATTACTAGTTGTAACAGGGTGAAATTAGTAGAGAATATATTTTCAGGCCAATGGTCAGCCTATAGTGCCTCCAGCAAAGGGAAGCAGGGGAAGCCCTGGCATTAGAGACCTTTAAAACAAACTGAGGTAAATGTGTCATGGACAGCTGGACTTTAGACATCATCACCTCCGGTGTGATCTCGTCTTCCATTGCAGGATCCGCGGTGGTTCCTCAGTCACAACAGCTGGCTTATACGTATGACATATCTGAGTAGTCACCCACCCCAAACGAGGAACGGTTTGGATCTGGGAGAGAATGATGTGAGGCTGCCAGTGACAGAGGACAGGAGAAGGGAGCTGTTATGAGAGGGGCTGGAGGTCAGCAGTAGAAGGTGATGGAGACGTGGTCCAGGGACACTGGCAACATGCTGCAAGAAAACGCTGAACGTCTGGATCATTCAAATAAATCCCCTGGCCTATTAGGCTCCAGCCAAACATGACAAATGGAGTCTATGAGATTATACTAAAAATGCAGGACATGAAATGCAGCAGCAAATTCCATTATTTTCCCCCATGCTGATGTAGAAAAAATAAGCAGCCAATGGGAAACTCTACATGGCGAAATCTCCATGCCACTCAGGTACTAAAGCGAGCACATGAGACCACGTCCCCTCCTGAACACTGAATCAAACTGAATTACCTGGGAGCAGGAGAATGTGTAGGCACCGAAGTTGTGGTGAGGAACGCACGACTTCTGGGAGAAGCCTCTGTCCCCGCGGCATTGCGTGCCCCGATGCAGAGGATGCTGCTCTGCTCCAGTCCGGTCACTCAGGTCTCATGAGGACCAGAGCATCCCTCCTTGCACTTGCCACTGTCCCTGGGAGATGGCTGTGTGGCCTTCTCTTGGTCAGCCTGATGATCATGGCGATATAATTAACATGTCCTTATCGAACTGATCAATCCAGTTGATGTCATTAGTATATATGAATTTCCTCATAAAACTACTGTCAAAGATTTTTAAAGTGGGGCGATCGTTGGATATTTTTTTCCAGAATAGCTGTAATCAAGTGACAAAAACATGGCTACTTGAAGACTCAGTTGGATAATTTACTTTTCCTTTATTCTTTGGAAGCTCCACTGATTTTTCCAGATGTGGTGACAGTTTGTACATGGTAGATCTGGATCGTGGGTCAGTTAATTCCAGGGCAAGGCAGAGCCTGCCTTCCTCAGCCCGATGCCGGGGAGCAGCACCCAGCTGAACGCCTGCCGGCTCTCCCACCTTTAAACCAGGAGCTGGGGGATGCTGGGGGATGCAGGGACAGACAGTGGTCCTCTCTCACCCTCAGTTTCTAGTCAGTTTGATGCAGTCGGCTGCACCTTGGGAAAAAATTCGCAGCAAACAGTGATGTCTTCCACAGCTGTTTGCACAGGTCTCTGCCTCTTTCTCATAAATTTGACTTGTTCCACAGTCTTTACCAGCATTTATGGGACTATCAAAATCTCAAGGCCTCTGAGGTACCTTATATATAGTGGGACGAGTAGGAACAGAACATACGTCTTTATTTCAGGCTTTCTGAAAACCAAGACAGACATCATATTCTGAAGTATTTTCAGGACACTTTTTTCCTTTGTGCGTTTTAGATAACTATTACTATTTTCAAAACAGCTGGGCATCAAAAACAGCAAGCTGCTGTTGACAAGGAGGTCTGGTCCTCCAGCATCTCTCAAACCCTGCTCGCTGCAGGAGACACAGACCTGTCCAAACACAGCAGGTGTGTGAGAAAGGTCAGACTCCACTTCTGCTAGCCAAATCTCTGCTCTTTTCCACCTCTTCAGCCCAGATGCGTGCATATCACTCCCCTTTCTTACATGGCATAAGGTACGCTTTGAGGTTGCTGAGAGCTAGTAAAATCCATTGCCAGGTGTGATTTGTATTCTGTAAACCGAGAGGGCACATTTTCCCAAATCAATGAGGTTCTGAGAACTCAAAGTTCAAGCCATTAATTAAGTTAGGAAGCTACATAATGGCACAAATGCCTTAATGGAAAGCTGGGGATCAATTCCCAGTATCAGCCCGACTCCGACGAGCGCTTCTGCCGAGACCGGTGCTGGGGCAGCTCCTCGTCGGGCGATGGGGAGCTGCAGCCTCCCGCGGCCGACAGCCGAAGGCCCCGCAGCGCAGTCATCCTCCGCGGCAAATTTCCAACCCCTGCTCCCATTGCACGCACGTGCTCATCTTCCTTCTGTAGATATAACAACCAGTTGCATGGTTGTGTTTCCGTTTGTGCTGGGCATACGAGAACGCATGTTAAAATACGGAAAAACGGGGTTTGAAGTTGCAAGTTCTAGTACTTTGGAGACTATTGCCTTTCCTTGATTATAATACAGTGACATATATCAGTGCAGAGGAGTGTTTTCATGTGCACATAGTGTTCCTAAAATGTATTTAACAGGAACACAGCATACATTTTAAAAGACTACATTCCCCTTGTGGGGATAGTGTGACTCTGAGAAAAGAAGAAAAAAAACATTATCAACATTTCCACTAGAAAAAATAACAGAAAAAAAAAAAAATCCTGGAGGAACTGTTGACTTTCTTTTCAAACAAAAAATGTTTTAAAGGCATTTCAGGTTAATAAACACTGTCTACTATTTCATCTAGAAGTCAGACCCTTAGTAAACAAACTCTTGATTGAAATTTTACAACCCACCTTTATCAATAAACCTTATATACCACTTGAACAGCAAAAACCACAGGCCAAACCCTGAAAAAAGCTTGCTTATACTGGTAACTTCTATTTAAAGATATCAGACATAATATTTTAAAAGAATTTTTTATTATTTAAGCAGCCGCAAGATTTTGAAGATCATATTGAAATGACATCGTGTTTACTGGATTGCTGGAATTAATTCACTTATTGTGAATATCTTACCACCCCAGGATGACTTGTGCACAGTGCTGGTATTGCTCTGCTGCCCGATGTGCTCTCCTGAGGTGTACACAAGACTTTTCTTAAAATATTAGGCTTAGTGAGACACCCCTCATCTGAGCAGACCTGGGCAAGGTTGTTGGGCAGGCTGAGCAGTCCCTGCCTCCAGCTCTGCCCAGCAATTGCCTGCCCAACGGAGCAGATTTATGGTGGATTGGGTCAGTAAAGACCCAAAGCAACCCTTAACTGATTTCAGACACTGCCAATGTAAACACTTTAGTTGGAGGAATGCCCCTTCCTGCTATGAAATTTCTTGGAAACACTTGTTTAAATTAAGTTCGGGGACTGCAGCACGGAGAGATGTGCACTGGGAACCCTTCACCGAATTCCCTTTCCCCGGCACACCGGGGAGTCGGGAGGCCACGGCGTGGGCAGGGTGCAAGCAAGAGGGAGGAGGGTTTGGCTTTTGGTTCGATGCATACAGACTGGAAAAAGGACTTCATTCGTCCTGGCCTGCTTCACCGTCCTTTTTAATTCCAGCAGCAAGTAGGTATGAGTCTATTATTCCTGCTCCCTAGCTGTATACAGGTATGCCTTACGCCGTCCTCGTGGCGTGGTGTCCCTGCCCGTGCATCCCGTAAGGGAGCAGAGCATCTCTACCCCTCTGTTGCAAAGCGTGACCTTCTGCAGGTTTCTCTTTGGTGAACAGCAAGCAGTTCAAAACTGGAAACAGGAATGACCTTTCCTATAAGCATTTATTGAAACCTGAAGAATGTGGTTTCCCTGTTCCCACTTGCATGCCCATTGGATTCCCACTTATCATCAGCAGAATTATTTTAGTAATATTGTAACTTAAAGTAAATTATTTGAGCATATCTTGTTTTCAATCACCCGTGTTTTACTCTAATTAAGGCTAATGTTTTGAGTAGTCACTGACTTTAAAGCAAAATTTGGTTTGGACTTAATAAATGATAATTCACATAATATCTGTGCAAGATCTAGGTTTTCTGTTTCAATGAATTAATTTTCCATCGTCAAATTTGAATTAAAAGAAATCAACATTTCTAACACATTTTAAAGTCATTTTGAATTAATAAAAATATTTTGCTTTCATGAAATTGAAATGTCATGATGTTAATCTTCAAAAGTCTTAATTTTTTTAAGTGTAAGCACTAATGACTCCATTTGGACAAGCTCTTTGGAAACTGAAGATCAAAAACGTTCCATTAAAACTGTTGAAATGAAATATGTCAACTCTACTGAAATACTTGATTTCAGTGTTTTAAAAACAAAATTTTATTGAACTTTATTTGATGTTTTAAAACGAACCTGATTTAAATGACAATAGAATTTTTCACTGAAAAATCATTTGACTTGGAAATGTAACTAACATACAGAAAATAATCAGCTGAAAGCTTTGAAGTACCTGAATCTTCTGAATTAGCTGCAGCTGAGGCATAAACAGAGCCTTGCATCTGTCAGCACTTCAGAGGACTTAGAGGCTGCATAGAGAAAAATAAGTGATGTCTATCTAAGGAACGGGGCTCTTCCTAACAGTCAAAAGGAATGAGAGAGAATTGCCATGCTAATTAAACTCCTGTCCTTGCCATTAGTGCAGAGACTTAAACAATCCTCTTTGGAAGGGCTACAACCCCACCACACCAGGATTTTACTTCTTCCCAGCTTTGGTGGAAGGGAGTTCTGAAGAAGAGTTGCCCTTGAGTAATATGGGTATCTGCAAAAGAGAAGAAAATTCTCCATAAAATCATGTGTATACTTAAAGTTGGTCTTGTAAAGTATTTGAATACTTTTTATATCCAAAATCTCTTAATTAGTCCCATTATATAGTAGCAGCATTCTGTGGAAAGAATTCAGTCATCCCTAAAATTATTTGCTAAAATAAATGAGAATGAGAAATGACATTATTTGTTAGAATTCTATCTAAAATTGTGCCTTGACATAAGGAGAGCCGAGATACTGGTTTTCTAACATCAACAGCTCCTGGCATATAAATTGCAGCTGTGTGTGTGAACAACAAAACTTTCCAGACAACATATGTATGTACATGTATTAAACATTTGTACTTCTGTCTCTTTAAAAAAAAAAAACCAAACCCAACAGGTTATTTAATGAAGACATTCCATATACTATCTTCTCCACGTGGGATGCCTCAATTTCATTCAATTTTGCACTCCCAAATGTTCTCTAACAGGTGGCGTGTGTAAAAAGAATCTCTGTTTTTCAAATGCAATCTTACTGCATTGCCAAGTGTTTAAAGTTCATATGACAGGTATAATGAAAGGGTTTGTAAGAAAGCCATCACGCAATACTGAAGAGTTCAACATAATTATTGGATGCAGTACTTAAAGCACACTACATATTTGCTTAACAAAAAGTAATTGAGAAATAACATTAGTGCAGTGCCAGGGACGGGGAGGCTTTGTTCAGCATTTCTGTGTGGGCATAATGGGAGTATTAACTAAAGTACCCAATTCATCTCGCCACAAAACCCACAAGTTATGATGACAGTTCACCTGATGAGAGAGACAGAGAGAGGAGAAAAGACGTGATTTAAGTGCCCGCCTGGCCACCGCCTGTGGGCGAGCACAAGCCGGGGTGCAGGCGCGGGGAAGCGGGGTTCGCGCTCCGCCGGTGCCACCAGCTCGGCTGGCACAGCCCGGCATCTACGCGAGCTGCCCAAAGGCAACGTTGCAGATATTTCAACCCGTCCCGGGCCTTCAGGTGAGGTGGTCCTCGGCCGGAGGAGCGGGGTCTGTCGGAGCTCCCTGCGACGGTGGCTGTCCCGCGGCACCAGGGGTCCGGTCGCTGCCGCCCGCCCGGGGACAGGGTCTCCCCCAGGGCTGGGCTGGGGCTGGGTGGGAAGTCCGTCCCCCAAGCCAAGACTTCAGGACGTCTGGGAGGAGGTGTACGCTCCAGGAATATCCCCTCGGGGAGCAAATCCCTTCCCTGCAAGGGAGCATCGTCTCTTTCTAATCCTGGCGTAAGGTTAATCCACGCGCAGGTCGTTTCAGGGCCGTACCCTCCTGGTTGCCGGCAGTGGTATGTTTTCTGCAGCCGCATCGTCTGTTTGCAAAGTCACATAACCTTGACAAAAAGTAAAGAAGAAATTTATTTATCATATTTTGCTTTTAGACAGCTCTGTCCAGGCACAGTGGCACCAATTTTAATTGATTATACTGCAATTTTCCTCAACTTCTCCAGCAAATATGATGCAGCGTCGCACCTCAATCACCTTAGCAGGAACCCGCTCCAAAGACCTTATCATTCCAATTTTTCACACGTTCTGTGTTTGTGTGTGCGCGTTTGGTATTTCACTCTTATCTCATCTCCCAGCCCGCTGCAATAAACCAGTATTTCTTAACAGGAGCCATTTTCAGTCTCAGACCTAATAAAAAAGAAAAGTCTGTATCACAAAAGCAGGCTGTTGGCCCTTCCTTTTTATGATTAAAGATTTTTATTGTTTTACAGATAAAGTAGGCAGAAAGCAAGTATTTTTGCCCATTCTTTTTAGTCACAGACAGTCTGTCACTAATGAGAGGCTTGTGCCAGCACACGCAAGCAGCACATCAAAACATACACAAGGAAAACAATTATTTTTCTCTCATTCAAAAGCCTACCTACCCGAATGCGGGATCCCATAGACGCACACCATTAACTCAGTGACCAGTACACAATCCAGCCTCAAAGGCTCGTTCGGCCACTCCTGCAGCTGGAAAGGAGCATCTGGCTCCACTTTTCTAAAGCATGACATCATTGTTTTTTAGGAAAGCAGGTTAAGTATACGTTCTCCATTGCAATGTGCCATCTCTGCTACTCACAGGCCTGCCACAGAAATGAATGCCAAACTCGGTGGTGATAACTAGCTAAAAGTTACTGTGACTTTGGCATTATTCCTTCCCTCTTCCCTTCTCGTGTTAAGCAAACTAAGGATTACCGATGACCCTACCTGGCAACATTGCCACTTGCTTTGAAGCAAGCCCAGTGTTGCATTCCCCGGGGGATTGAAGACCCTCTGCCACGTGGCAGACAAACATCCCAGCGCTCAGCCCAGCGGTTATCGGGCTGTGCCGGCTCTCCATCCGCTCACCATCGCACACCTCGCAGTGCGCTCCCTCGTCGGAGATCACTGCTGCCTAAAAATCACAGTTTAAAAACATCGCAGGGTACAAGCCTCTGCAATTTATCATTAACTAGATCCTTGCTGGTTCAGCAGTGCTCCCCACACAGCACTTGGGTCACATATTGGTTGCCAAGCAGGCATTTCTAGTTCTTGGAGGTCTCCTTGGAGCTACTGACCCTTGAAGCAGGAAGAGCTGCCCATACTTCAGTTGTGCTATCTTTATGGTACCAAACATTTTCAGCTGAACTCCCAGCAGCATCCAAGATGCACTTACTCCTTCATTGACAATTCATCCAGAGACAAACTGATGGAAAGGTGATTACTAAAAAAAAAAAAAAAAAAAAAAGAAGAGGTGGGGTGGAAAGATAAATACTTATAAGTTCTTTAATCAAACATGTAGAGAGAAAAAAAAGACTAAAAAAGGCAACAATGTTAATAGCATTCATATATGGACTATTCAGTGCTGCTTTAATAGAAAACACAGAAAACACAGTTGACATTTATTTTTGATGTGGTGGTCAGGATTGAGGTTCAATATCAGGAGAAACTGCTGCAGAGTTAGATCCTCTCTTGATGCATTTATTGGGCTATTTTATCTAAAGCTCTCAAGTTTCCATCTTATTCCTTTATCTTGTCTCAGCAATAGCACTGAATATTGATAAGTAACTAAATGTAGGCAGTTTCCCAGGTAACTTCTCCTCACACTGAAAACCCAAATTTGCACTTTTTTGGGTGCCATATGGGTCCAATTACCCATTAACTTACAAGGAAACCGGTTGGATCCAATATTGCATTAAGGTGTACAATATGTGAGCTAAGATTTTTTTCCTACTGGCATTTGCTTCCTGGCATTTAAATTTCCTGTCAATCACAAGACAAGCAAGTTATTTTCACTGTGCCATTGAGACCGAACTGTCATGAAGAAAACATCACAAAAGGCACAAAAACTGTACCTTTTTGATGGTACAACATGATTATCCTGATCTTATATTTTGTTGTGGTTTCTATTGATTATTTTTCTGCCTTTTTTTTTCAGAACAAAGTTCTCGCTTTGATGCTTCTCTTTGATAAAGTTATAAAGCTGTGCCAAAGATTTGAAATCTGTCATGGGACTTCTCTCTTCACAAGAACAAGTTGCAAATGATGTCCCCCATATTTTTAAAAAAAAGCTGTATGCCTCTCAATCAGCAAATATTATTCCATGATACTGTGAATCTGTCATTTTTTCATCTCTGCTTTTGTCTGAATCCTACTGAAATATTAACTGGGTTCCTTACAGATGACACGCGATCCAGCATCTGCTCAGCACATCGCTATTAATATTTATTCCAAGGGGACTTCAGGAGAACAGGCATCGCCCGCCCCAGGCTCCTGCGCCCACCCTGGGAGGACACCCACTCGCGCCCGCCTGCGTGAACCCGTCCCGAGCACTGGAAGGTTTTCTGAAACAGCCGTCCTGGCTCCGTCCAGCTTTAATTACTGTTGCACTGGGAGGAAATATCATGGAGGTTTCACTCTCATGAATCAAGAGATTCATGCTGTTCTACTACATACATAAAAATTACTCAAATAGGGAGCAGCACCATGACCATCCCTGAGCCTTTGCTTTGAGGCTATTTCCTACTGATCCTCTTTCCATATTTTTTTTCCCCAGTTCGTGCGATCTACTTTATCTCTGCCCAAGGGGTCATCTCCTGACATTTCCTCCCCTTAGACTCTGCATGCTGAAGCAAATAAAGGTGTGTCCTCCTTGGTCAGAGGTCCATCTCTTTTAAGTACCAGGGCCATCCAGCTTTACGTAATGACTACCTGCAAAGGTTTTGTTCAAAAGTACTTGTTTGAAACATTCTCAAAGAGGCAAACACCTATAACCATCTCTTCGAAACTATCTCTGCCTCCTCTTGTGTTGTAACAAAGCTGAAGATGAAGACTAAGTCTTAAATGTAGATGAAAAAACCCTGTATTAAATCAGAACAGATTTTAAAATATATTTCTGTTTCATTTGAATATCAATAAGAGGGAAGGCAACGTGATCAAACAGTGGAACTCAAAGCCACAGAGCATGGAGGATGCCAACAGGCTGTGGGATCTCCAAGAGCAATTAAACCATCTAGAGAAAAGAAATTAGATGTGTTTGACAAGAAGACACAAGCCCTAGATCTAGAGGACCTCGAAGCTACAGGCTCCTGATGTGTGGGGAGTTTATGCCAAGGCAGCAGGGATGGCTCTGCTCTTATGCTCCTCTGCAGGTCCCAAGCCGGAGGGGCTTGGTGGGAACCAGTACGGATGTTCCCATGCTTATGGTTTGCATCTCCTTTGCATGTCTTCATAATGTCACTGAGGATGACACTCTTTCTCGCTTAAAAAATCCTTGAAAAAGAGGAAGGACCTCATGAAGAGCTATGACAATCTAAGACTCCCATATTTCACCTGGTATCCAGCATCTGAGTGATGAGGTAAATGAGTGAACAGGCTGTGAAATGTTTTACAGACCACTAAACAGTAAGCCCGTTCAGGCCAAAGCTGAGAGCCCTACCTGTGGTTCCACTGGGAATAAAAATTGATAGTGAAGTCAGGTATTTTTTTATGCAATCTTTGTTTCCATGAACACAGGAGAAACCAAATAATAGAACATTTATTTGCTTGCAGCTCCAGCCCTTTTCAGCCAGCACTCAACTCGGAAAGCACAGAGAACTCTAAGTGTTTCATAAAGGCCACACTTCCAAGGTTTGTTCATTTTGTATGTTTTGCCATTTTTCTGTCTTATGCTCAGCGTGTCTTGTCTTTTCCCGGTTTCCTTCCAATACCCAGAATTTATTTCACTTGCTAGTAATGACTTGGCTTCCATTTATGCTTGCCTTGGGTGGTGCTGTTTTTTTCCAGCTCTATACTCACAACTTCTGTAAGTCTACCGAAGAAATTGGGAGATAAAACGTCTCCTGCGTACTAAAGGCCAAATATCTTGTTCAGAGGAGAAAATCCCCCCCAGCAGTGACAGGGCTGCGTCTCTGTGCCAGGACTGTTAGTATGGGCTTCCCTGAGTGCATCATCCACCCAGATGGTCAGGGTGGGATGGTGCGGGACACCACGGCACTGGGGCTGGAGGTTTCTGCTCCTGCATCTCTCCCCAGTGCTCGTCCTCGAGGCTCAGCATCAAAGCTGAAATAGCCATCAGCTGCGGTTTGTACTCGTGCAGCGCACAGTACGGCCCAGGGGCAAGAGAAGTAAACGAAGTGCTAGCTTCCCCTGCTCATTGAGAACTGTGTGCCGGGGTCAGCAGCCTCGTTAAACCCTAAATGACTTCCCCACGAACACAAGAAAGAAAGTTCTTGTTGTCGTTGGAAAATAAAGTACCTACAATGTAAGTCCTGCAAAACCCGCTCCTCTTCTGCACTCCGCTGAACCCCGCTGCTCGTGTGCGGAGGGCACTTGCAGGTGGGACTGTCGCTGTTGAGAGACCAGCCCCTCCGAATTTCTCACTGTCTCAAGAGCTGCAAAGAGCAGTTTGTGCCATGACTTTATACCCGCGGGGCCTAAAACTGTGACACAATTCTCATGGGCTGGTCTTCTGAAACAGGGCTACATGGTGTCTGTGCAGTCATCAGCAACGTGCAAGTGAAATAATAGCTTTGGAGCACACTCCTCTGAAAAGAAAAAAAAGCTCACTTGGACTTCAATCTTCAGCCCAAATATTGAAGGCAAAAGCAATACTACTTGTCTGCCAGAAGCTATGTACGCTGTGTGAGTATTTATGCTGCGTATATCAATCTTTCTTGCAAGGAAGTATTATTAATGTTGCAACTGTTTTTAACCATATGCATGTCCCTCTTAAAAAAAGCGAACCTTGAAGTTGCTGGATGAAGACTGCATTTATCATCTTCAGCACAAGCGCCATTAAAATACACAAGTTCTCAAGCTCTCTCATCTGTCATACGTGGGATTCAGAGAGAGCAGCCAGCTCGATGTTACATGATTTGCATAAAGCCCATCACCCATCCAGCTAAACTTTCACATTTTAATGTAATACAGCCAAAACCCTTACTGTACTGACCACGCGTGTTTCCCGGAGCACTAAATCCCTCCGGAACGGCGCCACATCACAGATGGTAAATCCCGGGCGCCGTCACGGCGCTGCTCTACCGGTGCTGGAGGGGCTCCCGCAGCCGGGACCCCACCGTTTCGCTGCCCTGAGCCCGCCCCGGTGGTCCACGCACCGCCCGCCCCGGCTCACCCCGGCGGAGAGCCTTGGTGGAAGTTTCCCAGGCAGGCTCTGCACAAATTGCTCAGGACACTTTCTGCTGGTGAAGCCAACGGTTTGTCTTCATAAGTGCTCCTTCTGGCTTTTAGCTAGAGTCAGAAATTTAAAGTCAGCTTCACGTTCAACCCGTTTTTGCTGTCACACAACCTCTGCTGAGGGCTTTCTGCCCCTTGCAGTTGCTTATCCCCCCGGCGTGGTAAGACCCCGCTGTCTCCGCGGAGCACCCTGCTCCCCGCCGCAGCAGCCCCCAGCTCTTCCCGCTGCCCCAGCTCGCCCCGGCTCTGCCAGAGGCTGCCCTAGGCATCGCTATTAATAGGAGAGCACGCTAGAAGGATGTTGCCTTCCTCGCAGAAGGCAGATGTTTTGGTGATGAAACCGAAGAAATCGTGAAGTCTGCTGTCGGCACCGCCGTGAGATCCGAGCAGGTTTCACGAAGCGCAGCTCTTGCCCGATGCGTCAGCGCGGCGCCGGCAGAAGCAGAGCATCTCTGCCCAGGCGCGGCGGGGTGGCTGGCCAGCTGCCATCCCGTCCCGGAGGATGCTCCAGCACGGGACGGCGGGGACGGCAGAGCCTGCTCCCAAGAAGTCCCCTAACCCTCTGCGGCAGCGTGGGGGGACCACAGCTCCTTCCCCGCTGAGCCTCCTCGAGCGCGGAAAGCATCGTATTTGCTGAGGGATCGTGCGGTCAGGTTAAATTCAGCTGCTCCCCCTCCGCTTCCCCGGGGTTTGGGGTGCCCTCCCAAGGAGGGGTGTGCTCCACGCGGGGCAGACCCGGGTCCCCGCGGGCACGGGTGCTCTTAGCCCCGGGTGGGTGAAGGAGACCCCGCGCCGGTGCCGGGGGCCGGGAAGAGCAGGGGCACTGGGGGCAGCTGCCCCCCCACCCCGGGGCGGCCGGACCTCGGTACGGTGTCCCCCAGCGCGGACTTTGTTTTCTTTTCTACCATCACGCCACTTTTACCTGTACGAGTGATGCCCGCAAATTAACGACGCTGAACATTTTAAGCTCGATTTTCGCACTTCTTCGCGAGTTCTGCGGAATTTCTGTGCTTCCTCACCGACAGGTACTCACAACGAGCACATGTGCAATAACTGCGAAGGCAGCAGAGAAGCAAAACGTAGTAATTCAGTTGTAAACATCTGTACTGTGCATGCGGGCACTACACCCTTTCTTAAAAATAATTCAGATACACCGCTGTAGCCCCGCACATCTGGCATCTGCCTAGGAAACAGGGAAATGAGTACTATAGTGCTGCCAAAGCCAGGTGATTAATAATTAGCCTTTTAAACTTTCTCACAATTTTTCCATCTACTGACAATGGCTTATGCATATTACAATCACGTCTCACTCAAATACATTACAGCTTTTTTTTTTTTACTAAGGTCTTAAAAATAGGCTTTTGTTAAGCTTCAGCTCAAAAATAATTTTGAAAAATCTCGTAACTTAATCGATTTTCCAAATCTGCACAATCAAATCTACTGACAAAAAAAATGGCAGAAAACAATCATCACTTCTGTTTTCAAGAGTAAAAATTGGTATGGCTATTTACAGGGCTTCAGAGATGGACACAATACATGTCCCACTTAACTGAGCAAACAATAAAAAAGCAATTATTGCGCCATCCCATATGTTTCCATTCAGATATTGATAAGAATGTTATCACACTTTGGAGACACTGATTCATTGTGTTGTGAAGTAGATATGAAAAAAAAAAATTCTTGATGGAAGCTCTTAATATGAATTCCCTCCATGTTATGCGTATTAAAGACATTTCAGCCCATCAAGAACTAATCAGATTTCATTTTCTCTTTTTTTTTTTTTCTCATGGTCAACACATACCAGCACAGCTGAGGTGTATGATAATCAAAGCCTTCTTCATGGTTGAATAAATTTAATACTCTTGCTTCATCAGTGCAGTGTATTAAAAAGTCCCTTGACATATTTAGCTTGATTGTTTAAGGCATTACTCTAGAGCCATGGTATTACAGATTTCACATACAATATGGGGGGCCTTTGCTTTCATTTATCTGTAACATGACATAAGAAATTGGATTGAAATAAGTTTCTTTGAAAAAAACCCAGCCAATTGATAAAGTCATAATACAATCTCCACAACATAAGTGGAGAAATAAATGAACATTAATTCAGTATTTGTAATAGCAGCTAGCACAAATAACACAGGTATTTTGAGCTGTAAATAAATAATTCAACAATGTAATGTAATATGAAATAGATATTTGTTTTCTAAACAAACAAGTTAAAAACAGTTCCGCTATGTTTAAAATGTTAACTTGCTTTTCTACGGCAAAATTTAAAAATGTGTATTAAAAATGCACGGTCGGCTCCTGTAATTCCACATGTGATTTCAGTTTGAATCATGCCTTTCTCCTCCTTTAATTTATTAGGACACTGAACATTTCTGTTGACTTGCCGTAGAGGAGCCCAGGACTCAGGCTGAGTGGAAGCTGATGCCGATGCGCGGTGAGGATTGATCCCGATTCCAGGAGCTGGGTACCACCGGCCAGAAGGAGGGATGCTCCTGCTCTAGCTTTCAGCACAGTTAATAAACAGGTATGTGGAATGCGGTTTGGGATGCTGACCCGGACATAGTTCTACGGAGGCATTAACATGCCTTTACTGTTGTTTTCTCTGACATGTTTTTCCCCAATAAAATGGTCTGAGAGCTCGCTGTGAGACCGCAGGTGACAGCGACACATTTCCTCTGAGTTTGACCCATTTCTTCTCAGACCTGTCTGAATCCTCCTCCTGCAAACTGAGAAATTTAGAAGAGAGAATTGCGCTCAGCATCCAGGAGTCACTCAGGACCAGGGTTCGGTGCGCTGGAGACCTGCCGTGTCAATCGCCCAAAATTCAGACCAGTGCTCGGGCACGGGGAACGGATGGGACTCACACGTTCTCCACCGTGACCCCAGTCCTCCCATGCAGGAATCCCACAGGACACCTCCCTAAGGAAAAGGATCTCGGGCCGCTGGAGGAAGGTCTGGCCCTCAGTCCCCGAGGCAGCACGACCCGTGGGCAGGCGCCAGGACGTCACTTCTGCTCAGCGTCGAACAGCCAATTTAACCAATTTAGCTGCTAGACAATTTGAACAACTTCAGGCAAAAAACATCAGACATTTGGACCCTGCTGGGCACCATTACATCTAAATTAGGAAACACCAAAGTAAAAACATGCTGATTTTCTAGTTGAGGTTTCTGCATTCAATGCCAGAATGCAATTGGGGTAAAATGTCTTCAACAGCATTGGATACTAAATCCAAGAGCCTAAAGCAAATGCCTGGGTCTGTGATAAATTAAAATGAAGCCTCTCTGTTAAAGGCCGGGTTGCAACTTGTATGAAATTAAATTAAAGTTAAAATATCTATTTTCCAGGTCTTGCTAATAGAGCAGATGGTAATGACCCTGCCTCAATAACTTGAAACTTGCTTTGGGATATATTCAAGGGTGCAAATTTTCCTGTCATTAATAAATCATTTTGTATTCCACTGCACCACCAGAATTGTCTTGGTACACCTGTGACTGGAAATAAAAGGATATAGAGCTGAAATGTCTCTTAATATTGTTTTTCCAAGAGCAGATTCCCTCTGAGACTGGGACAGAGGTTTTGAATCCGGTGGTCTGCTCTTCGTCAGTGCTCTCAGCAGCAGGACGGTGTCCCACTCCCCTGGACACGGGGCTGGGAGCCCTGGTGATAGACCAGCGGCAGAGGCTTTTACCACATGAAGCACTTCCAAATGCCAGAAGGGAGAGAAATTCACCTCTTGCCAAATAGCCAGTGGAAACAAAATAGACCTAACCCTCTTCCCCTGACTTCAGCAATATCTCTGTCCTTCTCCCTCTCCTTTTAAATGCAGGAGTGCAAAGCCACGGGTGAGCTTGGGGCTCCGCCAGGATCTGGTGTCTAGATCCCTTGAAAACAGCACAGACTGGAAAGAAGTGCAAGTGTCCGTAGCAGTCTGTCCTGTGCTCTAAGGGTTTTGTGGGGGAGATGAGAAGTACATGTCCTGGCCTTGAATGACTCCATATCTAACCAAAACCATCCACCAATATTCACTATATAAAGTCTGTATTTTTCACTTCCCTGTTGGGGACAAATTCCCCCTCCTTGCTTCGTGAGGTCGCCCGGAGCAGGTGGCAGCCAGCACCCCCCCTCCAGGGAAAACCAAGTACGGTGCAAAAAGGCCAGAAAAAAAAGTCTGCTTCGTGCCCTGCTATTTTTTCAGGTCGCTCAGACAGTGGCAAGGTTCAATGTCATTACAGAAGAGCTTTCTCATAGACAGGCTTGAGAATTTGGGCTCTGCCAACCAGCTCCGTAGCTGTGCGGTGCCCTAAGCTGGCACAGCGTGTGAATTTTAGCACAGTCTTTGATTTCATTGTGTAGACTGTGTCTGAGGCAGCACCTTTCCCAAGATGATTTTTCTGAAAGGCTCATGCCACCCCTACATACAAACGCAATTGTGCTAAAAGCAGGAAGTTAGTCATTTAAAAAAACCAAACCAACCCCCAAAGCCTGCTCTTGGGAGCTTGTTCGCATAAGCCTCAGATAGCCGGGGGGGGGAAAGATGCTGTGCCTCCCTCTAGAAATGACTCTTGATTTATGAGCTGGTTTGGTGAGTCGTCGTGTTCACAACATGAGTGCTGCACCCTCCAGATCTTGATATACGTCCTCTCGAGTAGGAAAAACTTCCAGGGCAGGCAAGAAGAAGCACCGAAGCAATGAACTGCGCCGTCTCATCCACAGGAGTCGTGACTAATTCCTTTCAACACCTTTGGATGAAGGAGAGACTTCCCACCGCGGTGAGATTTCACAGCACCGCTCTGGCCAGCGGTGACCAACATTTTCAAGACGGATCAGCTGCAAACGCCACTGCCAAGGGATGATTAACCAGCGACGCCCTGGGTTTTCAAGGGAGATCTAATATCTACATTTATGAAGAAATTTATTCACTAGGTCTTGTTCCTGGAGATACTGAAGCAAAGGCTGGACAGGGTTTTTTCCCTACTGGTACGTGTATGTCTGAGTGGGTCCTTGCTCCCCCAGCTGACAGTAGGATGGGGGACGGGACACTGGGAAGGCAGCCCCCCTCCGCCCCAGCCTGGGCTTGGGCTGCTTTACCTCCCTGTCCTGCCAGGGCCTGAGCACACACCACCAGCCAAAACTCTCACAGCACAGAAACAGCCAAAACCCCACACTGCGTGGCCTGACAGCGGTGCACAGCCCTTGCAGAATAAAGGGTTTGCTCCCGAGACGGTGCTCTAGGCAGCTCCCCGCGAGAGGCAGAGCAAGTGGGCTTCAGCTGAGGGTGACACAAACCTTTGCCTTCAAGTTGAAAGGTCTATTAAGTAAGACACTGAGCTTATAAAAAGATATTTATTGTTAGTATGGAGTCTGTTACTATGTCATTAGTAATAATAACGCACAGATAATGAATTGCACTGTTCTTCTAATGACTTGGGTTGTGGAATCATTCTTTCTAACTTCTGTTCTTCAGAAGACCACACGCCAGGCAATTAATATTGTCACTTGCATACCAAAGATCCTAACCCCACTGTGATTAGAGCAAATGAATAATTTGCCATTCAGCTATACTGAGAATAAAACTAGGATATGACTGAGAACAAAATTCTTGAGTTGCAAGCTGTAATAATTAACATCCAGCAGAGAAGCGGGGGAACGGTTTAGAAAGGCCTGATCTAAAGTCTTCTCAAGCCTCTCCTCTCCTCTCTTTTTTTGGCTTTGGATCAGACCCACTCTGCAAAAAATTCATCATCATCATCCTGCATTTTGAAAAGCAGAAAAATAAAGCCTCTCTCTGCCAAATATTGTGGCCGCCACCACCATCAGCAATCATTTGGGAACTACCCGCAAAGCGAGGAGGGTGCATCTGCTCAGCAGAAGCTGCATATAAGGCACGTCAAGGCAGAGGAGAACAGAGAAGAGGAACCGTCCGGCACCGCCAGTGCCAGGGGACGGCCGCGGTGCTGCCGGCTCACACGGCCCATGCTCCCCGGTGTCACCATTAACAGCAACCCTTGTCTTCGTGAGACAGCACTAAACTGCAACATTCAAAGGAGTTTTTGTTAATAATTAAAGATAAGAGCACTGCAACCAGATGACCCCTTCCAAACTGGATTCCTAAACCTGAGGTCCTACAGCTGCATCCTTCAGAGGTGACGAGTACCTCCTGCTACCACTACACTTACTGGGAATTTTACTTTAAAGTGAAGTGAGTCGTGAAGAGCTTGGACCAATCTCCCGTCATTAGCTAGCAGAAGGTCAGGGAGGTGGTTCCCCCCAGGAGAGCCGGTGCCCCTTGTGCCAAGGGGCTGTGTGGGACCGCGAGCCCCAGCTCTGCCACCACCTGCATCGCTCCTCCCAAATGTCATCCCTCCTTGGGGACACCTCTGGCTTTCCTTAATCTCCTCCAGTTGCCCAAAGCTACTTGAACTGACAGCGTGTTCTCGGGGGAGCTGAATGGTGGCTGATGACATGGGAGTTTTAAAGTCAAAAAAATAAAAAAGCAGCCTGAAATACCTTATTTGAAAAGGGAGAAAAAAAAAACCCTACCAGGTAACATTTATCATGGAGACAAAAAACTATTAAAAATTATGATGACAGGAAATGAAGGACGAGTCATTTAGTGCAATTGTGTTTTAAAAATAACAGTACTTGTTTAACGTTAGCCCCGAGTCTGGAAAACGGGATTGAAAATGGATTGAGGAGCACCTGGGACAGTAGAGGATCTATAAGTGATAAATGAATGAAATATACCCTCATAACACAACACGGGCGATACGTTCTGCCATCACAGGCAGAGTGAAGTAGCAGGCTGTGTTACATATGACAGAGAGAGGGAGGGTCAGCTCATATATATATATATATATATTTATATTTCTGTATCCGCGCATGCATGCGTGCAGGAAGAGAGAGCAGCTCCCCTAGGCAGCGGTACCAAAGCAGATATGATGGGGATGCCCTGTGCCATCAGCCTTGCCCAGCCAGCAAGGCGGGGAGCGGGGCTGCCCGGGCAGCCGGGGACAGCCCAGGCTGAGGGACGGGCAGAGCCCAGCTCTCCGCTCCGCTGGCCCGCATCCCTGCCTTGGCTTGGGATCGCCCCACTGCTGCAGCGATGACGCAGCAATCTTTAGCAACACCATACGTTTGCTTTTTTGTGTCTGGATCTGATTAGAGATTTAGTTAGCTTTATTTTTGGGTGCAAACCTCTCCGTTTTGTATTCTCAAGACTGCGTTTCGGAAACACCCGTGCCATTACCCATCCGACTCGCCAGGAGGGCTCCTCGCTGCAGCCTGGGAGAGATGGGGACGTGCATTTTCTGAACGTTAGTTGGCAAATGGACCCTGAAGTGTTGGTTACGTCCCATAAAACACTAAAGAGACCAAAGCGATTCAGGTGAGGAGCGTGTCCCTGCTCAGCCCCGCAGGGAGGGCGCGGAGGGTACCTCCTGCATGCATGCCTTTGGGGAGAGGGGCGTCAGCAGGTGATGAGCCAAGTTCCCCTTTCAGTCATTATTTTAATGCTTTGGGGATTTTACAGTACTTATCAATACTGTGTTGGAGAACCTATAGTCCCTGGTAAGTGTATTTAATATAAAAGCACCTAAGCTGCTCTATTATGGGCTGGAACAGCAAGAAGGATTAGTGTTACTGCACTTACCAGCACTTGCTGGGAATATTATTCCTAAAACATCTCAAACCGTTTACCCCGAGGCACTGCTCGCACCGGCCTCTCTCCCTGGTGCCGTGTTATTCTGCATCCTGAGCAGGCAGGATGCGTGTGTCCCATCCGAAATATTTTTCACACGAGTGAAGGCAGGCACGGGCTGTTTCAGATCTGATTTTGGCTTTCTCTAATCACCTCGTGGGAGTTTTACTTGTTTAAAGCCATGACCAAGAGTACTTCAGATCCAATTTTCATGACAACCAAACTGGCAAGGGGATTAGAGGCTCAAGTACAATTTTCACCTATTGCTGATGATGATGCAGGGCACCGTTTAGCCATACTCTGAAGTATAATCGCTGCTCTTTATTTCCACAGCTGCATTGACCCAGAATTACTCATTGTTACCCGCTCCCACTCCAGGAGAGCGGGAGCTGCCCCTTCCCTGCAGGTCCAGCTCTCGGGCAACACGGCAGTGATCCAGAGACCGCTTCCAGCCCCTCAGCCTGGCAGTGAGTTTAACTCTCTGCGGGGTGCACGCGCACGTATTTTATCTTTATCACACCTTTTCTGAATAATTTTAAATTCCAAATCTCTACAAAACTACTTTATTCCCATTTCCCAACAAAGTTTCCCCTTGCTTTTGCGTCAGGAAATCCCTTTCTCTGCCCCAACCTGACATCTGGCTCAAACTTCCCGGGTTTTGCACCCCCGCCACCACCAACGGCCCGCTGGGCTCCTTGTCGCGGCGTCAGATAAGCGTGGCTTTGGAAAGCTGAGAAGTTTTTAGGAGCTCTTCTGCCAGCGATTTTGATCTTACCGTTTGCAAAATCGTTCTGTAAGCACAAAGAGCAGATCAGCCAAACGACGTTGCTGTCGCCCTTCTCTCGGTCTGCCCTGGGCTCCCGCGCCGGGCGTGCGCAGGCAGGTCTGCTTCCAGCGGTGGGAGCGGAGAGGCATCTTGTGTCGCCGGGCTTTTTTGTTGGTTGGGTTTTTTTGTTGAGAGGCTGCTGCATATGGCACTTCATCAGAAGCATGAACTGAGCTATGCTTATGCCAGTTTGCTGGGTAGTCAGGCCAAATTTGGGGCTTTATGTTCCATCCATTTTACCCAGACCTCACCGATGACAGTAGGAGCTGTGCGTGCAAATGTTGACAAGATATGACCTCCATCAAGAATGATTGCTAGCTATAATTGCCCAAGCAAAAATATAAGCAGCCAAGCTCAGAGTGCTCTGAAAGAAATGATGGGTCTGTCACAGCCTGGCAGTGCAATCCCATTAGGTTGTAATAAAACCACATGGCTGGGACATCTTCCTTTAACTTCTCTGTAATGCTCGCTCTTTCTCTGAGGATGCAAAAGAAAAGCGCTTTTATTGCTGGATAGGATTCCTGTGAGTTAATACTTCCTGCCTCAGGTGGGAAGAAATCCCATTTTCAATTGAAGCTTATTTATGTTAATTCTGGGGTTTGAATTTTTTAAAATAGCAATTCCTTGTAGCCATCGGCTAGCATTTGCAAACTAGGGTGCCTCAAGTCAGCTATCTCAGATCTGTGTTTATCATATACTGACTTATCTTTTCAAGGCAAAATAAATAGTTACCAAAGTACTTTTTTATGACACTGGAAATGCATGAAATGGTGTTTGTGCAGTTACAATCAGCCCAACAAATTTTACAAGTGAATTTTTATAAATATCATTTGGGTTCTCAGATGTTTTAAATGGAAAATGAAGACCTGCTGAATTTTGACAAAGAAAAAAGAAAGCGAACCAAAAAAGGTGTTAAACTGAAGAGTCCTGCAAGCACAGGGTTTGGCCACCGCCTCCAGCAAAGGAGCTGCCTTCAGCTCTGCCGTACTGGGACCAAGCGACATGCTGTACGATGTGGGGCAAGCAGGCTCTGGTGCCTGTGCCAGCTGTGCCCCGAGCAGGAATGATTCAGAAAGCAAAAGCTCATGCTTTATTTGCAGTCAAAATTTTACATTTTACAACCATTCAGATTTGTTCTTTCCCCCCTAAACCTAGGTTTTTTTTAAATTTATTCTCTGGTTTTTTTTTTTATTATCTTTTTTTATTTTCACTCCCATGGCTGAAAACAGGAAAAGGACAAGCTGTTAGGCTCATCTGCCTCTGTTCTTTAGGAAAGAGAGGTTCCCAGGATAGCACAACACATGGAGAAAAGGAAATACAGAATAACACAGAATTTGCACATTTGCCGTGTTTCTGTGGCCATTTAACAGCATCGTTTTCACAAATACAATTTTATCGTGAGGAAATATCTTTGACTATTACACATGCAACTTCAATTTGCTGAAGGTTTTTTTACAGTCTGCAGGAATGCAGTCTTAACTTTGCAGCAAGGACAGATTCATTCTACACCATGCTCCCGTCCCTTCCTGGAAATGGATTCATGTTGTGACATTTTCTCTTCTTGCTACAATTTTTGTCACTGCAATGAGGTAACTGGGATTGTATTGTCTCATTTTCACATTGCCATGCCATACTCTGTTGACCTTTTTAATATTCAGTATTTTGAGTGGTTGACCATTGCACTCCTCCTCTTCCTATTAAAAGGGGAGCCTAACCTGTTGCAAAGGACTGGGGTGACCAGCCAATTGAAATGAAAAATTCTGAAAAGGTCAGATTAGTGCAGTACTCCGTATATTTCACAAAATATATTAGAAATTGAAATTCGGATGCCTCTTCTCCGTGACAAAGACTGTTCCGGCAGCAAAAATAAAAATAGGTACAACATCAATCTAGTGTTATGCTAACAGCAGTGCTAGAAAAATTGTGGGACTGTATAATTTATCCCGTTGTTATTATGGTTTTTAGCTTCTGCTCCTCTTTGGATGGATTATTACAGAAATGTAGCAGAAAGCTTAATTTACATTTGATTCAGGAATCTATTTATGGTGCCGTTCAGGCTCCTGGCATTTTTGAGAGACTCCTCAGCTATACACCATCTCTAGATAAAAACGTAAAACTCATTCAAATAAGAAACATACATTTTTCTGCTTCTTCAGCAACTTTAGAAACATTTTCAACACAGTGTCTGCATCGACGTTGCCATTATCAATGGGCATCTGCTGCTCATCGCTCCCTGCATGAACAGCACATTTAAGCCCAGTTTAGCATATTCAGCCCTGCCGCTGTGCGGGAAAGGAGAGCGAAGGCAGATAGCAGCGAGCGCTCGGTTTGAATCAGATCTGACCCGATGCCATTTCGGAGCCCAGCGCCGGGGCAGAGCTGGGGAAAGTGCTGAGTCAGCACGCTGCGCAGGGGCGAGCGTCCGGCTTCTGCAAACTGCAGACCCATCCGCCTTGGCACGGGTGGCTTTGACTCACACCGAGACACGGCGGCTTCGTGCAGAGCCGGCTTGAGTACGTGCCTCTTCGCAAGGTGAACGGCCTGGCTGAACCTCTCAATTACTTCAGCGCTTAATCGGAGGCGAGGATTTGTGCTTCATGGACGTTCCCAGCGTTTCCAGGATTGCTTTAAGGGTTCCAGGAAAAACAGAGATTCTAAACATGTCACTTGGAAATTAATTTTGAAATTATACTTAGCATTTCTTCCCCCCCACGATCAAATATTAGCCTCCATCTTTTGTTTGGGTTTTGTTTTCCATTTTTTTACTTATCATTGTTTAATGACATAACAGGACTATTACTAATTACTAGCAGGGACTCACTGTGGCTAACAGTCCGTACTACAGAATGTGTGACAGCATACCTGCAATAATCTTTTGATTCATTATTTACTTTTAAATCACTAAAAGCAGAACTAATTGAACTAGATCACATCATTTTTCCAGATCTGTTTGAAAAAGAGCAACAAGGTGTGCTTGTTTCTTTAACTTTTCCAAGGCAGCAGTTACAATGCTAATTACGGTCCAAGTGGTTTACTGTGCTCTGTAGAAATGATCCCAGCCAAAGACAAGTCAGGGTTAAACCCCTGGTGTGGTAGGTGGTTTAGAAAGGAAAACACAATGAATAAATATTATTACCGTTTAGATTTGTCAGTTTATCAATACTGTTACCTGTCAGTCATAACAAATAACAGCCGGGTCAAGTTTCACTATTTTTTTTTCCTTCTTCACATAAACATTGGTTTACACATCGCCTTCAGAGGTTACGCACTGAAGGCAAAGCTGGCTGTAAGGCATCAATTTTTCCAGCCTCTTAACCAGGAATAACAGGCCCAAGTCAATCTGCAACCCAACTATTTAAGAAAAAGGGAAAGAGTTGTTCTTTGATACCAGCTCCTTTTGGCATTACAACATACGCGTTTTCTCGTCAAAATTACCCCGTCCGACACAAGGGAACGGCGTGCCGCTGTGCGAGGACAGGGCCCCCGCTGGCCCCCCAGCCCGGCGGGCGCAGGCTGTGCTCTCCCACCGCTCGCCCACCGCCACGGCCCCGGGCTGCAGCGGCTCCGGGCGCTGGTCCCCTCCGGCTGGGCCGGTGTTCGCTGTCACCAGCTTCGGTCTATTCCCCGCTTCCCCCCACCCCTTCTACTTCATTAACGCTCTCGCGAAGCTGATTTTATTGGCTAAATCCTTTTACATAAGCTAAGCTCTTATCTATTACTCTGCCACCGACGTCATTGAAAGACTTTCGCTCATCGAAAGGTCCGACGTTCCCCAAAGCTGATGAACATCATCCAAATCTTCCTTTTTATAGGGCGCATAGTCGGCTTCTCGCCAAATAGCAGAAATTTTACAGACAGATTTTCAAAACTCTTTATTCCTCTCCTCCCTCTTTCTCCCAAGACTTTTGCTGGAAAGGAAGAGGAATTAGGCACCATGAGCAGACAGAATAAAACCAAAACTCTGACAGACATTACTTCTGAAAATATTTCTGAAGTTAACGTAAGAAGGAACTAATATATCAGTTGTTTAAAGAGGTGCAGCTACCCAACAAAACTGGATTGCAGTGGCATTAGCTCCCTAAAGGGCAGCTTTAGGGTCGTGTCATTTCCCTGTACAGGTCTTGCTATATTGAGTTCATAGTATGCATGTTTTTTTAAGATATACTTAATTTTTACAGACCTAAAAAATAAATTATACTCATCATTTCAATGACTGCAAATGACGAGAGTGAAGATCCCTGCAAGTCAAAGCTGCTGCCAGCACAGTGACCACAGGGTGCTTCATCTCTCACTTAGATCCACATTGTAAAGGTTTATCTTATTTCCATTTGTATTTTCCTAATGAAACAAATCTCAGTCTCATCCAGATTTCCCAGTGGAAATGGACTTCAATAAAATCCTTACAGCCCAGAGAGCAGCACCGTGTCGGCAGGCAGCTCTGCCAGCCACGGACAGCGATGGTCCCCGCGGGAGGCTGTGCCGGGGGATGCCGGGCACCCGCAGGGAGCCGTGGCCCGTGCCGGAGCAGGGACAGCCCAGCCGCAGGGAATTACAGCACCGTCAGCACCTACGCCGTGTGTAGGGCAGCATCCAAACCGCTCATCAGAACCGTCAGGCGCACCAGGCTGCAGGAGGGTACCCGCGGGAGGGGTCGCGTGAAGCCCAGCTGAACCATGTTGAGTCACTACTGCCCTGCTTTGGAACTTTTGTGGCACCAGGCAACAAATTTTGGAGGTTTTAATATGTTCAGAAAAAGTTGCCTTGGTTTTCAAAGGTCTGATTGCTTTAACACTAGACACATGTCTGCCTGCTCGGTTTGGATTAAACTATGTAACTTTAAAGGGAACATGAAACCCTGGAAAGCTCCTATAAAATAGAGAGTTCCTATAAAAGTTCCTATGTAACAATTATCATAGCCGAAATGGAGATGGCCACAGGTCCATTTAACATCATGTCTGTACTTGAGATGAAAAAAACCAACAACAATAAGAATAAATTCAAACTTCACAAAATATTTTATTTTTATGCTAAAGGCCTCACTTTTATTCTCCAGAATTATATTTGTTTATAACCATCAGCAAGAAGCTTCAGTCAGCTTCTCCAAAGCTGGAGAAGGACCAGTGTGAGCGTTCAGACCTTTGATGGGTTGTGTGGTTGGTGCTGAAGGGAACAGTGGGCACGACAGGAGCTGATCACCCGCCTCTTTTGTGGACTACCAACACAATTTCCAAACCTACTGGGAATGAGGCACCCGAGTTTGTGTCTAGAGGAACTGCTACTCTCAACAGGCGTCGATTAAGCCCTCTTTGAATTACTTTGCAATTTCTCTACTCTAGCCCAGCAACTTCTGTAATAGTACTGTCTGTGAAAACCTGCATATTTATTCCCTCTTCTCTGACAAGATCACAGAACTGGCCTGAGCTAAAGAACAAGGGGTTTAAAAATAAACCACTGAGGCATGTTAATCTGTTAAAATGCTTTTGTGCTGCAAGCAGCAATGTACACTGCATGCACCCGAGTGATTCAGTACACAATTCGCCAAGACACATTTTTTAGCCTTCATTTTCATTTTATTATTTAAGTGCCTTCAGCATTTCCATTTAGTTACCCTTTACCATGTCTCCTTGTTACAAGAAAATGATTTTTCTCTTATCCTTTCAAATGAATAAATGCAGGGTCTCTTTCTTCAGTGGAGGTGATCTTGGAAGTCAGTTTTATCTGCATCTCCCAATGTCTAAGTTGAAGAGGAGCTTTGCCAGCTGGCACAGGGACTGCAGGGTCTGCCTGTTATGGGCAACACACACTTTGGCTAATTTCTGCAGCACAGCATCAGTTAACGTGATGATTTCTGAAGCTACTTGCATCCTCAGCTTCTGTCTATCCCTACCAAACGAAAAAGATGATGTGTTATTCCCTGGTCACAGTGACACGCTGACAATCGCACTAGCATGTCCCCAGCCCCATCCCACGCTGCCCCGAGGAAAGGTGCTGGGCTCCCTGCCCCTGGAAAGGCTGGACCCGGCACACAGCGGTGCTCGTTAGCAGTTATTACTGCAGGCAAAAGACACAGCAGCTTGAAATGGTTAATTCGCTTTCCATAATCATACTTCACATCACACGAGGCTGATTAGCATAAGGAAATGCAGAAGAAATCAAAATGCAGAGAAGAATTTTCCAAGAAACAGATTTTCTCTTCCCTTAGGAATTAAAGAATAATAAAAAAACCCCACAACAATTCTGCAATCACCCCTACACACAGTTTATTGTTCAGTAATAGCGCTCACAAAAGTCGGCGATACATTTCATCTTTTTCTCTGGCATGGGTAAATTTCTTAATAGGATGTAAGCTCAAGTCCCAATAACAGATAAAACAGACTAACCATTTTTTTTTCTTTGACACCCTTTCCAATTATATTTTAAAATCTTCTTTGGATTCATTATATTCTGTAATCCTGCCAATTTGCATCATTTACTGTGATGCCTTCCCTTTGGAAGCAACAATCCCTTACACATTCACCACCCTGTCAAATTTACAGAACGTGGAAATGTTCAGATAATCTCTCTGAAATGGTTTCCTAGGCATTTGGTAGCCCATTTTATTTTTCTTGTACTCAACAGAGAGCGATCGGGAAGAAACATCAATAAAACGTCATTGCACAAAAGCATCTCAAAGAGGTTGTAATTATTTACGATCTGGGCTTCATTGTGCTCACACCCTACCCCTGTTATGGGAAATTACCTCTGCTTTGATGTACACACTTCAGTAAATGAAGTGCAGTAAATCAGAGGCCTGAGAACGACACTGGCTGCGCTTTGTGTGGCGCAGGCCAGTTAATAAAGATCACTCAGTTCTAATTGCAGATGACTTCACACAGCTTCATAATCCATTCCTCCAGATACGCTACCTGGGAGATATTAAAATCAGAATTTTATTTTATTGAGCTACTGTTGCAATTCAGCCATAGCAATTAATGACTTGCAAAACAGCAATATTAATTTAGTGTTGGTGGCAACTACCAACCCTAACTGTTTAAGGTTAAAATGAAATTAAACACCTTAATAGATTGGAAAGAAAAATTTAAAATGCTATTGACAACCTGCAAGTTCCCTAATGCCAAACACAAATTATGGGCATGACCTCTTTCTCTTTTTATTAATTCAGTACTGAGCTTAAAACACAGTACTGGTAAATGTTTCAGAAGTCACTTCAACACAAATACCGAGTGGGCTGCATAGAGGTAAGACTCAAGAAAGCAAACAACTGCTGCACCTTTCCGGCTCGATGTAGTTTATGCCAGTTTCACATTTGGTGTTTTAATTGTACCTAGGTCACGTTTCATACATTTTATTAATGTACCTGCTAAGCTACTGGAGTGTGGCAGGCAATCACAAACTAGATGAAAAATTTACCATTCGCTTTACAGATTGGAGACAGGGAAGAAAACACTTTATTCCCCTCATGCAGTTCATCCCCACCATTTCCACCCTTGGATGCCATGGTATGCGAGGATCAGGGTAAAACCCACAAATCACGATGTATTTCTGGATGGTTCTTCAAGCAAAGGACAGATAACTACCCTGAGTGTGAGGCAACACCACCTCTGTCCCCAGGGCTGGCCAAGCCTCTGGGTTTTAAGGAACAGCTTTCAAGCAGATGGGATTTCCCCCCCCGCCCCCCCCCCCCCAATAACATTCTAGGACAAAGGGTTTGTCGAAGAAAGGAGTTAAATGGACTTCTAATTGCTTCAAATGTCATTAAAAAATTGCAATACATCCTTTTGCTTGTAGTTTTCGCTTTCTGATTGCTTTCTGCCTTTTAAGACGACAGAGGAATCTTGACATTTTTAAAAGATTATTCACAAATAAAAGTTAAAGATGATGAATCACGGCATCACAAAAGCCAAACTTTATACTTGTAAAACACCCATACAATGACAGTAGTTACTTATAAACGTTGAAAGAACATTTAGCCTTTTCAAAGCCATGTATGAACATTAGACAGCTAATCCTGAACATTTAATTTTGCTGTTTACTATTGTCCATGCAGGATTAGGATGATCAGAAACACTCGGAAACTAGGGAGCCCCATTATTCTGTGTGACTGCACCTAGGACGGTGGGCATGGCAGGAGATCATCAGCACATCCTTGATCTTCCAGAGAGAAAATACTTGAGTTTCATGAAGAAAACAGTAGGTCAGAGAGGACTGAAAGCAAAGAGACAAATAACAGGGAGAGGAGAACTTTTTTTCCGTAAAATGAGCGTGGGTGTTAAAAGACATCCCTACATGATTAAGGCCAGCAATGCTAAAAAAGGGTATCCACTGGCTGTAACCGATGCTGACACTTTTTTCATAGGGTGCTGCTGTAACCTGTGCCCGCCTCTGGCACCAGGGACCCCTCGATCCCATCTTCACCCCCTCACACGGAGGAGTGGCAGATGGTGGGAATGGCTCCCAGCCTGGCTGCATCCATCCCTCCTGGGACCTAAAAGCCCGGCTACCCTTAGTTTTAGAAAGAAATGTCCCTAAAGAAAAAGTACATTTCTGCTTAAAACCATGAGAGCCAAAGTGGTTATTTCTTTCACAAAATGAAGGCAAACCCAGAGTTTGTTTTCCTCCCCTCACAGCAGTGCAGGTCTAAAGGTTACGGAGACTGGTGAGTCGCAGCCAACGCAGAAGACCTTGGTCTACGTAGGGTCAAATGGGGGTCCTGAAAATACCCGTTGTGCCCCAGAAAAGAGAGCCTCACGAGAGCACAGACACACGGCTGTCAGCAGGCATCACTGTTTTGTTTATGCAACAAGAGTTTATCGCAGACTATTTAGGAAAAAAGGCAGGTTAAGACATGCTGTGTTTTGTAAGGGCATGGTGTGCTGGGTGCGTAGGTGAGTCAGGCTGCTGCTACTCTGCTAACCATCCATGTGCGTTCATTAATACATAACCAGCTTGTCTGTAAGCATCCCATATGATGCCACTGTTTTCCCAATCCTCACCAGGACCATCATCATTCATCCTGCACCCATCCCCAGTGTCCCAGCTGCACCCAGGACCCCACCGCGTACTCTACACTGTGTCGGAAAGATGGACCATAAACTCCCCAGGACAGGGTCGGAGCACAAATTGAGATACAGCAGATGGGGACGACCAACAGGCAACAAAACAGATTATCACAATTAGTGTAGCCAGCAGCAGCCAGTCAAGAAACACTTCCCAAACACTTCAAACTGAAAAATAGCCACAGCAATGTTGCCTTGGGGACACTTGATTTTGGAGTCATCCAAGCCCCTTTTCCTTTTTAGCTTTTTCCCCAGCCATATACAATTCTGGCTGTCAGGTACTTCTCCTGGCAATTCGGGAAGCTATTGTTTTCAGTGAGCACCCAGCCCCCTTCACCTCATCATCCTCAAGTAGGTAACTGGAAATGTAGATAATTATAGGAAAAGGTTTTCAAACACACACATTTTCTAACTGACACATGCTCAGCTCTTGATGTGTTCTGTGCCTGTTCTCATTAAATTTTATACACAGCAAACCTGAACAAAAAAGCTTGTGCAGTGTTAGGGAACAATGATTCCTTTTTGCAAGTAAAGAGGAGATTTATGGAGAAAATCACTTGAATCTGACAGTCACTGACATCAGTTCTTAGTTCATGAAAAGTGAGTGGGACCTGATGGATCCTCTTCTTTTCATCAGAAAGCTGCTGTTTTTCTTGTCTTGGCTTAGAGTGGGAAGTGAATAATGAGCATGTTGATGATTAAAAAAATCTTACCTTTTACTTTAGCCAAAATTCTTTGCACTTATGACATGAATTATTAAAAAAATTCTGATTACGTACCCCAAAGCGTTTCATTAAAGAATATTTTTTCAAGTACCTTTTCTGGAGAGAAAAAAAGAAAGAAAAAAATTCTATTCTGCAAGAGCCACAGCCACAGCAGGGGAACACAAAAGAAGCTGATTTTGAAAAGGTGACTTCCTCCTGTGCCCAAGTGAGGTGAAGCATCCACACCTGTGCATCCGCTGCCGCGCATCACCACCCACACACAGATGGGAGCGATGCCTGCAACTCGCACCAGAGCATTTGTCCAAAGAGCTGCTCGCTTACCTTTAACACCTGCTTGATGCATGTTCTTCCCTCCTTCCATTAACAATATCTCTCTCCCTCAGCTCACTGCAAAGGGAGCTTGCAAGACAGGGCTATGAGTGAGGAAATTGCCTCTAACAAATGTTCTCCTTCAAAGCGGAGCACCTGAAGATCACACTTCCAAATGCCACCTCTGTGAGCAGCCCTGCTCAATTTTCTAGGTGTGAGAGTTTTATTTCACCTTCTTCTGAAGCACCAGTTAGAGCCCTGTCAGGAGCAGGCGACTGCTTTGGTAGACTATAGCTGTACCCTATGGACAATCCTCTCCTCACAAATACATGGTGGAACAGACACAGGAACCTAATGTTTTCTAGTGATCCTTCCAGCCTTGTCCCAATTAAATAAAGGTCAGCTACAGAGGCCAGACAGGTAGAGGTTGAACGGGAAGACAAATCAAAGCACACTGTTTTCAGCATGCTGATTCCTCCCCATTTATTTCTGTCTGGTTTCCCTGCAGTTTACTCAGAGCATGGACAGAAAGACAGCCACATCAAAACGGAGTTGTTAGAACGGTATCAGGAAAGGCTGACTTCATTCCTATAAATGACTTTTTGCAGGGGGAGCTTCATTTATTTTTCCCCCCCTATTACATGGACAAAATATGCATGTATGATTTGGATTTTTGTTAAATGACATTGTAGCAAAAATAAATTTCTCCAGTATATTCCTGGGTAAATTTGACTGGAGCTCAAAACACTACCCCAGTTTAAGGTGAAAACCACCCTTTCAAAATCAGAGTTGTAGGTGGTATTTGGGGAAGAGAGTCCAAGCTGGGCACTCCAGATCACCAAGACCACACAAAGTGTGAGCATTAGCTTGAAAAGTCAAAGCATCCCCCAACCCATAAAGAGAGCAAGGAGGAAGAAAGGAAAGTGTCACTTACAGTCTTGAACCCATCTTCTTTCTTGAACTCTCTTTATAGCCAGGAATGGCTTTTTAAAGTTTCTAGTCACCACTCACTCACCAGAATCAGGATTTCACTTCTCTTCTACCCCAGTCACCACCAGATCCCACACATACCACCACACCAGCAGCCGTAGTCTCTTGGACTGACTTCTGTAAGGTTTGGGGACTTTTCTGATGCTAAAGAAAGATTTGGGGATGTCCCTGGGAAAACTCTTTGACCTTGACAGGAACCACGTATCAGACTAATTAAAGACTGCAGTCCCCAGGAGCACTGGCTGGTGCCGGATCCAGGGGATGGGTTCGCACGGTCCAGCTGGCCTCGGACATCCAGCCATGTGCCAACAGGACCTGCAGGGAAGAGAGCATGCTGGCAGGTTTATGCATTTCTTTACATTTGAGATAGCTGTAAGTTTATACAGCAGGAAAAGAAATCAAAGGAACTGACATTATAGAAGATTTTAACTTCTCTGGTTTAACACCTTGGTTTCAGAGTCACTGGAATTATTTAAAACTCAAATGGAGGGAATCAGTCCTTTCAATCACAGTATATTCAAATGGTATTGTCTTTAAATCACACCTGCTTGTGGCAATTATACATTTTTGTCAGTTTGAAGTATGCAAAGAGTATACATAAATACGTATACACACATACTTTACGACCCTGTGTTTATGTGTAGCCATCCTTCTGCAGAGAAAGCCTTGATTTGCCTGTAATCCTTGAATGAATGCTGTGTATTGGAAATAGAAGAGGGTTTGGGTGCATTAACAGCCTTCTGCACTTAAGCAGCCCTCGCAGATGCTCCCGCATGGTACCACCATGGGAGCTGCACTTGGTCGAGACCACACCACCGCCCCGGATCCCCACGGGAAGACACGGCTGTCCCCAAGGGGATGGACATCGCAGACCGGCATCTACAGCATCCACCGAGATGTGGAAGAAGTCCTCCCGTCCCTCTCGATTGCCTCATGACAGGCCTCATCTGCCAAGAAATAATTAGTCACTGTCCCGCTACCTTGAGAGTGAAACACTCACAACCAGCCCCACTTCATCTGCAGCCAGAGACTGGATGATTAATTGGTATCTTCCTCTGGTTTTATACAAGAAAGTTTTCAATAATTTTGTGAAATATTTTAGCTCAACCAAGAGAGAGAATGTATAATTTATTTTGTTACTTGATAGAATTAGTTGTTCTTAGCTTGCTGTGGCAGTATAAACTGTGAATGCAATATTTTCTAAAGTGTCCTTTTTCCATGAGATTAGTAAATTTAATTTGAAATTCTGTATTCACAAGTAGTGCACTGGCTGAAGGCAAGCTGTAGAACAGATGACAAAGGTTATTACATTTTTTAAATTATATTTTAAAGATGTTTAATAACTGTGGAGAAAAGACTTTTATGAAAATGGAAATTGGCAGATTAAAGAATGAGTTACACAAAGTTATTTTAAAAACACATGAAGTTACTTTTCCTATCACCCCTTAAAGGGCCAAGGTCTTGTTCTCAAGACCAAAATTCTAATTTGGACGAGGATTTAGCTGAATCCACAATTGTGTTCTATAAATTGATTCTAAATGCAGATACAAAACATACAATGGTTATTGATGGTCAGCAATTTTCAAACACAGTTTTAAGACTTCTTATCCTTGTCACCAATATTAAAATTTAAGTTGGGTTCAAAACATGGGTGATGTTTTTCTGACTCATGTTCAAATCAAAAGTTAAGTTTCTCAGAGCTAAATTCTGCCTTGATCTTGAGACAGCGGTGTATACGGGGGCAAAAACCAACTCCACACCGGGAATTTACAACCTGATCATGCAATTTTCAAGTAAGTGGAAGTTTCCTGCGAGTATGAATTAGAGTAGGACTGAGCCTGTGGGTGTTTCGGAAGATAAAATAGATCCCACCCACTCCTCCACAGGCTTTTGCTGCTCCTGAAAACATCCAAGTAAAAGCTCGTGTTTTCTGCTAAAGTCAGCAGGTGCAACTAAAACCAAAAAGGAATAGATCATGCTTCAGAAGGCAACTTGCTGGTTTTCACCTTATTTTCAAAACGCTTCCCTCTTGCGTTTGAGAATAAATGATAACAGGGAATAAATGACACAGGAAACTCTTAGCTTCCGACATGGAGGTAATCTAATAAAGCACACATTGCTGGTGCTCACCTCATTGCCAGTGCATGGATGCTCAGATTGCATGCCTGCCACCAACACAAGAGGCACCCATGCCAGCCTGGACCCACCAGCCCTTCCCATCAGGTCTGAGCCCACCACAAACCTCCCCATTACCCATGCCCCATTACCATGCTCTTTGTCACTGCCAGTCTGCCCCCCAAAATCACGCATGACATCAACTTATAGCCTACAAGAGGAGAAATGTACATTTTTTTGTGAAATCTTGGCCCAGAACATATTGGCTACCCTGTCTGTTTAGAAAATCCTGTGTTTTCTGATAAGGGTCCTAGTGTTTAATTATGCAAGTGACTCAAAGAATTATGTGCTTTGTAGCATATCAGTACCTGCTCAACACCCCCAGCCCCCAAAACAAGATGGCTACGAGGAATGGCAAGATGAAGCGGGGACCTGCAAGACCTCTCTACAGTGCATATAACCCATCTGTCTTCCTGGTCACTGCATGTGCCACAAAGTACTCCACCGGGTGTGTTCCACTCTTCACCTACTTGGAAGAAGTAGTGGGAGGTATGGGAGGTTTCGATCAAGTCACAAGCTACTGTTTTTACCCTCCTAAAATCTAAAAGCTGTTTTTAAGAGGGTGGTCTCCAAAGGAAAGCACCTGCTCAATATGGAAAAAAATCAACCTAACTAGCTGAACCTAAAGATCTAGTCACAAACATGTGCATCCCACATATTCTGTAACCTCATAAATTGTATATTGGAATTTACATAAATTTCCACTTTCTTGGTCAACTTTATAGTACACGTTAAGCTTAAATTATAGTTTCTCTTCTAGCATTGTCTAAGCCAAATGCTGTTATCAATAGATTCACATAATTGCCACTTTCTTCTCTAATTATTTGTGGGAGTAAGGTACAGCAGGTAGGATACTTTTAAGTGATAATACAAAACATTTTCTACTTGTCTGCACCTAACTCATAAAAAGGCCATATGAAGGGTTTACAGCTATCCTCAAATAAGGAATAAAATTCACACAAATAGCTCTTTTAAGCAAATCCACTGATGTTATCATCTTTAACATCTAGAAATCAGTTTGCACCAGGGTTGGAGACAGCCCTGCTGCCTTCGGGTGAGGGAGAAGGCGTCACCTTGTTCTCAGTCTTGCAATGGCCGAGACCACAGCCTTACCTTCCTCACGGGGACCACTCCTCCACACGTGCAGGAAGGCACTGGAGGGGTCCCATCACCCTGCCCAGCACAGAAATCAAGCTTAAAGGACGAGACACTGAGCCGGTGTGAAATTCAACCCCCTGTCCAGCCTGGCACCTCAGCTTGCCACAGGTGCTTCTCCTCTCCGTAAGCATTTCTAGCAATGTCAGAAGCATAATTGCCCGAAGTTAAGGAAAGTTATGAGTTATGCTGATGAGAATAGACATGAGAAGCAAATTATTTTAAAATTAGTTTGTTAAAGGTACAAAAATCCATAGTCAAGAAAGAAAATCTCCAGCTGGAAGGAATACAAGAAAATGTTATCTTCTAATACGGATTATTTTCCAATTTCTAATTGATAAGAAAAACTTCAGACATGACCGCAAAATCCCTGGCAGGAAGAACTTTGAAGGAGGAACAGGTCCAGATAGCTTGAATTTCAAGCCTCTAAAGGCCTAGTGAGAAAAGCCATGAAAAGATTTACTTTTTTATGTTTTAAAATACAAGGCAGATTTCAATGGTACAATGGCACCAAAATCATACCAGCATTTCAAATGATCCAGCCAAATGACCCAAATCAGTTGGCATCAAATTTGGACAGCATGTGCAATGCTAATACACAATTAAATTCAGAGCGCTAAAAAGGTAAAAATATACTTAATGCTGATCAACACTGCTTTACAGGTTAAACGGTCCTGATTACATTTGATATTCTATATCTGGATGAAAAAAAAACCCGAAGAAGCGACATATACTTCATTTTATTATGAAATAGCTTTGGATGAGGATCTTTAAAAATGAGATCAGAAAAAAATAGTTTTCAGCAGTGGATATGATTGAAGGAGGAGCAGGTTATTACTGAGGTTCCCCAGTGACCCAGGTCTGATGCTATTCAAAGTTTCCATTAACAGCCTGAGAGTGGAAATGGGCACTGGCAGGACTCCCTGGGAGCAGGCACGCACCGAGGGGACACAGTCGAGTGCTGCAAGCTACAGCCACCCACCAGGACCCCGGTGCTTTGCGCTTGGCCATGTCACAGTGACAGCCGTGCTTCGTTAGATGCGCTTGCCTCGACGAGCCTTGCCTCATGGCTCTGGCTGGCCCCAAATGCAATGAGCCTTCTTGCCAGGAGTGCAAAGACAAAGTATAGGAGACAACCACAGACATAACTTGAGATGTGGAGAAAACACATCGCACACTCATAGACCTGAAGAACTCAGTAGGCTCTGGGGGTTATCCCCAATCAGAGAAGTAACTAAATTAGGGCATCTGAATGCTTTCAAGAGAAAGTATTGGGTACTACAGTGCCTTTTAGCCTACCTGTGAAAAAAAATGGCAAAAGAATTGCTGGAGACAAAGGCCTGGAAAAACTAGCGGTCGTTCCCTATCCAGCAGTGGGAGGTGATTCATTACTGGAACAACGTCTCAGAGGAAGCACTGAGTCCCCTCGGCCTCCCGACATCAACGTGACGTGACAGGCGAGGATGAGTGCTGGTGGTGGTACACGAGGAAGAGGCTGGGTGAAGCTTAAGGATCCTGCATGTGTCAGAGAAGATTATTTGGTCTCTTCTGGCCTTGCAGATAATAACTCTGAAATTCAGACAATATGTCCTCATCCCAGTCGGAAAGAAGGAAGTTAAACAGCTTGCTCAATATGCTGAGAAGTCAACCCAGTGCAGTGCAGGCTGTTGCTGTCTGCAACACCTCCCCTCTGAGAGGAAGCTCTCTGCTTCTGGTTTCAGACTGGGTCCTCAGCATAAAGGTTAAAAACCAGTCCCAGCTGAAAACACCCAAGTCTAGTACTGGCAGAGGGCATTTACCCTGTTGGGAGCCAAGTATTCCTCTAAAATAGATCAACCCAACCCAAGGCTTCATCCCTTTTTGTTAAGCGTTATTTCCTTCTCCCTGAATACTGGTAGTTATCCTCGTTGAGGACCAGCTCTATAATCAGCATTAGTCACCAAGTACTTTCATCATAGTCTTTTCCCAAAAACACATTCTTCGTTTTGATAAAAGTATTTCCCCCCCTCCTAGTCTCAGAACACACAATTGTTGAAAACTTGCCAGTAAAACAGAAGAAAGAAACAATACCAAGCCCATTGCCTGCAGGCAGATTCAGCACAGAAGATTTCAGCCCAAGAGGGGCATGCTCTCATAGATCAGGAGAGCATGAAGCCATCCTCACATGATGCTAACCTCACATCACTGCTGATATTTGGGCTGTCTTGCTTTGCATCCCCCTGAGGATGAGCAGTGTACTCCACTCTCCAGGTCTGCAGACTATCATGCAGAGTTCCACAACAACACTACTTGCAGGCCATTTTTTGTTTATGTTACATTAGCAGCTCAGAATTGTGCATGTCTGTTTTCCCCTGACAACAGTTGTTACTCAATTCCTGCGACTGGCTTGCTTTTTGCATTAGCCAAGCAAGGATAGACGTTGTAGAGATAGAGAAGTATTATCTTTTGCTAGAATGTACTTGGACCACCTTCAAAAGTTGAAGCAAAAAATAACCCCACAACCTTGGATTCAAATTCACATTTATTCATCTCATTTTTTAATATGAATATTTTTATCTGGTGTATTATAAAGAGTCTCCTTACACGTATCATATTTCACAGTATCCTAAAATTCCTGTGCATCCTGAACAGAAGTTCTGACTTGCTTTAATCCTTCAAAATAAAACAGAATTTAGAGATAGTCTTAAATACTTAGCCAAGTTTACTGAAAAGGATAGCACAACATTTTTGTAATACCTTATGACAGAATTGACAAAGAGGTGGCAAAGACATTTGTTAGAATGCTTTCTCTTAAGTGTACCAGTGGACTCATGAGTTAACCAGTAAGAAGATATATCCAATCTTGCATGTATCTTTAGTCTGTCTACTGACAAGGAGGGTTTTTTTTTTTTTTTTAGTCAAGTATCTAGTACTTAGCACTGACAAGTTATTTCCATCAGTTCTTCCTCTTCCTGGCTCTTGTAAAGCCAGAAAATGCAGATATTTGACAAATATTTCCAAAGCACACTAAGGCCTGAAAACCCCTGATGTTTCTAAGTCAACATTTGGCTTACGTTTCACCTCCACTTGCAACCTGGAGCAGGCTGGTTATTAAGGACTGTGGGTTGTGGGTCTGTAGCACTCCACAGACTGAACAGGTAGTCAACCTCTGCCTGTTAACTTCATGGTGGTCAAACACACACAAACCTCCTAATATCCTCCTGGATACTTGGGCTGACTATTGATCATGCCCTGCCTACCTCATCTTCTATTAATCAGCAAGAGGAGAAGGTGGTCACAGTCTGACCACACTTGTTCTGTGCAGTGTTCCTCAAGTGATAAATTATGGCTGAGCAAATACTCAAGGCATCCAAGTTTCAAAATGTAGATTCAGACATCATATGTCTATTAACAGAGCAGTTTGTTCAATACAAGGCTCATCATATGCAGTTTCTCACAGCGATATTTCACCAGGTGTCAGCTTTTCATTTCCTCCAGAAAGCACTCCTGGCCAGTATAATCCAGTCTCAGGAAACACAAGAAGTGTGCAATTAAATTCTCATTCATGGCCTTGCTCCAACTCTTCCCTCTAATTTATTACCACCCTGGAGTCCTGTGCAGACTTCACTCTCCGGACGCCCACCTTCTGTTTGTCCCTCCGGTTTACAAGGGAGCAGCAGCTGCCCAAAGCCTCTCCTATTGCTCTGCCATCTGGTCAGAAAGATTTTGTCTGCAAATATGGGAATACCACTCCATGCCTTTCTTTCAAGTTGCAGGAAAACAATCGGCTTCTTTCAAAGCCAACTAAATGGACTTGGTTTTGGGTCTGCTAAAGATACAGGATTAGCCAGCTCTCATGGAGGAGGGTTGAAGCTGCTCTACCCCACTACAGAAAGGTTTTCCCTCCAGAGTCCCCTGATGCAAAGTACCTGACCACATCTCATGGGAATGGAGACAGTATGAGACCCTGGTACTATGTCCCAGAATGGGATGAGCAAGAGCATGGTTGAGCGCCCTGCGGGAAATACAGAAGCCAAGTGTTTCTTTGCTCATGCATAACCATGCCTGGATATTACCCATTTAGGGAAGACTAGTCCCAGTCTCATTTGAAAGCAATCCCTAGAAGGCAGCTCTCAAAGGACTCGGAGACCATGAAACCACAAGACCACCTATGACTAGAAAGAGCTAAATGGATACAGTTAGAGCCTGTACTCACAGTAGTTTCATAGCGGTTCAGCAAGACTAGTGGATCACGAGATGGTAGCCACAGAGCAGCATTGCAGACACAGCAACTGTGCATGTGGTGATGCTCTCCATAGCTACCCTAGATGTTTGTGCCCCAGCACAGCAGGTAATCTGCTTGCTGCAGGATCAGGTCACCCCAGGGAACACAGGACAACCTGGGTCTTCGTAGGAAGGGTTTATATCATCTACCCCAGCCACATCCTAAATAAACAACCACTTGAAATTTCAGCATAATTACACATGGCATAGTATATCAGATGAGGAGATAATAAGTCAGAGTTTTAAACTTTTCCAAACAAAGTAAAAAGATACTAACTTCAGAACCTGGCTAGTTTCCTTCCTTCCCATCATTTCATGGCTATTGGTAGCATTAAGCTGCTTTTGTATTTGCATCTCCTAAGGAATTGCAGCAGAAGCTCCACTAGTGGACACCTCCACCTCCCCATGCCATCAGCTTTGGCTCAGAAATGAAGGGGAAGTTCAACACGTAACCAAGTTGTTTCAAACCCCGACTACGTGCCAAAGTCATACAAGCTGCAATGCTGGAAGTCCAAATTATCGCTAGCAGAATGCTATCTGCCTTTTCGCATGCTAACTACGACTCCTGCCCAAGCCTAAACAACCTTGGTTTTAATAACCAAAAACCCACCCAACTCCTCCAGCATCATATTAATCTCATAAATCAGTTCTACATCTCAGATTGTCCTGGATGCATAGAAACATTCTTTTCTCGTCTCATTCTGCTGGCCTACCCCATTATTCCTGTAACAGTATCAAGTGCACTCTCCTCCCAGAATTAGACATGTGAATGCTCAGTGCATGGCATGAAAGATTAAAGGAGAGTATCAGGATGATTTCAGGTTTCTAGAAAGCCCCTTAAGTAATGAGGCTGCCACGTTAGAGCTGGTTTCTCAGCCCAAGACTTGGAAAGCTCCATCTTGGCTCTTACGGAGAAGTCTTAAAGAGTGAGTCAGCTTTTCCTGGTAATTACTGAGAGGCTTTGTGTTCCTGTAAGCAAAGCCAATCTTTGCAGAAATACACATGCTTTAATGCTGAAATACATTTGGAAACTATTATTATTGTTCCACCAAACAACAGATCCCTTGAGAAGCAAAACAATATTTTCTATTTACGCATCTGTACAAACTGCTGTTTAGAGGGAAAGGCTGATTTGCTTGGTACACAGGAGAATGGGTTAGTGCTCTTACTAACCCAAACTGTACATCATTAGGGATTAATTTGTGTTACAAGGAAAAAAAGCAGCATTTGGCCCTTCATATCATACAAAAAGCAGCAGCAAGAGTGCAAGTGGAAATACAGCAAGAACCTTACAGGGTGAATTTAAAACCCCTTCACGGTGTCTTGAGCACATTTTTAAGGCTGAATGAAAAACAGCTTTAAGTCAAGTTAAACTAAGCCCATGCACCTACCTGAGTCCCACATCCCTGTGCATTGCCTGTGTTGACATTAACTACGTGACCGTGCAAAGTGCCTGCAGCCCACTGCACCCTGCCCACTCCCACAGCACACACCACCCAGCACCTCCTGCCCACACCCCTTTTATAGCCTCCTGGGGAAACCAGTTAATTCTCCCCAGCTGGCCCAAGCCAGGCTGCTTGACAGATTTTTGCTCTCAGGAGAAGCTCCTTCTCCTGCTAGGAGCTCCTTGCCTTCCTCGGTGGCAGGCTGAGGCATTGCTCCTTTCCCTTGCTAGAAGAGGTAGGTTGTGTTTGCCTGTCTCTGTGCGGTTTTTCAAGCACGTTGCTCCTTAGCCACCAACAGGTAATACAGTGTCTGTGTCTTCATACTACAGGTAGGCTTTCTGTTTGGGGAAAGCATCCCTTGCTTGAAGGGCTGGCCTAGCCGCTGCAGATAACAAGCTCGCAATCAATGTTCTGTCTCTGTGTTGTATTTTAATTCCATTTTAATTCAGTTTTTATAAAAGCACTATTTAAACATGGAGTTGCATTACTTATTGTTGAGATGTTAGCAAGTCGTGTTTCTGGAGCGCTTTCTTCAGCCCTTTCTCCAAAGGGAACTTACATAAACTTCTGGATTTCTCTGTTGCTGTACAACTGGAAGAGACAGTGTTTCTTTTGAGGGGTGCTTCTCCGACAGTTTTGAGTTATTGCTGTCTCGTTCACATTCTTCTCCAGCTGTGCAGTTCATAAAGTTGCAGATATGATATTATTTCACAGAAATTCATTGGATAACTGAATAGTATCAGAGCATTGTAAATAAAGGTATATATTTGACTTTCAAAACAAGTTTCAAATGCACTGTATTCCTATATATCCTATCTTTCTTTTTCATATTTATGTCTTTTCTTTTGCATTTTCTGTTTGAATTATTATTGTATCTGAGACGTGATTTACATTTAGTATAGCTCAGAACAACAAAACGTAACATTATGTTATACAAGGCTAATCTTTCCTTATACAAATCTAATTCCAAGGACTAGTGTGTATTCACTGATCTAATATGATCTAGGAAGGCAGATTGTTATATTTAAACAAGTCCCAGACAGGAATTTTTTATAGGTGACAATCCCTAAGCTCTTACACGTACACTTGAAACATGTTCCTAATGATAGCATTATGATCATGAAATGACGGTTAAAGAGTAGATGACATTCTGTTGACTGTGCTTTATGTTCTCGTGAATAGTAGGACTTTAATGAAAGGAAAAAACCGTAAAGAATTTCACCTACTTATCTGTCTCTTGTGCTACCACATGCTGAAAAAATAGATAAATAAAAATATTATAACTAAAATCACCCTCCTCTAACCAAAATAGGGGTTTTGAAATATGTAAGGGAAATCCTATTGATTTGGGAATATTATATAAATAAAGTTAAATTGGGGAAAGGCAGAAACCATACAGTGGGGTAATAGGATCATACTGAAAAACACTTCTGAGAAGGGTGCCAAGAGTAAACGAGGGAGATGGGAAGGTGGCTCCAGCAGAAGATTGTTAGCAGGTTAATTTCTTGTGCAAGGAGAATATTGAGATTCATTACTCCCATCCAGGACCTTTGCAAGGCTCCCACCATAACCGTGGTTGGAACGACTCGCTAGGTCAGGCTTTGATGCTGGAGGGCAATTTCTGCATCAAACCCCGCAGGTGCCCAGGGACCCTTTGCACACAAAACCACGTGCAGAGGAGCTGTGCAGTTTGTTGGTGCAAATCCTGTCACTGCTTGTGGGCAAACCCACTGTGGAGGTTGTCACCAGGGCCCAGATCAGAGAATTAGCCGGGCACCTCTGAAGCCTTAGTGCCCAGAAAGACCAGAATCGGTGATTGCAGCAACCTTGGCTGCCCTGCGTGCAAGCACTGCTCTGCGGTCGCTTTTTGTGGGGTTATATGGTATGGCATAGTTTACAACTGAACGGGAGTTGGGTCTTCTTGTAGGAAAGCTGGAGAACCAAAAAAAGGGAAACTTCTGCCTGGTTTCTCTTACTCAGATTTTTTTTTTTTTTTTTTTTTTTCCCCTCAGCCATTTGGCTGGGAATGGGAAGTAGAGGGAACTTGCCTTCGTTTCCAGTAAGACCCAGTTCCCCAGTCTGGTGGGCTTCTCAGCATTATCCAGGATGTCAGGGCTTTAGCCGGCAGCAGGATCAAGCTCCTGGTATTCCTGCAGCCCCCCTGCTCTGGGACGGGCACAGTCCCATGGCTCCTGTGGACAGACATGGCAGGGTGCTGCTTCTCCTCTGGGGTTGGCAGTGATGGAGAATCCCTCAGGTCTCGCTGCCTGTCTGAGTTAGTTACCCACACAAACATGTGTGGGCAAGGGATGGGCCGGGTGGGAGAGGACCTGCTGGACCATTCCACACTGCTTAGCATCACGGTGGGGTCCAACCAGCAACACGTCTGTTCTGAAAATTGTTAATTATCCTAAATTGGATAACTTGGCAAGAGTCAAAACTGGAACGTAAATTCGGGTGTATAAAACTTGAGTGATTTTGTTGGGGTCTAAATGTTCAGGCTTTGGCTGGTCTTTAAATACACTGTAATAGAAACAGACAGTTTTCTTTCCCTAGAGGAGCTCTAAGCTGAATTGGCAAATAAGTTGAAGTAACGATGGATGTGTGTTTTAAAACCAGCTTGCTTTGAAATTAACTGCACTCCCCAGAATATCTTTTGATATTGCTGCCCTGCCATAGCGCATGTGTGCAGGGGAGCGAGGAAGGGACACCCTGGACCTTCGCTCCAAACCCTGTGAGCTTTGTGTCATCGAAATCGCACCCAGGATCTGGCATCAATATGACTTTCCCATCATATATTCTGAAATTGCAGTGTCGGAATGACAAAGCACTGACAATCTTAAAGTCAAGCCATGGCTAGCCTACCCTTCAACATTAAAATGGATGAAATGGAAGTCAATTTTTCAGCTTCCAAAGAGTCTGTGGTAGGGGAAAAATGTCTCCACTCTACTTGACTCTTCTTATCTCCTTTTTCATTCCCGGCATGGCTGGAGGATTTAACATGTTTCTTGCTATCGCTGAGTGCTCTGCAGGAAAGCAGCCAGCGTTGCAGCAGAGGCAGCGTGCGCGGCACAGCACGTGCCATGGCAGGGAGCATCCTCCAGCCCTGGGATCTGTGCCCTGTGCCGCTCCACCTATGTCGCTGCTCGCTCCATGATAAGGAAAGGAGGCAAATGCTTGCTAATTCTGACTGCATCTCCCTAAATGCTGCATGTGCCATGGTCACTGCACGGCAGTCAGGGCTCCCCATGGCCGTTGCAGCGGATTTGCTGTTGGTGATGTTACCCATTGGCACTGGAGAGGCAGCAGTGGCTACTGGGGAGGTCAGGGCAGTGCTGCACAAGTACTTGGCAAGATGCAACCTCTGTCTTGAGGGATTAATAATCTAAAAAGTAACACTAACCAAAACTTGAAGAATGGCAAGGTACTGCAACTGCATGTTTTTTTTTTTCAGGGACGTAACCAAGAGCACTACACGGGACAGTTGCATGCTTTGGGTTGTGGGGCACTGGCAAACTGTAGCAGAAATGAGTCCAGACAGCCCAAATCCCAGACTGTACCTTTACCACGGCACCACTTACTGCTGGTAATTGGGGTAAAATACTTACCTTTCATTCTTGCGCAAACCACTGTATGATTATATTGATACTTGCTTTTCTTTTCTTCCCTTGCAAGTGGTATGATAACAAGGAAAATAAGGCCAAAGTTGTCCAAGTTTTTGTGTTATGTCCCATTGTTTGTTCCTTCTTTCATTAAGAAAATGAGCAGTGTCTTAAACCCCGAGTCCTTCACTTGTTTCTGGCTACAGCACAGATGTATGTATTTAGGGATGCTACTTTTGTCATCCGCTTCCACAAATGACTGGAAAGATATCTTTCCATTAATTAAGTTAAAGCTACATAGACAAATATCTGGTTTCCTTTACCAACTGCTCCTATAGCTACGCTCATCTGGAGGGATAGCAGCTATTCATGACTCCTTTGTAGCAGCTAATGCCTCACCACAAAATACCTGTAATGGAAATAACCAAGTCCTTGGATAAGTGTCTGCAGGTTACTGTTGGCTCCATCACCAGCTTTTTGTTTAGAGATATGGGGAGTGTGGGAGAAAGCAAGCAACGTGTCTAAAAGTCCAAACTTAATATGTGATTATGGAAGTGATGGTAAAGGAATAAGATAAAAGTGAGAAATAATTTGGAGGTAGGATGTGATAAACAGAGGGGCAATAAACCCTGTTGCTTCTGCTGCAGCAGAGAGTGTTTCCACCCTGCCTGGCACAGAGGATGACCTCTGGGGCATACCTCTTTCCAGGCAGAGGTGAATGGCTTGTGATAGACTTTTTTGAAACAATTACGGGTGGCTGGGAAAATATTGCAAAAAAAGGAAGGAAGAACTTCATGCCTGAAGGCACTTTCAGCAATGTATAAAATAAAAAAAAAAAAATTAAAGCATGAGGAAGAAAGCAAAAATGCAGTTACATACAGAAGCAGGGCACAAGTGCTTCCGTTAAGTAAAATGAAAAATAATGCAGGTAGTGTTAGGGACACAAAATAGACTGCCACAGGTGCCAGACTAGCACGTCACCTTTGCTGCCAAAGACCTTTCTTATTTGCAGAAGCTGATAGGAGTTTACCTTCTTCTCTGAACAAGCCTTTTTCTCACTGAGGAACCTTGGGCCCTAAATCCCTAACACACGCAGGCTCTTCTGCTGTCCCAGGGAGCAGCCAGAATTCGGACTTTGGATACACTCCTAAATGCTGAAGAATTCACTGTACTGTGGCAGAGCGGACAGACACCGAACTGGCACGGCTGAGGGCAGTGAAACTTTGAAAATGGAGAAAAATGGTGATGAAAGAGGAAGCTTTTGGTAAAGTGCAGAAGGCGGGTGCCTGACCAATACCCTGCTTTACCAATGTCCCAGCTCCATTGCACGCATCCCCGTCGATCACTAGCCTTGAAATATTAGGGGAAAAGTAACAGGCAACCTGAAAACCCTTTGAAATACGGTAAAAGTGTCTAAAATGCATGACTGCTGATTATGTGCTCACCTCATGCTTTTGCATGGTACCCATGATCTGTGGAAACCAAGAAACTGTGGGCTTCCCAGGCAGGTGCATCTCACTTAGTTGACCTGCATTCAACCTGGAACTGTTGCATTTGATCTGTATTATTTTTGTAGGTGTGTAGTGTATATAAGAGTGATGCACAAAACGTGGGACAAATTACATCTGTTGTTAAAAATGGATGGGAGTCCCTTGCATACTCTCAGCTGCCCACGAATCTGCTCTTTGATGAGCGTTGTGTATGTTACAACAAAAGCACCGACAATGAGATCCACTGATGGTGTGGCATTAGTGCACAATAGCTGTGCAGGTCAGCATTGTGTTATAAACCAGGAGGCAGTGCCTTCATTGTGTCTTTTTCCTTTGTTCCTGGAGTCATCCCTTTGTTTTTGTTCCATTGTCAGACTTTTGCTCATTTTGGTTAATGATATCATGCTATGATACTATAAAGCTGGAAATGTTTTAGCATCAGCCAATCATTTTTCAAGGGCTTACTTTTACTGAAAATTAGTTCATTAGATTTGTAGAGCAGCCCAGTAAATGCACATTTGAAAGCAGAAGAGAGAAGGTCTGCCGAGGTTGCTATTAACTCATTGCGTTTCTGTACGTGCAGTCTTGAAGAGGCAGCTCTCCCAGCGAGGACTTCGCAAACCAAAGACTCAGAGTTAAGGTCAAAAATCCAGGTGGCTTACCTGGAATGCGAATGGGAGTCATGATAGACAACCCCAACTACAGGTCTGCCTCAGTTGTGATTCCTTTGAAAGGTATGACCAAAATGTGACGATGCTCAAAAACAACGTTTGTGCGCCATGGGTAGTTTTAATTCAGCTGTATTTTCTAAATTTCTGTTATTGCTGCTAGATTTCAAATGAACATTTATAAATAAGCAGCAAAAACCTAAAATATTTTCCAGTGCAGAGTTACTATTTTTTTATTGAAGATATTTTTTTCCTTGTGCAGTTAATAAAATTGTGGCAAATTGATACATTTTAGCAAAACCAAATATTTCAGATAATACATTTTTGTTCATGTCAAAAGCCCTTTGTTCATTGAAAAAGCACTTAATGGAAATATTTTAATCAGAGCTTTAAAATATCAGATGTCTTCAATGAAAGGTCAGGCCTCCAGAGCAGAACAGGGAGCAAATAGCTCAGGAGGGTTAATTAACAGCGAAAGACTAAACAAAAGCTGGGAGTTTGAAAGAGAGTCTCTGAAGGAGAAAAGGCACTTAAGATACATTAATGGGTTTTGAAAAACAGGATGGACTTTTTCCATAATAAAATCCCTGATGCAGTGAGATGAAGTTCCAGCTCGTGCTACACTGCACGTTATTTAATGTAAATATGGGTTTGTGCTTATTAGGCTACTTATCTTGTTATGTTTTTTAACAGGCTCCTTGGAGAGCCACCTGAACCATCCCGGGACAGCTTGGCAAGGTGGCCGCCCCACATCCCGTCCTGCCGGGCGGTGGGACGCGGTGCCGGGCGGTGGGATGTGGTGCCGGGTGGTGGGACGCGGTGCCGGGCGGTGGGACGCGGTGCCGGGCGGTGGGACGCGGTGCCGGGCGGTGGGACGCGGTGCCGGGCAGCGTGGCGGCAGCGTGGGCAAGGAGCGTCTCACAGCCACGAGGCAGGCGCTCCCCCACCATGGAGCACTGCTGCAGCCATCGGGGGTCCCTGCTCCGGAGGAGGTAATCCTGGGAATCTGCCACCGCTGCACAGCACGAGGCACTCGGCAGAGGAGGGGTGTGCTCTGTCCCCCCACCGAAGCACGAGCATCAGACGGTCTGAGCAGTGTGCACGGGAACTGGGATGTAATATCAGACTTTCAAGTAAGAACAAACCTGCCATAGATATGTCTGACATTCCTGATCCTTTCATACTGTACATCCAATTAACCTTTATTTACTGAGGAGTGATGACACTCTAATTTGATTGGCAGCGCTGGTCCTGGCGCCAGTGGCTGGAGTTCAGAAACTCTGCTGGAAAATCATGCTTTATTAATACATCATTAAGCACTTTAAATGGATTCCAACGGTGTATGTCTAAGGAAGGAGATAATTCAGCATTTGTTAGTTACTGACAGAATACAGAATTGGAATTTATAGTGCAAGTCTTAATGTCAAAAAACCTAATGTGCCAGCAATTGAATTACAGTATCATTTTGTAGCCTGCACGTCAACTGCTCCTTTAACAGGAGGAACAGTGAATGCTAACAACGATGCCCCTGTGCTCAGATGTAAGAATACCTTAATACAGTTACACCGTGGAGACAAATCTGAATACAGACAGAACAGCAATTTGATGTATTTATTTGTGATGTGTGTATGACGAGCATTTCGTCCACACCAGTGTTAACTGAGTGGCATCCTTTAGAGGAAAAGCATATTGTTAGCGTTATTTTTTCTTTAATGAGTGTTCAGGCTTTTCCAGCCTGAATCAGCATCTCCAACTTACAGTGAATTTTATCTATATATCTATATCCATACATAATTTAAGCAGCAAAAGGATGGGTGTACTCCACATGATGCAACTTATGCTTACAGCATATCAATGACTAGAAGATACAGAACAGCTTCCTGATCAGAGATGCTCTACATCTTCATTCTTTCTTTTTTATGAACTCTGCCGAGACTTCTCTTCCCATGTCTCTTCTCCTCTTCAATCTCCATCCAGAAAGCATACAGGGCAAATAAAATGAGATTATTCTGCTTTAACAGAGAGACCACTGTACTGGCTACTTGTTTCTGAAACAGGCAAACAAAAGAAACTTCTGTCTAAAACTGGTGGGTACAGCTATGACTGACGTGCCATTCGTGAATAAATGAATTCAGTGCTCTGCTATATGAAAGTGTGTAGGATTTCTCCTGAGAACACTTTCATGGGGATTAATGCGATTATTTGTGGAAGGCTGTTGAAGTGCACCAAGGTACCAAACAGGGGGAAGATGACGGAGAAGTCGCTGCCCCAGTCGGCCTCCACTCCGGCAGCACAATAGCTGCAGTGCGATGCAAATGCAGCAGGGCTGGAGACCCCGTCCTCCCCGAGATTACTGCTTTGAAAGCAGAAATTACAGGCATAAGGGGTTGAGACAGTAAAGAGGTAGCAATAGCAAGGGTGTTGCATTAGACAAGTGGAAGAAACCTGAAGAAAAGAAAGAAATGACAGACACAAAGAGGGAGAACAAAAGGTTGAAATGAAGAGAAAAGCCAGCTTGACTGTACAAAAGAAACTGCATTCATGCAAAAATGGAAACTGAACAGCAGGTTGTTATGTGGGGGCAATAGACTGACCACCAGGAATCAGAAAACACACGTGATAAATTATTCCATCTTTTTTTTAAATTAAACATTTCTGCCACAGCTTCTAAAAGAATCTGTCCTCCCTCCTGATGCCACCTGAATCTCGGGATGCTGGCAGGCTACCTGGTCAGGTACGCTTGGGTGCTTGGCATCTAATAACTGAACCTCACCAAGGCCTCTGCTCAAGGCACTGAAAACTTGGCCAGATTAAGTCTTACAGAAAGATTTCTTATTATAGTTTATGGCAGAAACATTAACTCTGAGCTGGCACAGCTTTGCACTGGTTAATACATTCAGCAGAGATGAGGTCTAGTATGAGGCTTATCAAGGGGACATAATTAGTAGTGATACCCCAAATTGCCTGAAGAATTTATGTGTTTTCCAAATTTTCATGCTGAAGTGAGTCTATCCTCCACCCCCAAGCCATCGATGTTGTGGATGCCGCATTGCCTGTCCTCCTGGAAGAGCTTTGCGTTTTGGGAATCTAACCCTTATCCAGCTGTTTGGAGAATAAAAGCAGAGCCTCAGTGAGCAGAATCATCTTAATGGGTTCAGAGTCCACAAGTAGTTTGTGGAAAATCAAAAGTTCCTTTCCTTCCTCCCTTGTAGAGAGGAGGACTTCACCAGATTATCAGAAGAACGAGCAAAACAAACTTGGATAACAGAATGAGGAGGAGGAGCGCAAAATGAGCAGTAGGAAACCCATCAGATAGCTGAGGGAAGAAACCGAACACAGGAGATAAAGGGCAAAGCACCTATTTAGGTGTGTACAATTATTTCCTTGCTTCAGGAACAGGGCCTGGTCTATTTATCTGCAAAAGCAATTCACAGAAACATTGTTATTGCAACTCTCTTCGTAAAAACAAAAATAATTGGAGGAGATGATAATTTTTTACCTTGAGGGGAAAGAGGTACCAGAGGGCCTGTGCAAGAGTATTTAGCAAATGCACTTGCCTCGTGTGGTTGAATGCAAAGGGCTACGAGGCGGCAGGGAAAAGCCCCAATAGCGGTCGGTGCTCATGGGCGAGAAATGCTGATAACACCGCGGGTCAGTGTCCCGCCACGTCGGCTGGGCTTCGGGCACGAGGCCGGGACGTGATGGGATAATGTCTGAAGGGAGGCATTTGTTACACGTGCAGCCCAAATATTGCTGGAGGGATCGTGTGGATTAAGGCAAATGATAGAATCGGTAGGGAAATAGGTGATGAACCACAGTGGGAACAAGGGGAAAAAAGGCAGATTCAAAATGCGTATGGGGATAAGTGAAACCTGTGGCAGGGCTGCTGCTTTAATCAGGCAAGACTTTCGTGACCCACGCTTTTGCCAGGCTGGTGCTGGAGAGCCAGGGAGCAGCGTGTGAACAGAAGTCCCTGAGTAATTAGGAACAAGAACAAAAGCTGACACCGCAAGGGAATTGAGTGTGATGATTGAATGATCCTGCGACTGATCTCTCATCTACAAAGACAAAACAGCCCGGGCAGTATGCTCGAGGTGAAACCCTTTTGGCAGGATGGGATGGGGTGAGGTGCAGGAGCCTGGTGCAGCCGCCCTGCACCATGCAGGGCACTGGTGCTGCAGAAGCAGCAGGCAGGCTGTGAATCTCCCAGCATCCCCATCCACACCAGCATCCCCACTCACACCAGCATCCCTGTCCACACCACCAGTCCTGCTCACAGCTTCACCTGGGGCTCAGGGGCACAAGGATCGTGCCAACAGCCGGTCTGCGGCTGGTGAGGAGCCGGGGTAGGGCTGTGAAAGGGATCAGACTCCCAGAGGCGTTGCATGAAATCCTGCCTCCGGCGAACGGTGACAGCTTCTGCGAGTGTCCAGATTTTCTCTCCCTTCCCACGCACTGATCCTGCAGAAAGCCCCCCCCGCTGGGCTGGAGTATCGCTTTCCTTTCTCGTCGTGCAGATATACCCCCCAGTGCGTGAAGGGGTAGGGCAGCGCGTGTGCGTTTCTCTGCCTGTGGCTGCGTTGCTGCCGTCAGCAGCGCTGCCTGTTGCTGCCTGGCTCCGGCAGGAGCGGTGCATGGAGCACTTCTGCATCTGCAGAAGAGCTGCCCCCCCGGGCGCTGACCACTGCTCCCATGGGTGCGCACTGTCCCGAAGCCCACTGTCCCCGTTCGGACCCTGGACCGGGGGCTCTTCCCTGCTCCCGGCGCCGCGGCAGCACGACCGGGGGGCCAGCCCCCTCCTCGCAGCATCGGCAGATGGGCTCTGCCGGGTGCCCCCTCGCTGGCTGATCTCCACCTCACTGCAAAGAGCCAGGGTCATCCCCTCCGGCTAGATCTCACCACCGACTTTAGAATTTTCCAGAACAGTCTCATTTCATCTCAAATAGCATCACTCCATTGCCCTGTCATTACTGCCTGCGAAAATTGGATCTGGACGAGCTCAGGGTGACACTGAAGACCTGACTTGGCACAGCCAGATGCAGAGATAATATACTGCCGTGGGTCCTTCAAAGGAGCGGCGCTACAAAGGAGATTTCTTTTCTCCGGCAAAAAATCGACACAGCTCCATTGAAATGCAGCTACGAGCTAGTGGCACGTTTTTCTACATAATGTGTCCTCAAAATTAGCTGCGAGAGGACAGGGCCAAGCATGTGTTTTGTTTCTAAATAGCTGCATAGTTTCAGTCTTGTGTGTAGCAGCAATTAGAGTTTCCCGTATCTCTGTCATAAGTCCCTCTCTTCCCCTTATTAATTTTTTACTCAAGTCTTGGGTAGCTCATCTAGGCCCTTTGTTTTTCCCATGGGTTTGGACTCTTTAGGGAGTGCTGGGCGTATCGGCCACTCTGCTCGCTGATGCTTTGCGCGGGGAAGGTGATGCAGAACTGCAGGAACAGATAATGCCGGGTTCACGCAAGGAAGCCGCTCGCTGGCATATGGAGAGCAACTGGTAAAATTTGATGAATGTGAGAGTCAGATGATGTCAAATCCTGCACTCACCCAGTCTGAAAGGACAGTCACCACCACATCAATGGAGTGGTGCCTGGAGCATCGCTTGTCCGTACCCCAGCCCGGAGAGCATTGGCAGCTGGGACTGCAGAGCTGCTGCCCTGGGCAGGAGCCTGGGTGCAGAGTTTCAAAGACATTTAGATGTGTAAAGGTGCATACAGTAGTCAGTGGGATGTTCAGTAATGCAATTCAAGCAGAATGTCACTTATTTCAATGGGCATTAGCTGGTCTTTTTTGTTTGTTGGTTCGCTTTTAATCCCCCTGAGTGATTTGCTATACTGTTTTGCTCGTAAGCATTATAGGAAGCATGTCCCTAATTGACCAGGATAATAGTCTGAAGGTGGCTAAGTGCCTTAGGAACCAAAGTGTCATTTTCAAGACATTTAGTCAATTAGCAGTTTAACCCCCTCTGAACAGCAGCAGCCTGTACCCATTTAGGAATCTGAGTCCCACTGATTTTTAGAGGCAGTGGCTGTGTTTGCTCTGCTGTGCACACTTTTCATCAGGGTTGTGTACATTTGCAGTCCTGAAGCCAAAATAGCTGTCTGTCTGCTCAAGAGGGAGCATGGGACAAGAGCGGAGCAGCGCTGCTCCAGTTCCCAGCCTGGTGCCAGGGCTTTGCCCAGGGCTTAGCCCCTTCCCCACCTCTCTGCGGGGTCAGCACCGCTGCCCATTGCCCCGGTGGCACAGCAGGTCCTCTAGACTGCCAGGTCCTCTGTAGACCGCCATTGACCTATGCTTCTTTGTACAGTGGGGCTTGTGCTACTGCTCACTTACTTCTGGCTTTTTAAAGGTATCTGCATGCCCTGAGGCAGACATCTAATGGGTCCTGCCTCACCTGGGTGGCACTTGGCCGCATGAGGAGACAGATGAATAGTGTATGTCTGCCCCTTAGAATCACAGAATCGTTTAGATTAGAAAAGATCTTTAAGATCATCAAGTCCAACCGTTAACCTAGCACACCACTAACCCATGTCCCTAAGCACCACATCTACACGTCTTTTAAATACCTCCAGGGTTAGTGACTCAAATGGGCAGCCTGTTCCAATGCTTGACAGCCCTTTCGGTGAAGAAATTTTTCCTAATATCCAATCTAAGCCTCCCCTGGCACAACTTCAGGCCGTTTCCTCTCGTCCCATTGCCTGTTACTTGGGAGAAGATACAAACCCCCACCTCACTACAACCCCCTTTCAGGTAGCTGTAGAGAGCGACAAGGTCTCCCCTCAGCCTCCTTTTCTCCAGGCTGAAGAACGCCCGTTCCCTCAGCCGCTCCTCACAAGACTTGTGCTCCAGACCCTTCACCAGCTTCGTTGCCCTTCTCTGGACACGCTCCAGCACCTCAAGGTCTTTCCTGCAGTGAGGGGCCCAAAACTGAACACAGGACTCGAGGCGCAGCCTCACCAGTGCCCAGTACAGGGGGACGGTCCCTGCCCTAGTCCTGCCGGCCACGATATTTCTGATAGAGGCCAGGATGCCGTTGGCCTTCTTGGCCACCCGGGCACACTGCCGGCTCATCTTCAGAACCCCAGGTCTTTCTCTGCCGGGCAGCTTTCCAGCCACTCTTCCCCAAGCCTGTAGCGCTGCATGGGGTTGTTGTGACCCAAGTGCAGGACCCGGCACTTGGCCTTGTTGAACCTCATACAATTGGCCAGGGCTCATCGATCCAGCCTGTCCAGATCCCTCTGAAGAGCCTTGCTACCCTCGAGCAGATCAACCCTCTCGCCCAACTTGGTGTCATCTGCAAACTTACTGATGGTGCACTCGATCCCCTCGTCCAGATCATGGATAAAGATATTAAACAGAACTGGCCCCAATACGGAGCCCTGGGGAACACCACTTGTGACCAGCTGCCAACTGGATTTGACTCCATTCACCGCAACAATTTGGCCCCGGCCACCCAGACAGTTTTTAGGTGTGTAACTGCTCCCTCATCTCTTTTGTCTTTAGAAGCTTTCAAAACAACAACAACAGAACATCAAAAAGCTTCAAAAAGGCCAACATGCCAATCCACAGGTACAGAGGACCTGTCACTTTCCCTCCCACTTACTGACCTGGCACAGTCACTTTGCTTACTGCATTCGTCCATTTGAAATGGTAACTCCATGTGAGCACCTTATCAGCTACATGCACTTCTTACTCAAACAAATGAAGTCTGAATCTGAAAGCAATGGAGACAGTAGTGCAGTAACCCTGGCAAGTGATACAGCTTTTAAGCTGCCACAGACTCTGGAGTCAGTGAATCATTTGACAAGGACTGATACAGCTCAGCGTGGAGCACAGGATAGAAACCGCAGTATCAGGGAGAGCAGATATCAATCAGGGAGAGCACCACGGGTCCTGCCATCCCTTCGCCCTGGTAGCATTTTCCCTTTTTCAGCTGGTCCAACTCAGGCCGGTGAAGCTCTCCAGCATGGGCACGAGCCCGTGGTGGTGAGGAAAGGTGGGTCTGGGTGCACAGAGGGCTGGCACGACAGAAACCTGCAGCAGCGGCAGGGCTCTGGCACAGGCAGCTCCTGTTCGGCTGCAGTTCGGTCCGTGCGTGGGCACAGCAACTGAGACACAACCCGCCGCGTCCATCTCAGGCGGGCTGCCTTCCTCCTCCTTGTCCCCATAGGTGAGTGTGACATGAGTGCTGTTTGTGCATTAAGGAGGATCCTGGTATCAATATTCATGTTCTGTTTTAATTTTAAACCCCAGGAAGACTACAGAAAGTGTTGGTAATGTAATTCTAGGTAGGAAATGGGTATGAGTAAGAACACACACTCCCTTGAGACTTTTCTAATCTTCTCAAGCAAATAAACAAATGAACTCCACAAGCAAAAAAAAAAAAAAAAAAACGGGAAAAAAATCCTGCATTAAAAATAAAAACCTTGAGGTGTAGCTAGAGAAGCTGTATTTGTGCAGGGGAAATGTCCTGCAATGGTGATAATGGGGACTGTTCCCTTGCGAAGGGGTGCAAATCAGAAAGGCAGTGGAGGGTTTCCCCTGTCCCATGTGCCAGGGAGGTGGTGTGGGCTCTCCCTCCTGCAAGGCGCTCCAGGAACCTTCTGTACTACTGGTACCACCACTGTGCCTGGCCTGGCACCCCCCACATTTTGCACGCTGCTTGCAAGGTGGCCCCCCCGTACCAGCCCCTCTGACCCCTGGGGTACCGCACCACGGTCCCCGGCCCCCCCCAAGCCCTGGCACAGGGGGCTTGTGCTGAGCGTACCCGAGCAGGAGCAGTCCCGGTGATGCTGCGACCGACTGGACTGCTGGCAAAATGGAGCATTTCACTGCTGTCAAAACGAAGCTAGAAAACATCCCAATTACCCGGCTGCCCTTTGAAGGGGGGGATCAGACGGAGGGACTGCCGATGGCTGCAGCCTGCACCATCGCAGCAGCGTGCTGTCACGGGCGACGCTGTCATCTGTGGGGTCCCTGATGTGTAACGCAGAAGCAGCACATGCAATTAGATGCTCTGAGCCTTACAGCAAGCGTGCTGATCAACGTGACACGTGCCACCGCTTGGAAGAGGACAGCCTGGGTCAGTGCACAGGCTCCAAAGAGGACACAGCAACGTCGAAAGGCAGCCCTTGCCTTTTATCCGGCTGCTCCTGACTAGTTTTTCTCTTCACGGTCTCTCTCATTACAGCAATGATGAGACTGAGAACGTTAGGCTGAACGCTGATGAGCACACGGCAATCTTATGGCTTAGGAGAATTCTAACAATGAGCCCTTTTTTTTCTCCTCCAGTGCTGGAAGGTATCCTATGTCTGTCTTTGCCTGGTAATGAATTAACGTACCAAAATTCCCCCAAGCAATGACCAAGAAACTTCCCTCCTGTCTGTACTTCTTCCTCCGTCACATTTGTGCTCGCTTCCCAGTAAGGACAAATACTTATTATAACAGTGGCGACTCAGATGTGCCAAAACCTGTCCTTTGTCTTCAGATTCCTCATCATTCATTAGTGGTGTGTGCAGATTTGTCTTTTGAGTCCTCTACTCTTCTTTTATTCTTCATATTTAATGAGGCGCAAAGCACTGTGCAATAAAGGCTCATCAAAGCTGTCATTTATCTATGTTTAACTGTCTTTGTTATATATTAGTAATAAACGTCCTAAAGCTTTCTGTATATGGATACATTTCTCCTCATTATTTCATGTTGTTTTCTCCAGAAATTCATTCACATACTCTTTTTTCCAGTCTTCCTTCTCCGGTCTTTGACTAAGAGAGCTGCTGCGTGAGCTGTGCAGCCGTCCTGAGATGGGACCCACAGTTTCACCCAACCCTTCCTTGAGAGCTTAGCATGGACAGGGAGCTGCATTTTCCCCATGCCCCAGTCTTTATGCAAACCTTACATCAGGATGAAAGGACGGGGCCTGATGAGCAGGAGCACGGCTTCTTTCCGACCAGCCTTGCCCGAGGAGCGGATTACAGCATCAGCTGAAATGCCCCAGCCGGACACCAGCCTGGGGGGTCTCGCAGGCAGCGGGGGGCTGCTGCGAGCACTCCCCCCGGCCCTGTGATACCCCTGCTCCCGTGCTCAGATACCGTAGAGATAAGTGCTGCAGGAACAGCATCAGCAGGGATGTAGATAAGGAAAAAAGCCGGATAGCCAGTTTTTCTCTATCTCCTTTATCAAGGCAATGCCCAGCTTTCTGGCACAGGGGGAGGAAAAAAGCCATTACAACCTGCATGGGACAGATAATGCCAGTGAGACTTTTCTGCAGGACTGGAAGGGAGCAGCATGCTCAGCAAGGAAACATCTCTTGCCCTGGAAGGGGAAGATGCCCAGGGGAAGAGCTGTGTCCCTCGAGACAAGGGAGCCAGTAAAGCCCATGGCTGCCGTGGGTTGCTATGGAAGGCTGCTACAAAACACCGATACCTCTGGATCTGTGCTGCCAGGGATGGCTCACGGCTGTTTCTGCTTCCGCAGCTGATACCGAGGAGACCATGTTCTGGCCTGGTTCTCCTCCCGTCACACCATCTCTCCCCCTTGCCTTGCAAGGGCACCTATCCCTGCCAGCAGGGAGGGAGCAGCAGCCCAGGGCTCGCAGGAGGCAGGGGAAATGAGAGTCTTCATTACCCCAAGCAAAGGTCGTGAATCAGTTTCACACTGTCCCAAGTTCTCACCGCTTTTCCTGCATTAATTGTAATTATATCAATTAGTTATATTTACTCATTAATTGAAACAGCTATTCAGTGTTTATTTTTAGCACAGACAAATGAGGAGCCGCGTAATTTCATACAGCTATCGCAATAATGACAGGCTCGAAGCGGGGCTGATCCTTCCCGTGGCACCAGCACAAAGCCTCGCTGCAGGAGCAGGCACCTTGGGCAGGACCGCAGCGCTGCAGGGGCAAGCGCCGTGGCCATCGCCGTGGCTGTGGCCGTGGCCGTGGCTGTGCCGGGTCTCCCGCGGCGGGACAGGACTCTGTCCCCAAAAGAGAGAGCGCGAGTCCCCCGAGCCCTCCAGGCCAGACCCCTCGAGATGGAAACACCGACACTTTGGAAGAGTTTCTCTTCAAGTTTAGGAGAATAAAAATGCATAAGTAAGCAGGAAACATAAACAGAGCAAATAATTATCTAATTACAACCTGCTTTAGCAGAACATTTTTAATTATTAAAATAATTAGCTAGATTAAATTCAAAACAAAAACTCCTTAAACTCAACCTGAACTTGTCCTTGAAGCTTTCAAGTGTCTCAGCTGAATGCATTTACCTGGTGATACTTCCATTAGCACAATAGAATTCATAAGTACTTTTTTTTTTTTTACCTTCCAGTTTATTTCATTTGACATTCCTAAATATTTTTAGCATTTCTGTTTCAGACTGGGTATTTCAAAATACCTCTGTGGGTTTCTGAATTAAAAAAATGTCTTCATTCACTTTCTTTCTGCTAACGTCTTCTATTTGTTCATTGTATTTTGCATAGAAATCGTTTCTGCCTGAGCAGCCTATTTGTCTCAGGTTTCCCAAATTCTAGGACATTGTGTTTCTTCAGTAGGGTTTTTTTTTTAAATATTTCATCAGTATAGGTCATTCATCTTGATCAGCATTACAGTCTCTGTTAGTGTTTCAAATCCCTCAGAAATTCCTGTTCTCCACTACCGTGCTTGGGATGTCTTTTTGATATTAAAATATAGGACACTGTAAATAATCTAATCCTCCGCTTTCCAAGCACTTACTGCTTTTGCAGGATGTGGCTGCTATATTAATTTTTTGTGGATGAAATATGCACATATACACATGCACTTGCATGTGAGAAGAACTGTCGTGGAAAAAAGCAGTGCAGGTAGGTGGAGGTGAGAGGAAGCAGCAGTGCGGTGCTCAGCTGTGCGCTGCACGTCCTGGCTGTAGTTACACAGACTTACCCAAGGTCTGCAACACAAAGCGGAATTTCACTTTATTTAGCTGTTTGTCAGTGCTGATGGGTTGTTGCTACAACATTTTCCACCAGAGAATGAAATTTCAAATAAAATTCCCTGCCAGGTCTCCACCATTGGAGCTGGAGCTCTCCCCCAGGACCACACTGCGGGATCCGGTCCTTGCCAATTTCCTTCTTTCTCATTAATCTTTAGAAGCTTTCCCTCTAAAGAAAGTTCCTAGCATCGTCCCCCATTTTCTTGTTTTCTTTTATTTGAACCTCTGTGGTACTCTCCAGGTTTCTAACCATCCATGCTTTCAGAAATGTGCTGGCAGAAATAAACCCTACTGAGAGAGCCGAAGTGTCTGTTGAAAATAATGAGAAAAAATTCGGGAAAAAAATCCAGATCTCGAGCCAGAAGGATGGCAGGGCTGGCAGGTCAGTGGAGGGTGCAGAGGTGCGCACCAGTTCACCCCCCGCTGCCGGAACGCCAGCTCCATCCCGCCCGCACCTTCCTCCGCCGCCGGCCGGGCCGGGCTGGGCTGGGCTGGGGTCCCCCACGGCTGGCGCTCCCTCATCCCCTCCAGGCTGGGTGGGTGGAGAGCCCTCCTTGTGCAGGCTCGCCAGGGATGCCGATAAGCAAGCTACAATTTGTTTAAAACTCCATTACCGGGACAGGATACGGTACCAACCAATAAATAAAAATGTGATCGTATCTCACCAATTCTGGTACCTTCATATATCACCTTGTGAGACAGAAGGCTGATAATACCGGCATATTTGATACTCAACAATCAGTCACTTCTTTGTATGCCCTGATACATCTCAGATTAATTGATAAGATATTTATCGCTCTGCTTTTTATGAATAAATATAATCCCCAAATACTGAGGCTTATTCTGGAGCGTTTCTTTTTGATTCAGAGCTAATTAAAGATAGAAGAAAAATTCAGAACTACTTTAGAAAGTTGGAGATCAGGCTAGCACAGAGCATATTTCCTTTTTTTCCCCTCAGGAGTTTCAAACCTATTTGTTTATGAACTGCCTTTGTCATCACGTATCTTTGTTGCTTCCTGAGTTTTCAGAGCTTGTTAAGAATGGTTATAAAATTGAATGGAAAAATGAGCATGATCGTAAGAGACTCTTCCCCCTCTGGTGTTGGCATTAAGTCGTGGTACTGAAACCCATGTTTGGGATTATTCTGCTGGCGAGAACCTGCTTCCCGTTCTACTGCTGGTTTGCAAGAGACCTTGGTGCAATTCTTTTCTTAAAATTAATCCTATGAAAATGTTACTGCTAAAATTAACCCTTAGAGTGACTGTGTAGGACCACTGTTACATTTCTGTGCTGCTATTTTGAAATCAAAATGGCAAATCCAGAGTAGGCAGACAAGTGACCTAAGCCCTCCTAGCTTTGGGTGTGCTGTGCCGGAAATAAGCTATACAGAATAGTTCTGTAATTGTTTCTTAGCAATATATTTGATCAGCAAAGTCTCAGTCAAGACAGACTGACACGGGCAGAGGAATATGTGAAGTACACGTCTGATAGGAGAAAGTGTAAGCATTCAGGAAGCAAACCCAAAACTTCAATAGAAAGTTAGTCTTCTGGCTGTACAACCAGCAACCTTCTTCCTTTTCACCCTCCTTGCTCTAAAAGTCTTTGTCCATTAGCCTCTCCATACCTTGCGTTAGAGTGAATTATGGTTAAATTAATCCTGTGCAAAAGGATATACATTTAAAACTGGGATAAAGGTTAATCTCGTGCTCAGGTGACAGGTGGAGATAAATCCGGGGTAAGCCTTTCCCAAGGGGACCTGGGAAAGCCTTGGTGAGCCGCGGCGCGAGCAGTCGTCTTGCCGGGCCGGCGTTGCCCGCTGCCTGCGGGCGGTGAGGGGCTGCTGGGCGGCTGCGGCCGGACCACCGGTGCCCGTCCTCGGGGGCGAGGGCTGCCGCCTCCCACCTCCTCCCTCCGCCCCGCGCGGACTCCTGGTGCTGGGTCTGGTTAATTGGGTACATAATGAGTCTGATCTTGTTCTTAGTGGAGTCAATAGTAGGTCTGGGACCAACATGTCATGCTTCTTTTCCTGTTTTAATTTACATTGATACTTTGCTTCATTTAAAGGCGGCTCCTTACTTCAAATGACTCTTGATCAAAGGGTGAGTCATCTGTGCTGGTTTAGCTGCATACATAAACAGGCACATATTTCTTCATTATCTACTTTGGGAGGCTCCTTGCATAAAGATCTCTTTGTCGGTTAACTGAGCTGAGCTTTTCTCATCACTTCCCCAAGAATTTCATCTCGGTCAGACAGAGACCCGTAGCTGTCTATTGCTGGAAAAGAAGTTGCAATATTAAAAAATGTCACCACTGTAAATTTAGCAAAGGTGAATAAGAAGTTGCAATATTAAAAAGTGTCACTGCTGTAAATATAGCAAAGATGAATAATTGAAACGATTTATAGTCCCATTACAGAAACTATACATTACACGCACATATGCAGCTGATGGTCACGCTAACCATAAATAACTCTTCAGTGCATTGTCTTATCTGGGATGTCTGTGAAGGTGGGAGAGAAAATATGAGATGATAAATGTGTTCATAATGCTGTTACAGTCTTATCAGTTTAAAGAACCTTGAGATGGAAAGTTCCTGATTACGGGTCACACCCTGCAAGGTGACAGCTCTTCATTAGGGGCAGACAGAAGCTGAATGTGCCTCAGAATCGCAGTTTTCTGTTCAAATTCTCTTTGCACGTCCATGGAGGTTTTTTTTCTTCCTCTTGCATCAACAACCTTCTCATATCTTGAAGGGGGAACATAGGTATGCTGAAAAAATCAGCATAGTGTCATTTGAAGCCTATGATTAAATCACATTAGTACCTTCAGGGGTGTGCATACCCGTATGCAAAGCACAGAAAGAAACAGAAAAAAGGCAGGGAAAAAGCAAAACCTGTGAAAATTCAGTGACAGCTTGGATTTCAAATTAAACTTTTGGAAGAGTTTGCATCATCCTCAGGAAGTTAGGAGTGATTCTCCATGTCTGATGGCTGCATCTAAATCAGCCTTGCACTGGGAGAAAGGTGGCATAGCTGCCTGGTATGAAAACCAATTTTTTTCAGGCAGGTAGAAAATGGAGGGGAAAAAAACCCAAACCAAAAACAGGAAGAGAAAGAAAAGCTCAGGATATTAGGGCTGTGGTTTAAAAATGTCGATTGTCTGTCATGGTTCTCTCACTTCTGCATGAGAAGCTTCACATGGCACTGTCCAGTGGCATCGTCCAGTGGGAAGCCTGGGCAGGGCAAGCCTGCACTGACCTCCGATGGTCGCTGTACACCGTCCCCACAAATGGATGTGTTTTCTGAACCGTAAGGAAATGTTTGCCCGCCGGAGCAAGCTGGAAGAGGGCTGCCAGACTGGCTGAAAGAGCCTTAAAAAGGCCTGGAGAAGTTAAATGAGGAGCATAGACCTGAAGTCACTGATAAAACTGAACAGACCCCACGTGAGGGATGAATAAGTCGACCCCAGGCTTCAGCTCCTTCAATTTTGCGAAGATCCGCCCCATGGGGCAGGATGACTCACAGCTGCAAATATCGCTTGCCCCTGCGTATGAGTAACACAAAGTACTTTGGGGCAAACGGCTCGGCACAGCGGGCGTTCCTCCATGCACAGTGCAGGATCCCTGCCAACATGGGCTTCCTCCAATCCTCATACATCTTCTAAAGGAAGAGGAGGATGAGTCAGAAATCATTTCAGAGCAGTTTATTACCCAAGAAATTAAATCTGTTGACTCACACAACTAAACCCTCAATTTAACAAACATGACATGATTTCCATATTACCAGATAAGTTGTGCCACATCCTAAATCATTAGATAATAGCATAACTGGAGTGTACAGATGCTCCTCAGAGTTCTTTCAAAGCTTTTAGCACAAGAATAAGCAAACAAACAAACAAAAATCCAACAAAACTGGTTGTGTTATAGCGGCAGAGGCAGGACGTCAGCAGAAAAGCAAGATCTTTGGTCTGCAGCTGAATAGGTGGTGAGCTGACTGTGGATGAGATGAGAGTTGTTTGCTATTTAAAAGCGTAAATTCTGGATGCACACTCCTATTTCTCACTGTGTTGCATAAAATGAACCTTCACCCTATGCAGGTAGCCAACTTTTCAAAGATAAACTTCTACCTGTCAGAAAAGCAAAGCCCATGACGGTGCCTGAACAGATGCGTTATGGTCTTTCCCAGCACAAGCTAATTTCTAAAGAGATATGCCCGAACGCTTTTTGTAAAATGCCCGTATCTGCAAGCTTTTTGACTCTTACATGTTGGGGATGGAGGAATGCGATCTATAAATTGAACTCCAACACCTAAACACAGTCCCACCACTCCAGCTGTGGGGTGCTCTTGGCTCTGCACCGGGCGGAGGGTGCCCGTGGGGACACGACGCGATGGACACCGAGCAGCGGCCGGCACAGACCCGCAGCTGCAGCTGGGCGCAGGATTAAGGCGGATTGCACGAGTCGGCGCAGGAGGGAGCAGATCCTCCGGCCTTTCTGCCAAACCTGACTGCAGGGCGTGCAGGAGGCTGTTTCGGGGCACTCTGCAGGTTTGTGGGCACCAGGACCAGCCGGTGCCCGGGCAGAGCGAGCTGCCATGCCGCCCGCGCGGGGAGCCGGGCAGAGGGGCGAAGGCTGCACGGAGAGGAATGGGGCGGCTGTGGGCTGGAGGAGACCGGGGAAAAGGAGGGGTGTGCTACTTTTTGTGATGATCTCGGCTGCTGCTGGACTTCGCACCTGATACGTGACACACTACCCTTCTTCAGCCCCGTACAGAAGGACGATGGAGAGGGATTCCTTTTTTTTTCCCCCATTCACTTATCACAAAATGGGTTAGTCAGAAGCTTAATGCCTGGTATTGCAAATCCCTTTCTCTGCAAGGCTCCCTTCCTGTCGTGTGTATGAAATAAAGAAGAAAAGACATGAAAAGGGGGTTGCAGCACTGAGCATTTACCCAGAAGCCAAATGGAAAGCCACAGCCCAGGCCATGTGTGAGACTAAGTGCCTGGATTGCCTTATGCTAAGGCAGATATCCCACAGAAAAATAAAAATACAGTGTACTGTTAACCTTGCATCCATGATGCTTGTCATACTCACCCAGGAACAGATCCAGCCTCTTGCTCACATTGAGGCCCAGTGTGGGAAATGTGTGGGCAACACAGGCACCAGCTGAACTTTTGCATCAAAGCCTTGCTATTCCCCATGAGAAATGGACATATGCCCTCAAAATCCTGTTTGTAGTCAACACTCCCTCCCTGTCTCAGCATGGGAGGAGAGAAATGGGGCTGCTGCTGCCAGCGTCACAGCCAGGGACCCCCGAGCAGCAGCGAGCTAGAGCAGCCGCTGGGGAGAACTGGTAAGAAACTGTTTTATTAGCGTAAGCTGTTTGCTGAGAGCTAGGTTGGAAATCATCTCCTTAGGTGAATCAGCTGTCACTCCCAACACACAGTCTTCTATAATATTCCAGAGACACATATATAGTGTTCTTAGCTGGCTTTGTGTGTTAATATTGGTTTAATCCAAAAAGGGACACTTTTCTTGCTGGTGATCAGCACTGGCTTTAAGGAAATCATGCAGATGGTTTTTCCCCTGGCAGAGACTAACACTCGTGTTGTGGTGATGAGGTTTATAGCTGCCATCCAGGCTGGAGTCACGTACGACAGAAATTGTTCTCAGCACCAGAACGTGCCATCTAGCACAGAGTCAAGGGTCAGGAGAAGTCTGAAAGCTGCAGGCCTCCAGATAATCATTTGGGACAAGTCTTTGACTGCAATATTGGATGGAGATCTTTAAAATAGTTTGAAATCAGCTCTCCTGGACCAAAGCTAGCAGCACAGCACGCAAAAGAACTCCTTTGCTCCTACCTGAGCTGCCCACCGGGTTCTTGCTTGGCTTGGAGGAAGCGTTGGCGTGTCTGCTGCCTCCCAACCCCAATGAACCGGCTGCTTGCAGGACACGGGGCAGCCACGCCAAAATTCTCCTCTGCGGACCTCAAAGTACATCCACACGCTAAGTCGTACCTATGGGGTGAGAGCCATTGCTAAGGAAGTCAATGAAAAAAAGTCATGAGGCTTCTTATGGGACTTGAGACCCACAGATGCCTTGGGAACCCCATCTACACTGATATAAACAGCAGCCTTGAGCCATTGTGTGTGGAGGGAAAAACTAACTAACTCCATCACTGGTAGATACTGTTGGGGTCTCACTTCAGGGATGCCATGGTTTCCTGGTCTAGTCTGCCTCTGACAGTACATTTTTTGTGTGTAGTAGATAGCAGCCTTGAAAAATGTTTGTCTTCAGTGTGTATTCTGCTGCCTGGCATAAAAGAGTCAAAGATTAAGATCAAGAGAATATGATATCATGAATAATTTAGTCACTAAATTTAGCATCTTACTCTGTGGAGGCTATTTGGAAGGAAATATGAGTTCCCTGGTATTTATCCTATGCACAAATGTATTTGAAAAATCTTCTCAAAATATTCGGTCATTGGCTTGATCATGAATAGTCAAAATAAATACTGGTCAAATAGCTCACCTATTTTTGCTTCCTTCTCTGAATGAGGTATGAAGGCATTTCTCATACAGACATTTTGGAAAGAAAATTTAGGGATTGGCTGTCATTAGGTTTAGCCTTAATAAAGGGGGACGTGCAAATGAGCTGTCTTTGGAGCCGCTGGGTGAGGGAAAATTGAATTTGTAATTCTTCCACCTACGTTCCTTTATTTATACCTATGAGTGCATTGCTAAAGTAGAGCACCGGAGTGGGTGCCTTTATTTCCCCATTTAGGTTCGCATGAGGGTATGAGGAATGTGAGAGCATCTGATGCATTTTGGTTCAAAGGGAATAACAGTTAACAGGGAAGGTGATGAACAAAACAGAGACACAAACTGGTGAGCATTTGCTAATGGAGGCAACAAAGAAGCCCCAAACTCTTCTAGTTGGGGAGTGTGTGTGTGCGCGTGCACACGTGTGTGCACACATGCGTGTGTGTGTATGTGCATGTACACATGTGCAATACAGGTGTGTATGTGTGTTTGCATGCACTTGCTTGTGTGCATGTGCATGCACGCTTTTGTGTGTACCTGTGTGTGTGCGCATGTGTACACGTGTGTAAATGTGTGCGCGTGTGTACACGTGTGCATACGCCTGGGGCAAGTGGTGGCCGGTGCCCAGGGCTGGGAGTCAATGCTGGGTGTCGGGCAGCGGGGAAGGAGCCACCCGTCCCGAGAAGGGACTGGCTCTGCAGGCAGGAAGACAGGCACGTTCCTCCACGTGACTGTAAAGTGCAAGTTTATAATCTAATACTAAACATTCAGTTTTTCTAAAGGCCTGTAAACAGGTTTTAAAAACATATTTGTCTGAACTTTGTTCAGATAAACCTGATTTCAGAAGATGGAATGAACACGGATTATGAACAGTTCATAAAGCAAATTCATTAAAAAAAATCCCAATGCCTGTTACAGGCATTTTTATTTTATCTTTTTTGAGTTATTGGATAAGCTGTCCCAGAGATTACTCACTCATTGTGAATGTCTGCTCTTTCTCAGGCACTTGCTGCTCCCAAGTCCGGGGCATGAATCAGCTTTCTGTGCGCACCTCTGGTTGTACAGCATGCTCTTGTTTTCATCTTTGGCGTGGCATAATAAATTGGAAGAGAGGGATTTAATTGAGTCTTTTCGTGTCTTGCAAGCTTTGTCTTTTCTATAAATCTGTTAAGTTTTGCACAGGCTGATGGGGAATAAAGGTCTGAGGAGTCCAGAGCACCGGATGCCTCTGCCTGCAAGTTCTGCCTTATCTCCACAAAAATCCTGTCGCGGTAGCTTACATTCATGCCTTAGCGCCTCAAAAGATTTGAAATCCTCCCTTCCAAGTAGGAGATGAGCTGGCACTGAGTAAGAAAGCTATCTCTCTTAATTCTTTGTTACCAAGAACAACACGGGACAAGTGCATGCCTCCCGGTAATCTCGGTCACGGTGGGGCTGAGAGCCCCCCAGCGAAGCCGCCGGCTCTCCCCGTGCCGCTGGGGTCCGCAGCGCCGAGCGGGGGCTCAGCCTCTGGCACAGCTCCCGGGTTTGGGAGGCAAAGCACACGGAGCCCTCGCACAGCCCCGGTGTGGGTCAAACACTCCCGTCTGCCCCGGCCGTACCCACCGAGAGCCGCGCACGGCAGCACCAGACCTGAGCACGCGGTGCCGACAGGACGCTCGTCTGCTCTACTAGTAATAACTTTGAATGTAGCGAATATGCAGAATCTCCTCCAGAAGACATATTGGGAAATTCAGGCATCTAGATTTTTTTTCTCAAGGAGAAACTACCTGGGAGAACTTGGAATAAAACCCCCACCTGGGCAACCCAGGTGATTTTTATTTTTGTTGTTGCAGCAGAAATAATTTTCATCTTCCATGGAAGGATTAAGAATGGCTTTAGCCATCTGCGGCTTCCCATTAATCTTTTAGAAAAGCATCCACAGTTGTTTAGCTTTCACAGGGCTGTGCCGAGGTGCTCGAGATTTCTGTCCTCAGAAGTTGGGCACGATGCTTCCATAGGCTGTGCTCTCCACATCCAACAAGCCGCCCAGCTGGGCCGTACACGGGGACTGGCACTCGCGGTGCCGTGGGAACCCTGCCGCATCACTCCCAGTGCCAGCCCGCGGCTCCGCACCAGCAGGAGGATGGCAAACACACAGCCCCACGACAATTAAGAAGCACCAAAATCCACTGTGCTTAACTTGGGAAGCATCTGCTCCTGGAGCATCATCACACGGTGGTGGCACAGCAGCTTTCCCTGCTGCCACCGGTCTGTGGTCGACCGTGCTTACCCTCTTGGCTGTGAAAAGCATGAAGGAAAGGAGGTGAAAGTGCTCTACACGAACATACTTTCCATCCTACTCACAGCATACGTTTTTTTAAGTTGTGGGTTTTTTACAGCATATAATTTCTGTGGCTGTAGGACCAAGTCATGAGTTTTACAGTTTGACCGTGATCCCTGTTGCAGAGGATGCTAGGAAAGGACTCGCGGCAACTTTTCATCCAAGATCTAAAAAAGAAGAAACATCTTCTGGAGTGTGGAGCTGCTTGTTTTATAACAACTTTGCAGGCTCAGAGGCCACTTGTGAATTGCCTGAAGAGGAACAGAAACTCATCCATCTACAGAGGATGGAGGTGTGATACCGACCTACAGCAATGCATGCCCAGACCCCAGTAACGCCTGCTAGCCCCAGTAACACGTGCTCAGCTCCCAGTAATGTGCACGCAGACCCCAGTGACACATGCGCAGACCCCATTAACACACGCTTAGACCCCAGTAACACGTGCCCAGACCCCAGCTGGAGCACAACACCGGCATTCCTGGGGACAGGAGCGTGGAGTAGGGACCATTCAACACATTTTCAGTGTGTTCTGGTTTGTGACCAGGCTGCCCTGCGGCTGCACTAGCAACATATAAACACGAGTATAAAGCACTGATATGAGTGCATAAGGGCTTTTACATCAAATCAGCTTATCAGGTGTCCACTTCTGCGATGAACTCGGCCAACTGTCCCTCCCCGGGTGTAGCTGGGCTTCGCTTACTGACTGCTGCATTTACAATAATCTGTTGAAATTGCAATCCGCTTATTTGTTTAAAAACAACAATACACTATCAAAGTTCCACAAATTCATCATGAAATTGATTAAACAGTGTAAGTAACATGGTGTTTTAGAATATTAGAAAAATATTAGAAAGAAAATTAAAGCATTACAGGATTAGGACTTATCTGTTTGACTTGAAGTTTGCTATAATTCAATTAAAATTAACAGTTTCACACTGATTAGTGACAGCGTTATTCATCTTTCCATGCTTTTGTTTTCCTAAGTGGAGTGGCGTACTGTTCGTAATGAGGTTAAGCTTTTTGATGGGGCTGCTGACAAAGGTTTCAGCTTTATATGTCAGGAGGGCACCCTCCATTTGCAAGGGTCGCTCCTCTTCATCCTCATCCAACATGTCTCTGAGCATCTTTTCTCCCACAGTCTTCATTTTTATGACTCTTTGAATTCCCTACCATCATTTATTTTTTTCTTACAGGAAGCACAGGAGTTTTTGTTTCATTTTATTGATGATGAAGGGTTCTCTGTTCGTTTTTATTATCGTTAGGTATTGATATTTCGTTTTCACGGAAAATCCAATCCATGGCAGTAAAATCATATTAGGGATATAAAGAATATTGAATTACAATGTTGAGTGCAAGGAGGACGGCAACCTTGGGTTTCTTATTTTAAGGACAGATTGGTCTGTATTTGCATGACTAACTGTACGTACACACACCGTTTGTGCACAGAGAGCCTTAAACATCCCTTTGGGTAACGGCGAACGGTGCCCTCGGCTGTGGAGCGGAACGGCGGAGGGTCTGTTTGCAGGGGCAGGCACAGCGGTCTGCTCCCTCTCGTGCTGGCTCCCCACATTTAACCCCAGTTAGTGTCTGCGCCGGCGATGCTCGTCGAAGTTTTACCTGCGCCCTGCGCGGCTGGGGGCTGTCCCAGCTGGGGGGAGGCGGGGGGAGCCCTGTCCCGGGACTGCTGCGTGCCCCCTCTGCGAAAGTGGCTGCTAAAATAAACTAAAATCAAAACAGATAAGCGTATTAATGATGGCATTTACCAGCACTCCAGAAGGTGGTAAATCAAACCCAGACACCATGGGAACCAGCTTCTGTAGCTGTTACATAGCATTCAGCATCAATGGGCCACTGGGAATTGACGGGAAAAATAAATGTAATAAATTTTCAGGGCTATCTGAGTCAGACTATTACCTGACCTAAGTAGATACTAGCAAGTCTTAACGCTTACACCACTAGAGTTCTGCAAAAGGAAAAAATATAGCTGATATTTCATCATTTGCTCATTCATTTGAATCCATATTCTCACATATTTTTCACAGTGTGTATTAATAAATCTGAAAAGGTTAATCTTGAAAGGTGACAGAAGCTCTGCATTTTCTGGTAAAAATCCCAGGGGAGGGCAGCAGCGGGGCGGGCGGGCGATATGCACCGGTCTGCCGGGCGGGCAGGCACAGCGCTCACCTGCGCATCCCACCGTGGCTGCCCGGGATGCAGCCCTGCGCCAGGACCCGCAGCCCCGACCACTCCACCCCCAGCTCCCCAACTGCTCCCAGCACAGGACTCACTTTTGCTCACACAAGTATTTTCCAGCAACAGCAAAAATCATATATATATATATATATATATATATATAAAAATAAAGCTTTAATTCTGTTTGTTGTTCCATAAAGATGGGGCATAACACACCTTGTTTTAACAGTGGAAATAAAGCTTTGACACAAATGACAGTAATTCTGTCTTTCGCAAAATTATTTCAAAGAGAGAGACAGCAGTTGTGATAAAATAATACTTTGTGAATGAATTTCATTGTTCTTACTTATTTTTTTTTTCTTAGCGAAAGGTCTGAGCCATGCTACTTATCACTTTTTAAGCAAAAGCACTACCAAAGCTGAACTAAAGAGGCTGGGGTTTGTGTTTGTGCTCTGGTTCCTGCCCATCCCTGATGATGGGGCACAAAAGGCGCCAAGGGAGCATGCCGAGCTTGCCTGGGAAGGGGCAGGAGCAGTGGCATCCCACAGCATGCCCGTCGTGTGCGGCACACTGTGCCCATGCTGGACGGACGATGTCCATCCCGCTGCCGACACGAGCAAGTTCTCCAGCACCTCAGGATGTGGGGTATCGTGAAACCTGTAAAAATGCCTTTTCCTTTTTCTAATTTACGTATTCAGCTTAGAATTCAGTATCAAAAGGCTACAGGAAGCCAACCGTGACATTTAATTAATATGTTCCATCTGCTTTTTAGCACCATTTTAATTATAAATGGTTAATTTAGTCACGGGGTAAGTTGATCATAGACAGAGAAGCCGGCCAGAGCTCTGTACACCCTAAAAGCGATGCAGGGGTCTCATCCTGCGACGAGGCTTCTCTGCCTGCGAGATCTCGCCTACGCTCAGTGTAGCACTGCTTTGTAACAGGGTTTTGGGGCAGGATGCAATACATGGAAACCTGGAAAAGCAGTGAAGCCACCTTGGGGTGGAGGCTGTTTGAGATAAAATAAGCTTCCCTAAGCCCTTGGGAAGACCTCTGGGAAATCCAAGCAGAGTTTTCATAACTCTTGCTAAACACTCGTGCCTGCTGAAAGCTGCTGCTACACCCTGCGGTGCCGGCGATGCGGGCGATGCTCCAGGCTGAGCCATCTCCAGCTTGCCTGCAGGCAAATCGACTGTAAAAAGTGACTTAAGCTAAACTTAAATTCAAAAGCTGTTTACAGCTTCAGCACCCTTATTTTTTTCTTCCTTCCCACTCTCTCTGAAATATTTCCTTTTGATATTTTAATTTCTCTTGGGCTGACTTTAAGGAAGAAAGTTAGGTTGAAACAGATGGTTGTCAGCAAACCAATGCCTGCGAAGCACAATTGAGAATTAGCGTACAAAAACCTAAAACTTGGCACCATCCGAATCCTTTTGATATAATTGTCAAAAGAAATCTGGCTTGGAAATTTTTTTTGAATAATATTTTCAAAATTCAAATGACTGTGACTTTAAACAAACAAAATACACTTTATTTGAGTGTATGCAAGTAGTAATGAAAACCTCTGAAGGTAATTCCTGAAAGGCTGTGCGTGTGACCCACAAAACCACCATTCCAGACTTTTTCACGAGCACTCTGGAGTAGCTGGGTCAGCCACTGAATAGCAGGACGCATTGTCCAAGGAGCTGATTTCAGCATGAGAATATCAAATGAGTAACCTACAACTTCCAATTTTTTCATGGCTGTGGTCTGCCCGTGCCGCTGGCACCAGCACCGGCAGCAGCACAGCGCTGCCACCGAGATCTGACTAACACAGATGCTAAACCAGTTGGGGTAAATGCAGTCTGAAGCAAGCTGTGTTTATCTTTCAAAACAAAAATGTTCACTGGTAGGGTTTTATTAAAAGTTTCTTTTCTGGTTTCTTTTTACAGAGAGAATTTGATTACTTTGGCACAAATTTCCTGTGTGGCCCTATTAGACATTTTTGCTGAGAAGACAAAAAACTCTGTAAATTGTTGCTTACTCTGGTAAGGAGAGTGCTGGGTTTTCTCACAGCAGAAGCATGTCCCAGGTTGAACCTTTTGCTCTTTTGATCTTCAGCCATTATCGCTTGCTTTATGGATGAGGAGGTGCTTTCCCATGAATCCAGTGCGAATTTATTCCAGGCTGTGAAAATAATTACAGATGAAAAGGATGAGCACAGAGAAAAGAAAGGAGGGGAAAAAAAAAAAAAGTTGTTTATCTTCTGGTTTCACTTTTCCATATAAATATTTTGGTTTTTTAAAAAAAGAAAAGAAACTACAAAAATTTCAGGCAGCAAAACCATTAGCCCCAGAAGAGAGCTGGGAGTGCTTCTCTACAGCCTTGGGCCGCACCACCTGCGAGAAACTTCCCAGCTTTTCTGGTCTAGGTCTGGAAATGGTTTATAACAATCTCTTTTACAACAATTCTCAAATAAGCAAACGCCACGCGGCTTTCTGAAATGAGAACTGATGTACAAAGCGGTCATACCTGGTTCCTGCGAGTAATCCCGAAGAAAACGTTGGCGCTCACCTTTTGGGAAGAGTAAAACTGGAGTCAGGTCAGTGAAGTGGGATGTTTGGTGAAGAGGAAGATGCCGCCGAACGTGGTGATTCAGACTCAATCGACACTGGAGCATATCCTTAGAAAAATAATCCCCACTGTTCAAAGAGCTCTAGCTCTGCACTGCACCCTTCTGAGTTTCAGTACCCCAGTCACCGCTGGCACACGGCAACGTTATGAGGAGACCCTGGCCGGCTGGTCTCCTCCAACACCTCCCCGTGCTCCCAGGACGAGGTGGGCACAGCCCCCACGGTCCTGGACACAGCCCCCGTGGTGCTGAGGCCGTAGGCACCAACGGGGAGCCCGGCCCCAGCGGTGCCCAGCCCGGCATGCCCCACGCTGGGTGAGATGCGGGTGAGAAGCATCTCCGGCAGCTCCGCCGGCCAGGATTGGCACGGCACCGCAAGAGGAGCCGAGCCCTCACCGAACACCCGCGGCTGCATCCCAGCCTCCCACACGCGAACGGGATGGACCGCACCTGGGTGCTGAACAGGGCAAGCCAGACGCTGAGCTTTCCCACCCGGCCGCGTCAGCGACGCCAGCCAGGAGTGCCGGCGTGAGCTCAGCGGGTTCATTTTTTTATTAAAGCTTTCACTTACATTATGGTGTATTTCATACCATTGCACTGAAGTGGTTATAAGCACCGGTCTGCCTTTGCAGATAGGGCTGTTCGTTCCCAAAGACCATTCTCCCAGAATAGTGTGAGAGGGTAAAAGTTTCCAGTCAGGAAGCTGGCTGGGACTACGATGATTTTTAACGATGACTCTTTATTGCCGTGTTTTCCTGTTGAGCCGAGGACTGGCAGGTCGGTGCGAATGCAGTGCCCAGGATGGCACCCACTTTCTCAAACACCCTTTTTCTGCAACCAGCACGTGACAAACTCACACATCAAATTCAATAGATGGGACCAGTTTCTCCTCTCTCGCTCTGCTGAGAAATGGGCACAACATCATTAATGCACACAACCGAAGCTGGTGTGAAAGGACATCAGGTCTGTACCTTGTAGGAGAGGGGAGATGCTGGGAGCACAGGACAAGGGCAGAGTTCCTCCTCCCTCGGTCCTGCCGCCGCGCTGCACACTGTCGTCAGAGGGGATACTGAGGGACCGATAACAAAGTACACTCCGCAGACGAGATGTAGATGACTTCTTGAAAGATTCATAGAATTTATCTGCGATGCCTCCATTAACATTATTGTCAGGTAAATAACTCAAAATGCACCACGTAATTGTTATACATGTCATTTTGTTTGACAGCTTTCCTAATTTGATACTCACGAGAAAACTAATACTCTGTATTGTCCCATTTGCCTAATTAGCAGACAAAAGGCCATTCATCACACGGTGACGGGCGGTGTGTGATGAGGTTGAGGTAATCCATCACCGCTCGCACTCCTCAGCAGGGATTTCCACCGCCACAGAGACACTCGCCAGGCTGTGGCAGTGGCGGTGGTGATGTTCCCGGGATGGTGTCACGACCCAGGCTGGACGGACCAGGGAGTCGTGTTGAGTTTGGAATTCCCTCAGGCTAAATTAAGGTGAAATGACACCAAGGGATCAGTTAAACATTTTATTCATGGCAGAAGCAAACTGAACTTGGGAGGTGTTAACAGAAGGTGGTGGGGTCTCTCACAACAGGAATGGGCATGGAACTACCTCAGTAATCCGTGTAACCCGTGGTAACCATATACCTCAGTTCAGGGAATAAGGAGATGTCTCCCATTGAGTCATGAGGTTCAGAGCAGACCCCCTTGCTTTCTAGACTCCTCCTTAGAGAGGAGCCCAGGGGCAGCTGGATCTGCTCTTAGTCCCAGACTTGGTCAACGGTTTATATCTTGAAATGGATGAGGTGTAGGGACTATGAAAAAGGAAAGAGAGAGAAAAAGGACAAGAGAAAGATGTCACCAGTCCTGGGTCCAGTGTTGGTCCAGCCAGCCTAAGGGTCCAGTTCTGGTGGGCACATGCACATGGGGCTTCAGTTTGTGTCCTTTTATCATCTTGCTCCTTCTTCAGGCGGGCACTTGGACTCATTAGGCTAATTAGGTGTCATGGGCGGTTTGTGCTTCCAGAACCTTTTGAGAAATGGTTGGGTGGGCCTGGGAGTCCTTTGGGGAGTAACTTCTGCTTCCCTGCAGACCTGACTCTTGTTTGATCTTTGGCCATGCATGGTGAGCTGCCCTGCTCAGCAAACCCGAACAGGGAGCTGCGCACCCTCCAGCCAGCCTCCTGGTCCTGTGCTGCTGTCCTGGGCTGATCTGTGCTGATCATCTTCTTTTCACCTGGGGTTCCTCGCTGTGCAGGGTTCGTTGTTACGCAGAGCTCGTCCTTAGGCAGAACCTGCCCCACCACAATGTTTGAGACATTAACTCTTTCAGTCTCCCACAGGCAGTGAAGACCAACTTAGGCTTGGTAAGGCTTGGTGGGCACAGGCCAGGGCTCCTCCGCTCTCGGCTGTGCTGCAGTACCGAGGTGGCCGGACCGCTCCCCGTGCGGCACCTCCAGCCTTGGTTCTCACCGCAGCGGCCAGTGCATCCCCAAGCTGCCGAGCAATCTCCTTCCCCTGCCAGCCTGTCATTTACGGACACATCCACAACACGTGGCCAGTGCTCACTGCTTTTTAGCTTCTTCTCTTCAATCGTGCGTCAAGCACACTGTTAATTTCACTATATTTTCCCAGATTGCATTATCTAACCATTGTCTATATAACCATAAAATTAAATCTAACCTTCAAGGCAATGTTTACCATTTCGATTAGTAATGATCATTAATCCATAGGTTTGGGGTCGAGCACTTTTAATCACCAGAGGAAAGATAACTTTTTCTTGCAAAAGGAAGCAACCTGTGAAAATAAAAACAATATGACAGCCAAAATATAAAAGGAAAAATTAGCGACAGCAATGGAAACTCATCTGTGGGGCCGGATCCCAGTTTGACTTAAATAATAACCATTGTGGCAGTGCCTAGGTGCCAGTTTTGGTCAGGACTTGGGGTACTAAGCGATGTATTAGTGTACAGCACCCGGGGTATGAGACAGACCCTGCCCCAGCACCCCGGCGATGTGCCTGGCGCGGCTGGAGAGCAGCACAGCGGCTCGCCCCTGCGCTGGGGCAGCTGCCTCCACCTCCGCTGCCTTCACCCCCCTCACACAGGGGAATTCTTCTTTTGCTTTGAAACCTCAGAAGTTTGAGGGAGAAGGAATGCAGCCCTTCACTCAGCTGTAGCCACGGGATGAGCAAAACAAGGACCTCTGTCTAGAGCTGAAGTTAGCAAAGCTCTGCTGGTGTCCTCTAGCAAAGAGCTGGCTTGTGGCTAAATCTGCAAGTGAGATGCTGTGATAACTGCAAAAGATGGTGAAAAATTAATCAAATTAGATGAATCTGTTATTTTCAATAAAGGAATAAAAAACACATATTCCTTCATTAAATTCATACCCAGAAGGGACCATTAGGATAATCTAATGTGATCTCTTGCACTTCATCTACTAATTTCTTCGTAACACATGACTGCTTGTTCCAGCTTCAGCACTGCTTCCAAATAATCCCCCGGTTTTCATTTGGAGGACCTTTATGGTGTGCAGTCCCCAGGTCCCCGGGTTAGCTCTTCTAGCAGCTAATTGCTTTTGGTAATCAGAATATTCTTGTTCCCAGTATGAGTTTGCTGCTTTTGGTTTTTAGCCATCACAGCCGACTGCGTCCATGCCCTGAGGCTCCACGTGCCCGGTCTCTGTGGGGCACCTGCAGATGGCAGCCGTGCTGCCCCGCTGCCCCTCAGACATCCCTGGAAGATCTCCCTCAGGGGTTTCGTAATGGAAGGATGTTACAGGTCCCACCTCATCAGCACCTCTCTCCAAAGAGTTTGGCAACAACATGCCCTGCAGCAGAGTCTGACAGCGTTGCCTCTCTCGCCACGGGGATGGGCAGCGGTGCCTCACTGCTCCTGCCTGATACCGTCCTGCCTGTATTTCCACAGGTCTTGTTCACCCTCTCAGCTACTTCAGCAATTGGGGTCCATACCAGAAAAACTACATCCAACGCCTGCCCTTCATCCACGAGGTGGGTGACCTTGTCGTAGAAGGATATCAAAGTAGTCCTTTGTGAGCCCACGTTGACTGTGCCTGATGATTGCATTGTCCCTTAAAAGTCTTTCAGTAGCACCCAGTAGGATCTTCTCCATGGTTTTTCCCGGTGCTAAGGTTAGACTAACAGGTCTGTAGTTTCCTGGGTCTTCCTCATGCCCTTCTTGTAAATTCTCACTCCTGCTGCATTCCTGGACATTGCCTCCTTCCTACCAGAACATTCCTCATCTGTTCCACACTTAGGTCCTGGGTTGGGCTCCACCGAGTGGGATGTCCGCATGAGCCATCCCCCCCCTCCGGATAATCTGCATGGCTGAGCTACTGCCACCCAGACTATTAGCTCTCACTGATATATGTCCTCTGCGACGCAGTATTGTGTTAAGGAGAGATCCCTATGGCAACTTGCTAGAAACACACCAAAGAATGATGGCTTCCTGGTTTTGATTACATTTTTAGATCATTTAACTGTTTTTAATCCATTTAATTTCTGAGGCATTACTGGGTATAAGGCAATTTTTCAAAGTGCCTGGGGCAGTCAATCAAATTATTTTAGGAAACCTGTTTTGTGACAGTTACCTTCAGTCAGCAAAGTCATCATCTCCCATGGCAATTTTCTTTAAGACTCATGCCTCATAAAACCACTTTTCTTGGCATTAATTGCACTATAGAACTGAAGAATTTGTTAGTGATGACATCTCACATGAGTTTTTCCATTATTATTTCTGGGTCTGACAACTGGTCATTGGTTACCAGAACTTTTATATTTACCCTTTTTAAACACAGGTACTAATAAAATTTCTCCTCCTTAGGAATCGACCCATTGTTCTGGGGTTGGATAAAAATTATTATTAATGGCTCCTAGCATTCAACTAAGTTAATTTAATTCTCCCATGTACAAGCTCTCCGATTATGTCAATGCACGTGTTTCTAAGCATTACTGTCCCTAAGTAGGTAAGACAGGATCTTGATTGTTACTGAGACACATAGATAATTTCTTTCCCTTGCTCTTAATTTTACCAACCAGCATCTTCAGCATCTTTAGCTCTCACGCTTTTCTGCATTCCCCAAGGACCCATTCACACTCATGGCTGTGCGTACCCCCATTGCTGTTTCTGCTGTGCACAAGGGCAGTATTTGAAGCCCTTTCCTCCTCATCTCTCATGGCTGCCAGGCACACAGTGCCAAGTGCCCCTCCTGGCTTGCACTCTGTTGCCACCCTCTTCTCTTTTCCCCAAACCTTTCCGAGTTTCAAAAAGAAAGCAGCCACATTTTTTTTCAGTGTGATTGCTATAGCTTTCCTGTTATTTTCCAAGAGTATAGCATTGTTGGCTGTGTACTGAAGATCTTTCTCTTCTTATGTGTCTTGAAGCCTTAATTCTCTGTGTTCAGCTGTGTTGTGTCTCAGCCGTGTCTGAGCATATGCACTGTGTTTACCCCCACCACATCTTTGCTTTTCCCTGCAGGAGATAGGATGGAACAGCACCACGATGCACCTCGTTGTCGATATGTTTTGCTAGAAAGGTGATTAAGTATATCTGTAGATAATATCTCAGAAAGCAAACAAAAACTCAGAAGAAAGAAAAACAATTTTCTCTGGAAAACAATATGAATTTCTCATTAAAAGCTGCACTCAGGCTGCCTGCTGAGTGCTACAAAGTCACCCTGGCTGGAAAACGCCCAGCTGCTGCCTGCAAATCTTTTCTGTCTCCTTTGACATCTTCAACTTAAAATCTTCTTTATTTTTGTCCAGCAGTTTTTCTTCATCATCCCCTTTTCTGGCAGCTGGACCAGAGACCAGGTAACGAGTTGGAAACTTTCCAGATGCAAGTCCCATCGATCCTGCTTTGCCAGACTCCCAGGTGGAGGCTCCAGCATAACCTGGACCAAGATCCTGGGCAATCCCATGCCCCACACCCTGCCATGAGGCTCTCCATGGAGGCTTATGTGGTTTGAGTTACACCTTACTTACAGTCATTGCAAAGTGACTTACCAATGGATTAAGCTGGCAAGACAGAATAGGAAAAAGAGAGGTCACGGCATTGACTCGTCACCTCCCACGGCGGGCACGTGTGCTCTAGCCGAGCAGCACAACAGCTCCCCTTGCAGAGAAAGGGTGAACAAAGAAGAAAATCATATGAGATTTATGTGCCCAGCAGTGCACATGCTACCAACTAGTGCCCTCTGCTATAAATATAACATTAGTGGTTATACTGCATACTCATAATCAGGAAATTCAGAAATTCCCATAGCTATTTTGGCGTGATTTTCTAGGTATCAGCTGATCTGCAGAGAAGTATTTGCCTACTTAGTACAAACATACTCTGTGACTAAACTGCGCTCACAGCAGACTGAAATATTAACAACAGTATCATGCAAATGTCCTTTATCCTTTGCTATAAATTCAGAATTCTTTAAATTATTCATCAAGGTCCATAAAAATCTCTAGCAAAAGTAGGTGGTGTTATTGTTGAAAGAAACCAATGTGATTTTGTGAAGAAAACATGTGAAAAGGGCAGTCTGAGAGACAGCTGATAACAGAGGTGTCTAAACTAACTGATCCTGATTAAATTTGGCCTTGAGATAGTGAATGAGTTCAGCCCTGAATCTCACAGCAACACTCAGAGGGTGCAGGCTGAGGTGGATCAAAAGCCAGAGCAAATCTTGTGTCACAAGCCCCTGTGAAGTGAAACCAATGAGTTTTACACAGCTCTACTTAAGGCCTTTTATGTGTGTAAAATCTCAACCATAACATGGCACTGATGTATTTTTCTTCTTCATTTAGTTTTCATGGCTCTCTTTTAAAAATATACATTGAAATAAAAGCAAAAACATGCACAAGCAATGGTAAAATATGGAATAGGAGCCCAGAAGTCACACACGTATAAATAATGAGTCAGTATTTCCTTCTGCACCAGCAGAAGACCCAAAGAAAAAGTTTGCGCTGGTCCCTCCCTGCTGGGTCTCTGGCTCTGCCTTTCCCTGGTGTCGGGCTGATGAATTAGGAGGAGGAGGCAGGACTCTGACAGATTTTTCAGACTTTAAGTTTAAATGCTTGAAAATACAGCAAATAAATATATATTTGAAGAAATACAGCAAATAAAATAAACTTGAAGAAAAATGATCATTTCCCCATGCATTAATATTAATACTGGAGTATAGAAACTTCAAATGAAAGATCCTCCTCGAGACTTAAAGCACAAAGCTCCGCAGTTGCTCAGGAGAGGCTAAAGCTGGTGTAAACAGCCCCACTGTAAAGAGCAACTATCTCAGCTGGCAAAGCCAGTTTACATGTTATATAAACCCTTTTCTTCCCTGATTTTGTTTTAATCTATTTCTTATTCTATGAGGAACACGTGAAAACAGTTATAATAATTTACTCACAGCTAAGAAACTATATATATATTTTAAGAGGGTTCAACCCTCCCCTGTTTGAAGTTCAATGGCCAACACAGTGGGTCTGTGTGGGTGCAGCGAGATGGTAGAAACAAGAAGCAGAGCTGATCTGCTCAAAGTCCCATTGCCTCAGCCAAAGGCTTTTATGGTTTGCTGCAGCCCAACTACCTCTTTATTCTATAGCACATACATTTTAGCTCTGGCTGGCAAAAAGGCAGCTGAAGTGGCATTTTGATTGAAAAGTTCTTGATTAACCACTGCGGTGGTAACAGACGCAAATTTCTGTGCTGCCAAAGCATTATACCTGACAGTGTGGACCATATGGTTCTGTCGTATGTCATCAACAGCAGACAAGGTACTGATTTGGTTGTTTTAATTTTACTATTAATTTAATCTAACCTAATAGTTTACTTTCCAGAAGATAGCTTTTGGTTAGGGCGTTTGTTACATGCAAGATGCTCTGCTTTTCTTCTCCTGAAACGAAAATAAAGCAGTGACTAAGCTACAGCTACCAGTCTGCAGGGTTGCGTAGAGCTTAGTTTTTGCCAGAAAACGGGAGGACAGAGTTTGGAAGGAGAGGACCGATCCTCCAGCCCCGGGTCCCTGCAGGCAGCACCGGTGGGTATCGGTCATTCTGGCCACCTTCGCCTGAAAGTCCCGTCAGTGCTGCTCGGAGCAAGGCGCTCAGGCTTACCCTTCTTCCAGTTGTCCCTCCCCCTTCGAAAATTAGTGACAGATTGCAAACGCTTTGGTTTAATCTGCTCTAAATGCAGCGTTATAAACTGAAAGATAATGGCAAAAGCACAGATTTCGTTAGCTTTCACGCAGACTTTGCAAAGGGAGAGGGCACCACCTGTAAAACTCATTCCCTACTGCCTGTACGTTTGTTTTCCCTCCCCCGGGCAGGGAGACCACCGTGCCCTGCCGATGTTGGTCTTCGTCCCACCCGGAGGCAGGAGCAGCCCCGGACCCTCCAGGGGAAGGCAGAGCCCCGAGGCCGTGCCCCGCTCAGCGCCGAGCACGGGGACCCGGACCAAGGCACCGACCTCCCTGCAGCAGGCACCCCGTGGGGGGAAGGTGCCTGATGGGACCTGCTCGCCTCAGCCCCAAATGCTCAGGAATGCTGGGACCGAGCTGCGGATGAGGTCAGAAATCACTCGGGGGTGCCGAGACGGAAGGAGGTACGCGCGGCAGAAGGTGCCCGAGAGGCACCGGCACATCCAATTCACTGCCCCCACGTTGATTTTACCCCCGCAGCTCCCTAAACCCTGGTCCAGAGTCACAGAACTTTTGCTAAAACGTCAATATCGGTGCGCTGACATGCATCAAGTAAATATTCAGATATGTTTGTACCATCAGATGGATAACCCGGTGATGTTTGGGTTTGGCTTTAAAAGCCAAATTACTTACTCTGCATTCCCTTGGCAACTGAGGAGCAGGCAGAGAAACTCCTTTTAAATTTAACAACTTTAAATGTGTTGACATACATCAAATCCAGATCTGGGGTAAGTTTAAGTGACACATGTCATCTGACTGGAGGGTTTATGTGTTTGCCAGTGCGAACACAAAAAGGCTCAGTGTGTCTGGGGAGAAACAGAAATAAGATCCGCGACAACAAAATTTGCTTGCAGATAATTAATCACATTTGTAAATAAGTAAGGCCATATTTGCATCCCTTTTGTTTCTTCTTCTTATGATCTACAGGTCAACTCTTGCTGTGAAAATATTAACAGCAAGCAGATTTCCCAGTCACGCACCCAAGTACTCACAGAAGATGTATTTTCAGTTCTCAGACAGACGTGTTTATACTCCAAGGGCTCCCAAGCCCGTGCAGCGAGGGCTCCCGTGCCAGTGCAGCGAGGGCTCCCGTTGAGCAAAGCAGGGGACAAGGTTCACACACGAGGGTCAAGCTGCAGAGTCAGAGCCATAAATAACCAGAGCAAGCTGCTTTCTGCCCTGGAGAAAGAACCAAATAATAATCTTTGAATAAATAATTAGAATTGGAATGAAAGCTTCATATATACCTAAATATTTGTCTGTGTTTTTCCAACTAGGATATTACATTTTCCCAGCAACACTTACCTTATTGCTGTACCCAGAACATCATCGCTATGGCTGTTGCCAACGTACAGGGCAGCAAACACTGATCTGAAAAAAACATGTGCACCAGCAGTGTACTGGGAATTAATGTGCCCAGCATCCCGAGCACCCCGTACTGCCAAAAGCGTGAGGATGATGCTATAGCTCTAATGTATCTAGCTTGAGTTGTAAAACGTGTCCATGCATGTGAAGAAACCCACCACTAAATCCTTGAAAGAAATTCTGAATCAGAGAGAGATGGGATTCTGCATCTTCTCTATGTGGGTTCTTTACACCAAGGATATAACCTCTTTCTTGGGTCCAGCTAGTGAACCCTGGACTCAAAAGTCAAAATATATTTTCCACAACTCTATTGATTGCAATTCTAGTAAAATTCTTCCATATAGCCTTTTGTAACAAAAAAAAAAAAAAAAAGAAAGAACAATTAAGTGCCTATCATACCAAAAAATTAAATTTTAGTTAGGTCTCTTCAGGACTCTTAAATCCATTGCCATTATTAGAGAGAGGAAAGAATTACAGAACAGGTAAAAACACTTAGATCTAGTCATCTTATACATTACACAATGGTATTTTTTCTCACAAAACATCCAGAAAATGTCGGGATTCAATTGTTCAGGAATGCCTGGATGCAGACACACAAATACACCCAGTTAACCTTGTTCCCAGCACATCTAATTGAGTTTCAAGAGGGAGCAGCAAACTGCCTTCATGCACAAATGAGGGACAAAGAGAAATAAACATTAAGAGAAGCTGTAGGATCAAGCATCAGTTATTTGCTCATGCTATACAGAAGATCACAGTCCATTTATTGCCCATACTAATGTAGATAATCACATGCATGCATATATGCAAATTGATGCGTGCATAGTTTTTAACATTCATAACACTGAAACATTTTTTATAAACCTGTTGAGAGTACACTGAAGTTTCATTCTCTCCTTAATTGTTTGGAAACAGATTTGATACTTATTACACATTTTTCTGCACTTCTAATTGCATAGAAGGCAATCTGCAGCAATGGGGTTTGCATATATTTCACTGCATTTTCTGACATGAATGTTTATGCAATTGATTAATGACATGAATTTTCTTATGTGCGATGCTTTTACGAGCGTTTGCACATGGCTGCGTAGTTCTCTCATTTGTAAAGCTGCTGCAAGTGGCAGGCGGGAGCTGAGGAGGAGAAAGGCAGCTGAGGGGGGCCTTCGGAGGAGAGGACCTGATCCCAAGAAGCTCTCCAGAGCAAGCCAGGAGGTCCAGCAGGTCCCAGAGAAACAAGTCCCTGCAGCGGATTCAGAGACACTCAGGCCACCCGAGCAACCGTGTGCTGGTTTGGGGTGTTTTAGGGCTGCAGGACAAGCCGCTTCGGTGCCTCTCAGACCCACCGCGCTTTGCCCCACAGAGCCTGAGGGTCCAGCAGATTCCTGCCGCCGTCTGCCACCGGCACATCTGGGAACAGCATCTCACTTGGCTTCTGAGGCTTGCTCTGCCGACAAAGCTGCGCCAAACATCGCGATGCATTTTTTGGCAGACCACGGATAGCAGACCAAGAGGGGGGACGCCAGGCAGCGCTGACCGGGTCTGATGGGACCGGGGCTCCCCGGGGAAGGGCTGTGCCGGCTCCCACCGGGACTTTCCTCCAGCATGGCACTGCCAGCCCCAACACCCGCCCTAACCGGGCTGTTGCTGTCGAGGGGACGCTGGGCTTCCAGCACTCCAGCTATCGCAGCCGCGTGCTCGAACCTCCCCACTTCCCACCTCCTCAGAGTGTCCAACGCCACTGCTGTTCTCCGGCTTCGTGTTCGGAACAGGCACAACAGGCACAAAGCAGCACGTGAACCCCCAGGGAAGCGGCAGACAGCTCTCCTGCTCATCTGGGACGGACGGCCAGCGTTTGCTGCAGGAGCAAAAAGCATCCTTAAATTCTAGTATTTAGGTTTATTCAAACTGAAAGCAAGTTGGAAATTTGAAAACAATCTGAATTTGACCCTGGAGTTCCCGGGATTTGCATTAAAATCCTCCCCCCACCCTGCCCTCAAAACTGGATTCCCAGGCTGCTCAGAGCACATAACTGTAATTTAGCATGGCAGCAGATTTTTCAACTCCTTTTTGTGTTGCTTCTTTTGCAGAAATGTGTTTCTGCTGAACTCTTTTCACAAGCCAAACTTTGGTAAGGTCATTCCTACATTTCTTTCACCTCTCCAATTATCTGAAGTAAATAATTCTGACTTGTTTAATTCTTAATCTAGTGTTTTATAAAAGAACCCATTTGACCTCATCGAATTTTGAGTCTAAGAATGACTGGAAGTTTAAAGTTACTGAAAATTTTCCTTCCTACTCTATGTGACTATTGGTTGGTAAGAACAGTGAGTAAGATGTTAAGACATCCTGATTCGTGCTGAGATTTAATTCCCCTCTTGTACTTTCCATGAGAAAGAAGTCTTGCACAGACACAAAAGGTCAACAGAAGAGCCATAACCTGCAGAAACTTAACTCCAGTTTCCAGAAAAATACTGAAATAAACAACTGAACCAACTGTAAGTCCTCACAAGGAAACAAAGTGAAAATAAAAAGTCAACATCGATTTGTCAAGAGCACCTCATGTCATTTCACTCTAATATTTTTCCAAGGCACAGCAGTGGGCCTCGTGGTGAGGAATAGCTGTATCTCGAGCAAGATGTTCTCCTAACTGACCAAGGCACACACCCCCGGATGAAGCCATTGCACCGGAGATGGGAAAGACCTTGGAAAGCTGTCTTAGAGAATAATGATCATTATCCAAGCAGAAGAATGGATGTGGCACAGCTCTGCAGTCATGCATCCTACATCGGTTTCGTTATGGTTTTTATTTAAAAATCTAAATTATGGGCTAGTAGATTGTGGGAATTGTAAGGCTAGTATGCTAGGAGCTATTAAAAGAGGCCAGGTGACCCACTCAAATTTCAGAAATGGCCAAAAATACATTTCACTAGGAACAAATTATAATATAATTATAACATGAAACACTCAGAGAGCAAACAAAACAGCATAGCCTGAAAGACAGCGGAGCACCCACTTACCATAGGCTTTTGGAACACTCCAACCATTTCTGGGCACTGAACGTCAAATGGTGAGATCTAGGAGAAGAAGATTGTCTATTAAGATTGAACAGGGCTGTTTAACTGAAAGAAGAGAAGGGGCACAGTAGTCTTGAAATACATACCAGATTTCTGTAACAAGGTGGGATAATCTGCTCAAACCCATTGAGACCCATGGACAACAGCTCAAACTCCAATTCAGATGCAATCCTCAGCCTAGACATTAGGAGGAAAAAAGCTAATGACCATCTGTGCCATGGAAATACACGTTTTGGAAGTTCATCAGCAGGAATCCCTATGAATCTGCTAGATAAGTGCATGCATGGGCAGGAAGACAGGCTTTGAGGTTTTGCAGTCACTTGCTGTCATGAATTTTTATGATCCCAGAAGGAAGCCAGCTTCCACAGCATGGTGTGGTCAGGGTGAACCTGTGGGCCAGCGGCTGCTGGGTCAAGCCAGGTCTTGTTCAAGGTCAAGCAAGCTACTAATTTAGCCTCAAATTCTTTCTTTTAGAAAGAAACTTCTGCAGCTCAGTCATTGTAATCTGTTATAATTGCTTGCAGAACAAAATGCGTGCACTGAGGACAGGGTCTGTGCTGCTCAATGTCCACATGTTACGCTGCAGGGCAGGTCATTACCGAAGATGGGATGCATCAGGACTTTCACCGTGTCCTGCTGGAAGGAGGCAAGCCGCTGCGCACGCTAACCCCAGGGTCCAGCAGCAAGCTTCCAGCTAGCGCACCACGATTGCCACGCTGTGCTCATGGTTCCGGGCAGAGGATGGCCAAACTCCAGCCTGCGTGAGGGTGGACAAGAGTTCACAGCTGGAAAGCTTTCTCAGGCAGTGCCCTGAGAGTATCTCATAAATATGTACATCCTATTATAAATCACTTCGAACAGCAGGAGTTGTTCAGCATGAAATTGTGTATACTTTTAAAGAGTGCAAAGAGCACTGAGAGTAAAAAGGGGGAAGGCGGAGCTGGTAGAAGTGATCCAGAATCACCCATGTAAGTTAGGGGGAAATATTGGACACAGCAGTCAGAGAAACTCATCTGCAAAATTATCCCTGTGCCTCTGCACTCCATTCCCATTCCATCAACGAATACACTGTGCAATCGTTCACATCTAGGTGAGGCACAAATATTTAATGAAACCTATAAACAGGCCTCAGGATGTTTGTTTTAAATAATGAATAAGTCATGAACAGATCACAGACACCTTAGTACTTTTGTTTGAGAGGTTACATGAGATGACGTGGTTTTGGAAAGCACCTCACCCCACTGCAGGTGGTGCTTTTATGGGAAGCTTTACCCTGCTTGGAGGTGCCTCGAGCTGATTAATCTTTACTGGAACACAAGGAATGGGTACCTGCACAAAGCAGGGGGAAGGTCTCTTTATCAAATTAAAGGGATCGGATTTAACTTTTTAAATTGATTTTAAGCTTTAAAGATTTTTGTTCCAGTAAAAGTATTGATCAGTAGGAGATTTGCATACTCCTCTTTCACTGTATGGGGCATTTATGCCACCAACAGCTAGTGCAAAGTTGATTAAGTAAAACAGGGGAAAAGGTTACAGGGTACATTTGAGCCATGAACATTTTTTTTTTCACACTACCAAAAAAAAAATATTATTTTGTCTAGAATAAAGTTAAAACTATTTAATGTATGCTTTATTTTTCAATAGATTCAACTAGCAATAGATAGTGGCTTTGCTACAACATCCTGCTACCTTTAATGGCTTGCCAGATTTTCAGCACCAACATGAGAAGGAAAATAATGGAACAGCTTCAGTCTGACTTTTAGATCCTTTTAACTATTTCTCAGTTACAAGAGCTCTAGCAGGAATGCCATTTTTAATTACCAGAGTTGTGCCACATACGCGTCTTAAATCACAGTCCTCTGCTTGGAGGTGGGAGAGAAGGCTTCCTAATGTCACAGGCAGCAATTAGAGTCAATATTTAGACATTTCAGATGGCTTTTATTTTTGAATTCTGGTAACTAAAAATGGCCTCCCATTGATAATTACCTTTTGCAGCGAGCTAAGGTATAATGTGTTCTCAGGCACTGGTAATTAAAAATAAATGCTAAGAGGTTTACATGTGAAAGCTGTGACTCGTGCACAGCAGCACCTCCCCAGGGGCAGCCCCACCTCCGGCGGGACCCCCGGCTGGTGGGCAGCACGGGCACCCCTCAGATGCTCCCGTGGGAGCCCTCACCCGACGCTGCTTCCCCCGGCTCGCTGCACCCTCCTGACCCTTCCCAAGGAGCGGCTGCCCCGCCGCCCAGTCCCGGTCATGGTGCTCCTTGCCCGGGTCCTGCCTGAACCCGCCCTGCACGCTTCCAAATTACTACTTCACAGCACGTGAGACTGAGCCCCGCGTGTCTGGCGGGGGATGCTCACCCCCACCCCACAAAGCATTTCCCTGGGAGCCTCTCCCTGCAGCAGAAAGGCGATGCACACCAGCCGAGGGCAATCACAGCACCATTTTTCCTCGCCCCCCCCTGTTCAGCAAAGAAACAGACCCATCAACTATTTGCTGATTTCTGCAATATTTCTGCCACATCACGCCCCACGCTGTGGGAGCCCATGGGGATGCTGGTGGGGCTGGGCTGGTCCCGCAGCACGGAGGGCATCAGGGGTGACTCAAGCACAGCTGAGGAATCCCCTCCCTGCACGCTTATTTCTGACCGATAGACAGCCACGGTCTGCAGGGACAGCACCCGACGACGGCCACAGGGTGCGCACAGAAAGGGGCAAAGGAGGCGATGCAGGCGCATATTCACATCCCATCCCCGGCCACACGCAGTTCTTCTGGCTGATTATTTGCATTTGTATTTTCCACTGTAAGATGTCAAGCCACGCCGCCCAGTCCCATGATTGGGTAAGGAATGCTTCAGAAAAGCGTTACTTTTTCCAGGGCACAAACACTAATTTAAAAAAAAAAAAAAAAAAAGAAAATGGGCAAAACACTCCCCCTGCCCCCAGGAATGGGTACGTTAGAGCTGGGATTTCTTTTTTAGGGCAAGATCCAAGAAGAAAAACTGTGAGATTAAAGTCCGACATCGAGTGCCTGGAATCAAAACCGTATAAGCAATGGGCGTTTACCCTTTCTCCCAGGTTTTTATGTGTGTGTGCAGGAAGAACTACAAGTGCTTTTATACTGCCATAGCAGGCAATGCAGGCAGCCCAAAAATCCAGGCTCTCTGAATAGTGATGTGAGCGCGATGTCTCAGCACCCAGGGAGCTGGCGGTGTGACTGCTGATGGAGACCAAAGAGGCAGCAAATCCTCTCATGCCTGGAGATCAAGCAGAAGTAGTTCATAACAGGATTCTGTGCATGTAGAGTGATGCTCACAGTCATAATAGCACCGTTAGTAAAATTTGATGTGGCAGATGGGACATCTTTTGCCGGGAAATAGAATCTGATCTTTAGAAGAAGAGTTCCTGGTACGAGTCCTCAGGAGCATCACAGGGACAAGACCGCCACGGCTCCCCACCAACTCATTGCACTCTGGAGGAATCGTTCTGAAAACACTTAAATCAAGAATGGTTTCTTTTTTTGTCTGCACAAGCTCTCCAGCAGGACCAATTCTGTATTTATTTCTGTAAGGAAGGAGAGGACAAGCAGAATCATCTTCCTTTACAATTACGTTACACAGGATTTCTCAGCCAGGGATCTGGGAACTGCGGTAATTTCAGGTACTTGCCCAGGAACCTCCCGGGACATTTTGCTTTGCAGTCTTCCTTTCTCCCCAGACATCCTCTCTGTTGCCCTGTGGTCCCAGAAAACATCCTCGCAAAGGGATACAAGTTACACCCTGCCTCAGAATGATTTACCTTAAAGTAAACTTCTGGTTTTGCTCATCTTTAAAAACCTTTCCTCACGTGTTAGACACTTTAGAAAACAATCTGCTCCAGCACTGAGATTTCAGGTTCAGCTCAGGAGAATTCAGTTTTGTTAGAGATTTGTTGACTGGCTGCTGTTTCCGTTTTTGTGAGGCCAAGATAACGTCCCAAGTTTGCAGCAAGCTTGTGATATACAAGTAAGAACGTGGCTTTGTTATACGGCTACACTTCAAAGCTGAAGCTGAACTTCAAAACCAATTCATGTGAAACGTCTGTACGAGAGGCACGTTATGATGTTCTAGCTGCCTGTACATTACAAAGGCCCAGGCAAATTTTCTAGTGGTGAGTCTGGACAAAGGGGACAGGACCTCACAGCAAGGACCTTAAGGAACACTCGGAGCTGGTGCACCAGGTGCCAGGCATGGTGTGGCACCAAGGAGACGTCCCTGGGGTGGGCTGCTGGCCCTCCTGCACCGCCGCGTCTCCGGGGCACAGCAGCACCAGCACCCCGCCCCTGGAGGTCGAAAGCAGAACCATGGGGATTCAGGGTGGTCCCAAGGCCAGGAGCAGCGGCGATGCTGGCAGAGATCACCCCAGGTCTGCACTCACGGAGAGAGGTGGAGAGCATCGCCTCCAGAAGCTTCTCCTCACTGGTGCAGCCTCAGGGTCTCTACACTCCAATTTCCCCCCCGACTATTGCCCCTCCCCACCACCACCCCACAGAGAAGAGTATAGCCAGGTTTTCAGCGTTATTATGTAAAGTCACTTTGAATTCATTTATAATGGAGACAAGATCAGATGTTTCCCTTAGTCACAAGATGAGAAACTAAAGACAAAAAAGGCTCTGAACAGACAACGTGGTGCTTGCAGCTCCTGTGAGCTGATGGAAAGATGCATTGATAATTTTCTTGTGCTAAAAGCTCCCAAAGTTTGGACAGTTTGGACAGTTAGTTGAAGTAAACCAGTGGGTTGTGTAGGAGGTACGTGATCAGAGAAGGACAAGCTCTGGCCAGATCAGCTGCGTAAACAGACTTGTGCACGCATACCTACACACCTGGTTATCCAGGCAACAGCCTACACCCCTTTGGGATGAAGGCAGACTGCTCACTAGCCCTGTAGTCAGAGAGGAGCAGGTCAGGAGCTTCAGCTGCTTTAAAGAATATGCTGGTAACAGACAAAAAAAACCCCCAACAACAAAACAACAACAAAAGAACCCCCAAACAAACAAAACAAAACTGAAAAGCTCTTAGAGCCTTCCACTGGGCTCCCCTTCCTAAATAGACATTTGTTTCCTTTTTTCTTGAATGTAGTCTCCAAAATTTCCCTACTTGATTTGACCCGACAGCTTGTTATAAGCTGGACAGATACAGAGAGGGCTGGGGCCGCTGCGGAGGGCACGCCGAAACGGGGAGGTGGACTTGCAATGGGAGAAGCCCCAAAGAACAGTCAACACAGGCAGCATTGTCTTGCCACATGTAAGCACAGGAATACAAAGCCTGTGCACACAATAAATGCCAATCACAGTCAGCAAACACCGTGCACCCTTACAGACCCTTTCCCCCAAGTGCTTTCCCTGCCCCGGGCACCTGCGGTTCCTCCCTCGGGGCGAGCAGCTGCTGGCTCCTGCACCTCGAAAGGTAAGAACGTACTAAAGACTTGAAGATGTAATTGTTACGCCTATTGCTTACTTTCTCTGTCTACACAGAAATATGAAGATTAACTGCGCTAAATAATTTGGCAACTTACAGGGGTTTATCAGCTGTAGGCGACTTTCCCTGCACTTCGGCAAAGTCACCCTGGAGGGTGCAGGCACAAGCGTGTGTGCTACTTTTCCTGGCCCATCTTCAAGATCTTTTGAAGACAACAATAAAATAAGGTAACAAATTTGAAATGTGGTTTAGTAATTGATCATTTTAAAAGAATAGACGGCAAAGGACACATTTTCTTCTGGTATGTTTTTTAAATTCCTTTTGCTATTGTAAATAACAGACCTCCTGCGATCTGTGAGCACAAGAAATTACAGGCATACTTCTTAAAAGCTGAATACTTCATAACAGAAAATGCTTTTATGTATACATTCTATCATTCTTCATATTTTTTGTTTTGAACATGAATAGTTCATAAGTGCATATTAAAAAAAACAAGATATCTCTTAATATATTGTCACCTCCTCATCAGTAGCTGAGTCTTACTGAGCACATGATGGGGTTTTTTGTCAGGTAACTATGGTGATATGCAAGGTTGGGATTTTTTTGTGGGTTTTGTTGTTTTGCTTTTTTTTTTTATGGCTGGGCACTGTCTTTTATCTGTGTTGGAATCCTGGTTAATAAAAAAATCTTTTTTGCTAAGATAATATAAATAAAAAGATAAGAATAGCAGTTGATAAACACTGTGTATCAAAAGCTAAAGCAGCCTAACAGCTGCAGCACTTTATATTTGTCTTCATGTATATGCATTTGTCTTTACATAGTATTTATGCAAAACGTTTTGCCACCAAGGTCAAAATTTGGAACCAAAAAATAACATATATGAATATAGAATAGAATGAGGTCAGAGTGGATTTGCCAAAGCAGCTCTTGAACATGCATAATTAAGCCATTCATATTTAAGCCACATCACTTAGAGTAAGGTGTTCTGCTGATCTCCTGTATTTTGCAGTTTAGCTTTTAACTAGAAACACAAATTTCAGATAAGTGTTCTCTAACACACATATCTCTCAGCCCTGTGTGGCTCATTTCTTGTGCAGCCTTTGGGGATTGTACAGGCTGAACTGCTAAAAATGACATAGCCCTCTGATAATAGTGAGCATCATCATAAATGATGAATACCCTTGCTAGCTGCATAAGCCGTGAGAGCATCCCAAGCATGAGACTTCTACTCACTTTCTGTGGAAGAGGGAAACATCAACACATTCCGGTAAAATGATTTCCTGAATGTAGATGCTATGTGGTTTAACTTGGTTATCAGATTGATCAGGATAAAGAGGTCATTCCAACAGGCTGAGCCACTTTATTGAACACGTCTATCATGGTCAAGAACCTACTCCGAGGATCTTGGCACCCTTCCCTCTTTAACCCACACACCCCTTCTCACAGGCAGAATGAGTGAGCACCCAGACATCCAGGTGGTTGAACAGAGATAGTTAATGTGCAATCAGCAAAATAAAAAGCGATAATGAAGCTGCTGCAAGGGTTTTGTAACACAATGACTACTAACATATAATACCTATTTACTGAGTACAAATACATGGTGCCTTGAAGATGAATAACTTCGCTGATAGCACACTCAGGTTTTTATTTCCTTCCCTCTAACATTCGACATCCCGGCTCTCTCTGCAGTCCAACACCTGCTTGAGGATGCTGTGGACATTTCTCAACTGAAGGCACATGTACTGTTTCAGAACACTGCTCATCCAGATGCACACAGAAATAGCAACTTACATATAGATTAAAACAGCAGTTTAGCCAAGCAGAAAGGTCAAGCTAGTACTAAGTAGAAGGATTTTTTTTTTTTTAAAGTTTACTACCTATCAGGCAAGTTTTTAAAAGTCTTACAGATTTTCCTTTCTCTACAGTGCATTGCCACTAATATCAAAACCTTTTGTTTGGCCCTCACTACTCCAATAACACCCACCACTGAGTTGATGGCAACTGACCTAGGGAAGGAGAATGTGCCACATACCTTGAACCTCCAGCAAGGACTGTCCCACCTCTAAGTGACAACATCAGGGGAAAAAGAACTGGCAAACCCCACTTTTATAGCCCCAGTCTGGGAAGCCTCTCTCAGCTGGAGGTAGGGAGGCCCAGACCGACCCGCCCTGGGCTGGGCTTAACGCACTCCAGCTGGACCAGGTTCAGGCTGGGCATATCTGGTGGAAACGAGGGGCTCCTGCCCCCTTCAGAAGAAGGTGGGTGCTGAGCCAGGCTGCTCCCCAGGGGTGCCCCGGGAGACCGGCAGCTCCACCGCTACCTCCAGAGCACGTTGGTGTAACACCGGTGCTGCTGTCAAGGGACGTGCGAGAGCGTGAGCTGGAGCAGGGGCTGGGGATGCTCTGGGGAGCGATAGCTCTGCCTCCTTGAGGCTCTGCAGACATTGCAAACGTGGAAGAAAAGAAAGGCGTATAATCACAGAAATAATTGCTGAGGAATATCAGAAGGGGTTTGTTTGGAGAGTGTTCTCTGAATCTCACAGTAAAAGGACATAAAAAGGACAGTAATTGGCCACTTGGGATAAAGTTAATGGTAAATACTCTAATAAAAAAACCCAGACTGTGCTTCAAGTAGATCACTTATCATAGTACTTCTCCAATATAAAGACTTTTCCCCACACCTCTGCACTTTTATGCTTAATTTGCCAGCGACTTCTACAATTATAGCATCTAAACAAACCAGAAAAGAGCCTTTTGTTGGCCTAAATTAGGAAATGTGTCTGTCTAGGTGGAGAACTGTTATCATTTTAAATTGCCTTCTCTGGAGCTTGGCGTTCTGGGGTTTGGGGCTGGGGGCACATTCGGCTTAGATTTTTACTTTGTTTTTTCACTCAGCTGAACACAGAAACAGGTGCCTGGGAACTATGGGGTCTAAGAACACCAGTATTCATCATGATTTTATTAAAGTGCAGTAATACTGTTATGGGAATTTAAGGGGAAAAAAAAAAAGTTTGTGTTCGTTACCGTGAAGGATACTTGCATTTATATGGTAAACAATAATAAAATAGAAATTGCATTGCATTTATAATAGAAAAAACAAGCCAGCTGCAGGCTGACCACGCTTCTGGTTTTGCTGCAGAGCTTTGCTCTGATCATCAGGTCTCCCTACACACAGGGGCACTTTGGGAAGCAAAGCCCGCGGGTGCAGAGCTGAGCAGGGACGGTTTTCCTCGCACACAGCAGCGTGCAGACCGCGGCAGAGCACGGGCACGCACGAAGGCTGAATTCAGCTCTAGCTGCAAAAACCCAGAGTATCATGGTGAAACCTGTGTGGCTGCACCCTTAAACACTGAGTTATTTTGGTTCCAGGCATTTAATACTTGTGACAACCAAAAAGAGTGTGCTAAAGGACTTTCCCTGCTCTTGCTGTTTCTGCTGAAATCAGAAGGAATCTTGTCAAGGGTTTTAATGGAAAGAAGACCCTGCTGTGGTCTTACAGACAATAGAGCAGTATTACTTTCAGTGAATACTTTAAGGTTTGAGGGGTACTTTAAAATATATTATAATGTTAACTTAAATTCTTTCCTGAGTTTGATTTAATCTTTTTGCATGCTAGGCAAGAGAATGAACTACTTCAGGCACACCAAAACAACGCAGCTTGCTTTCCAGTTGCTGCTGCTTTTGAAGCAGCAAGAATATGATGCAGAAGAACAAGTCCTATCCCAAATCACTGTTGGCCACACTTGAAATTTCACTGTTGGTTACAGCACCTAAGTAAATTTACTTTGCTATATTTGGTTGTTTCAAGCAAAGCTTAGAAAAATTGCCAGCAGAGATCTATGCTCTTGCTTTCCCTTTTTGACATTGTTTGGAGTAACTACATATTCAACAACAAAGGTGTATGAGAAATCCATGCAGAAAAAAATCAGCACAAGGCCATCAAATTAATCTAATAAGGGCTAGCACTGAAAATAACCCTGTTGATCATACACCTGGAGAAATTTGCAGTACTCTATCAAATCTCCTGCGCTCAGCATCAGATAACATGTAAAACGTTATACATCAAAAATGTGTACAGAAAAGTGTCCTAGGTGAAACTCTGTGGTCTGTGATAAAGCAAAGCAGACTGCAAAAGTGTTGTCATCCTTTTTAAGTCTTAAATTGGATGAAAGCTGTTATTTTTATTAGCACAGTATATGTGTGGATAATTCACTGTGAATCGTGTAATAATGAGTTTCACGTCTTTTTGCTTTATATACTGTCTAGGGTCACTTCTCTTGAATGCAATGACCCTTTTGAAATTATTCTCGGAATCATTCGGTTAATTTGTTAATTTTTCAAATGAAGTTTAGTAGTAATCACTCTGCATGGAAGGTTAATGTTCAGAATTTGCAGATACAAAACTGACATTGTGTCTTCATGCCATTTGACAGGAATGGAAAGAGCTCTTCCAGCTAGATTTCTGGTGCAAATACAGCTTACATGTTAGATGTGTTGACTATTTATCATTTTTCATCTCTAAAGATCCTACTGTATCTTCAATAATAAATAAGATCTACCATCTATTTACTTTTCAGATACAGGATCATAAATCCAGATTAACTCCAGTGAAAATAACAGGGCTTTGGACATGTGAGATCAGGATAAGAGACACGAGATTTAAGCAATGAAGATCCATGCAATGGAGAGCAAATTTTACAGAAGAGATGAGAAATGGTAAGTGCTAATTGCTGCAAATCTCAATACGGCATGATTAAGATTCCCACTTGCTTACTTCGCTTTGTTAGAGTGTTGATAATTTTTTTTTTTTTTGATGGTGGTGGTTTTCTTTCCATATTTGGGTTAAATCATGACATCATATTATTATGTGTGACCTATTTTCAAAACTATTATCCTTTATGTGTCATGAAAACTAAAACTGCTGTGCAGGATCCTAGTTTTGTCCTGGTCAAATAAGCCAAGAATATACTTCCTGTTTAAAAAGGCATGGTCTATTATCACTTTTGTTTGTCCTTTTGAAGGAAAATCAGCAAAAGCTCCTTGGTGCTTTAACAATCTCTGCCAAAAAAAAGAAAATCTCATAAGATATTTACTGCAGTGTTTTATCACCAATACATCATTATGCAGGAAAATGCCAAAAGTAATCTCTGCCTGTTGCTGTTGCAGTGTTAGAAGGAGCACTAAAATGACACCGTGCTTCCACTCCATTTTCAGACCAGACTCGCACAAGTTCTTGAACCGTGCACTTTTAAGGTTCGTTTCTTCCTGCCAGCACTCCCACTTACGGCTATTGACATTTATTTCCCTATTTTTGTCTGAATAAGTATAATTTATTGAAAACAGCTACACTATCAAATCAATAAGGCATATGGTACCCATCTAAACACAAATGAAGTTGCAGATGTAACAATTCCTCTAGGGTTTTAGAGCTGCATCTTTTGAAATGATAGCTGCAAAGAAGGTGTGGCGGTCAGAGTGCTGTAACGAAACAGAAAACTGGGTATGTCTCCCCAAACAGACATTGGTCCGTTGTGTCCACTGGCATTTATGGATTATTCTTTCCTCCTTTGATATTAGCAGGCTTTTCTGGGCTTGAGAAGTCCTTTCTAGCCAGAAGCCCTAACAGCTCCTTGACCTACCGCTGCCCGTGGCCCTGGAGCTGGACGCCGGGCGGGTGGACGCAGGATGACAGCAGAGCTCACGGGGGACAGGGCGTCCAGAAGTCCCCAGCCCAACCTCCATTCAAGTGGGTCCAGCTAGACCTGGGCACTGGGGCTGCCTCTGCCGAGGTCTGGGCATCTGCGAGGACGGCGCCCGGTCCGGCATTCTTCGTTAGAGAGCAGGTCTTAGCTCAGAACAGAGGCAAGAGGTATTGCTGCTAAGCCAAAATAACGCATTCAAATTCCGCCAGGAAAGGAGAAAAATGGTTAAAGTGACATCAACGTGTAACTGAAGAGGACATCTTCCACCACGGCTTGCCCTGGTGAAGAGCCACGCGGTGTTGGACGTCGGACGTGCCCTGCGGGAGGACCCCTCGAGGGGCAGGTCTGCGGGCGCGCGGTTGCGTGGGGGGAAGGAGCGGAGAGGGGAAATGCCCATTCTCGCTCTCTTAGAAGGAAACATCGAGTTTTCTTGTATTTTTAATTCTCAGAGAGAGGAAAGAAAAATGCTTTTTAAAACTGCTTTGATCTGGAGCTGTGGCCATTTAGATTCTCATAGATAATGCCAAGTTTAAGAATAATTATCTGGAGACCCAAGGACCACAACACTGACCTCACTCATGCAGATCTTACATTAGTGATTCTTGATAATTTAAACATCAATGAGTATGAAGCAAAAGGACACGGTGTTATGTCCTAATTGTACATTCAGTGTTAGGGTAATGCAGCACTGGATGCTTCTCATGGACGTGTAATCTGGGTTTCAAAATCTGCCTATTTGTTAAGAGATAGCGCTGTATTATAAGTGAATATAAAAAGCAATATGAACTGAATGATGGGAAAAGTTTTCATCCCTTAGTATTTGCTGGCATGAAAGAAAGAAAAATCAGATGATTGCAATCAAACAAATAAATAATAAAGCTCCCTGTACAAAACTGAAGAAGAATTTTGACATTGGAAGTGTGTGATAAATTTGACCTTCTGTCCTCACCCACCCTTTTCCTTCAACTAACCCCACAATATTCAAACCCTGGAGAAGTTGCACTAGCCATTTTTAGTACAACTATCAAAGAACTATTTCTTCCTAACAGCACTGAAAACACAGCCTCACCTCCAAAATATATTGCCTATTTGACAAGAAAATAATACTGTTCCTTGATATCTCCTGATTCAGAAGGGTAAGAAAAGACTCACTGAACAGGCAAGTAAATCTGGCTTCAAACCTATAAGCACCTACTGCTTTGTTCTGCGTCCTGCCAGGCGATGAAATGCCAGCACCGGTGCAGCAACGCCCCTGAACAGGGCCGGTCATTCTGGGGAACGTGTGGATGTTTTCGCGTCCTTGCCTGCCTCCCCAAGAAGCCGCCCCGGCGCGGTGGGAAACCCCTGCACAGGGCGGACTGGCCCGACGCTTCACAGGGGCATGGGAGGGAAGGAAAATACTCTTTTCCTAAGAAAGCTTTCCTGTCTATTTCAAATACAGGGGGGTTGCTCCTAAATGCATGAAAGAAATGCCCTGCTACTCTCATTTCTTTATACTATTTACCCTACCACATTGTTTATATTTACATTATTTATATTATTTATACAATTTATATTATTATACTGTATTATATTATTTCTATTATTTATACCATTATATTATTCATTACATTTAGCTCGGCTTTTGTCAGCCCATATATATTGTAGATATTAATTATTTTCATCTCCTAGTACTTTGGCAATTGGAGTTCAATAGGTCAAGATCTCCTCTTACTTCCACTCTTGCTTCATATACATGCATGTATTTTTATATATCTGAAATTATATACATGTAGATAATAAAAAGCCTTTTTTTTTAATCCCTATTAATTCTTTAGATTTAAATGAACAGTACATAAGACAAACCATTGTCCAAATGTACGCAATTAATGATTAGGATTCAACCATGATACTTTTCTATTTCTGCCTTAAGGGCCAAGTGCACTATTAGGCTACAGCACAAGGAAATCAAAGAGCCATCTGGGCTGGTAAATGCCACCCGGCTACTTATACAATTAAAGCTAGGCACGTGCATAGCGTCTGTGCTCATTCTGGACACTTAGGAAATCTGTAGTTTGTCTGAAGACATTTCTTGAACCAAAAGAAGGTAAAGTCATTGAGGCAAAAACTCACTGCAAATTACTCGCTCAGCTCACCTACCTGATGGGAGGCTTTCCATTTAACAGTCACGGGCTAAAAGCCTGCATAGAAAAATGAATTCTTTTGCTTGTTAGGTAATCTTTGCCTAAGTACCAAAGTGTATTAAAGCCATTTATTTGTTAAAACAAAGTACAAGCTATTTACAACTGCGCATCAGTAACTTCCTAACTTAGTGTGTAATGTGAGGGGAAAAAAGGTTTGGAAACCTCTTCTGGAAACACCGTTGGACGTGAATTCTGCATCACACATGGATGGGATAGCTGAAACAAAATAACAGCCACGTGTGAATGTTTAGAAAGTAGTGCCTAAAAGATGATATTTTACGTTTAATTGAAGAGTTGTTGAAATAAAAAAAGATATTTGTAACATTCAGGGAATTAAAAATGCAATTGAGCTTAACCGAGGTGATACCAATGACCTTCTTATCTCTCATGAGAAAAATTACAGCACCTGTTTATTATACAAAAGAATGAATTTCAGAAATGGTGAGAGGATGTGTTCGTATACCTGCGGTTTTCCGTGACTTTGACCACCTGCTCTACTGCTGATCAGAGTTCACGTCTTTACAGCAAGACAGTAAGAACCCATGTCAAAATAGGGAGCTAACAGATCAATAAATATTTAAATTAAATGAGATGTTAATCAAAGGCAGGAAGGCTTGTGACATTTACCCAGGCAAACCTGGGGAACTCGGGGAAGCAATCACTTACGTTCATGATTATCTTCAAGAGCTCACGGGTGTCCCAGCGGACTGGGAAAGGAACAAGAGTATTTATTTTTAAAAAGAGGGACCAAGGGAATTACAAACCAGTCAATCCACATTCAGTGCCTAGAAAGACAGTGAATCAAAGCATCACGTAGGTGATTTGTTAATAGCTGGAGGTAATAAATAGAGCTGGCTGCAGTGATTTTTAGTTTCACAAAGATTTGGGGGCTTTACTGCTGGTGTCAGTCTAAAATGATAGGTAGGCTTATCCAGAAGAATAAGAAAGAGATAGAGCAATATCATAAATATTGGCAACTGCCTATTTGCTGCAGCCAGTGCACTTACAAGAGCTGACTGAAGCAGCTATTGCAATCAGATCTTTCTTTCATTTCTTTGGGACTTTCATAAAGTTTCACACATTCGGGTAATTTTTACAATCTTCTGTATTTGTTCATCATGACATGAATATATTTTATAAGTGCATTTGGGATAATGGGCTCTTTATAAGCATTTTGCACCAAGTACCCCCAAAAATAAATGGAATTTTTTATAAGATTTCCGTGCTAGTCACCCATACTTATCCTGGCTCATTGAGGACCCAGACTGGAAAAAAAACCTCTTTTAGCCCAAGCTTAATTTGAGACCTTGCTCAAGTTTTAAGCAGCCATGGGTCTATTAGAGTTGGGTCAGTTGTTCTTGCCCAAACACAGCAATGCTCTGATGCTCCTTCCCCTCCTGCTGAGCCCTGGCTCAGCCCCCGGCTGTTGGGAAGCGGGATGCTCTCCAGATCGGGTTTTGGAAAGAGGGGCTGTGTTGGGTAGCTGAGGCAGCGCCAAGCGTATGCAGCGCGCCGTGCGTCCCACGGCCCTGCTGACACAGTGCGGATGTCGATGTGCAGCATCATTTTGTCCTCATCTTTGCCTGGGAAAAAGAATATTTTCTGTAGGGCAGACACCTGTCAGACAGATGGGTAACATCAGATGGAAGGGCCACAGGGTGAAAACAGGCTTTTAGCAAGAAAAAGGGGGTTATATGAGTCTGGAGGACTTTGATACACTTTGAACCCCAAAGTGGTTCCTCCAGCTTGTGAGAATTTTCCATCTCAAACCAGGACTTTATTGGACTGGTGTCTGGAGGAGGGTGCAGGATCTGTCTAAACCAGCCTCCAAGCTTTCACCACCCCATCAGTGGCCATTCTGTATCTTAGATTACATGCAGTTTGCTTTTCTAGTAAGCCACCTACATTATGCCATGCATATTAGATACTCAAGAACACTCAATTAATTTCTCTGAGGTACTGTCTTCAGACAAGTCTTTTACCATTGTACCTTCATGTATACATAAAGACATACACATTCCTTTCAGCATGGAAAGGAAGGAGTGAGCTGACTTTGGTTTTGACTCCTTAAACACCAAAATTAATTTTTCTGATAATGCTGCACTCAGAGTGGTGCCTGTTGTCTCTTGTGCCACTCTTTGGCTTTGGCAGTGAAAAAAAACCACCTTAGCATGGTGTAGCCAAAAGTGTTGAGAGGTCATATTTGAAATTTTCTTGTTCTGAAAACATCAGTGTATCAGTAATTGACTGAAAGATTCTGGAAACTTAAATAGACTATAAAAATAACCTATTCTACATACTTCAAATTCCTCAAATAACTGCTTGTGTTTTCTCAAACCTGAATTTTTCCTCTTCCCTCTCTCTTGCACCACTCTCTCTCTTCACTATAGACTTCCAGGAGAGGAAGGTTAATTTCATTTTTTCATAGTTAAATTATTCAGCGAGAGCTTAAGATCTACTGCTGTCATGTAATTTTACTCTTTGGCATGTCACAACTCGTGCACCGAGCATCACGCTGGAGGAGCCGTAAGTAGGTCGCAGCAGAACCTACCCAGAGTCACTTTGTGCATCTCTCCGCTCACACCGCTCCGCACCTCCCGCTCCTGTCCTGCTGGAGCACAGGTTTTCTCCCATGAGATGCCTAGACCTCAGCTTGCAAATTTTATTATAGATTGTCCCAATAAAATTATTTTTAAAGTCTTTTATCATCTTGAAACTCCTAAGCCAGATGAACTCAGGTAATATTGCACTGGCGTTTTCTTCCAGCATCACATTGTTATGCTTCTACTCACCTTCAGGCAAGGGAAGCATGGCGCAAGAGGAGCCAAGGAAGAAAAAGTAAAAATATTAGCAAAGTAAAAACTTGTTTTGAAGCTTCTCATATAGAAAAATACTGAGTGATAAATAAATTGCATTAATAAACTTTTAATTATCAGTTTAGATTCACAAATGATGTAAAGGAGGATGCTAGGAATGCATCTTTTCAAGCATGTCCACACAGAATTAGTCTCCTCATGGTCCTGAGGCAGCTCAGTACTTAATGCAAATATACAGCCCCTTCATATCTTGCTGAAACAGGATGTTGCTTACTTTTTATTAAAGTGTGATTAATTTTCATTTCTTCTTTCTAAATTACTTTCTGCTGTTTCTCTGAAGTGCTAAATTTTGCTGTGTTCCTAACCAGGACTTCCCTGAATAAAACTGGAGGAAATAAGAATTTGCATTTAATTAAACAAGGTCTAGCTTTAGCATGCTGAAGTTACTGCACTTGAAAGATGCATACATATAAACTTAAATATTTAGAGTTGTACCGAGGTGCTGTGAAAGCACGTTAATTACAAAAGGTGATCGGGCTCCCCTGTGACAGCTCCTCAAGGATTTGGGGCAGAAAGTTTCTGCAGGAGACTGGCAGGTCCCCGGGGCACGGGGGGTCCCGCAGACCCGGAGCGGGGGACGGCCTCGCCGTCCCTCCCCATGGCTGGGACCCCTCCTCGCCCCGTGGGGACACACGTCCCCATCCCCAGTGGGGACTGCTGGCTCCGACCTGCTCCGGCCCAGCTTCTGCCCTTCTCCTTTCCTGGTATTTAAATAATGGCTGGTAGTCCCTTTCACTAATTATCCAAGATTTGTAACATTCCAGAAGCAATATTTTAGGAATCAACAGGTTGCATTTTCCATCCTGCTTATACACACAGGTTGTATAAAACAGCTACTAAAAATCAGCTAAAAAGTTAACAGTGCCCTTCTAACAAGTGCACTTCCTATGGAAGACATTTTGCCACACAATTCCAAATATTTTTTAATAAGCAGGGATCTCAGCCAGAAAGCAGACAGCTTTTTGCAACACTGGTACCCAGTGACTTTGCATAATAAGAATGTGAATTAATTTTGCAAAGCAACACATTTCGGGAGAAGAAAATGGCTGGTGTATTCGCATTATGAGATTATCTATACGTGAACAGTTGCGGCTGCTCATTATTTTGACTGCAGAAGGTTCTATTATTGTGGGTGGATGGGCTTTGGTATAATAAAAATTATTGATGAGCACTGTATGAGTGCTGAGCACTGTACGAGCACTGTACGAGCACTGAGCACGGAATGATAGCGCATCGTTTCTCTGATGGTGTGTAGTATACAATCACAACATCTGTCACTGCACTAAACATTTTCCTGTGTACCACATTTTTGCCCAATAAATGGGATGGTACACTACCTCCGCTGACTTTTTCAGCATTTTCGTAAAAAAGCACACACCTTCAGAGCACACATGGAAGGGCAGGACAGCCGATTGCCATAAAAATGCCTTTACTATCACCATGTTTGAGATAAGAGCAACATTCTGCTGTGTTACATAGCTAGATGTAACCAAATGCTCCCGTTAACTCACGCCGCGATTTGAGCCCAGGGGAACAGGGTGGGCAGGGATGGGCTTTGGGCTTCATCCTCGTTGTTTCCCGTGAGGCAGCAGGGCTGCAAACAGCCCAGAAACCCCAGGGACTCTGGAGTAGTACAGCAGAGCTAGGGACAGGAGGAGTTAAAGATAGCCCTGAATCCTCCCGCTGTTGTATATTTAATGATGTCCCTTTACATCATGTTAATATATATTTTATATATGGTTATCCAAAAGTATAGCCACATATTGCCACCCTGAAAGCTCTTTATTTTAAGCAATCATCTAAGTACTGGATGTTTTCAAATTGCACTGCTCTCGTCTAATCTTGTTTTCATAATGAAATTTATTTAAGTCTAATGTAGGCATAATGTAGAGTAATGTATCTTCTGCACCTCCGAATGAATGTTAAAAGTGTAAATTCATTATTTCTCCTTCAGTAGATCTCCTTTTTATCTCTGTTCTATAGACATTAGAGTAATATTTTTCTCCTGAATACACTAATGAGGATCCGAAACTAATTTTCACAAAAATGAGAACTCCTTAAAAACATGCTCTTATCATATCGTGCAGGCTCTTTCAGCTGTACCAGTGTTCTTCACTTTAATCTCAGCTTTAATTTTTAAGTGGGTCTTTTTTTTTTTCAGCATTTCTTTCCATCTGCAGTGGCGAGGGCCAAGTCTTCTCCCTTCCCTGTGCACAGCCCCTCCTGAGCGGTGAATGCCTTTTGTTAGCGTAGAGGGTTTCATTTGCACAGGTTCATCCTGGGGCAAAGGGAAAGGAACAAATGCATTAGCTGAGGAAAAATCTGGGAACTCAGCAGTTTGCCCTGACTTAAAGTCCCTCCCTGCTTCTGATCCTGCTTCAAGACAAAGTGAAATCAAATGTTTAAGGGAAATTTATACTGCTTGGGCAGGCAGATATGTCATTCACTATTCACTCATACACACTCATTCATCACTTCAGTCATTCACCAGAGCTGATGAAACCTTTGATGTAAGGTCTACAGTTGGTAATTGGGCTTAATCACTTTCAAAGAAACCTTTTCAGTTTGCAGAAAGTTTGTCTTCTTAAGGAGAACTACCAAAACCTCCAAAACCCCGGCCAGCAAATAATTACAATTTAAAAATAGATCAGAGTAATTTTATTCTTGCCATACCTGGCTCTTTCTGCATTGCTGTATGGAAAAATAAAGAAAGATGAATTTCAATAAAGCAGTTATCCTGAAAGCTATTATCACAAGATTGATTAACTTACACTACTTTGTTTGAACAATAGGTTGTGGAGAGAGAAAAAATACATTTTCCCTCAGTCTTAATCCATGAAAAAGTTATTAGACATTTATTTCTCAATTGGCATGGTAAAAATCAATACATGTTTTGCAAAGATGTGTGCAATTTGCTTTAAGAATTTGTACTTGTGTGGTCTTCAAGTACTATGAGTTGTTTGGTAATTATTTGTTTCTAAGGTTTTATAGATTCTCCTTTCTTGTCCATTATTTTAATTGCTATAACTTTCGCCAACTTACTGAAGTTATTCCTGATTTACAACAATGGATGGTTAAAGGAAAATTAAGATGCCACTCTACTCATCAGCTGGGTTTGACTTTAATAGAAAGACAAATGATGCATGCATAATAATGAGTCCAACTTAGTTCAGTATCCAGCTACGTAGGTGGCAAGCCTAGGCACATGCCAGGCTTTAGCATAATATGTTGTATCCTTCTTGCAAATGGTATGCCTGGGTCCCTACGCAGCCTTTTGCTGCTGCTGTTCTTGTTGGTGTATGCATTTGGAGAGGGCTGTAGTTTGCATACAGATCAGCTGCTGCCGGACTCCATCCTCACACTGAAGCCTTCAGGATATGGGCATTCGGTTGTCAATCCTTTGCAGCAAGAAATCTCTTTCCTTGAACATCAGTAGAGCAATTAGTAAGGTAAACTAAACAAATAAGCAACTTAGGGGCACAGAAGTTGCATGGGAGTATAGGGCAGACTGAGTAAAATAAAGGACCTTTCCTTATATATATCCTTTCCCTACATAAATGCCCTTAGGGTTGTTCTGAGAATCTTCTTTTGCATTTCTGTCCTAGCTTCTTCTAGGAAGTTCAAAAGTGCCATGAGACCACCTGCTATATTGCATCCGCAACCAATTTGATATCATGAATCACTGAATCACGTAATGTAATGTAATAATAAGCAGGTTGGACTGTAGCGTTTATTAGCTGATGCTCTCTTAAATAAGTTCATGCTGAAACAGAATCCTTCAGCCAATTTTTTCCACTTACCCTGCTGTTCAGGGGCAAACTAGGAAAACTAAGGAAAAAGTCAGAGCTGAGACAGGCACCGCTACATGTCTGAAACCTGTTTGGCCATATGAAGAGATATTAAAAGAATACAGATAACCGAGCACATTTCGCTAAAGAAGGCAGCCTTAATTTTAGCTGGCTGGCAGATGGGGTTTCTCATTAGCCTGTCTTTTCATCTTATTTCATGCAATTAAGTAGGCTCGGGAGGGACCCTACAGGACTGGCCATCTTCCAAAGGCTTGCACAGCCCAGGCTGTGCGGCTTGCCGCTCCGGAGCCCGTCGCCCTTTCATGTGGAGTTGTTTTTCTTGACATACAGAGCCAAATGAAGGGCTTTTCTGCCCAGATCGGGTTTGCTGCACATTAGACGGAGAGCATGCATGGCAGGGCTGGTGGTGGAGATCTGAGAGGAATTGTATGTGTTACACCCTTTTTCAGCTCGTTCGGGAGCATCAGAGTCCCTGCCAGGATGAGAGGAGATCTATCTCAGCAGATCCATATTTCCTCTACGTACCTGCAGTTTATAAATGATATGTTCAACATCCTGGGATGGACCACTCTGGCTTTGCCGTTGGAGCCCAGGGAGATGCTCTAGCAGTGCCACCATGCTGGGCAGCGACACCCTGCTCCTCCACGGCACTCAGCCCCGGGACGAGAGAGGGGATGGGGAGGACCCATCCCGGGGTGCACCCGCAGGGGACCCCCCTCGGCTCCCAGCATACCCCCAGGGTACTCCCAGTGCACCCCCGGGAGACAGCGGGGCAGGGGATGACGGTCAGCAGCGCTCCCTGGGTACCAGCATCCCTCCCTGCCCACCAGCATCCCTCCCTGCCCCTTCATCCTCCTCGGTCCCACGGCCCCTTGGCATCTCCTCCCTCCCTGGCGCGCGAGCATCGCAGAAACATCAGCTCTCCGCCAGGCAAAGCCATGGCGTCATTCTCTCCTGTCGGGGCCAGTCCTGAAAGCTCTTATCTATGGGAGCAATTTCAGCGTTCAAAGGGACTATTGGTATGAATAAAACCTGCTCCTCAGGATTTATAGGACAGGCCCCATATTTTGCAGTCCATTGATTCAGTATTATTCCTTTGTTCCCATAGAAACGTGGGGGTTTTAAGGAGTAGTTTGAAGCTAAGACGATGAAAATAAAACAAAACAAAACCCTATCGAACCTTTGTATATACATGCATGGGGGAAGAAAATAAAATCCTTGACTCCTTTCTGCATCCTATAAAGCAGAGTAATTTATTTGGGGGGAAAAAAAAAACACAAACCCTCTAATAGATGTGATCCTTTTGAATGGTTTGGTTTTTTCTGAGGCAATTTCAGCCAAATGCTTAGCAACACATATAGAAGGAAGTTGCTAAATCTTTGTATTAATTCTAAACCCCTCCATTTCTTATTAAGTCACAAGAGATAGCTCTTACCTTGTTTCCAGCAAAAGGTAATTTGGGCTTTATTTTATTTAGAAAGTTGCCCACCGTGCTGGAGAGGCGAGATTTCTTAATTGCTTTGTTGCAAAAACAATTTATGTGGGTTTTTTTAATGAGTTTAATTTTCTTTAAAGTTTTCCATGTATAAATGTGGCAGTATTTTGAAATCAAATAAATTATCCACATAGCTGCCTCAGTGCTCCCATCATTAAACAAAACACTTGAAGATACTACCTCCACAAGGCTTATTGTATAGAAAATATGTGTACAAAGAGGGAGTTTGAGTTGGCGTTTAAAAAAACCACTACAATAAGCAAGAGAGAAAAGGAGGGAGATTATTACCTGTATCCTAGAAGCTGTCCTGCTACTACAGGGCTGCGAGCTGAATCCAAACATGGTGAGTTGCAACATGGAGATGAGGTTTTGAGAAGATGGCAAAATGACTGATGATGCAAAAAAAAAAAATCACACAGTGTTCTTCCTCAAATCTACCTTTAAAGCAACTAATATAACTGATGCTAGACTGGGATGGCACACAGGTAAAATGAATCTTGGCGGCCTGTATCTGTGTATTCTTCCATTGCCGTGAACAAGGGCAATGGCGGTCGGTGAGAATCTGGGCAGATTATGGCAGTACAATAAATAAACCAGCAGTGTGGGACTCAGTTTACAACACAGAGGTTAACAGCTGCAAAAAAGACTGCAAGCTGCAGCCTATGGGCTGACAAAATACAGAACTATCATGCCCAGTTTGTATTTGACTATATGTATGAATATCAGCTTTTCTAGTAATTAAGTAAATATTTGTGGTTAGCATATTTAAAGATGTTGACTTGTCTGCAGTTTTCCCTGTCGTCAGCACTCTGCTCTGGTAAATACGTGCTCTATAAATACAGTGCCAGTGGTGACAGAATGGTTCGTGTGAGAAGGAACATTTTGCTTGCAGGCAGAGCGGGGTGTACCGGCAATTACTGGGCAGTAAACAGGTGGGAGGCTCTCCAAGAGGGATGTGGGCAGTGAGCTCCTGTTCCCAGTACGGCTGAGCAAGACCTCCTGGGTTGCTCTAATTTCTTCAGGACCTCAGTGGGAGAAGATGAGAAATTGATACCACTGAAAACAGGCTCAGGTGGAAGAGAAACTCTCTCCTGCTTCACCACCAGGTACTCTGATGAAGAGAGGAGAGGCTTATCACAAAAAGAGGAAAAATGAGCTCCAAAGAGGCTGAGGATAGAATAAAAGGAACTATTGCAAAACAGGAGAGAGAACAGTACTCCCAAACTCAAGTCAAGGGTCCAGGAGAAGGTAATCAAGTCTATTTTTTAGTGCCTGATGGTATGTTGTAAAGAACATATATGCATCTTCTGCTGGGATTCATATAAACAATACTTGCAATCTACGGTGTAAGATGGAAAGGTATAGGTAAAGCCCAAGACACTAAACTCCAGCACAGAAAGAAATCCAGAAAGCCGCCATTAGCGATGATAAGTGATGAATCCCTCAGTTGGATTAAAACACCGTACACAGAGCACACGTTAAAGCGCATAAGAGGGTAAAAGGTGGATCTGAAGGAGCAGTGGGCTAACGGCAAGCAAGCAGGCAGAGTTATCTCTCTGCATCAACAAACTCTTCAAGACTTTGTGAAGCTGAATTCTACTCCAAAACCAACAACAGCCTCACACCTGGACGCACAGCATGCCGTGTCTTGGTGAGGTACTTGCCTGAACAGACGACTTATTAATTTCATTGAGGCCTGCGATGCTCACAGTGGGCACCTGCACGTCCTCCTCGAGAAGGGAGCCAAATCTGGGGCAATTTTGCTACTTTTTGTGGGTTTCACCATTTAAAATTTTTGTTTGTCATCATCTGTAGGTGTCTTTGACTTTCTAATGACGTATGGACCTGCTACTGTAATTGCATACAGTACATTGCGTGCCATATTTCAGTGAGGCAACGATTTATAACTTGCTGTTGGAGCTCTTCCGTATGAACGGTCAACTCTCCGAGCAGCTCGGGGACCAGCTATTAACAGTGGGCAGCATGAGAATGAAGCATGAACAGGAGCTTTCACTGTCCATGTGGGTCTGAGCAATCTCTTGCCGCAGACACGCAGGAGAAGGACCCGTGGGAGGCACGGTGCCGTGAGGATGAGGATGGAGCTGTCCTCCCTGGCCCCAGGCACGGGGCGGCAGGAGCAGCGCCTGCGTGTCTCCCCGGAGCCTCCGAACCCCGAGTGCCCCACCGGCACCGGGGTCTGACAGGGTGTGTGCCACTCCTGGTCTGCAGCCTAGGCTCCATCTGGACTAGATGATCTCCGGAGGTCCCTGACAACCTCAACCAGTCTGGGATGCTGTGATGTGTCACCCCAGCCTGTACCCCAAACTCCCAGGGCCCTGAAAGCACGACAAATAGGCCATAATGGCCCCTATCCACCTCCATGCCTCCCCCGTCCAGCGCCCAGGAGCTCTCTTCAGCCCAGGACGGGGCCCTTGGTCCTGCCTGAGCTCCATCCGATGTTCCAGCCCAACCTGGGACCTGCCCTGTCACCTGTCTGGCCATCCCAACACTCAGAACCACCGGGTCCCATGAGGGTAACTACAGCAAAGGGTCTGAATAGGTCACAGCTGGATGAAATTTTGGAGAGGCTTCAGGAAGAACAAGTGATCCCAACTGAAATCTCAAAAAGTGTCTTAATTTCCTCACCTGGCTGTTGACCACAAGCTCTCAAAGATGGAAGAAATGGCCATGAAATACATTCACCATTTTCATTTGTAAGCTGTAGGCACTAGTACTTAATTTACATGATATATAAGTTTTAGCAATAAAGAATTCATGAAGCAAGGGTTGAATCCTCCGCTGCCGAGCAAATAGGAGCATTTCCACCACCGCAGGCTAATGATTAATTTATGTACAAGTACTGGGACAGCAGACAAAGTCCTGTTTATTGTCTAGACAGGAGCCGGTTCCACCTTTCTTGCCCTGAAGAGCATTGCCATTTCTAAAAGTTGAGCAAAACCCATCAATAATTTTTCAGGAAGAGCATAAAAATTAACCTGCCAGGCCAGTTACATGAGACAGGAAGAGGGGAGGTTTAGCTGTATGTAATCATGTATTTATCTTATAACTTGAGGCATAAAGTTCATAATGACCCTATCACAATCCCCAAACTGTGTAAAATCCTAAAAACTGTATCTAAAAAGAAGAGGTTTTTTTGACAAGAGGAGTTCTTGTCACTTCTTGCTTGTCTCCAGCCCTAAGGATTGTGTCGGTGATGTTTTGACCGTAGTGAACTCTCCTTGCGCTTTCCTCCATGGTGTTCAGGGTGGCTGCAAGCTCACCCCGTGCCCCACTTCCCTTCCCAATGGCACAGCCATCCCCACCACCAGCTGGTGGTGCTCGCTGGTGGGGGGTCCCCGAGGTGCATGTAATTCCCCCCCTTGGCTGGCAGAGGACGGAGGGACATCCCATGGGCCAGGGCACACAGCAGGGCACTGGGAAGCCTTTCTCTACCCTGGGGACTGGTGGCAGATGGGTCTTCTCGAAAGATTTGCTCAAGCGGATTGGAAGAACTTTGTACTTGTCATCGGAAACCTGGTGCCTGCAAAAACTACACACGTCAATGGGAACTCTTGATCAAATACCGTAGTTTTCAGGTCAACCTGCTTGCTGCCTTCCTGGCGACCGCTCATTCAAGCACTGACTAGCATTGTGTCTGCTTAATTTGTGGGAGTTGAGAAGTTCACAGCCCAGATTATAAATATTTAACTCCGACTACGCATTTCATAATTATCTTGAGCTTTGGCATTTCTGGTCTAGGGGAAATATGCAGAACTCTGGTTAAAACATTGTTTGGGTAAAAAGCCAGAAGACTTCATGTTGGAAAGCGACAGGGAAAAGGGAATTAATATCGTGTTTATTAGACTAAGAGCCACAGTTTCTGCCCCTGCCTTCCCCAGAAGCCTTCCCCAGCGAAATGAGGAGGATGCCACCAATGCTGTGTTGCGTTGCTCACGCCAGTCAGCAGTCACCCATTACTCCTCCGTTATCCAGACACGGCAGTCCATGGAGCACACATGGCATTTGGACTCGTGACTCGCAACAGAATAAAAGGACCCTACACGCTGGTCTGTGAAGGAGGAGGCATTCTGGGGAGGATGGCAACTAAAAGGGAGCAAGTCGCATGGCTTCTCATCTCTCCTCCAGCGCAGCCAAACATTTCAGTGGTAAAACAGCAGAAACAAGGTGTTCCTCTTGAGCTGGTGCCTTCTCAGGTGTTTCTGCACACCAGCACAAACCCACACCTTCCTGAGAAGAAGGGTGCCCTGACTGCTGAAGCTTCACATCCTCCTGCATGTGCCACCTCCATGAGATGACAACTCTGAGAGTAATGTGACAGTGACAGCTAATTAGTGTTGTATGACACTGTAACGGTGTCATTGCTGAAAGTACTGCTGTCCAAAATGATGAATTAACATGGTGGCTCTTGTATGGCAAGAGTCTAAACAATGACAGCTCAGTTGTCGAGCAGGTCACCACCTGTTAGATGCTCTGGTGCTCATTATGTTCAGCGGTACCTCACTATTTCAGAACAGTCAGGCTCATTTTTTCATTCATAATGAATAAAGTTCAAAAGCCATGGAGTTCATCGGCCTGCCCAGGACAGCTATGAGCATTGCCAGGCATTTTACTAGTCAGGCTGTTACCCTCAACATATTCTTTCCGCATAAAAATGTTACCGTGTGAGAAATGCTGTTTCCTAAGTGTCTATTTCCAGGTGAGATATTATTACTTATTCATATGCCCACAATGTGTGCCTGGAAATTAAGAGATATTCACCAAAGTGAGATCTCTGGTGACCATCCAGTGCGTGATGCTGCCAGCACATCTTCCTTACATTTTGTTTGCTCTTAGCATGAGCAGTAAGTACAATTTTGATTAATTTCTTACACGGCTTCTGGTGATTCATCTGAATGTCCTTTCAGTCCCCAAAATTCTGCACGATGTGCTACCTGACCATGCACCGAGTGATCAGCAGGGGCTCTGCCTGACGGTGAGACCTTGTTTTGTCCACACATCAAAGCCGCGCGGGTTAAAGGTACAAACTTTTGTGTACATGTAAGGCACGTATTCCAGAGAAACTCCTCTGCCTCCGCTCCTGCCCCACCACAGGGCTCGGTCGGAGCGGTGGCAGTGGGGCTGCCGAGGCCACCCCTCCGTGTCCTTTCCACGGCAGCCTGAGAAACACCACGGCTCTTCTCCAGCCTTACAGCCGCTGCCAGGCAGAAGGCATTTGGAAACAAACTCCAAATGCAGACAAACAATTTTATTTCCAGTCCGAGCATTGTGTCAGGCTACAGCCGGTGGCAGGCTCAGTGCCACAGATGCTGCGGTAATGACCAAGAAAATATAGAAAATGAAGGGCATCCCAGGCTCCTCATGCTATTATTTCCCTTCCCCAGCTTGCGGCCACAGACGGGTTGCACGGCCACGTCCTCCAGGCTGGGGCTGCGGTCGCATCCGCAGAGAGCCCAGCCGAGCCCGGCAGAGCGGAGAGGGATGCCTGGGAAGGGTCGGGACACAGCCCGGAGCATCCCCGTTGCTGAGCCAGCAGTGTCCCGGTTGGGCAGCAGGCACTGCTCCCCTCCGACCCCCCCACGATGGGCACGCCGCTCGCACGCTCCCGGCAGGCAGCCCCATCGCTCTCCTGAAGAGCAAACACTTTTTTATCTCTTCCTTTGTGAGCTAATAATGTTCTTTTAATTGAAACATGTTCGGCCTCTCCCTCCTTCTTCTTGTTTCAAGTAAGTTCTGCCTCTGCCAGCAAAATAAGAGCCTATGTTGCTGGTTTGGTTTGGGTTTTTTTTTTCTGAAAATGCGAGGGTTTTTTCTTCCTCTTTTTTTGCAAATTTCAACTCTTTGACTTTGGAAAAGAAACCATTGTGGAGAAAGTATTTCTTGAAATGATGACAGAAGCAAAATTATATTCCTTTGTAGAAAACAGGGACATTTGAAGACAGGCTTGCCGTCTTTGTTCTTTGTTCCGGGAAGTGTGAATTCTCAGGCTCCTGGACCATTAATCCTTCCCCATTCTTAGTTTTTGAAGATGAACATTGCAGAGAATGAGGCATTGTGCTTGAAAGGTCTTTTCAGAAGATACCTTTTCCCTCCACAATCTGTTCCAGCTGTCTGATAATTTGCAGGATAACTTGGCAATTCATGGCTTTTCGTCATAAATATTTATTTTCCCAGGACACCCCGGCGTGAACGGGCTCCCAGGGCTGCTGCCGGGGCGGCCGTCATGACCAGCCTCTCCCCGGCATTCCCGGCAGAGCGGGTTTAGCAGCTGCCCCGGACACCGGCGCTGGCTGGGCTCTGTCCCGAAAGCTTTGCTCTACTGGAGGATGCTCCAGCCGCAGCCATACTGTCGGCAGCCCGGGAGCCGGAGCGCCTGGGGTCTCCTTCTCCCGCTACGTGCCCAGTCTCCTGAGAGTGAAACCAGTTCCCCCTGTTTGGGATCGGTCATCTTTTCCTCTGTAAATATTAGTTCTACATTCGCTTTCCTCCACATTGCTGGCTCCAACACTTCTTCCTACAAGTTTTCAAAATCTGCTATCATGAGGTTCAGAAACTTAATTTACTGATTCCCTTAGCACCTTAGCATGAATATCAGATGAAACTAAATAATATTTTCCACATACTTCCTTTATCCAGTGCTGCTCTTAGGGTAACTTTAAAAATTCTTCAAATACATCTACTTTAAGCTAGATCTTAAAGAGGACACTGATATTTCATGCCTTTTGAATCAGCTTTAAGTTTAGTTTATCCCAGTCTTCATTTCTACTGGATCTGCTTTGCTTTTCACGGTTATTCAATCCTGGTATATTAGTCCATGCTTTTTAAAACACACACTTACTCCATCTTCAATGTATTACCCATCAATGTTTTTAAATGCCACCTCCTTTCTCTGGAAATGCCACCAAGGTTGTCCGGGCTGGATGTTGCTCCTGGTTAGAAAGATCTGGCTCCCATATGGAAAAACTCAGGCCACCACATCACAAACCCGACTTGTCCCTGGTTTATTCCCAGGTCCTCAGCAGGCTGAGGGAGAGTCCCCAGAGGGTTTTAAGCAGGTTCTGGTATCACCCAAAGCTTACACAAAACTGTGTGTCACAAAAGGCAAAAGAAAAACGCAGGGGAAAATGCAGTGCTTTTAGAAAGTCTGTGTTTAGATTTCATTCTTGTCTCCGGAACATTTTCTTTTAAAACGTATTATGCAATTTTTCAGTCAGTTTGAAAAACTGTTGGCTTTTCTATGAAAAAAAAAAAAAGACATTTTGCTGGATTTCTTTTTGGTGATCTTTGCTTAAAAAATTCAGTACTTACGGTGCCGCTGCAGGAGCAGAAGCAGAGACTCGGGTGCGTCGTGTGTGCACAAGAAAACCAAAAAGGGCCCGGAGCAGCGGGCGCGGTGCCGAGTGCTGCCCTGCCACCCAGCAGAGGTTGTCCCCAGAGCGTCCCGGCACCGCCGCGGCGATGCGCCGGGGCTCCGTGCTGAAGCATCGGGACCGGCTGCGGTGAGCACCCACTCGCGGGCTTTGCTCCGGCCCTGCCAGGCAGCCCTTCCCGGCCGCTTGCTGCCGTATTTCTGCTTGCGGGAAAACCAGGCGTGCTTCTTCCCAGGGACAGAGAGACCTGGTGGGGGGAGAGCGGCCCAGAGATCAGGTGTAGCACCCAAATTACAGCCGGGTATATGATTAGTCTTTTCTGGAGGCAAATTCTTCACTGCGTAAGGTGTTGTGTTATCCTACTCCTCACAATGGATTTTATTTAATAAAAAAAAAAAAAAATCAGTAAAATTGAGAACACTCCTGAGGCTCGGGAGAGGTCACCAGTTGTGCCACTGTGTGGGCACATCTCATTCAGAGTACGATCCTGCACTGCATGCTCTGCGGGGTGGGCTTCTACACATGAGGGAAATTGCTCCTTTTGTAAAACTCACCTGTAGACGAAGCGGCAATTTCCCTGCACAGGTTTGCAGGATGATCTGAAACAACATCAAGCTATTACTGAAATGTGTTTATCTTTCTATTTATCTTTTCATTTCTATTTATGTCTCACATTCTCTCTTTCCTGTATTATTGTGTCTCTTTCTCTTCTCTATCTGCATAGATATTTTTGGATAAAAGTCATCCTTTACTCAAACTTTTTCAGGGCTTCCATGCCTACAGTTTCTTCACCATGTAAAATTATGATGAAACCATAATATTTACATGAAGATTTTCCCCACCCCTATTAGAAACTTTTTAGTTCCTTCACTTAGAATATTCTTCCTGTGTAACCTAGTTACACCTTTTTCTTGTCTGCATTTTCTTTTTTCACGGAAAGACTTAAACACATTTTCCATTTAGAGGAATTGCAATGTTGTGTTTTACTATGGAAGATTGCTTATTTTCACAGTTGCTGTTTTCACCTGCCTGTGCTGCACTGATGTCAAATATTTCCCCCCCAGTAAAACGAATTTCCAAAGTTTCCATGCAGAGTTTACCCAGAGTTACTAGAATTGTGTTAGGGGACACATCCAGCTCAAGCTGAGGGCTCTGCAAGGCTCACAGTCCAAAAAAAGCCTTACAGGATTTTTCCTCTAGCCCCATTTAACAAGGGGAAATGCCAAAATCACAGACAAGCTTTACCAATGGAAGGAAGGTATATGAAATGCAACCACCGTACACCTGAAGGAGCTTTTCTGCAGGTAATGAACTCGCCGGTGCTGGGGCAGGGCACTGGCAGCTTTTGCTCTCTCTGTTGTTACAAAGCGCTCCATCGCCATCAGCAAGGCGAGAACGCCCAAGGCAAGCAAACAGTGTGGACAGCATGGCAAAAACTGGCAGGTTTTGTGGCCCACCCAGTACTCTTACATGTTTTATGTTATTGCTCAAAGTACATTAACACCAGACTATGACACATGTGGAAGTGTGAATCTGAGGACCATTCAATGCTGTGAAGTTTCCCACTTTATCTGTTACAGAAGCATCTCTGCTAACTTTGTGCTGTGAAAATTCAGCGTTCGATACGCTCGCAATTTCTCAGCTCTTAACTGGTGTGGAGCGGTCTCAATGGGGGAGTGCTGAGCAGGTCCGGCAGTCCCCTCACACTGCGTCTGCCTGTGCCTGTGCGTGTGTGTGCGTGCACGCCTGTGCCTGTGTGCGCACGCGTGCACCTGAGCATATGTGTGCATGTGTGTGTGTGTCTGCCAGCGGTACCAAGCCTCTGTGAGGGAAAGTGCATGCTGTAGACTCCCAAAATGCCGCTGGTGATATCTAAAGCAAATACAAACTATAGGAATAGTAACAAAAAATTGCAAAAAAAGAAAGCACAAAAAAATAAGTGAGTCCCTTCTACAGAACTGCTTGGAACATCTGTGATGAAACAGTTTCCATCAAATATGTTGTTTTATCAAAGCCAACGAGTTTCATTGATACATGGGATAGGTAGCAAAATTTGTGAGCAAGCATTATGTGTCTCCACTCATTTCAGAGAAAGATAACTGAGGTACACAAGCAATTTAAAGCAGAAAAGGATGCTTATAGAAGCATCAAAACTACCCCTGGAATAGTCGTGCCACTTCCTTTTAGAAACCTTACCAAGGTACCAGCAATGATACACCAGCCTCGCTGGGCTGGTGGGTTGTTGGTTTGGAGATGGAGAAGGCTGCTTTGAAAGGTATTTCAGAGCCCTTGGACGAGGTGCAGGTCACAACACGGTTCATATATTTTATTCAGTTTTCATTCCAAAGTGAAATTACGACAAAGTCCAAAACCTTGAAAGTTTTAGCAGAACAAAACTATTATTTCTTGCACTTCGTGTGATGCAGATAAATACATGTTGAAAGTATCTTCCAGCTCCTGAAGTTTCCCAGTTTCAATCTCTTAACGTGAACAGCGTATTGATTTCAGGTTTTGCCTTCAGCACTGAAATCTGAAGATTTTTCCCAGCCTTTCCCCATGTGTTAATGAATTATCTCAAGGTCCCAATTGCAGTGAGAGAAAAAGAAGACATTTGATGTCAAACCCAAGTCAAATTTTCTTATGTAATTTTGAATAAAAGGCATCTGTTCCCTGATTGCATCTGCTGAACACCGGGGAAGTCTGCCACAAAAGCAAACCCGTGCCATGGTGCCAGCACGCGGTGGTGCTGGATGCAGCCCACTGCTGCTGTGATGCTGATTTCTGGGGTGGAGTCCATGTCTTGGTGTCATCACGGAAAACACAACCATCAGCTTTCATTTCTTCAAAATGTAGAAACAGGAAAACAAAATCTGGACGCCCTTCATTCTCCAATTTATGCATGATGAGTGAAAAAAAATGAAGGCTGGAACCTTCTGGAGTGTTAGCCATACTGTACTCATAGCAGATGTCTTGTTTATTTTATCATGTGTTACTTGAATAAATAATCAAAAAGCCAGAGTTACAAAGTCCACTGACAGCAGTGGGAGACCATGGAGGCTGGGCAGGACAGCACATCATAAAATTTATAATTTTATAAATGAGGCTGACGTCTCTGTACTTAAAAAAAAAATCAAGACACAAAGTATGGTTTTAGCCTGTAAATTCCCCCAAATAAGGATTAAGTCATACAGTAGCTAATACAATAGAGACCAATGTCTGCTTGGGACTTTTTAACTAGCAGCAGCAGAAACTGCAAATAAGAATAATTAGGAGTGCGATTAGTTGCATTAGTGCAGTTAAGATCAGAATTTTGCTCCAGACCTTTGTCTAAAATTGTTTGGACTCGCAGAGCATCACAGCGCACTGCTGCCCAGGTCATTCAGCGCGAACCTTCATCGTTTCACCGAACACACGGTCTCACCATGGTTGTGATCAGCCTGACGTAAGTTAGATGTGAAACTGCGGGTGAGCATCTCGAGTGCGGGATGCAGGACAGATTCCCCTTGAAGTCCCCAAAAAAGAGGAGCGGGACCAGCCCCGGGGGGCAGCGGGCTGGCCGGGGCAGGTCGGATGGACGCAGCCGGCACCAGCCTGGCACCTCACGCCCTGTGCCAGCAGCAGAAGGCAGCAGGCTTTCCCCAAACCCTTGGAGGCTGCCTGAGACAACAGATAAGGTAGCTCTTATACTGACAATACCTAAAAGCACAAGGAAGCTTTCTTATTAGACACTTCCCGTATCGTCCTAGAAGACCTCTCACGGTCTGACCAAGGCTGACAGCCGGCGCAGCCGATGCCGTGACTCCCTGGGAGGTGCAGCCCAAGGCAGGAGCACCGAGGGGGTGTAGGAGCATCCTCCCAGCTGGGACAGGGCAGCAAAAGCAGAAAGCAGCTCGCCCCAGGCCAGAGAGGAGAGGCCTGAGAAATGGGCTACAGGGACCCGGTCTGTGTGCGTGGCCCCAACAGAATATAAACCACACTGTTGTATTGATAAAAAGATATTAATCGTACTGGGTATATCCAAATTCTATAAATCACATACATATGCACCTGGCTGCCTGAGAGTAAGGCCCCGTTAACTGCTTAGATATTCCCAGAACAGGTGTCTCAGACCCAGTATATGCCTTTCATATACATCACTTGCCTCTGTGGCAGTAAAAAAAAACCAACATAAAATAAAAATCAAACAAAAACATAAGGAGAAAGAACAAACCAAAATCCTCTCTGAGGAAGGGTATAGACCATCAAGCCACCTGAAGTACTGGCCATAAAGATTATTTAAATAAATCTTCCCGTTACCCAGCATATAACAGGAAAAAACTGATTTTTGTGAGGTGATGGCTCCAAGGTTGGCTGACTTCTGCAAAGCTTCTCTAAAAAATCAAAACACCCGCATGATCAAATCTGTGCGTTGCTGCCAAATTTTGTTTGTTTCTCCTCCTGAAAGGATCCTTTAAACTGCAGCTAAGCGGGAAGCGAAGAGAAAGGCACCACACTGACATCTAAAGACATCAATATACATCCAGCAAAGTACATAAAATCCCTGAATGAAACAAATCTGTGCGTCAGCCTGTGCATCTAAAGCAAATTCCCTCCTGCTCTGCCAGTGAGATCAGCCGTGGGTTATCCCAGCAGCGGGTTATCCCAGCAGCGGGTTATCCCAGCTGGGGGTTATCCCAGCAGTGGGTCAGCCCAGCAGCTGCCGTGCCCTGCAGCATCCCAACACATGCCCCGGAGCTGCCGGTGTGGCTGCAGGGAGGTGAGCCTGCTCCCGGGGCTTCCCGAGGCAGGGGCTTCCCCAGGTTCCCAGTGCTGGGACAGGGACAGGCACAGCAAAGCCCGGCACCCGCCATGGTGAATTTGGCCGCAGGCCATACCCTGCAAGAAAGTCATCTCACTGGTGCGGTCATGAGGCTGCTGGCCACTGATGCAGCAGTTACCTACCTTATCCCACTTCTCAAGAGGACAGAGGCTTCTGAAACGGCATTCTAGTCTGCAGGGTCTCACTGTGGTGGCTGCTCGATATCTTTTTATCTCCAGTTTTGAAAAAGAAAACGCATCAAATGTGGTTCGCTAGAAGACTTCTTTTTTATCGATCAGATTTTGCACGTTGCTCATCCACGTGCCTTTTGGCCGTGATGATCGCTACGAGCGGCACCAGCAGCACCAAGCCGGCGTGAAGGCGGAGGGGACAGGGAAGGTGGGCTCACGCCGTGGGCTCCGCTCTCCCTGGGGACAGGCACGCTCCCCAGCGTTCCCACGGCTGCCGGTCCCGGGGTGCTCCCCGTCCCCGAGGGCAGCCGCTGCTGCGGGGAGACCCTGAGCTCCCCGAGGCAGGGAGCCACCAGGAGGCTGCGGGAGGGCAGGCTTGCACCCCAAATTTTAACGAGGCAGGGGCTTCAGCCGACAGGCAGACTTCACCTCGGTCTCCTCTGAAAGCACAGACAGAAACTGGCGGGGAAAACAATCCGAAATCAATGCAGCTCAGGTGCTACCCATCTCTGCCCAAACCAGAAGCGAAAAATGACCCAAATTTGCAAGAGTGTAAGGGAAAGTGATTATAAACAACAGTAAAACCCCAGATACTTTGAGTACGACATCCTGCGGGAACTGCTGAGGCAGCTGGATTCTGCATAAAGATTATTTTATGATAATGCCATGAGGTCAGGGAGCTTAGCACAATTCACAGCTCTGTCTGAGCACTGATAATTTCAAAAGCAAAGCTCACAATATCCTCGCTTGACCCGCTGTGAAGGCTGAGCGCTGAAGAGGAGATGTCAGGCATAAAACAGGCGGTAGCAGAGACAAGCATGATGCAAAGGGCTGCTACAAACGCGGGACCCTCTGGTTTTCCTCCCCTCTCCCATGCTCAGGGCAGAGGTCCAGGCTGCAGAAGGGATATGCGTAAAGTCAACCCCCACTTCTAAAAATTTCAATGTCACAACCAGACTTAACATATTTAACATTCTACATATTTAATTTTTGCATCTTACTTTGTTATACCCAAAATAGGATGTGGGATGTAAACCCAACATTGCATCATGTTTTACAGTCTCAGTGAGGAAAATATGAATATCTGGTAGGTGCTGGAGACAGAGGAAGACCCTTCGCCTGACGATGTACCTTGCACACAGATCTCAGCGGTCGCCCTGAGACCGCAGGGGGAGGAAGCACCAGCCAAAAGCCCTCAGAGACACTTTGCAAAGCACTGCTTTGTCGCAAACACACCCACAGCTGTGAAGAGCAAACGTAGCCATGCCACGGGAGGTATAAATTGCAGTTATGGACTAATTACACCCCGGTATTAAATCCCCACAACAAACGAGGCAGAGTGTGCATCACCTTTCACTCACCCCAACATGGAGAGGGAATCAGCCCAAACTATTTTTCCAAGTCACCTATTATTTATTACCTACCAAATCTGAAATCTAAATACAGGCTTATTTTTATTGCACTCTGCAGCTCACCACTTGTCTTCTTTCTGGCATTTCAGTACTCCCAAGTTTGAAGAGCCAATGTCAAAAGGCTCTTGAACTGGTTTATATCTATGACAGGTGTTTGTGTATGTCTACAGAAATATACATATAATGGTTTACAGTAGCATCTGCCACTACCCTCTAGTTCGGGATCTGTGGAAAATTGTGTTACAAACCTGAGTTTTTAAAGGTTTATGGCTTAACTTCTACAATTTGCCTGGATGAGACCTGAGGGTGTGTTATCAGCCTGGAATTGGTGTTATATAGCCCCTCCTCATCTCAAAACAAATAATACAGACTGTGTGCACAGGAATATACAGAATGTAACACAAACATTTCTTATTGTGCAAATTCAAACCAGTGCGTATTGCAGCACAGTGACACGGTGGATTGCGACAGCCACAAGGAGCTGGAGCGAGCTGCCGTGCCAATATTCGTTGCTCTTATTGCTGGTTGACAAATAGACCCTGGCAGTGGGAACTGCACATCAGTCAGCAGTAAGAGTGTGCACTATTAGTCATAGAAAGTCTGTGCATCACTGTAGCGCAGGCAAGAGCGAGTGGCTTCTCTGTTTAAGAAATTAAACAAAAAGGAGTTCAGATTTAAAAGAAGGAAAAGCAGGGCCTGAGTTCAGCAGAACGGGGGATGTTATGTCCCACGCCACTGAAAGAGAAACAGTCAGTTTTACTATAAATAAATAAATAAAAGTGACCATTTTCTCCTGCATATTGGGCTCTGATTCTGGCATTAGATATGCAATCTTTTATCACCATATTGTTCATAAAATCATTTTAATAATTACTATCAGGATTGATCACACCCTCCTATCATTAATAACACTGGCCCTGTGCAAACATAGCAAATATTAAATGCTGGAGATTATTTAAGCATATTACTTTCAAGGCTGAACATACTACTTTCACGCTGAACCACCACTTACCTACTGGGGTGCATTTTTCTGAAAACAAACAAACACACAAGCAAGCCTATACTGTTTTGTTTACAGAACATAAAAAGGAACTATAACATTGATAAAGAGAAAACCATAAAGTGCTGTTTGCTTTGCCTGTCCTTTTTTTCCTTCCTAGGGTAACTAACACTTCTTGATGTTTATTGTATGCATCATATTGTACTGTATTTGTCATAAAGGGGCTTTCTACACATAACCCTGCTCTGGAGCTCCTTCCCTCCTGGGGCTTGGCTGTGCAACGGACGTGGAAGCCAGCTGTGAGTGCCCCTAGACTCTCCAGACACACGCAGTATTTCACAATAAGGCTGTGTTTATTTAAACAAGACCTCCCATACACCCGCACCAAATAATTTATGCCATGCTTATGTACTTGGCTTTGTGTACTTTGTATGATCTGCAGTTTCAGATGCCTGACAAAGAGTTTCTGGAAAGTCCCTTTATCTTTACGTGGAGGTCCCAGCACAACTCATGTAAGACCCACTAAAAGCAAAATTGCACTGGAGGAGAAAGCCCTCCGCTGAAATAACGACAACCTGTAAAAGTGAAGAATGAAGTGACAGAAGTAGTAGCAAAAATTTTATCACACCCAGCCAGTATAGGCCCAGGGAAATTCACAGAATAAGGTTAATAAAAACAGGATGGAAAAGAAATCGTGGAAGGACAGACAGGCACAAATCAACATTTATTTATTTATTTATGTTGAGTGCCTCATTCTCCGCTGACCTACTAAAGAGATATCCAAAGAAATGCCAAAACGGTGCAGTGCTCATCCAGCGAAAACCACGCAGGGATATGGCCAGTGCCAGATGCAAAGGCACAGCTGATGTAAGTGCATTGTCTGTCTGTATTTTAAAGCCAACTGGTGAACCTAACGCCATCTAAATGCTCACATTTTCCCAGTCCTCAAAAGATTGCCTTTGCAAATACTGTTCTTATCAAATATGATTCTTGCCATTAATGGCTTTTCTTTGGCAGTTTCAGGTGACTAATGAGCTTGCTAACAATGTTCTCATGCCATCTTTTTCCTCAGAATATGTTTAAATGATTTGGTTGTAAAAACCATGGTAGTTAACATGAGTTCACGGTTATTGCTACTTTTTCTAAATGCATTCTCAAGGTTTCTGAGACTGTGTGCTTTCAAGGTTACCACAAATTAAAAGCTATTTTGGCTTAGTCTTCAAACGTCCAACTACAATCATGCTATATGCAGTAAATCAATCCTTGAAATGTATTTACACAGCAGACAACATGTGGACAAATATTTCTCCCCACCAGCACCACAGCCTGGTGCACGTCCTCCCGGAAAGGTCCACCTTGGCCAGCAGCTGCCTTTCAAACCCCAGGTGGGTGCACTGTAGCAGGACTGGCTAAAGAACGAGGATGAAAGTAAGAGATTTCCTATCAGACTCTTCCAGAAGCTCATTTTTGTTACTTAATAAGCAAAAGCTTCCAAGAACTGAAGGAGGAAATATATCCCACACATGCCAAAATAAAAATAAAGATAACTCTCAAATGCTAGCATCAGGTCAAAAAAAAATCACCCTTCAGGCAAAGTATTGTACAGGCTTGCTATGGAGAAGGCATTAATCCAAATTCATTCTACGTGCACTGGCTCCTGCCCTTTTTTCTTCTACCATCTCTCATCATCTCACACACTCGCCATGCTGAGCCAGAGAGGTCTTTAAGGTGCGTTCACGCCAAGTCTGCATGTGTTAAAGAAGGAGTAACTGAAGGAAAATAATGAATTAAAAGGGGTGAGGTTTCTGTAAGTTACTTCTTCCTCTGACTCCTCAGTTGGCAATTTAAGCATCGTGGCTGTCAGCAAGAGTTCAGGCAAGCTCTCCCTGGGAATCCAGCAGTAGCCGGTCCGTGCATTACCTCCGAATGTAGCTCCCTGTGCACCGGCAGAAGTGGGTAACTTCAGGCAGGCTGCAGGAAGCTGCATTTTGGATGGTGAGGGATTCAGTTGCCTTCACAGAGGTATTTAGTGCTGGTTTGGTCACCTGAGGATCTTTCTCCAGGTCTCCAGGCACTGCCAGAGCATGGGATTACTTGGCAGCCCCCTGCAATGTCTCAAACACCCTAGGAAGGGAGAAATGTCCCCAGATGCCTATGTTTCGGCAGGTGAGTCGCACACCAAGTAGCACCAAGTTAAACCTCTTAGTTTTGCTAAGATTCATACCAGTATTTTGCCCTTTCTCTGTCATTACAGAAAACCAGCCAGAGTACTGCCCTTAGCATTGCTTTAGGAAGCCAGTTTTCAAGAAGAGAAGCTAGGGAACCATTTATACAGCATATTTTAAAATGAACCAGTGCCTTCCACCATGGAAGATTCTCTTCTGCTCATTTTAAGTCTCATAACATGACCAATAGTCAAACAATTTTTCAGCTCCAGCTCTCATGTGTGTGTTAACTTGCAATTATGCTCACAGGGTGTAGGGGCATAGTACAGTGTTGACAAGAACTGAAATATCTTTCTAACTCTACTGCAATATTTCCCCACTTCCTGCTTGCTTCCTCTTCTTAAACTTACTGAAATATACGTTTCATCTTTAAAATTATGCAAATGTTGTTAAACAAAAATCTGTACAAGACCGTGAAAAGTTTTCTTTATCAAGTTGACATAAAAAGCAACTAACCACACGGCAGAATTCCTGCTCCTATAAGGTAGTCTCCAAACCTCGGGACCTACCAGCATCTAAGTAATGAATCTGCAACATTAGACAACAGTATTTTCCTCAAACTCTCCTTTCTTTTCTAATTCTGCTTTTATTTGCTTCAGTGCTCTGTTAAGCAGCCTTGAGCATCCTGAAAATCCCAATCAGAATCCACTGTGCTGCCCTATTTTTGAACTTTGGTTTGAAAGTCGACTTTAATTATCCTTGCATTGGCTTCCAGGGCCAGATAGCCTACAGCTGTCCTGGCGGCAGTGGTCAGCATCACCAAGAGAGAAATCACCAGGCTGCAGGCAGAAAAAACGCACTCAGGCTCTCTTGGCGGCAGTACTGCATCATCATCTTGCTGAACGGCTTTGGACTGTGTTAATGTGCTGGGCAAATTAGTCAGCTGATCCATTGGTGTCACTGAGGGTCTTTCCATCAGTTTTAATGGGCTTTGGGTCAGACCCTTACATAGGAGTAGTTAGCAAATGACCAATCATAAAAACACCTTCTGGTGACATGTTAAATATTCTCAACCATGCACAAATATTCTCAACTGTTTATGACAAATAGCTGCCATCCCTCACAATACTATGCTTGCACAAAGGTACACAGATATAGCCACAAGATTTCCATAACATCCTGTGAAATGTTCTGCATGGGGAGTGCTGCAGCAATCATTTCAGAAGCTCGTTCAGACATACCATTGATAGAAACGGGTTTGCACTGAGAGGGAAGCTTGGGATGCATTCAGGAACAAACCCCCAGATATCCCCACATTAAAAAGAACCAGCGGACAGCAGCTGAACAGCCGGGTAAGAGCTTGGCTGTTGTCTCTCATACCATGTCTGTGGCTTCAGACGAGAAAATTAGAGCTGTTGATGGATGAAGTGCCTAAAATGACAATACTCTCTATCGAGATGGGGTTAAGTCTGTATGAGAGACTTTCTGCGCAGCGGCGTACCGACCGCCGGGCTCGAGCTGCCGAGTGGAGAGCGGCCGCGGCTGCTGCATCTCACCAGGAGCGGTCAGGGACCTGAGACAGCATTGTCACTGCAAGGCAGATACTGCAACCCGTGATACTGGAAACAGGGCAGACAGGGCAGTGCAGAAGGACAGCACAGTATAATGATACTGTCTGGAAAAAGCCCCTGCCTATTTGTCCTAAAAAGAGTCCTTCGGGCTTCCCCGGCGCTACCTGGGGAGCGAGATTTCTGCAGACCAGAGGCAGCATCACTGGCTAAAAGAGAAACCCCAGGTCTCCCCTCTGCCGACACCAGGAGATGTCAATCTGGAACCAAAACCAAAGATTTATTTCTCTTTTCTTGTTCTCTTTGTGCATGTATGTAATTGACTTTAATTAAGCTCATGTAGCTTCTAAACCATGAAACCTAAATGTCTCTGGGATCAAATGACAGCATCAGGAGAGAAATTGCTGCAGTGTAACATATAAATATTACTTCACAAATGAAAAAGCCTTATATTGTTTTTCTTTTCCCTAGATCTTTTTCTTCAACTTTTTGCCTGCTCTTTTGCTTCTGCTTTGATAAGACATCACCAGCAACAGATAAATAGTACCCAAGAGAGAGCTGAAGTCAAAGTTTTAGAGGAAGCTGGGCTGCAGACAATATAAATATTGTATTAGTCCATTTCAGTAAAAGGTCTTCCCAGCCGCTGAAAGTGAGCTGCATCACCAGGAATCCAGAAAGCACCGTGCCATGCTGAATCAGAGCTGGGATTTTGCAAGCAAACAAACCATATTTAATGCATTTAACCAACAAAAACCAGAGGTTCTGGGATTCACCTGGTTCTCCCAGCCTGGTACAGATCCACACCTTGTTACTGACAACGGCAGTGCTTCTTCTGAGCATTCCTCTTCCAAGCGTTCCTCTTCCTTGTCTCAGTTAGACACGCAACCTTTACCAGAGGCACCGTTTCATTTAAATCATCCAGGAGCTGTTCCTGGAGGAGCAAGGCAGACCACTGTGCTGTTATTAAATGTATTTTCTGATGCAATAACTAGTACTTGAAACCTTCTGGCTCGGAGTAAAGCCTTATCTCGTGTCCTTATCTGCTGTCCTTTCTCCTCCTTCCTCCTCTGCAGGAATCCTCTCCCCTGCCCGGCACGCCGCCTCCACGCTGCTGCCCCGCGCTTCTGCAGCGTGGGTATAACCTGGACGTCAAAAACCCACACGGGGCAGCATGTGGAGAAGAAATCCGGTTAGTGTTACGGGATAGAGGCAGGGGCAGTTTCTGCCTCCCCGGCTGGCACCCGCCGGGTCTCGAGGTGCCACGCGCTGCTCACCCCGGGACACGGGAGCAACGCAGACCTGGATCCTGGCGCATCCCAGGTGGATCATCTTGAGCAAAGACAAAGAAGCAAAAGAGGCAACGGCTTCCCACAGTGTGGGAGAACTTGTGGGAGAACGAGGGAAACTGCGTAAGGCACAACTGTTATTCTGTGTTTGCTAGAACAAGACACTACTGTTCTTTGTTATAAGTTTGTTGAAGTAAGCACAAAAAGTAGAACAAGGTTGGGCATACGTGACTGATAACAGGAGGGCAACGTGACCGAAGACAGGGTGCAAGACAGCATGCAGGTGGAGGAACTATTCGCGTGATCAGAAGACTCTATCCAATTAGACTATTGTTTAAGCGCGTGAACGGCACATGTTAACCAATCAACAAATGGCTTATGTGTGAGTAGATATTAGAAACATATGTAACCGAGTGTTGCGCAGTTAATAAACAGAGAAACCGTTTGATCCACAGTATCTGTGTTGGTCCGTTTTCTCCCCAGGGCGAGTCCCTGGCGATGCGTCGTTTTCCCTAGATTGTCGCAGTGGAGAAAGTGCGGCACCACAGGACACGTGCTTTGACTAAACTTTCTATACTCTGGCAAAACCAAGGACCAAAACAACGCTTTGATAAATGAGGCTTTTTCCCAGAGTTACCAGCTACCTGTAGTTGCACCAAGCCCCAAAACAGCAATCCACCTTACTGTGTGGCTGCTGCAGACACTAAACTTGTCATGTTTTCTTTCATTAACTAGAAAACCACCACTGCAATCGCTGGCTTCGGAGTGGTCAGGATTGATATTCGGTTCCTCCCTCTCTAATCCTGTGCTCATGATACTTCTCCCCCACAACAAGCTCCCCCTGCTATCAGAGACCTGATTAGAAATGAATATCAACTGTTCGTGCAGGAGGAGCCCAACCTCTGGGTAGTGATTTTGTTTCTTCCATTTTTTATCAATTCCTTACTGTACCTCAGATCCCTCATTTCTAGCTCTGACCAGACTCCCACTGACCGTGGGCTCGTGATCAGTAATTACCTGAAGTTCACAAATATTTCAGACAACAAAAAATATGGAATTGAACTCACATATCTTTTATGTTACTAAAACACCAAATGATTCCACCGATTTCAGCAAGTACCCTAGTTTACTTCCAGTATGGCAGTGATCAGAAGTCAGCTGGTAATTAATTTAGTCTAATTGCATCCTCACTATGTGCGTGTGCACTTCTTTAAAGATCCAGATATTTATCTGTTTCTGCCAAAATGCTGAAAATATTTAGTACAAGGTAGACATTAAGAACATTTCAAACTGAACAGTTAAAATTTGTCATAACTGCAACAAATTCAAATGGAAGAGTTATAATTATTTTCTCAGTTCAGCTATGGGAGTCATTATATGCATGTACAGGAGAACTGGATGCCAGAGAAAATTACTGTTTTCCTATATTTTGGCCTTACTCTGTGAAAAAAAGTCCTCAGAAGATCTGGGTAGAGGATATTAACAGGGATCAGTGCTTAATTTCACCATGAGGACTAATTTGCTGTGGAGCTATGGCAGTACAAACCCAACGAGAAACTCAGATTTCTTTTAGGTGGCTTTTTCCCCCCAGAAGACGACATCTATGCATGCAGCTGTAAGCCTGAGGAATGCAAACAACTGAAGTATCGGTGTGAGAGCTTCACTTTGAGTCAAAGTAAATAACTAAATAATTGTTAAAATTTTAATGTTGATGCCTGATGGTTTTTCATGTCTAGGTATTGCTGCTTGTAAGATCAGTGGGTATGTCTAAATTTAAAGGAAACACTATGTTTGGCATCAGCTTGTTGCTGGTTAGAAAGAGACGGTACCTGGAGGTAATTGCTTCAACAAGTAGCACTAATTTTGTTTTCACGTCCTGCTTACAGAATAAAGACTTATTCTCATTTGTATGTTTTACAAAGGCATAAAGGCTAATGCTGTAATCCTCATTGTATTTTGATATGGACCATTAGGATAAACAGCAGAACTTTCATGCTGCAAATGCAATAAACAAACCCAAATGCATCTTACTCATCTATGATGTCTTTTAAAATCATATTTAATTTTTGGAATATGAACAATAAAAAGGACAGAATAGAGGGCAAATGGAAAGGAATATGCATACCGTGTGACGTCTTTAGTATTCCAGGGTGAGAAACCAGCAAACAGATAGTTTACCATGTGCCCTTTCATTCGAAAGGCCACCTGCCAACTCATTCCCATTTTCCCTTCACTGGGTTATCAGATGCATATAAATGAAAGTATTCCTGGGACACGAGGAAACGCTCATCTGTAGTAAGAAAGCACTGCCTTTTGTGAATGAGCCTGGCTGCAGCGGCTGTTCTTTGATACATGCTAAACAGAGCATCTTTCAGAGCAAAACTTTTAGCATATATTGTCTGTGTACTCTAAATTAAACAGCCCATGAATTAAAAAAAGTCTTTCTATTCTGATAGTAACCGCAGTCCAAATATCTCAGTGGCCTTTGATATAGTCCTGAGTTTAACTTCTGAATCGTCCTTTGGCAGTAAGCATTGCTCTCGTTACTTTGCAGGCATGCAGAGTGAGGCACAAGGAGAAAGGATTTCACTTTACTGAAGTGAAAGCAAAACAGACTGCTGCAGTTTTGGCATGGGAGCCTTAACCTCCAGTGCCAGCCCGGGGCTTTTGCAGGGAGGGCAGCTTGCCACCCAGATTTTTGCTGGCAAGTTTGCAGAAAAGTCTTTCACTTCCTGTCACACTACAAATAGCCAGAAATAAGATTATTAATCATTGGCAATTAGGTTCAAAAGAGGCAACGATTGTGTTCATGACACAGAAATATAGCAGGGCTCAGAGAAATCCTATAGAAGCCACTGAGTCCCCCCGACACGCACTGGTGCACACACACACCTGCACACAAACATGCACGTGCACATACACGAGGCACATCCATTGATTCAGAAAGGCTTTGGAAGAGTCTCCGGCATAGGAACAAACCACCCATCTGTCTTTGTCTTCCTGACCGTTTTCTTTCTCTGGTTTTGTAAAGGAGACACAATAGATGCATTCCGGTTTTTGATAATGTTAAGTTACTGTACTTGTTTCTCTTGGGAAAATATCCTCACTACATCCCTAGGGTATATCTTCTTAATCTACTTGCTTTATCCTGCAACATAATCCTGAAAAACTTCAGGAGGTATTTGAGGAGGAGAAATCAGAAGTAAATGGTCATTAATTGTACCGTGACTACTTTTTATTTTGTGTGAATGTTCTTCCTCTTACTTTCGTTGTTCTCTCTTGTTCTCCAATCCCTTCACTTTCTCAGTAAACGAATGATTAATTGCATTAGGCAACTGCTGACCCTATCATAAGTGGTATTGAAGTGTTGGCTTTATTAAACATGGTTTTAATGTTACTAGATTCACTTAGCAGTGTCTGGTGATGGATGATATCGTGCGGAACAAGAAATGGATCATTTATAATTGTTGACTCAGCCGCTCTCCACACAAACTGCATGAAGCATCATCCCAGGAAGCAGCAGCTCCAGCAGGCTGGCACTGTTTTCGTGTACTCTCAGCTCGTGTAGCAAGGACAGGGAGCTGCGGGGAATGGCACGTTTACCAGCTATGCTGACCCCCCCGCACGCGATGGCCACGCGAGCAGCTGAACGCCCAGTGGAGCAGGAGTTGCTCCTCCACAAGCACATTACACGAACTGCTCACTGAAAGGTGAGCCGAGGGCTCGCCTGTTACCGAGCTAAAAACACCAACCAAGGGATCCATTTTGGGGGGCCTCAGTTATTGTTTATTTCTTGGTCTTTGTTCCAGTCTGCTGTCACTCCACTGCCAGCTCCGCAGAGCTGTCCCGAGTCACTGGAGCAGGGGGACGATGCCCGTCACCCACAGCTGGTGGATGCTCTCCCTTCCCATTGACCTCACCGGGATCCAAGAGTGCTCAGGGAGGTACCGTGAAGGTCCTCAAGTTCACACCAGCTGTCTGAGAGGGGCTTCTCGGACTAAACACCAAATACAGGGAAAGGACAATAACATCTCTGACCGCCTGTCCCCTGAGAAGCCCCAGAGGTGTTTAAATGATCCGAAGAATTAAGCACAATATCGACATCAGCCTCAGCAATACTGACTATTCCCCACCAGCACACGTCGCCATATGATCTGCAGCATGTCGTCACGACCACGAATAACACAACCAGCTCTGGCCCTGGGATGGGAAATGAAGTCAGAGGCGCTGGGCATGCAGAAAACATCCCCAGACTGTGGTTTGTCACAACGTATATGTACAGCATGGGAAGAAAATAAAGCCTGCAGACATCAGTTTCAAAATTACATCACCAGAAAGACTGTCTTGGATGCCTTTGAATTAAAATGTAAATGCAGTAGGGCTGTGGGCTGCCCTTTATCAAAAGTAGTCTGGCTGGGGTTTGGTGTGTTGTCCTTACTCAGCTGAAAATTTCTGTGTGTTCTCAGTGGACACCAAAATTAAACCAAGGTTGAGCTACTCTGGAAAAAAAAACCCAAAACTCTTAAAGGGAGATACAAGTTTCTCAAAGGATACTCCAAAAATATCCATATATTAATGGTGTATTACTGCAGAGTGTCAGGCAGGCAATTAATTTACCACAAAAGCCATTCAATATGGACAAACACTGAATAACCAAGTAACCATTAAGAAAGGACACTAGGTATTTTTCATGCAGAATTCCCTAAAACTCACCAAACTTGCCTGAAGTTTATGTACATTAAATTCCACACACGAGAAAACAAGACAGCTTTGTACTTTAACTCTTGATGAAATCACAATGTATCACCAGTGAAAGGAAGTATGACAGACATAGAAATGCTAAATGGATTCTTGTATCAGTACTATCAGAGTGATTACCAAATAAATTTATAATTATGAGACACTTAAAGTATTATGAGAAATAAAAGATCAAACATACCTCATTATCAGGGAATATGAGCTGAAATGACAGGCTATATCAACATGCCATGCTGAGAAGATAAAGATCGTGTTATCACTGAATTTTTCATATCCTCCAAAGGTCAAAATCACTTCACCATAAAATTTTCAGTGTCACAAAACTCATAAGTTGTAAATGTGTTTTTGTTCTAGTCTAGTCATGCACACAAATTATTGGAACCCTTAAATTGCTAGAACATCAAATAAAAAAATCAGGATGTGATAGTTGTCATCATGACATTCGAGTGAATATTTCTGAAAATCTAATGCATTGGAGATGGTCATAATTACTGTAAAATTGCTTCTGAAACTAATTTGTTCATGCACACGCAAATGAAAGAGAATTACATTTCCCTTTACTCTTTTTCTCTTTTTTTTTTTTTTTGTACAAAAGAAAGAAAAGACACCGGCCTCCTTTAAATATTAGGGGTTTACTCCGGTTTTGATCCCTCTTTGAAATTTGCTAATCAAGGACCTTGTTAAGGAAGCAGACTTCATGCTTGAAATCTTATGGAGCTGTAGTCAAGACGTTAATTTTAACCACAGGTTCAGAGCAGCCCTGCTTTTCTGTGCCGATTACTGTTCTGTAGCCTGCAGACGTGCCCTGCAATCACACCTAAGCACGTAAGGTGCAGAGCGGCGGGGCGTGCAGCGGTCCTGCAATGGCTCTTTTCTGCTCAGCGATCGGATGCTGGAGGACAGGTCATCGGCTTGGAACGATGAGCTGCTACAACGATTGCCTGCACCATACCTGATCAGCCTCTTGTCAATGAACAGAGCTGACACATGCTGTTTTCTGCGAGTAACCAGAGGCTTTGCATGTCCTGTTAGTGCCTGCACTGGCTTTGTTGATCTGACGCTTTCGCACGCAGCAGCAGACCCTCGGGATGAGGCTCAGAGCAGTACTTCAGGGTATAAGCAAAGAAAGATTGATTATTGGCTTGCTTTGCTCTTCCCTCGCTTCGCGTGGCTAACCTGGACTTACATATCTTTGCATTTTGCGTACCTTGCTTCTGCCAAGAATTGTTAGGAATGGCTTTTATTCAGTTTCAAAGTGATGGTGCAAAGTCAAGCCAATCAATTTCTCAGAAAGCCAATAAAATATATATTGAGAATGATCCACTGGTATCTCTTAATCCTAGCACTGTTTGGCTGCAGCAGCTTTGCAAGCGACTGAACCTGCAGGCTTTCACATCATGCACTGTCATGTTCACCCACCAGCTCTCCGCCGCAGGCAGCTGCCAGGCGGGCAGCGCGGGCAGCGCGGGGGGGGCCGGGGGGCTTGGCACTGCTGGGTGGTGGGCAGCCACGGGCTGGGACTCAAACCTTCCGGACAGATTTCTCGCTTTTGGAAACTCCATCGTTTCCAGTCTTCCTGCTATTTTGCAAAGTTGGTATTTCTGCCACCTTGGAAGAGAAAAATAAAACTAGAGAATCTCACTGCACTCAGAGATTTGTATATTGCCCCCTCTTTTCGTACGGTCTTCCTCAGGAGCTAAGCCTTAATTAGCAACTCTCTTTGGTTCTCTCACGTTGTTTAAGACTTTCTGGTTTCATTTTGTGAGCCATAGCTTTACCCCAGCTATTTGCAACAGGAAGAAAAACGCATTCAGTGTCTAGGCCTGAGGTGTGACTCAAAAGCAATTCTGAAGCATGTAACAAGTCACTGTATTAAGGAAAATTTTTTTTTTTTTCTCAGAGGTACGGGTTTGTGCATGCCTATCTCAAATATTTAGCCCATGTTTATTTGATAAACTCCTGACTTCGCAAACTGCAGATAAGGGAGTCAATTCTATTGCAATTTTGTTCTTTAATCATGACAAATTTTACTTCTTTACTAATAATATTATCATTCCCTTGTCGTTATTTCAATGTCTTCTTTCTCTGCTGCTGATAAATGAAACTTAATTGAATTTAATATTGTAAACTGTAGGAGCGAGCCCATTAGCTAGCCTAGCTACTTGAATTGTACTCGTTGGTATAAATTAACTAACCAGAAAACAAAGGCGTTTACAACTTAGTTGCTGACTCAGTAGACAGAGGCTAAGAGACTAAGATCTCCTCCCCAGTTTTTCACCAGCTTCAGACCCAAGGTATTAAGTCTTCAGCATTGGCACATTATTTATGAAATTAATGAAGCCCTGTCATTGTAACAAGATAGAAATTTTTGGTACTCACTGTTAATGAGATATGTTGCTTCACGTTGTCAAGCACGAAGGTGCCATGAAGGTTACTGTGGACTAATGAATTGGCAATGAAGCAAAAAGGATGAGTTTGGATTTTCTGCATTTGCTGGGACTTAAAACTTCCATTTCGGCTGCACAGTACCTTCATGTGGGAGATCAGGTTTTCACGAAGGGAAGAGATGGGGTACCTACTTCCAAGATTTCCCCATAGTGCCTGTAGCCTGTAATATTTTCATTGCCTCCACTAAAAAGGTGAAGCAGTTACGATACACAGAAAGTCTGCTAGCTATTTTTTAGACTGGGAGTATCTTTTGGAACATTATCTTGAAAGGAATCAGCTCACGCTTGAAAACAAGGCTTTTGATTTCTTCCCTTATCCGTGGGTTGGAAAGTGGTTAGCACATGATGGGGTCCTTCATAGTAAAATCCTACAGAAAGAACACAGTTTCTTGCAAGTCATGCTCAGTCTCAATGAGAATAGCATTTGGGCAGGGTGTTTGGATTTGAAATTTCAAGGGTGAAAAAAGGATGTTAAAATACTGAGCTAAAGTGTGTTTAGTGTTCCAACATAAATTACACAGTTGCTTAATATTATTTACTAGTGTAAAAAACGTGCTTATAACATTCAGGCAAATACAGCAAACATCCAAATGCACATATTTGATAGATCTCTCAAAGAAAACAAGGTATGTACTGGTATCCATGACAACAAAGCCACTAAGATCCATGGGTATGTGAGCAAGATACTGTTTAGCATTATGTAAATTTAAAAAAAACTGATACTGTTAAGGGCAGAGTTTTTCACGCATACATATTAAGTTTATTACCTATCCCCAAGCAGATGCCTTGATGTTTGGTGGCTGCAGTGCCGGAGGGGTTGTTCGGAGGCAGGACCCCCCAGGCTCGCTGCGGGAGGGGCAGCCCCAGCCCCTCGCCCCTGCAGCCAGACCGGGAGAGCGGTGGGAGCCCGCACCGGGCGGTTGGGATGCCAGCGGGGCTCTGCATCCCGCAGCAGCACATGGGACCAGGGGGAGAGAAAGGCGGCGGTGGTGCGGTGCTGGCACGGGGCTGTCCAGTGAGCCGGGAGGCTGACCGGTGCCTGAAGTCGGGTCTGGTCCCAAATGACCTGCCGCTCCTGCCCTTGTCCCCTACCGCAGCCCTCCTGCCTGCGGAGGCATCCCACAGCTCCCACGGACGCTTCTCCCCTCTCCATCACCCAGCCCTGCACAGAGGCAGCGTTTACTCCCAAGCGCAGCCACATTCTATGTGAAAGAGGAGAAGGCAGACCCTGGGTGAACAGCTTAGGAGGGGGCTTCTAGGCACGGATCTAGGCTCGAGAGGTCGTGTTCATGGCAGGAATTAAACCCTGTGATGTGCTAAGATGGGAACGGTGTCAAGGGAAAATCAAAGGCGCTCGTCTCTGCCCCGTTCCCCTGCCTCCCCTCGAGTGTCATCTTTTTGATCTGTGGAAACCTGCCATATAAAGAAGCACCAGTTCTGAGCTACCTTAAACTGACGTTAAAGTAAAAATAAACTTGAAAATTCAGGGTAGCCCACCACAAGACCCACAGCTCTCAAAGCAATGCAGAAAGGAATGAGGTTACCTGTGACATGAGTGTCAGCCGGTCCTATGAGCGAGGGCTGGCTCTCCTTGGATCGGTCTCGCCAAACTCAGCTCCTTTGTGGGCCATCAGTGCTTGCCAACAAACAAAACAAGTTAGTCACCTCTGGATTAATGCAGCCACAGCAGTCCCTCAGCAATCCTTCAATTTTAGATCCCGTAAGCCCAAAAACTCACATGGAGCTCTACCTGCAAGAATCAGAGAGAAAGAACCAAGCCACCTGAAATGTGGCCCTGTGTTGCTTTCCTTGGGTTTCCATTGTGGTTCCACTGCCCCTTTTTCACTTCTAATGTGCTCGTATTCACGAGGGCTGAGGGACTTCTTCAGGCATAACAGTGATGATAAACACCCTTGCCCACCACTGGAAGTCATCAGTCCTCCTGTGAAGTCTCCCCTTTCAAACAGTGGCTTTTAGGAAAAAAACATCATGGGTGTTTTTCTTTGCTTGTCAATATATGGGAGGAGGGCTGCTAACCCAGCTGAGTGGCAGCCAGGGGACAGTCACTGTGCTCTGACGCAACGAAATGCTCAGGTGCGGCAAGAAGGATTTGCAAGAAAGGTGACCTTGCCCTGAACACGTAGATGGTCTCTGGCAGGTGGAGCCCTGTTCAGTGCCAGGGGACGATAAAAAGGTCCGATAGCCTGTGTAAAGCATGTGCCTGGGCCCTGCAAGAAGAAATTGGGTCTAAGGTTGTTCCCTCTTCCACAGGTATGAGCCTGCTGGATTCAGAAGAGTCACACTTGGTATAAATCCAACCTCATTTTGCCCAATCCTGTCCTACCCGATCTGCCAGGCCAATGTCTGATATAACTGTGTGAGGAAAAGTAAATTCAGATTTCTTTCAACGATTTCAATAGGGAGAATGCAAATGCGTGCAGATGTGAAGGACAGCAGGAACACCAGGTCCTACCCATGGTGCCCAAAGCATGTCAGCACATCTCACCCAGCATTCTGACGCGTTCCTGAACACGGAGCGGTCACGGCGGAGTCTCAGGCACCAAAGGGACCAAGCAGAGCTGTTGGCACGGCTCTGCAGCTCTCCTGGGCACCTGCACCACCACAGATAGTTTTTTGCCGGACATGCTTAAAAACACGGAGTCCCACACACTGCTGTTTTCAAAGTGTGGTCTTGATAGATTGAAGGTCAGCCTTAGCCAAAAGCTTGGACATGCTCTATGTCAGTGTGAAAAAGACTCAGTAGGCAGGATACATGCCATCTGTTATTCACACAAAAAACTTTACATACTGCAGTTTATTTTTGGGGTAAATAGTTCATTCTATTGCCTCAGTTTCATAACTCTTTATTTCTGACATAGCAAATTCTCAAGAGCAAAAGTGAGCAGAAAATGGGTAACTTTGGGACAGAAATTATGATGTCCTTTGAAATGAGGGTCACTGGATAATGCACATGAGTCCAGTTTCTCTCTGAAAGGTTTTTTGGGTTTTGGTGGGGTTTTTTTTCCACAAATAGCTTTTTTATTTCCTGAGAAAAAGGCTGTGTGAACCCAGAGCGCCCGTTGAAAAATCTGTTGATATTTTTATGAACTGTACAACTGGCCAGGTTTTGTGACATGAATAGCAATTTAGCAAAGGAACAAAAACAAAACAATTTGTGCCTGGGTGAAAGCCATGCATGCAAAATGTCAGTTCGGGGCAACTTTTTACAGATAAAATACAGTAATTATAACTCCTGAGAGCAAGTTCATAATGGAATCGCTGGCACGACCTTAACTACGGTGATAGGAACGAGACGCCTTTAGGTGTTTGCTGCGACGAATTAAGGAGCGCGAGGCTCTGTGCAATACCACCGGCTCTCTGGCGTCCGAGGGACGAGGGCAGTGACGCCAGCTGCCCATCAACAGCTGGCGGGGTGGAAGAGCCAGCTCTCTGAGCGTGGGGACCACGCTCCCCATGGGCAGGGCTGGGCTGGGACCCCCACACCCCCACCCCGGGTCAGCGTGAGCCCCAGCCCTGACCCCGCTCCGTCCCCGGCATCGCCCTCCTCCCCGGCACACCAGCCTGCAGCCCTTCTGCACGCTTACGCTGTTCAGCCCTTTATGCAGTGGGAAGGGAAATGAACTGGTTCAGACTGCTTCACTGCCTGGGCTACCACACCCTGTCCTTTTCTATCTAGTGGGCCTGAAAATTTTCAGCACGGCATAAATTAATTTAGCCTGCAGTAGTAAAGTGCATTACAAAGATGTTTATATTCCTGTACTAAAGTGTATGCACCTTAATAAAAGCCCAGCTAAACTACATACGGAAAAGGTAACACTGCAGATTTATCTTTTTTCTGGGTTCTTTTATAGCCTCCATTTGCTTTTGTTCTCTTTTTTTATCCTTTTTGCTTTTATGTTTGCAAGTGATAAATTTTTCCATGTTTTACATTTTATATGTAGTTTATCTCTTTATTTTGTACTCATTTTGCATTGAAAATGGAATGAGTCTTTAGAATAATACAGCCGATATTGAGTTTTTTAAATTGCTATTGGGTATATACTGCGTAAGGTGGTTATCTGATCTCTAACTTAATCATGTGAAAATATTGCTGTGGGGAAAGCTGGCTTGGTAACAATGAGACCCCTATGCTTTCATAAAATTTATTTAACTATAAACCCATTATAAAGCATTAATAAAGAATTCTCTTACTTTCTGTTGCATTCAGGTCAGATTTATTGTATACCATTACTGAATTCACACAAAAAATGAATTCGTAAATGTACAGTCTCTATGCAGGATGCTATTTAAGCTTATCAAGATATACTACTGCACTCAGGATTTCCTAGCTACGAAAGTCAGTAAAAATAAACAAAATGGTGGTTTTGTTGTAGGTCAAAAGTTGAGATTCAGGGGTGAGATAGAACATTATGTATTTGTGCTACTAGAAATAATGGTTGTCTAAAGCAGAAGGACAGCCAGTAGATTAAAACCTTAAACATTTCCAGTACCTTGGACAACCCTTCCCACAGCACTGGAATTTACAAACACCACGACCACATCTCACTCATGTCTACCATAGCTGTAAAAATGAGCTCAGCACTTTTTTGCAATAATCATCTATTGCCAGTATACTATTAGCATTGTTTTAATGCTTTGTATAAATATTTGTCTTATGTTCTTTAATGGCAGTTCTGCAATGTTAACGCAGCACTGTGCAGTGCACGGTCTTACTTGGCACAACAAGCAGCAATCCTGTTGATGGAAATCCTCCGTTCAGCGTCAGTCCGGATAGATCAGCCATTGCATGGGGAAAGTGGAACCATACATCTACTAAACACTCTTCTGCCAGCAGCCCTCATTACTGCCACAACCCAACAAATTACTTCTCGGTGCTGGATTTGAAATCCAAGTACATCGCAGTAATTGTAACGAGGAAAATCCAGAGTCACTCTGCTGGCAGTAACGCGTCCATCTGCACTCACACCAGGGTGACTGGGCATGAAACGGGCTGCACTCATGATCCCCAAAATTGTGTTGCCTCAAAGCAGAGATGGCTCATCTGGCTTCAGTAAGAGCAGGTCGGAAGAACGGGTCCTGCAAGGTGAACGGGGGCCGAGGTTGTGCTCGGTCCCAGCCATTTCGGAGCCATACTACGTAAACGCCAACAGCAGCGCAGGCACTAGGCATCATGCCTGTGCTGGCTTGGGCACCCATTTCTCACTGAGATGAGCTGCTGTTGAAGAGGGTTTCCTGCTGGACACGTTTCTGATTTTCACTGGACTTGGATTTAACTACATAGCATTCAGCCTGCTGGGTATTTTGATACAGGTGACAAGTCACGACAAAGCATGTCACCCTTGCTTAATGTCTGCAGGTGTGGGTGTTTCACAGGAAACTTGGAAGTGGCCGTCTTGTAAAGTTCCTTGTGTCACAACTGGGTTTTTATTACTACATTAGTTCGGTCTGTTAAGGGGTTCTAAATTAAATTATTATTTCTTCCAAAACTTTACTCAATGCAGTATGGATCACAAAGCAGAACAATGGCAATAAAAATCTGACCCTCAGATCATACCGTCTGCAGAGGATCCTGCCAAAACCGGGTGGCTTTGGCCCCATCTGACTCCAGTGGAAGCAGAGGAGAGGTGATAGCTTCTGTTGGTAAGCATCCAGATGGACAAATCTAAATATATATGGACGCAGGGGAAAGGAGAGAGTTTGAAAGTAAACTGTCCCTTTTGAGATATTTTTATGTTGATTTCTCCTCACATTGCTAACTGTGAGATATTTTACCTTAAGGATGCTATATATGAAGGTAGAGAATTACATTTAAATAATGTGAATCTATAAAGTGCATTTTCCCATTCTTAACTCACCCTAAAATGAATTTTGGAGGCGTTTATGTCAGACTGTAGAAGCAAGTGGGGATTCTTTATTTTCTGTGTAACCTAATCACTCTATTTTTCATTTTATCTCTATAGGACCATCACAATTTCCATGCTGTATAGGCAAATCCAAAGCATCTGCTCCAGCGCCTGTTTCCTGAAGCGTCCAGCGTCAGAGGGTGTACAGGGAAGCCGATAAACCCCTCCACTGATAGTTGACAAACACAAGATGCACAGCAAAGCTACTGTCATGCAATGATAATTTATGCTCTGAAGCTTCTAGCTAATAATATTAAATACTATTAAATATTTTCTGTATTTTCCACAGTTACAGCATGTGGAAATTCTTAGTGTTTATTATGAATATTGGATGTTGATAATGACTCAGATGACAGCTTTCAGCAGTGAATTAAATAGATATTAATTCTTGGTGTAAAGTAAGAGCAGTTTTAAGTTGGTTGCCACCTCTTTTATGAGACAGAAACTTGTGCCTGACCCTCTCTGGATCTTTGCATTTATTACTCTACCAAAAGAAAAGGTGAATACTATTCTTCCTTTCGATTTCAGGGGTCATTCCAATGACCAGTAGAAGTTGTTAAACCTCTGAAACCAAAGTCAACCACTGCATAAATCAATGGATGGAACTGGTCCATTAGCTTCTTTATGTATCAAGGGGAAGTAGATATCACGTTTGATTTTTCAGGCAGTTACCTGCCTTCGATTTCAAAGGTGTTTCTCTGGTATAAAACCAAGGTAACAGAGAGGAGAATTAGTCTACCTGAATATAACATCACTTTCCATATACTGATGTGGGGGTACAGCTGTTTCAGCAGAGAGTAAAGGGTTAAAAATTTAAGATGCTGAAGAAAGTGAGGTGAATACTTGCACAAATGAAAAGCAAGTATAGCAGAAGACTTTCAATGTTAACTTTCCTTTGAGTGTAATTTTTCTTCTATTATGGCAATGGTTAATATAAAAGCATTTCATATTTGTTTTTCCAGAAATTTTTGTTCAAGTACATTGCTTATTCCCAATAGAGAAAAGCAATATCCTACAATTGATGAAACACTGCACAGAGCCATGCTCATTCAAGTCTCTGCAGTTGTGATATACACTAGGATTTTCTGCATCTCATTTCCCTGTGCAACGTGAGATCTGCAGTTAAGGTTACCTCCCAAATTCCTCGTTGGAAGTGTACTGATTTGAGAGAGTTGTACAGATTATAGCTACTGTAGCCAGCTGTACTTTGGCATGTATTAGATCTTAAGTCTTGAGTATCCAGCTGTATCCAATGAAGCTGATTTCCCTCACCACCGTGAAGTGAGGATTTGGCCCTTCAGATTAATTCTAATTTGATCGTTCCTAGCTGAGCCCAAAGGATCACCAAGTCTTTCTGAAAGGGGTAGAGTGATGCGAAAACCCAAACCTCACGATCAGGAATATCACCGTCAGAACTGCAGGAAAGCCTGCCCAATGCCTTGCATTCCTGACCTTAAAAATAAACCCAAAGTTTATTGGGTTTTCAAGCAATGAGCAGAAGTAACCATCAAATCAAATTATAGGACATTCAGCACAGGGTAGTTTCAATGTCGCCCATGAGAAGGAACACAATTCCTCAAAATCCAAACTTTTCTTTCAGGGTTGCTGAGAAACAGTGCTGAGCAAAGTTTGCAAGGAGCTCTGCAGCGATGGATGGGAGGTATGACACCTTTCCCCACTGTCACTCTGATGACCTTCTCAGGATGTTGGGAACTCAGATGGTTTAATGCAAACTGCCTTATTCTGTTAGGGAACATCAGATAAGGCTGTGGGTGGCTGTAGACTGACACACACGCACCGGGAATCACTGCAGATAGGACACGCTTCGTGGCAACGTTAGCAAATTCAGACTGCAAGAGGCCTGATGGAGAGACGTGGTGTGTGTCAAACGTGCTGACCGTGAGCCAGCAATGTGACCTTGCGGCGAAGGAGGCCGACGGTACCCGGGCTGCATCAGGAGGAGTGCTGCCAGCAGGTCCTTCCCCTCTACCCGGCACTGGTGAGGCCACACCTGGAGTCCTGGGTCCAGTGCTGGGCTCCCCAGTACAAAAGGGACATGGACACACTGCAGAGAGTCCAGCGAGGGGCCACCGAGATGCTGAAGGGACGGGAGCATCTCTCCCACGAGGAGAGGCTGGGAGAGCTGGGACTGTTCAGCCTGGAGCAGAGCAGGCTCAGGGGAATCTCATTGTGTATAAATATAAATAAATTAAGCTTGCAAACTAGGCAGATTAAATATAGACCATTATTTTATTATAATTTCAGCTTCTTTCTCAGCAATATGCTTTTGCTAATCCTACCATGGGCACTACCAGTACCCTTCATTCCGGCTGATCTTTCCAACAAGGCCTTTTGGGCCTTCTATACCTTGATTACATTAATTGGAGTCTAACTACTCAGTTTAAGAAACGCAGTTAAATTTGTAAACCAGTCTTCCTTGACAGCCCAGACCTACAAGTCGCTGGGAATTTTCTGTACCTGGAGGTTAGGGATAAAATTAATAGAAATGTTCTGATAATGATTTGAGATAAAAAACATCGCACGTGAAAAACTTTAAAGGCAATGGAAGTTTTGCCATTTTGTTTAGCAGGATGACGAAACTGCACTTGTTATTTCTCAGCTCATTCATCTAGGATTGAGCAGAATCTTGCTGAGAAGCTTTACCACTAATGCCACGTTGAAGACGGTTGCTGAGGAGCCTGCCTCGTCCAGCCGCGCGTTTACCTTCCCCTCGCGCAGGTTGCGACGGTGCTGGTACCCGTATGGTGGGCATCACTGTCCCGCTCGGGACGGTCAGCCCCACTGCCACGCAGGGCCACCTCCCCGGGGCAGTGCCGCTCTCCCCCGGGGAACGCCGGGCTCCGTGTCGGGAACGCAAGGGCTCTGCTCTGCACAGCGAACACGGACGTTTCAGGTGGGGGTGCCTCACACGGGGCTTTGGAAATCACACTTATTCTCCTCAATAACAGCAGTCTGAATTTCAGATGCACTAAGCAGCAGTAGATCCCACTGACAGCTAAAATGCTGCCTGTCTGTACAGTTTCTTAAAAATCAAGAAGTCGTTTTTTAAAAAAAAAAACAAACTGCTTGTTAACTGGTGGTGAGATAGAAAGGAAAGAACTTTCCCATCTTTCAATCAACTTAAAAGTTAATTAAGATACTGACCTAGATCCTCTGGCCCTGCTAAGCATACCTTGGCATAGATGTAGAATTCACCAAGGACTACTGATCCGTGGACCAGTCTTAGAGCAGTCTAAGTGTTACATACATTAAGATAAGAGACTGCTCCATCTCCCACCTGTGCTCTCCGCCCTCGCCTGCCTTCGAGCAGCCACCCTGGGAGCGGAGCCGGACACGAGACCAAAAGCTCTTCATGCATTTCATTCCTTTCAGCTCCTCAGTGCCCTTCATGAAATCTGAATCTTTCCAGTCGCTTTTCGTTCAACGAGTAGATTTTGCTAGTCTTTATGTAAATAAAGTAATTTCTAACACGCTACTTCTGGTTGTGGGTAGAGGCTGGAACTCCATTTACCTACGCAACCATGCGGTGTGACGGGCATTAACAGCAGTTACCTGTGTGCATTAGGAAGGGGTAGTCTCAAAGCTTATGATCAGATATTTCCCAAGTAAATCACACAAGACCAGAATTATGTATTGTATGTCAATGAATCAAGTGACATGCAAATTGAAACATAAGATTTTTTCTCCGTAATGTACAATAAAAATTCAATGGTTAGCAGTTGATACAAAGCTTATAAATATGTTTTCAAATAAGTACAACAGCTATGAAATCAGGAATCAGTAAGTCATAATGCATTTCAGCACAATACTGATGAACCCATTTTTCTGGCACATATGAAATAACTAGCTCATTTTAATTCTTTATAAATAACAGATAACAGCTTGAGAGGCATGCTCTATGCAATTCATTTTTATGACTCCGTCTCCTCCACACTTGATGCTCCCATGACATTGGGGTTGGGAGGAGAGTCTGTATTATGCATTCTTTCTTGCTTTCCTCCTCTTTGCTGCTTTATAAAGCAGCTTTTTTTTTTTTTTTTTTTTAAAAAGCAGCAATTTAGTGCTTCAGAGTACCAGTTGACTGATGTGGCCAGAGATCATGTCATTAGTAACTTTTCTGAAATTTATTTCATTTATCTATGCTTTATATCTCTGCTGTTGCTTTCTAATCATCACTCCCACTAGGCATTGTTTTCCTATTGAGGCAGCAACTAAATGAGCTGAGAATTAGATCTATATTACATCAGCAGTGGGCATTGCAGATATTACCAACACATTAAAAGAGAAATTCAAATGAAACAAACAAGAACATGTTCTTTCCTATTCCAGAAATTGATCCTGATTCCACAGTTTAGTGGCTGAACAGTGTTCAGGAGAAAGAGATGAGTTTTGTCACAAACAAGCTATTATATGAGATCATTAACTGAAATAGGATTACTGTTACTCTATAATTTCATTTTTCTTTGTTCTTAGAAGATTGACTAGGCTGGCAAAGGATGGATACTTTGTTGTGGCAACATTTTAAGGCTCTAAAATGTGGAAGTCTTGGTTGTCAAGGGATTATACTTTTGCATATAAGGAAGACCAGCAAAAATAAGCAGACCCGCTGCTGATGGAGGTATTCCGTGTTTTGCTTGCAGACACAATGTTGTGTGTGCCCCCATTCATTCAAGAGGTAGTGCCACTGTGAGGTGGGAACGAGCCATTCCTCTCTCTCCTCTGGCAAGGCACTAGGCGAAGGCGATGTCAGAGCAGCTGCACCCCGGCAGCATCCCTTGTGGTGCTTTTGCCATGCCTGCAATGCAAGCGAAAAAGCACGTTCTGCACCGCCTGAATCCTGCGGCTGTTTCAGAGGGACCCTAATCAGAGGTGCCTCTGAGTGGCCCAAGGTGGCTCTGATGAGGGTCTAAATGAAGGTGATGAGCTGCACAGCTGAAAGCAGCAGCCAAGTGGGGTTTTTTTCCCCCAGGGAAACTGGCATCGTAATAATTAAATCAGGTCTCCATTCAGAGAGAGCTGTCAAGTGTCTCATCTCACCTGGATGGGCACCTCCTTCAGCGGCAGCAGTGAACTCCCCACGTACCCTGAGAGCAGGGCTGGGCAGCCCCCAGCCCCGGCTGGAGCCCTCCCTCGCAGGCGGCACTGGGAGCATCCTCCTCCTCCTCCTCCTCCTCCTCGCCAGCAGCCGGGCTGGCACCAGCATCCTCCCGGGGGCTGCTCCTCCCGCCCGGCGCAGCCCCAGCACAGCTCCCCGGAGCACCTCCACAGGGTCCAGTGGGCTCTTCCCGCGTTCCCCAGTCATCTCGGTCCTCCTCCCCACGCCCCCGCCAGAGCACTGTGCTCCTCAGTGTTTTTCTCCGTTGCTGTATCTCCTCTCACCATTGACGTACTCCCTTCTGCCCACTCTGTGGTGTAATCTCATCTTTCAGAAGGGTCATATTCCTGCAAACACCTCTTCCTTCATCTCTCCATAACCCAAGGAGCAGAAATACGTGGATACCGTTAAAACCCGGAGTACAATAAGCAGCACGTGGGACAAAAGCAAGCAAAGCCACGGCGGTAAGACGTGCAGCGCCGTGCACCTCGCCCTGCTGCCACAGGGGCGGCAGCAGCCTCTGCCCCCGCAGCTGGCTGCCCCGGCAGCTGCATGACCGGCACCGGCACCGGACCCGTCCTGCAGCCAACACTGCCGGTCCCGGACTGTGCCGTGCAGCTGCAGGGACGGGGCTGAAGCTGGGCTGTTCCGCTCGGTGAGACGCAGGACAGCGTAGGGACGAACAGCTCCTGTAAGGGCAGAAACGTGGTCAAAGCGCCAGTGCCGGTGGCCTGAGCCCTGCCGCTCCATCGCGTTGGGGAGGTCTGGATCCAGGGTTTGCCAAGGCTCTGTACGGACCCTTGATCGCTGCTTATTAAGCTTGAAAAAAATTAGCTTTCCCCTGTTTCTTAGAGTTGTTAGCGTGAGGAGAATGCCTCGTCCTTTGGTATGCACCGCAACAGCAAACTAAATGCAAAATGACAGCAACCCAATGGAAACTGTGTGTGCGTTAAAAATCACAGTCATAGGAGACATAAGTTTGTTGTGGGGCTGTTCTGTATAGCTGCCACATGGATAATGAATGAATATATGTTAAAAAATAGTGAGACATGGCAAAAGTAAGACATGTAAGAGTCTCCTTTTTTACATTTGGGCATTGTTTGTTCTGTGACCAAGGCCACCTTGCAATGCTGAGGTTGATCTCTTGTAATGCCAGGATTGATCCCCCATCCCTGTATCGCGGTAGAGGGATAACCGGTGTGAGATGTGCAGTACCTGGGCTTAACTTTCCTTCCAGCCTCTACTAGAGCATTTCCCATTGTTCACCCTAATTTGGCATAGAGCTTGTGTAAAAAAAATGAACAATCGTACTGAAGTACCACCACCTCTACGTCACCATGACTGCTCTTTGAACACGGAGAGAGACACAGAAAAAGCAGGCGATCGTCAAATGGATTTTCACAGCCTCAGATTGCAGCTGATCCTTCTGAAAAGAGGCAGAAAGAGGAGCCCCGAGCTGCGGTTATGAAGTGTGGATCCTCTGGAGAGGGGCCTGACGGGGGCTGCTGCCCTGCTGGGCATGAGGCTCGGCTGGGTCTACAAAATGCTCATTAAACCAGCATGCTTTGGATTTACCTTGCTAACCAAACAGAATTTAAGGTAAAATTTACAGACAGTAAAATAAAGAAGATTGCATTTGTCAGGTGTGAATAAAATTGTTGAAAATATGGCTAAAAGTTAAAAATTAAGAAAAAAAGCAAATGAAAGCCTGAACAACTTTACCTGTTTCTACAGCATTCAGGGAGGAAATGTTAACATCCAGGTGGTGCTGTAGCTATCCTCTCAACAGATTTGGGCCAGTTACATGTTTTGAGAATCCTATTTAGGCAATTGTCAATGACTGTTCAACCAAAGCTAACTCTAAAATAGCAAATGATAAAGCTGAACGGTTATTCAACTCCTGCAATGTCAGTTCAATCTAAAAATGCTTTCCAAGGTAAAGATAATTTATACCCGTGACTTCCCTTTCATACATTTACATACAAATATCGCACAATAACTTCTAGTAAGGAGTCAAAGAACAGCTTCTGATTTCCTTTGCACTTCATCAGTTAAGTGTTAACAGCGGTTTTTTGCAACCCTATCTGCAGCTTATTGCATGCTCTAAAGTTACTTTAATCTAATGTTGAAACAGTAGTAAATGCTTTGCTTTACCATTTATAACTCATTAACTCAAGCTTCTCTCTGCTCACTGGAAAGGTGTCAATTTTGTATGGCTCTTCCAACTGTGTGTTACCTTGAAAAATGGCTGGGGTGACCCTTGCCACGCGCCCATGCTCTTGGCTGTGCTCGCCGTGAACGCAGCCGTCGGTGCACCGCTCTGCTGCACCCCTCTGACGACTGTCCCCTCTGCCCACGCTCCCTCGGTTGTGTTTGCATCCTCTGGGGTTTCTGCCCCGGCAAGATCCGTTAACAGGAATCAACACATACTTCATTAAAGGGAAATATATGCAAAAAATTGTGATGGGAACATCCCGGTGGGCAGCCATCCTCATTAATATCAATCAATGTTTTGACATCAAGGCTTATACTGTCCCTGGTGTACGTGTTTCTAATGGCAGCACATGTGCACCCGCTGCAGAGAGATAAAGCCTCCCATTTGTTACCTCTTTGAAAACAGGTACATTACACGTGTGTGTATTTTAATAGAATTTTTGACAGATGGCACCATCCCAGCTGTGCTGCAGAGGTGAGAGGAGGCTGCTGCTCACCACTCCGACACGAGAAATGCTCTCCATTGAGGAACATGAACATGCCCCAAAATACAGGCTGGATTTCAAGGTAACACTAAAGATAGTGGAATATTACAGCCTTTGCCTTGTTGGTATTTTGGTGAGTCACGGTATGATGCTTTCCCCCTCCTGCCATGTGTTACTTATTCAGTGATTTTGAGACAATCTGCAAACGTTTTCAAATCCAGCGATTAGGAGCTGAGGAAAAACACAACAAAATGTTTGGGTTAATATTGGCCATCATTCTTCTGTTTCAGAAGTTTCAGTCCTTCCATCAGAGCAGAAATAATATCATCTGGCCAACTGCTGGCTGAAATAATGGATAGCGGCTGATTCTCAGCTTATCCAACGTGTAAATATTAGGCAATTAAATTTATACTTATCTGTGTACTTTTCAGCAGAGTTTAGTCCGTGTCCACATTTTCTCTTAACTCTTTTCCCTTTACCATTCCCCTTGCTCTCTCCTGCCTCTCCCCATCCACCAGCTCGCTCTGCCCCGGAGAGGAGCGGGGAGCCAGGGCCGCCTGCCCCGCGGGACCCTCCGCACCTCTTGCACTGCCATTTGCTGCTTCATTTATTCTTTCACCAGACAACTTATTTTTCCAGGCTCCAGTGTGTGGACTTCTAAGTGGTAAATTGCTCCTGGTCTACTCCAACCATAGGACAGTCTCGCTGTGAACAAGAAGTTCACTGCAACAAGAAGCCGAGGAGCGGTGACACATCGCTAGAGGTCTGTCCCCAGGGAGGAGCAGAACAACCTGTCTGTCGTGGCCGGAGGAGCCACCTCCTGCCACCCGCCTCTGCCTCTTTGTCGCTCACCCTGATTTTCTTCATCTTGCCGTTGCCAGCTGAACACGTGCCCGTGTTCCATTACTATAATTCTGGAAATGTGTAAAGGCTGCAAACCAAAATCTCCGCAAATATTTGCTTTAATGTTTAATGAATTTGCTTCAGCTGTGTTTACCCTGCTTTTGTATTCACGTTCTCCAAACACTCATGCATGAAAGCCTCACAAATACGATTCAAGGCTGACGCGGTATTCAAAACAAGAATTTCCTCCCCAGTTTCATGCACAGGCCTGCCCCAGCGATGCTGACCCCTCCAGTCACAGAAAGGCTCGTTACCAGACTTCAGAGGAGCGACCGTTCCCGCTGGGGAGGAAGGGAAGGGGATACAGCCCCGTTACCCCTTGACACCAAAGGGGTAAGAGCAAGATCTGCGATGTGGTGGCTCAGGGTGGCTGCCTGCGCCCCAGCTAAAAACTTCCCGTTCTGGGTTTTTCAGCACTTACCTAAGGGAAGCGCTTTGCCATGCACGCTTCCCCAGAGCGCGTGCGGCCGGCGTTACGGCATCGCTCGTGGTGCGGCGGGCACCGCCGGGACCCGGCCGAGGAGCGGGGGCTGCAGCCGCCAGCCCACCACGCCGCAGGTAACCTGGGCAGGAGCAGCACGGCGTCTCACAGCTCGCGTCTCGCTGAGGGGCTGCGGGAGCAATCCGTGCTTGCAGAGCACTTTGGAAATGGTAAATTCCTCTATATTGCTAGCATCTTCCGCTGGATAAAAACAGGCGGCCGCGGGAGACTTCATCTCCCCCCTCGGGCTGGGCTCCTCTGCTCATTTGTACTCGTCATTAAGGGTCACAGCATCTCCCCAACACGGACTAACCCACAAGGACACTTAATTATATAGATAACATAGTTTGTGTCACAACTAATCAGACTTCATGTTACAAAAGAATCTCTTCTGAAGTGAGAGGTTAAACGCATCTTTTTGTGTGAATGACAATACATACAACTACTGAGAGTAAAATTGTCAGAAGTGGGTGTTATACCCACTCCAGAGATCTTTTTTTAAAGGAGAGGATTAAATTGAACCACTGACATTCTCAACTCTAGAAATTCAAAAAATATACTTTTTGTGTGGATTTGTAAGTAAGGACAAAATAGAATTCATTGAACTTCAGTATATTCGAGAGTGATTAAAATCTATATTTCATCACAAAAAGGGAGCCCGCTATTTTTTCTGGCAAGATGCGATTGTAATTCCATTGTTGTGTTACTGAGAACAATGGTGGCACACTGTATATTACTTTTATTCACATTGACTTCCACCTCACCCCACTATAATCAATGTTAAAATTCAAATCAATAGGACTATTTATATGCCTTAAGTTGGGTTCATGCATGAAGGTCACCCATGAATCAGGGTCTAACAGTGTAATCATAAAGCTTCAAAAATAAAATAAATGCTAAAGCATAACCATCTGACCTAAACATACTTTTTACAGCAAGCAATACCCGTTCTCTATAAATACGGTGAAACCAAAAATAAAGTCTCTCCACAATGGGGTATTTGTTCCCATTTATTGTGCAGCTGGATCAAGATAAAATAATTGCTGGTTTCTGTAGCCCAGAGGAACATGTGCATGGCACTCCCCTTTCCTTTAGTTACCTGTGCTTGGATTTCTTTGTATTATATGTGATACTAAAAAGTTTGATCCGTGCTTTCCCGTAGTGTTTATACATCATTTCCTTTAATAGAGGAAATAAAATGTGAGTGGGTAGTGTGTCTTAAGACAGATTCATTGCCAAGTTAACATTAGATGTTATTTTAAAAACTCATAAAATTGACAAGTGGCATGGCTTGATAAGCTGTAATAAAGAAATTTTGTTCACTCTGAACACCAGTCAGAAATAATGGTTATGTCTTCAGACTTACAACAAGAAAATGTTTTTGATGTATTTTAGAATTTGTATAAAGAGAAAGAGAGAGAGCAGTAGTACACGGCAGGGCCGGATGCCTGGAGATTGCAGTCTGAATGAAGCCATTTAGATTAGGTCTGGCTGGTTTAGTGAGTGTTTCTTGAGAATGGGTAAGAGTAAAAACATATGGGGGAAAAAAGGGTAAAAGGTAAAACTCTTGTGAGACAGACTTGCTGATGCTGAATAAAAATAAAAAGTACAATTAGGAGCACAGTGCTACCTGGGAAAGCTCTCTCCTGTTGGGCTCAAAGCATGTTGGTGTTTTATTTAACCCAGGAAAAAAGCAAGCAAGATACGGAGTGCCAACATAAAAATGTCACGTTCCCTTTGACTGCATTCACCTGGACTATTCAGCTGAAATATAATAGTTTCCAGAAACTGGCTTTCTTCCCCGACTGCATCATAAGATCAGGAGATTTGCCTTACAGAGATTTGCCAGCCCTAGGCAGAGAAGACAGAACAAAACAGCCACGCACAGAACGGCAAACCCCACAATGGCCGGGAGCCGGAGGGCACCCGTGGTGCCGGGGCACGGACACACTCGACTCCGTGCCGCGCGGCAGAGCCAAAGCACCGAGCCGCGGCGGCAGCTCCCGGTGGTGTAGGGCTTAGGAAAGCTGGTTTGGGCATTTCTGCAAAGCCAGTCGCTGCAGGACGTCGTAATTCCAAGGCTGCCGAAACCTCCGTGCCAATGCCCCGCCAGCGCAGGGCCGGAGGGGTACGTGCCAGCAGCCCCCGGTTTTGCACCGGGTGGCCACACAAGCGCCCAGGCACACGGCGCGGTGGGGACAGACGGGTCGCTTTTGTTGCTGCTGCTGTTAAACCAGAGCTCTGCCGTTCCAACCGCTGAGAGTCCTGTGGCTTCCACATTTAATCCGTGGCTGCTCTGTGAGCAGTGCTTTGGGAGCTCCCTTCCACAGGTTCCTAACGCAGATGCTGCAGGTACGGATGCTGCTGCCTTGCCAGTCCTCGTGCTTTCCCAGGCGTGTCCAAGTGCCTCTCCACCCAGCGCCGTGAGACGCGCAGGCAGAATTTCAAACATTTAAACATCCAGTTTCACTGCTAACACTCAGAAAAATTTTCTCTGTTTCATCAGAGGGGAGAGGTGAAGAAGTAATACTACACAACAGTCATCAAGGCTGCAGCAGGAAATACCAATTTCAAACTATTTTTATTTCTTTTAAAACTAGGACAACACACAATGGGTATTACCTGGTACTTTATGATGAACAAGATTCTCAGATCTCTGTGCTCCTACTGACGAGTTCAGAGACAGGCAAGTGTGGCAAAATAAGTTTTCATCAGACATTATGCTTCCTGCTGTCTGCATGATGGAAATAAATTGCACGCATATCTTCTTCGGTTTTGAAATAAACAATGCACTTGTTTTCTTTAAAGAAAGAAAATATCTGTTAAGTGCATTATGATAATGACAATCAATTCAGTCTTTGGAGGTCTCTAAAGAGCACAGTAATAGATGCCCGTGTCCTGCCGTGGGGAGAAGGCAGGGGCAGAGCCCCTGCAGCAGGGAGACCCCCCCCGGGGCACCCTGCCCTGTCCCTGGCATCAAGGGACCACAATCTGTACTTTCTTCTCACAATAGCAATACTCCCCACACTGTTTTACTGCTATGAGAGCTGTAGTTTGATAAAAGACACATTAGCAATCTTGTTTTGTCATAAAAGATTGTATTTTTAACTTGATACATGCTGACCCTCTTATTTCCAGCTCTCCCTGGAAACCAGGGCTGTCACACCGCTGAACATGCATGTAAATTCTTGCACGTGTGTATGTATACATCTATATGCAACTTTGTGTGTGACTGGCTTAATGAAACTATAGAAGAAAATGGAAATGTAGCGGGGAAAACCATGGCTGAGCCTTGGGTCGTGGCGACCCAGCTACAGCAGAAAGAATAAACTTGAAGGCGTGCGAAGCTGAAAGCTGCTTTTGTAGCTCTTGTGCTGTATTTCGAGTGAAGTGCAGGGAGCCCGCACACCAGCACTTGAAGAAAAAAATAATTCCTGCTTGTGAGAGGAGAGAAGGCAGCATTTTACATCGGCAAGGTCTGTTTTCAGCATGGAACCGCCGGGTTGTCTAAGCAGCAATCTTGCCATGAGCTCTAAGCCGTCAGTCTCCCGCAGTCAGGGGGATGCAAGCAGTGGATGACACAGTGACAGCTCCTGTGGCACCTGCAGAATCCTGCCACAAGAGGACAACGACAGCTTTCGGACCGTGAAGCAGTGGACCTTTTGCTTGCACCTGATGGTGTAAGGCGTGCACCCAACAACAGGTTTGGGAAGGGCCCTGCCCTTTCCAGGAGCTCAGCGTGCAGAGGACAGATTTTTCAGCCAGATTACCTTCTCTGTGAGCACTGAACAGCCAGATTTCACGGGGATCACCCAATGTGCTGACTGCTTTTCAAAATCTGTTTTGGTGCCCAAATGGAGGAGTGCATTTGGAAGCCTAGACCTCGCACAGAGGGCTGAGCCTGTACCAGCAGGCAGGGTGGGAGAAGAGGCTTTCCAAGGGAAATGTTTATGGTACACAGCTCTAATGGTTAAATAAAACAGATTCAGAGAAACACTGACACATTTTATAAAGTGTGTGTATCTGTGCCAGACATGATAGACTATTCAGGAAAGTGCTATAGATATTTAAATATAGAATCATAGTATCATAGAATTGTTCAGGTTGGAAAAGACCTTTAAGATCACCAAGTCCAACCATTAACCTAGCACACCACTAACCCATGTCCTAAGCACCACATCTACACGTCTTTTAAATACCTCCAGGGATGGTGACTCAACCCCTTCCCTGGGCAGCCTGTTCCAATGCTTGACAGCCCTTTCAGTGAAGAAATTTTTCCTAATATCCAATCTAAGCCTCCCCTGGCACAACTTCAGGCCGTTTCCTCTCGTCCCATTGCCTGTTACTTGGGAGAAGATACAAACCCCCACCTCACTACAACCCCCTTTCAGGTAGCTGTAGAGAGCGACAAGGTCTCCCCTCAGCCTCCTTTTCTCCAGGCTGAAGAACGCCCGTTCCCTCAGCCGCTCCTCACAAGACTTGTGCTCCAGACCCTTCACCAGCTTCGTTGCCCTTCTCTGGACACGCTCCAGCACCTCCATGTCTTTCCTGCAGTGAGGGGCCCAAAACTGAACACAGGACTCGAGGCGCGGCCTCACCAGTGCCCAGTACAGGGGGACGGTCCCTGCCCTAGTCCCGCCGGCCACGCTATTTCTGATAGAGGCCAGGATGCCGTTGGCCTTCTTGGCCACCCGGGCACACTGCCGGCTCATCTTCAGAACCCCAGGTCTTTCTCTGCTGGGCAGCTTTCCAGCCACTCTTCCCCAAGCCTGTAGTCTTGCATGGGGTTGCTGTGACCCAAGTACAGGACCCGGCACTTGGCCTTGTTGAACCTCATACAATTGGCCAGGGCTCATCGATCCAGCCTGTCCAGATCCCTCTGAAGAGCCTTGCTACCCTCGAGCAGATCAACCCTCTCGCCCAACTTGGTGTCATCTGCAAACTTACTGATGGTGCACTCGATCCCCTCGTCCAGATCATGGATAAAGATATTAAACAGAACTGGCCCCAATACGGAGCCCTGGGGAACACCACTTGTGACCAGCTGCCAACTGGATTTGACTCCATTCACCGCAACAATTTGGCCCCGGCCACCCAGACAGCTTTTTACCCAGTGAAGAGTACGCCCGTCCAAGCCATGAGCAGCCAGTTTATCCAGGTGAATGCCATGGGAAATGGTGTCAAAGGCTTTACTAAAGTCTAGGTAGACAACATCCACCATATCCACATATGTTCTCCCCTTCACATGGGTAATGTTTACAACACTCAAGGCTTAAAAAATTATGATCTAGACAGAAGGGGGGGGGGTTGCAAAAATGTTGTCTTTGTGGCCACCTGTGTCTTCATGGCAGCCCACCTCAGAGGTCTGGCCGCGTGTGAACAACCCCCCAGCAGCACGGCTTGTTCGATGCTGTCCTCACCCCGTGCGTGGCCAGGACTCTGCAGGCACCGCATACTGGTCCTGCACAGCCATGGGCTGACTTTCCTGCCTATTTTGGGGGAAAAAAATGACTTCTTTCTGAGTTATCAGTCACAGTAAAAGCCTCAGTCCCATTATAAACAGTCTCCAAAGAGGTGAAATAATCTGATGGGGAAGTATCTGCAGGCTTGGATCAGGGGCTTCTGGCTGAACATAGCCTCCTGACTCGTTTGTCCTGTCCTGATCCAAGGAGCTAATTTTTCAAAATATACATTAAATTTCTACCTCTGTAGTTGTAAAACCAGGAATGATAAGAAATGTATAGCCTAGCTTGCTTGCAGAGTAGTAACTTTACGCCTCTGAATAAAAAGGGCATTGCTCACAGAAGTTGATACCAGGCAAGTGCACAGGGCACGACAGTGGATCTCAGTTCTCCCCCCCGGACGGTGTCACCAGCCCCGGGTCGGTGTGCCCGGGGCAGGGAGCCCTCGCAGCTCCCCCGGCCAGCGGAGGTGACCACCCTGGTCCCTTTTCCACTCTGCCTTCGAGGAAGGGCCCACCGTGCCCCAGGCTGCCGCGAGGTCCCTGAGCACCGGGGTCCCGCGGGACCCCGCACCACTGACCAGCTTGGTGCCAGCTGAGTCTGCTTTCCAGCTGAACGCATCCCAGTCCTCCTCTTAATATTTTCTCCAACCAACTATAATTGTGCAAAACCACGCTGATAATCTCATATTTTTCAGATTAATTTCAGCAGCATCAGCATATCGGCAATTCATTAACTAATTATTTAATGTGGTTTTTTTCTTTTAAAATATCCTCAGTAATAATTGTTGGCTCTGTTGTTATAAAAGATGCCAGAATCTATTTCAATTATTATTACTTTTAAAGCACAAATGACATTTTTAATATCCTCCTGGATGCTTATTACCATAGGAAATTGCCACAGGAGTCCAGTAACATCTCTTTCTGTGACTGAGATTTATATTCTTCTCATTACTTCCCTGGCCTCTCCAAGCACTTATCCAGCAGCAATCACATATGATCAGGGACATCATTGTCCTGTACCCTTTTTAGTAAGTTACAAGGCAATGACAAGAGCAAGACTTTTCTGCAAGACTAAATTTGTGACAAACCATAAAAAAAATTAGAAATCATTTATGATGGCAGACAACGATCAAGTTGTACAGTAATGTCGGATGGGCATCTGGACCTGATCCCTGCCTTCCCTGGGCTAACAGACTTTGGCTGTGAGCTATCCCAATGACCCTGCTTGCCCTGTCACCTGGCAGGAAACAAGCCAGGTGAGCTTGCCTAGGCATGTGGCAGTAGGAACCACTATAAAGTATATCGGGCAATCACGAAACCCAGCAATCGGCATTGACAAACATCTGAGAACGTGCTGCAGAGGCATGGAATTATTTTACACGTGCAGAAGCACAGGGCTTGCAAGACCAAGGCCTTCAGCGTTGTGGGGTTTGAACCACCGCACAGGTCCAAAGACGTGTAGGACTTCTGACCCTTCTGCGCGAGGGGAGAGACCTGCACAGCAGCAGCACGATGGGACCGCTGGGTCCAAGCACAGGTCTGCAGAGCAGCACCCAGCGCGCCCTCGGCCCTTCCTATGCCCCAGAGCAATGGTGGTGGCCCTGGGACACCCAGGCCAGCAGAGAAAGGCTGCTCCTGCTGGGAGACCCAGTTTTGTGGGACCATGTGCCTCACCCCCACGCTCAGAGAGGCAGAGAAGTTAGGGTTGTCCACCCTGAGCATTCTTGTATTGGATAGAAAGAAATACAAAAATGTGCCTTCAGATACTAATTTGAATTAGCCTCTTGAAATTTCTTTCTTTCTTAGGACAGAGGGACTGTGAGGGGATGTATGTGTATGAAAGCTGGTGTATGAATCCCCGCCTAATTGCCTGTTTATTTACCTAAATCCAGAAATGCACCCTCACAGTGCACTGAACAGAGCAGCAGAGAGAAGCATCCCCCCCGCCCCGCCCTTGCTCTTTCAGGGCAATGCTGAATGCAAGTTTTGATGATTTTGCCCCAAATCCCATTTTACCCAATCAACATTTCATAGGAAAACCACACTAACAACATCTGAAGCATGAAGCTATTGATGTCCTCAGTAAGACATGTGCCTCCTCCTCAAATAAGTACTATCACTCAAAACACGCTGATGTTTATGCAGATGGACTTAACGAAGGCACTTGGCTTCAGCCAGTGCCTCTGCCCCCACCCTCCCCAGCCCAGCGTGCTGCAGCACAGCGGCAAGGCACGGGTTTTCTGTGCCAGGAACATGAGGGTCATCAGTGGTGTCCATCAGGAAGGGGCACTGCTGCTGTAAAAAGTCATCAACGCCCAGTGTTTTTCTCCATGGATGCTGAGCTTGAGAAATAAATATTGAAAGGAAAAAAGGAACTTGGATCCTATTGGAACAAGGGCCTTTCATAAAGTTACTGGGAAAAATCTGCATTGCTCCACTGCTTCTCTCAGCAAACACGAGACTGGGTCAGTGGAGTAGAAAGTGCCCACCCTCCTCTCATCTAAATCACATTAAAATTTGGGTCTAACAGGTGTTGGTACAGTCAGAGCATCACCTTAGGACAGTAACTAAAACCAGAATCCACGACCAAATTAAGAATAAATGTACAAAAATAACACACTAGAGATATGCATTAAAAAGACCCATTTACAAATATACCTTTTAGTATCTGCATCTGCCTTGGCAATGTGCAGAAGATCAGCTGCTTAGCATTTGGATGGGAATTTTTTTCTGTGAACTGACGTGAAAATAGTGGAGCTCGATGCTCATGTTATTGATACGCTGGCCATCCCAAATTTCTCACCTCACTACCCAAGTTGCTTGCTAAGGACCTGACCCAAAGCCTACTGAAATAAATAGGAGTTTTTCCATTAACTGAGTGGACTTTGGATGGAGCCCTGCCTCTTGCAGGGACCGTTGCTGAAAGCCATCGCTGTATAGGAATTGGGTCATGTTTTTATGAACTGGTTCAATAATACTCTCAGGCTGAGCCCTCAAAGCACAATGCACGAAAGAGATTGTTTTTATACAGTTTTAATCATAAACCCTAGTATCTATAAACAGAGAAATATATTCTCTTTCCCCCACCTCTGAAAGGTCAGATATCCATCACAAACCCCTCACTGCAGCACAAGCTCATACCAGCCTCGGTTTCCAGGGCTTGCTCCTGATTTATCGCTCCTCTGGCTGCCCAGGTTACGTTTACAGTATGCTGTCCACGCAGGCTATGATATAGATCCGGAAGGATAAATATTGAGGTTCCCATATGGCTGCTCCGTATCCGGGACTTCTGGAGCGGTGAATGATGTTCCCATTACTCCAGAGCACTCCGCTCTCCCAAATCGCTCCAGCCGACTGTGCAACACAAACTCACGCACGGCGCGTTGCAGCAGCATACTCAATCACGGGCGACACTGCATACACAGCAGTTCTCTTATTGTCTACGGGAAATAACTGATGTTTTATCCTTTTTCCACCAGCGTTTTCCTTAGTCTGATTTTCAAATACAGTCCTCCTTGCAGAGTCCACGACCAGCTGCTGTACTTCAAAAAGAGTCAGACCATTGTAGAGTTGAGCTCAATAATTAAACAAGTGAGACAGCATAAAAAAAAAAGAACTTTAAGTGAAGCTGGCCTAGATTCAGCATCAGAATATCAATTTGAAAGCACAAGGCCAAAACCCGCATCCTACAAGGCCTTAAAGCTATCAAGATGCATCTCTGAATTCCTGCAGAGGGGATCAGCTTTCTACTTAAACTTCATCACATCCTCCTCGCAGGAGATCTGCTTTTAACTTGGAGATGTCTCTGACTTCCACTGTAAATGACTGCAGCTGCATAGTGTAAGAGTAGTAATTGCAATGCCAGACTTTGGCACTTTAAAAGAACTGCATCAAATGCTAACAAATAGTTCACTCTTCCTGCATAAGTTAAGTGTATTCAGTAGTCAAAATTAATTGTCCAGAAAAAAAAAGATACCAGGACCCATGTCTGTCCACGGGATGTATTGGCAGACTTGTATCATGTAATCAGCTTCATAGACTGCAGTCTGACCTCTTCTTCCTCCTCTCCCTTCTCTCCTACAAAACAAGGCATGCAGGGCACTTGTTGTCAGTAACAGGCATCTGTCTGAATTCCGAAGTTATGCGCATACGAAATCAAATCTACTGATCCCAGGTGAATTGGCTATAATAACTCTCTACGTTGACATCACTAAGAGTAAGATTGCAGCTGTCTAAGTAGCACTTCAGCTGCTTACAGAGGAGAAAGAACTCGTGCAGGGAACGCAGAGATGTGCTCTGGCTTCGACTGAGCCAGAGGCAGGTGAAGGAACAGACGGAGCGTTGCTGTGTCCCATTCCCTCCCATCTGCAAACTCTTTGAAACAGTTGGTACTTTTCTGTGGCTCAGGCCTGATTTCCCATGCACTGAGATGGGACAAGACAGTGATGTGACTACACGCGCTTGAGTCCCCACCGACCCCCACGGTTTGGTTTGCCTGCTGCTGGTGGGACGACCGTCTGCTCTGACCCTCTGCCTAACGTGGGCCACGGGATTCCCCGGACACCGAGGGCCTCCACAGAAGCCACAGCCCCCGGAGGAGCCGAACAACGAGCTAAAAGCAGAGCTCTTGGTCGTGTTAGTCCTGGCACGCTTTCTGTGCACACGCGGCATGGCTCTGCTGCTTTGAGGGGTCATATGCTAAACAGGAGGGTGAGCCAGTCTGGCTCAGTCTGTCCTACCTCTACAGAATTTTCCTCTAGGGAAATACGTACAGGCAACTTCAAGCCAAATCTGAACCTCACCACAAAGTAAAGTGCACATTGGTAATTGCATTAGTCTCTCAGGGATGATGTTAAACAGGATTGACCAGAGAAAGCGAAGTGGGACAGCTATGATATAAGTGTATTTTATACTGTAAATATTTATAATATCAATATACTAGAGCATTAAAGGAAACATAAAACTCCCTTGGACAATGGAGGCAATATTTTCAACACTTCCAAAAGAGTGAGAACTAATGATCAAAAGCTTTCTGCAAGTTGAAAGTCTCACATTTTCTGGGGCTTATGTCTCAGGTGACTTTTTCATACCTGTAAAACGTATTTGTCAGGAAATTGGTTCCTCGGAAGGAAACACTCAAATTTACCAGTTCCAGGTTTGGGGAATTTTTCCTCCATCTGTGAGGAACATGGCTGACTCACGCAGCTGGAGGAAGAGCCATGGAGGAGAGAAAAATCAAAGACTGATGAATCCTGTGGGGAATCACTGCAATCCACAGCACAGCTGTCAAAGACCTGGATTTACTCTCCAAGTCCTGAGCACCTACTTTGTCTCCAGGGAAATCAGTATTTTGATCAAGCTTTTTGCTAATAGCAGTCCCTAATGCATGCATTTCCTCTCGCAAATGTATTGCAGTATGTGCTTCCCAGGGTGTCCAAAATGGTCTGATAGCATCAGGTTTTCAGCATGAGACGTTTTAGCAGCAGTGGGAAAGGCCACCTCTCCTAGTAACCCCACAGGACTGGCTGGTTTGTCGCTCAGGCTTCACTTCTTGTCTTTTTTTTTTATTTGTCCCCTCTTCTTCACCACTCATGGAAGTTTGTCTGTTGCGTTAGCCATTCTTGTAATTATTTCCATCCACAGGACAGAAGAGATTACACTGTACATTGTTTCCTAACTTTGGAGTTAGGAGCAGGGACTTTTTTACACAGTATAATTTCCAGCATGATGTGGCACTTGCTCAGCATCCCTGGGTCACATACGTGTCTGCAGTCCCCTCAGCAAACCTGGGTACGCTCAGCCAATGGCAGACAGCTCTTCCCTTCTGTACCATCCTCATACATAAAACACCGCAGTCTCACCTCTTTTTATCCCTCGATTATAGTTGCAATATTTCCTTGTGGGAGAGTTACTGTGATTTTCCCTTTGGCTCACAGCATAACCACTTCAGATCTGATTTCACTTCTGCTGCCCCTCAAAGAAAGAGCGGGGAAGATGGCAAACAAACTGGCTGCAGCGGGGTGTTTCTAGTGCATTTATTCTGTTAGTAACTGCTCTATTTTATGCCTCATGAATCCTCTTGTTCTGCATCATCTCCTTGGAAGACAACTCCGGGCATGGGGCACCGAAAGAGCCACAAATGAAAACAACCACGGCTGCCGATGCTCTGCCCCGCAGGACGATGGACGACCACCACCCAGCCCCCTCGACCCTCCAGCAAATGCCTGTTTCATGGCCTTTTCCCGATGCAAATTTTCTGGTGCTTTGAAATCTCCCAGAAAGGCATGATACTTCATCTTTCCCCTAAAACTGCAACCGAATGATAAATGGTACCTTTTCTGAAAGGATCTGCCTAACCTGTTCTGTCACAGCCTTCTCCTGTGAGAAGATGCCTGTGACTGAGCAATGCCACGGGGATAAATTAATTGGAAGACCACAGCTTTATCAACTCAGCCTGCCGAACACCCTTCCCGGGTCCCCTGCGAGAGCCGCACGGCTGGGTACAGGCACGTACAGGCAGCGCGGACCCCGAGCCTTCCGCTGGGTGGGACGGGGGTACCCCGCGCTGCTCACGGCACAGCATCTCTGTCCAGGCATACCTGCCCTCCTCTTACAGAGGAGTTTCTTTTTGTTCTCATACATAACACCAGCTGAAGTAATCTGATACGGTAACGTTCATGACGAAAGGTGCTTCTAAGTCAGAAAACCTCCACAGCACAGGATCTACCAGCCTATAAAAATATGAGTTTTAATTTGTAACCATGTCTGCGTAAGAGGCGACAAAAAATTTAAGTGAGGAAATGATAAAGATGTTAACATCCTCTCTCAAGGGTTTTCTGTGTCTAATTTAATAGTTTTTAGCTTTTTAAAGCATTTGCCAGAACAGTTTTCTCACTTCAGCTGGGCACAGCTTGTGACCTCCATCTGAGTAATGTCAAATCATAATGTGATACACTCATGAGCGTACAAATAAAAGCCTGTTGTCTCTTTCTCAGCTTTCTGGACACCATTTGCAAATGCAGCCTTGGCATGCGAATAAGCCCGGTGGGAACTGCCGCTGATCCGGACCCTGCAGCTGCAGCTGACCCAGCATTTCCTACCTGATTTCCATCTGGGGTGAAACAGCAGTTTGGGAGCATCTGCCCGGCCGAGGGGAAGAGCCTGTCGTGGCCGGGGTGGGTGCCCACCGCCGTGGGGGACACGGAGCGCAGGCAGCCACGGTCCCCGTGCCGGGGATCCCCCACGGCAGTGCCGAGCGTGCAGGCAGCCAGGAGTTTTGCACACGATTTTGCAATAATCCTGGTGTCTAGGAACAACCTAGGCATGATGTATCCCAAGATGATGTATCCTAGGATTGCACGGACACATGGAAAAAAACCCTGCCGGGTAAAAATGACAAGGCGGGATCAAGAAGGCAAGAAGAGAAATCTCACACCCCCAAAATGAAGTAAATTACAAGAGAGACAATAAATTCCAGATTATTCATATTTAAATAGGAGCCAGATACCTAACTGCAGAGGAGCTAGATACCTAACTGCAGACTAATTTCACTTGCTGAGATCAGATCCACAGACAAGTAGACAGAAAAAAGCTTTTTTACATCTTTATCTTTAGCAGGCAAGAAAATTAGCTCCCAATTTAGGTATCCTTACAAGGGACTGCTGTGCTGAACTATGAAACTCTTCTCATTGTTAAGCCTTGACTCAGCATTTTGAATAATTCCAAGTATTTTGCCATCGTGTGTGTATCTGCTGGGAGAGGTACCGGCATTTCTCCACCACGCCTGAGAAAAACCTTACATGTGTCATGTGGATTTGGGTTTTTTCCCTACAAAGGTTGAAGAAGAGGGAACTTTCGAGATACGCACTTTTAATTCCCATCACTTTGATCAGTTTGCATCATCAGCGTCCCGTTTCCAGAATTAAGATTAAACTCCGAGTGGTGAGTCAACCCTCAGTGTGCACCTCGTAGGAAACCGAGAGCTGTCCTGTGAAATCGGGGAACAGGTTTTCAGCATCCTTTACGTTTACAGTGTCTCTAATTCTGCATTGTCCTGGCAGAGAGATTAGAACAACCAAAATCCATTACAAGCCCTTAATTGTCACTTTCTCCAGAAAATAGATGTTTGTATGCATGAGTCATAATAGTCACCATTCATTTCGATGGCGTTCTTGTGCTGCTAACTTTAAATAAACAGCAATGTTTTGATAAAGTTTGCAAAAGCATAATTAGTCCTACAGGCACAATATTTTCAGATTTCAAATGCTTGTTCTCCAGCTGTACATTTTGGATTTATAATTTCAAAAACAGCTGATCACAGGCTCCACTGAAGCTCAAGATTTGGGGGGTTTGGGCTTAATGGCATTCAAAACCTTATTAAAATACATGCACACAGAGAGATGCAGTACATGTTTCTCCATTTTCTTTGTTACACACATCTGTCACAACCTAAAGAAGTGAGAAAGAAAGAAAAACCTAATATAAACACAGACTTTAACATTAATTCTGTTGGGATTACATAGCATGTAATCCTTTTTTCATGCAGTTCTTTATTTCTTTAATGGACCAAAACACACTCAAGTAAGAGTCGCTCTTTCAGGACAGCTGGAAAGGAAATATTGCAGTAAAGGACAACAAGGCGAGACAAGAGGAGAAGACCACGATAGGTGCATCTTGCTAACAGGTCCCAGCTGCAAGGTGGAGGAGGAGAGATTTCACCCGGTGCTCACGGGATGTGGGGGCCCAAGGGCCGACGCAGTTCAGTGCTACGAGGATTGCAAACTCCATGAAAGCCGGAGCTTTTGTGGCCGTAAGGCCCCATGATGTCAGTTATAATCAACCTCCTCGTGGAGAAACAGACCACTACAGTATGCTCTTTTTCAAACAAATTCAATATTTTGCTGGTTGGCTTGACTTTTAGATTTATTTCCCAAATGACTAACTCGTAAGAGCTTTCTTTGTATACAGTGACTGCTATTCTTGGGCTTTAGGAGCAGTGCAGGTTCTGCTCAGGCTATAGTGAAACAGCAAGTAATTTTTTATTTATTTTACTCTCTTAAAATGTCAAGATTTAATACGGCTTCAAGCTTAGCTCAGCTGCTTCAGTGCAAGAGCTCCATAGCTGTTTGCCAAAGCCGGACTTTCTGACAGCCCCGGCATAAATCCAACCACAGGGAGACGAGGTCTTTCCCCAGCCACAAAAAATTCCTGCAGCACCGGTACGGGTGTTCAGTGATGCTGTTTGTCCCCTTAGGGTCCAGACAACTTATTTTAGAGCTGAAAAATAGCCTTTTTCCACGGGTGGTGGGATGGAGCTTTTCAAGAGGCACAAGTGCATTTCTTTGCCGCTCTGTTCACTCCAGTTTTAGAACAAGGCACAACCTTTCCATTCCGAGAGATTAAACAAAGAGTAAACTCAAGAGAGTAAACAAAGTACATTTAACCATAAACTGTCTGCATTTTTTAAAGCTGCTGCTGGTATTGCAGGTGCAGTTCCCCCCACAGGGCTGGTACAGCAGCACAGGCAATTGCATCTTCTGCCTGCGCGCGCGGGAGCTGTGGACTCCACCGCCCCGAACGCCTGGGTGAGCCCACACGAGCAGGGAAAGAACCGGAGCACGGACCAGCCGGGGCCCAGCAAGTGTTTCTGTCCTCAAAGGCGACTCAGGAGAATTGACTCTGACTTTATTGCAGTCTCAGTGGCATTGCTTTTATGGCCTTTCCCACCCTGCAGGACATGAGGGCAGTAAATCCTCACCGTTACAGAGCACCACTCTGACACCTGAAGACAGCAGAATAGCAGTATCTGCGATTTCATTATTGTGCACGGAAGGTTATATTACGTATCTAAAAGGCAGCCGCTGCCTCTGCTGAGGATGCGTGGGGCTGTGGCCACAGCAGGTTACACTGAGGGTTTGCGTATGCCTCCGGACAGGGCAGAGATCCCTGCGGTTTACAGTCCTCCCTCAGAAAACACAACTTCATTTGGGTTTCTGCACTTTAAATGGCAGCATCCTGCAATGTCTTGCCTGCAACACCTGGCACTGTACAGGCTCTTGGGCAGGCTGGGCCAGTAAGTTGACATCAGTCCAATTCCTAACGGGCAGTGTTGGAAGCTCCCTTCATTTTAATTTAACATCAATTTTATAGTTTGTTATCTCAATCGAATCCAAACAGACTTTTCTATAGACATTCACCAGGCTATTTCTTTCTGCAAAATTATAGCAGTTCGGGTTACAGTAATTTACTGTGTTTCATATTGGGAATTCTCTGTATCTTTCAGAGAGCAAGCTCTGGGTTTACCTATGCCTACTGGTTTTTGCTTTTTTAAATCAGCCAGTGACCATTAAGCCTAGCCGGTCCTTAGTTCATGCAAGGTGCTGTTTTCCAGAGCAAACAACAGAAGTTTTGACCAGATTTATTTCCTGCGCTAGCTAAGGTAAATAGCAATTACTTTTGAAAACCACGTATTTCCCTGTATTTATATTTGTATTTGCAACCTACGACTGTTTTCTTTGTACCGGCCACAAGTCCCCTGGAAGGGCAGCGCTCTTGGAAAGGCTGAGCTCCCGTTTTCTGGCAGCCCAGGGGCTCTGTGCTGCTTCTGGGGGCTTAGAGCAGGTTGGGCTGCAAAACTGCACGAAAGACTAACAGAAAAAGCATGCACTTCAGAAAGGTGCTGACAGCATCAAGGGAAGAGGCAGTCTGGAGGTGCATTCAAACCAATAAAAGCTTGGAGAAAGCAGAAACCTCAACAGATGTTACCCTAAACCAGAAATGTTTCCATTTCCAGAAAAGCTTCCAGCTTGGATAAGCCATGCTATCTCTCCTCTAGCTTTGATTCATCTTTAATCTGAAAAATAAGATAAAACATTGAAATTGCTCCACAAGTATTGCATTAATGTACTAATGTGCTAGTGAGGATGCCACAGAAGATTTACTCATCATTGCTTTAAGGTTTTATAGATCACACCTAACATCTACCACCGTTCCTAGACTATAAATTCCAATAATTTGGGAGCAGTTTAGCACTGCAGCAGAAATGGAGAAAATGAATGCCTCGGAACAAAAGAGCCTTAACAAACCACACAGATTTTCAAAGCAGGCTGTGTTAGAGGTTAGCTATGCGCCTTCATTTGCTATAGCAACGGACACTTTAGCTGGAATGTGTACGATGTCACAGCATTTTCGGCTGCTTTTTTTTTTTTTTTCCTGTAACCTCTCAGACGGCCTGGAAGTCTGTAAGCATCTCTTAATAGACTCTTGTTATGAAAATGCCTTCCTGGGAACATCTAGAGATAAAGATCTTTCACTCAGGAAAAAAAACAAAACAAACAAACAAAAAAAACCAAAAAAACAAACAAACGGAATGGGCTTTCTCTGGTGCAACTGCAAAGCAATTCAGTACGCAATTAGTCAGAAAGAAAGACAATGTTCTGTTCTTACTTATTTTTTAAGCTAACAAAGGAGAATCTGGTGCATGCTTTTTGTAGTCCAAGCACTTCAAAAAGCAAAAATATCCAACTATTTTAGCAGACATGACAGGACAAGCAAAGGTCCCCAAAGTGACTTTTTCGTTTCCATAGCAGAGAGTTGTCCCAGAAATGAGATCTGTTTATTTTGGGTTTGTTTTCTTTCTCAGACCATTTCGTCGGGGGTTTCTGACCCTCTGGGTCTGGGCAGCTGTGTTTGCAGTCTCCCTGGGTGCTGCAGCCCACCTCGCTCCCTGCGCACCCAGGGGCGGCAGCACCAGGCTCCCAGCGGGAGCAAGCGGCTTTTCCACAAATGCCATTTTTTGGACCTTTCCAGTAGCGGGTTGCGTAGCGAGGAATGCACACTTTCTGGTGCAGATCCGTGATGCTGCTGAGAAGTAAAATCATGACCAGCTCCCCACAGCAGCCTGCCACAGAGCTTTTCAATTCAAAACACTGAAAATTACAGGGAGAGGGAGGTTAATAAAAACTGCAGGGCCTGCAGCAGAGGGGGTCGGGCTGTCAGCTGCTGTAAACACGCTCTGCATGAAAGTTCATAACTGCAGAGGATCTGGCCGTTATTTTTTATGAAAATTACTTTCTAAATGGTGGCTTATTGAGATATTTATTGGCAGTGAATATTCAAATGAACACATAAGGCTAGTAAATTTGGTTCTTCAGCAAATTTGTACTGATTTGCAGCATTAATAAATACAAATACCAAATAGCCACCCAATTGCAATCTGAAACTCCTTTATTCCATTTTTCATTGCTCGTTGGTTTGACAGACTTCAAAAACCTAATCTGCAATATTGTGGTAACTCATTTTTTAACTTATCTCTGCCTGATATCCATTTTATAAAAACATATATGGTTTAGTCATAAATGTTTCCCATAGTCTCCCAAATCAAGGGAAAGGAAGATAAAAAATAAAGTTCTTAAAAACTGATTTTCAGAAGATGAAATTAGCTGGCTGAGTTGAAAAATAACTTTAAAAATGTTTAAGGTTGACTTGGAACAAAGTATTCACTACTGCCACCAAAGTAAAAATAAGAGGGGATATGCTTTCTGTAATATAAACGTCGGAATTGTCTAAAGACAACATGTTTGAAAAAAGAAAGCATCATCTGAAGAAAAGTTCTGAGATTGTCTTGATTTGTGAACAGCACACTTGATAGACAATTTGACAAAGCACACATTAATTTGGTTTTAACTTTTTATTCTTTTAAAGCAGAAAAAATACGGGTTGAAAAACTTTATCCACCTCCACTGTGAGATTTGCAGTGAAATACTGAACCTTGTGCTGTCATCAGTACATCAAAATTGTGCTGAAACGTTAGAAGCAGCACAGAGCAGACCTACAAGAATAATTTGCATCCGGAAACCTTGCAGTAAAAGATTTGAGAAGATCGGCGATTCATTTCATTCTGAAATGTTCAGAAGGTGACTTAAACTGATAGTAGAGGATTCTGTATTAGTGCACAAAACCGTCTTCACGTTATGAAGAAATGAGACAATTGTGAATAAATCAAAATGGATTTTTTTTTTCTAAACAAGGAAAAGGAAAAGGGCTTTAGGAAGGATTTTCAGGTTTAATTTTAAAGTGTCTGTTATGCAAGAGGTCAAACTAGGTGACCACGACAGACACTTTTGCCAAATAATCCACACATCTGTTAACAGAGAGATATTTAACCTGTTTCCTACCACTCAGATTTAAAAGCATTATATATTATTAAAATCAGTGTTTTAACTGGACAATATTTAAGGTGTTATTAAATTCAAAACTGGCAACAAACACCAAGAAATACTGCAATAAATCTTTCAGCTTCAAGACGGAGGATATTTAGTAGCTGTTACTGCATATTGCTGAGGAATCGACCACCTCCAGTATTACCAAAAAAGAAGATCCACCCCGAGCGATGCTTTGGTGGTTGTCCAGCACCAAACTTCAGAGGTCTGCACTGCAGCCAACGGGCACCGAAACAGATAAATCTTCCAGGAATCGATCAGAAAAGACTGCTATCTGAATTACACTGTGTAAATCCCACGCATTTCACCAGCTTTGGGCAAATTAACACAGGTCTGTGACAGTTTCAATGACCTGAAGCTGGTCCTTGACATCAACTGAGGCAGCAAACGCTATGAGCTGATGCTTACGGCAAGCCACGCCGGTCACGGGTACGCCGGCACCGTTTTTGGACGGGGGTTTGCAATATGTATTGGAGCACCTCAGCGGTAACGCTCGCCCTGTCAGAGAGCAACGCTGCCGGCGGGCGGGGGGAGCTGCACAAAGACCCGAGATGCTCGGAGACGGAGCGGGAGATGTCCTCGCACACCCACAGCCGGGAGCAGGGGCTGGTCACAGCGGGGCCTCCCGAGGGGGTCTGCCAGCTGTAACGTCCCTTCGCCTCCCGCTCCGACAGCGGGGGACGAGCCCTGCGCCCTCCCAAACCGCTGCTCAGCGTGGCACGCTGCAGGCGGGCAGCGCGGGAACCGGCGCAATGCCAGCCCCTCCTCGGGACCAGTGCCACCACCGTAGGGACTTCGTCAGCCGTCGGTGCCATGGCACAGGGAAAGGCAGAGGATGGCAGAAACCACCGGGTTCAGAGCTCTGTGCTTACTCAGTAAAATGGCCTAACCCTGAAAGCCGTGGTTTCCTCGCTCGCTTTTTGCAAGTGGAGAGTGACAGATGCATAGGTGATGCAAAGGAACAGCAAGTACTTTTTGTAATACTTACCCTAAACTCACGCACAAAACTAGTAAATAAAAGTATCATCTCATGTCCTTTCTCACAATCAGCAGTGACACGCAGCTCGTTTCAGAAATAATCCTTACCGCATCGAGCGGTCCGGCCCCACCACCAGCACAGCTGCTGGAAAAGGGACCACGAGGGCTCATAAGGATCAGTAATGGGAGCACCACATATTTCACACCTCAATAATAAAACAGTGTAGAAAGGGTCTGAACTCTTCAGTTTCACAGGCACTTAAGGAGCTTAGAGGAAATTAAAGGATATTATAGAAATATGAATTATAAAGAAGGAAATACTAAAGGATTTTTCCTCCATTATGTCCCACAATTATTTTAATTCCTCTCTAAAGGCAAGAGGCTTAGCGTGATCACAGTAAATCACCAACGAGTGTTTGTCGGGAGCACCAAAGTGGGTGCTGGGTCCAAGCCCTCAGAACCAAATCCCAGCCCAGCGTTGGCTCCCGCTGCCCTTGGACTGGCAGCTGTGCCGTCAGAGGGATGGTTCACCGGCACCGGCTCAGCATCTGCCCACCTGAGACACCAGCACCAGAAACGCATACTCACACTGGTAAGAAGCTCTTTTCTTAATTCACATAACACCATCGTGGGACAAAGGCATAAAATTAAAGGCATTCCTCCTCCATTTCATAGCCTCTCATTTCCTACGCATTTAAGGCCATCTTTTAATTATGTACACAAGAGAAATGCAACATCTGAAAGGACAGGGTTGAAGAGAAACAGATGCAAAAGGGAAGGTCTTGAATCTATTAACTAAAATATCAATATGGTCTAAAACCATAATTATCTTCTTTTAAAAAGAACAGTTACCAGGGCTCCTAGGCAGGAGTAATAGTCAGAGAATGCAGATTATAGGAGTGCCATATTCTTACCAAACAGGTTTCTAGTATCAGTAATAAAAATGAAAGGCACTGACCCTGGTGGGATATGGGATTGTTCCCCGAGCGCCCGCAGGAGTCGGGATGCTCCCGGCCCTGGCGGCGCCGAGCAGCCCTGGGCGCCCAGGGAGGGCACAGACACGTGCTGCACTCTGGCGTAAAACAAAGTGTTGCCTCTTGTGACTAATAGGAGAAATAAGCCCATAATGTAGATTTCCAGTTGGAAATTTATTTCTGAGCAAATGGTAAGTAAAAATTTTGACTTTGGCCTCACCACTATGTGATGCTCTAGCAGCCTTAATAATGAAGATAAATTTCTGAGCACGTCAAAACATTTATGGAGAAGAGTCAAAGAATTAAAAAAGCACAGTGATTCTTTAGACACTCAGACCAAAGTTCAAGATAGTATCCCATCTGTAAGATTTAGTTTCATTTCAGTTTCAATTATAAGATTTTATTCTTGCTATTAATTTCCACTGTCATCTGAAATCTAAGGATTTGTTGGAGTAAGACTCAACTGTGGTGGGAAATAGAAGCTTCTCTACCATTTGCTGTGTTCGGTCAAGAAGGGCATATTTTTAGTATTAATAGAAAAATTAGTAATATTATGCAAAGATTACTAGGAATTGCAAAAATACTTCTTTATATAAATAATTCAGTGAGTTTGGTTTAGATCAACTTCCGCTCACCATTGCTGATCATTTCCCAACATCTTTAAATTCCTTTTTCGTTGCTGATGCTGAATTGCCCTTGCTGAGACGCCAGATTTCTGCCCAGCCCCACCTCGCTGTTCATCTCCACTTCCTCACGCCTGCTTTGGGAAGGGCACGCAGGGGCTGACGCCTCTGCTCTTGGGACTTTCCAGTCACTTGTGGGTGTGTGTTTCTTTGTGCTCCCTTCCCTGAAAAATCATAAATCTTCTACCGTGCACAGGAATTTCATGCCAGCAGTGGTCTGTCTGGCCAATCTGAGAGTAAGGACTGCACAGATCAAAAGGCGCCTGAAGAGAGCTGTTTAATGATCTGCCTTCACTTGCTCTCATCCTCCTCTCTAGGCTCCTGAAGTCATTGCCAATGCAGAGCTAAATGAAACCAAAATCCTCAGAAGCTAAAAACTAAGGGAAGAAATCAGAAAGCGGAGCTCTTTTCAAGTGCAGACATAAACGAAAGATAACTCCAGACTCAGCTCTCTGCAGGAAACTTTGAGTTAAGATCCATCTTTCCCTCTACTCCCCCGACCAGCACCAAAATATACATTTCATTTTTCATGTCACCTCCAACAAGCGTGCAGAATCAGCTGCTGGTTAATGCTTTACAAAGATAAATGCATGCAAGAGAGAGAGAGACGAGCGCCAGGCTGCAAATGTTTTGTGGGGACGGAAGCATCAGACCGTGGGCAAATCCGTGCACCGAGCTGGGCTCACACCCTCCATCGCTCGTCCGCCAGCAGCTTCGCCATCGCGGCAGGCTGTCGGCGTGCGGTACACGGTGATCCGCTCTGGAGAAGCCAGCAGCAAGCAACATCGCTCTCTGGTATTTCTACGGGACCCCTGAGCTGCCTGGCCCTGGAGGGACACAGAGAGGACGGGGGGGACGGCAGCGGGGCTGGTGGGGACAAATTCCCGGGGCTCACCGCAGCCGGCGGCTCCCAGGCTCTCACTGCCCAGCGTCAGGGCCCTCGCAGAGGGGGGGTCACCCCCGGCGTGGGGACCCTGCCTGGGGTGGCTCGGGGACAGGAGCGGTGCGGGGAAGCCCCGGGAGCAGGGAGGTTGGGGCGTCCCCGCGGCACCCAGCAGCCAAGGATCTGTGCCCTGCCCGGCATCCGTGCCTGGTGGGTGTACCTGCTGAACGCAGGGAGCAATAAACGCACGCGGTGGATTAGGGAAACGCATAATCTGAGGCTAAAGTTCTACTATTTATTAGATTAATTATTTTCTGAAGGCAGATGGAAAATCTAGACAACCAATATGAATAGACAATTCTGTGTTTTGTCAGTTTTCCCATTACGCCGCAAGGTCATCTCTAATTGACTTTAAAATCCATCTTAAAGGAGGCTTTGCAAACGAGCCAAGAGCCTGCCCCGCCGGTGCTGAGGGTGCCCGTGCCTCTTGCCGGTCCCCTCTCACCGTCACCCCGCAGGGACGCCCGCCTGGCCGCAGGGACCCCGCGGAGCCAGCGTCTCTTCCCGGCAGGGAAGGAGACCCCCCCACCTTTTCATCAACTCGGGGGGACAGCAGAGCCGGTGGGACGACCGAGCAACGTCGCATGTCGTGGGGGTCTGCTGGGGTTTTACCCCTTTCCAGACACGACTGCAGGCGCAGCCGGTCGGAGGCAGAGGTCTCCAGCTCGGACGTGGAGGTGACACAACTTAAAGGGGGTGTATGGCTATATGTCTTTGACATTGCCAAGTGAATTTGAGAATCAGTGGGCTTTCACCTTCTGCAGACAAGCAGTGAATTTCTTCCTTTGTTGTTTGATTGCCTCTGGGATTATTATCACTTAACTGCACTGCAGTCGCATGTAGGAACCCCTTGTATCGACCAGGGCCTTCTCTGTGCAAACTCAACAAAAAAAGAGATTCCTCCCTGAATTCACAATCTGAACCTATTGTATCAATCCCTGTGAGGGCTCAGGGAGTTTTGCTGGTGCCTTTTATGAGGGTAATCTGCAGCTGAGAAGGGATTGCCACCTGGGCACAGTAAGAGCTGACGCTCCCTATTTTCAGAGGTCGCAGCCCACCCTCCGGGGATGGACGGGCTGTGCGTGCAGAAGCGCTCATGGCTGCACCTCCTTGAGCGTAAGGACTGGACCACATCCGTACCACCACCTCGCCAAAACCCAGCCTGGCTCATCCTCGCCACGGCATGAACAACTCACTGCAGCCAGTGCCCCCCTCCCCAGAGCTCCCAGTTTGCTTACCTTGGAGAAGCACCTGTTGCCCAGCGATGAAATGGGACCTGCCCTTGGCTGCTCTGCTTCACATCCTTACTGCGAGTTCTGTCCACCTTAACCTGCTGTTAAGCTTGTGGACTCAAAAGCTAAGTCTTAAACTTTTAAAGTATTTTCAGCAAAACACAGCTCTTCTGCAAATGTCAGACTTTTTCATGCATTTTTTCCCATTGTATTGGGGATTCTGTTTAATCAGAAAAAAATTAATCCAGCAAAACGCACCCCATTTAGTCACTAGCGGCAAAATAAAATCTAGGGTTGTGGGTTTTGGGGGTTTTTTTCAGTTCATGCCACTGGGTATTCATTTTTAAAAAAGCAATTTCAAGTTCTAAAACACTTGCCTGTTGGCTTTCTGTACTGTCAGGCCAGCCCAGTTTCACCGCCGTGTCCCCTGGCCACCCCACACCCAGGCAGGACCCCGCGCGAGCATCCCCCTCCGCTCCCCTGCCCACCTCCCGCTCCCCGAACCAGCCACCCCGCCGGCACGACGGGCCAGAGGGGAAAGCTGGCTGCAAACCCGCAGCGTTCCGCTCCACGAGCCGCTCCCCGCTTACACCACTTGCAACGAACAAATCGTATTCACCGCGAGCGCGGAAATTATTTTTTATACCCTGGAAGGGAGTGTCAATAGACGGGTCCTATTTCATTTTTATGTGGCAGTTCCCAGGACAGCACCGGAATGCCGCGGCACATCTCCAGGGCCTGGGCCATCGAGGACAAAACACAGGAGTGGGATGCGGCGGGGAGGCCAGGCAGAGGGACAGCCTGACAGCAGAGGCTGATTCTAACAGGGATTTTAACAAAGTTATCAGTTTTGTGTTTAAACCACTAAAGACGTGATACTGACAACAGCACAAATAAATTGGATGTCTGTTACACAAACACTCCTGAAAATTTTATATTTGCATGGCAACCGGTTTATTATATTTACATGAACATCTGCTGCAGGTTCACTAAAATCTTTAAAACAGATGGACACGAAGAAAGAGCTAGTAATTAACAAAGCTATATGTTGATTAAATCAGCGTGTGGTTAATTTTAATGATTACTGATCTTTATTGGGGTCCATAACACTTCTCAAAATCAAATCCACTTTAGCGGACGTGTTGATTAGCCGCAGAGCCACCACCAGTGGCTCCACCACACCAGTGCCACTTGCCCACGTGCCACAGCGCCGTGACCGCCATCAGCTGGGTGAGGGTCTGATCCTGCTTCCAGTGAAATTAACTGGAGCAAGTAATTGTGGGTCTGCAGCCAGGAAGGGCTGTTGTGAGCATCCGCTGTGGCCTGGGCATAAAACTTTCCAGGATTAATTCCTTTCCAAGTAGAGCACCCTTTCAGAAAACCACAAACCGATCTCCATTAAGACATTTTGGCAATGAGGAGTCGGCCATCAGCTCTGGCAGGATGCTCCAGTTACCAAATTACCCTCGCCATACATATAATGTGCGTTTATCTCAGCCTCCAGCTTTACATCTCCTTACATCCCCATCCACTAAACTGAAAAGCTTTCTGTTATCAAACTTCTGCTCCCTGTGTTCATACTCACAGGCTGGGATCAACTCATGCCTTGCCCATCTCATGACTGAATTCAGCAGACTGACTCCTTCGAGCCCGTCGGTGCCTGGCTTCTTCTCCTGGCCCTCACCCTGCCGCTCCCCACCGCCTTGCATGACCCCTCTGGGTGGTCCCTCTCCCCACGCACATCCACCACAGCTCAGCGGAGGGTTTCCACAGCAGCCGGACCCGAGCAGCCTGCACCTTCCCCGACTGCCCGTCCCTGCGGGCGCAGAGGGTGCCGGCCGAGCCCTCGGCAGAGGTGACGGCCGCCTGATGGTCCGGCACGCGTGACGCTCCGGCAGCATCCCAGTTCCTCCCCAGATGTCACGCTGCTGTCGAAGTAAATGCCACACAGACGGCTGGTGTATCGACACTCTCCTCATCTACCACATTTGTCATCTCATTAAAAAAAACAGTCAGTCTTATCTACTGGTCCTATTTTCCATACCAGCAAGTTGATTGACACTAATTAGAATACATTCTAATTAATTATTCATTAATCAAGTCTCACATCAGCTATTCTGTTATTGTGCCTGGGGTCAGTGATGTGCTAACATCCGCGTCGTACGGATCAGTCCTCCAGTACTGGCACAAATTTGCGTTCCTCCACCTCCTGCCCGCGCGGAGCCTGGCCCGCGCTGCCCAGTCCCCCGGTGCTCGGAGCCCGCGCTGGCAGCTTGGGCTGGCAGGGACGCGGGCTGCAGCCTGAACCATCGCTTTTCCACTTTTTTCTGGCCAGTTCTACTGGTGAGGAAAAAACAAGGAGATGTTAATTTTAGAACTTTGAATTTGTATGATTCAAAACTAATACACAGACAAGGAGTACCAGTATACCTTCACGGCACCCACCAGGGAAAAAGTGGCCACAGTTCAATGGTCTGAAGCAAAGCACCACCCAGGTATTTAGGCTACTGCTTAAATACCACTGCAACCACGAAAACTGACTGCATTAGTGCCAGCTGCTTGTGGAAGAGGAGAGAATATGACTACCTGGGTGGACTACGTCTGAGAAAAAAGACGTGGTTCAGCTACGCTGAATTATCTTACCTGTAAAAATTAAGGAATTAATGAGCACAAGCAACACAATTTCTGGTGATGTCCAGAAAAATATGGCAATTCAGCAGTACAAATCAGCTGGCCAGTACAAGGTACCAACACTGACTCAGAGCTACCAGTCAAGCCACCCTACTTCTTCCCTAAAAACACACGTAGGGGGCAGGAGAGCTTCATCCATCTTCTTGTCACTTATTTTAGGTGAACAAGGGTAAAAATTATTTCCGGAGGAAAAAAAAAATTAAATTTAACAGGGAACCTAGACCAGGATTTGCAAAAAAAAAAAACCAAAACCCAACTTCTCTTCATACTATCTATGAAGCTATCTATGATTTCAAATGAACAAACTGCAAAAAGGGAAGGCCAGTATCATAGGGTTAATTGATATCTAGGCAATTATAATTTTTCTACAGAAAACAAAACAGAATGCCACTCCCACGCTGTCTGGATCTTCTCCAGGGCAGCAATCTGCTTTACTCCAGCAAATTTGCCGGAGGTCTGTTCAGCAAGTCACATTCACAGGACACCACACGAGCACAAGCTTCTTTTAATAAATGATGGAAGAGTGGTGAACAGCCATATAAGCATTTTGGGATAAAGCATAAAAGAAAATTCTCTTGAGGCAATTTCTGCCACACAATGTCTCCAGATAGCATTGTAGGGCTTTCTGCACATCCCAGAGAAGAGATGTGGAATAAAACTGGCCCATCCCTGGGGAAAAAAAATTGTATTAAAAATATGCAGACTGATTCTCTGTTTTGCAAGTCAAAAATAAATCAAATGGGAGTAAATTTTTGATTGGCTCCTTTGTTGCCAACATAAACAACTACCCCAGATCAGGATAACAGGAAGGCAAACCCACTGGCCTGCAGGTACAGCATGACATATTGCAACAGTGACAATACAGATTTCCATTACGGTATGAGAAGCACAGTATATTGCACTACTGGCTGCTGGGGATTGGTGGAGAATTGCTATCATCCCTTTGCATCAGCAGGGCCAGGGAAGTCATCGATTCAGAGGCAAGGGGTCCATCTTGGAATCCACGCGGGATGCGGCCAGGCCCTTGGTCCACAAGGCTAAGGAACGACCAGGACCTGTGTCAACCAACCGTTGAGTTACTCACCACTGTTTTAGTAGAGCTGGAAAAATACGTGAAATAATCCAAACAAAATCAATGTTTGTACTGTAGATGTTTTAAAGTTTGATACACTCGAAGTAGAATGGCTTAAACAGACTTGCAAATCCAGCCTGGTGTTACACTAATTACTCTAAACGAATTCACCAAACTGTGCAAACTGCTGAGTCTGTACTATAAAAACCTTCCGTAAATACCAGGCCCTGGGATCCAAAACACTTCAGCGCATCCTTGGAAGACAGGATTGTCATCGCAACTCTCAACTCACTGGCAGTTTATAAGTAAAGAAACATTACCGATATAAAATCACTGTTGGTATAACCACTGAGGGCTTGAGGCTGTACCACTGCCCTTACTGAGAGTAGTCCTGGATTAATCTAATCATGTACTTATTTATAAAGCATTGTTCTTTCTGCAAATGTTTAAACAACAAATTTTAATACTTCAAAAAAAGCCTGTGCACCACACCACTTCTGTGCATTTCACTGTAGCAATGCCCTGTGATATTGTGTATGAAGCTTGCTCCTGCAAAAGTCTGTGGGAACACAATAGGATTTTACAGAACATTAAAAAGCACAGTTTTATCAATGAGGAAACACACAAAAATGGCCTAATCTCTAAGCAAATAGACAACTCTGATTAAAAGAAAAAGGACTAAAAAAACCCTCTAAAATGCTAAACTTAGCCACCACAGATAAGAAATACTGCCATATGCTGCCACATAGCTTCACTCTCATTCAGCAATCACAGGGATCAACGAAACATTGTCAGGAATTATTTCAGTTAGCATGGATGATACTGCAGAGATTAGATTAATTAAACCGATAAATCCCAAGCACGAATCAAAAGCATCCAATACAGAGAAAGAAAGCCGAGTGAAAGATGGGAAGTGCTGCCAAGAAGATTTGCAAAGGTCCCACCAGTCCAGTGTGGCTGGCAAGCCTTGAATGCTAAAATAAAGAAATAAGCAGAAGGAAACAGAGAAAGTGCCAGGTAACTGCGGACATGGGGTCTGACCCGGCCGCGAGGCTCGCACTGAACCACCGGTGCCGTCCGCCCAAAAGTGGGGCTCACGCAGCCCATCCGGGCCAGGTCTTACCAAAAGATGGCAATGCAAAAGAGCTGCCAGAAAGGAAGAGGTCAGTAATTCCAACCACGGATTTCAGAGAAAAGCCTTTACAATATACCTTAAAAATATACTCTACACAAATGTACTTTAAAACTTAGAGGGAGAATGTGTATTATAATTCCTTTTACACAGCATCCTCCTTCCCACTCAAAAGGAAGCATATTAATGACAATCACAAGTGACACTACTGTGGAAAATTAGCAAACCAGCAAGAAAGATAAATAATATCAGTATCATCAGAGGAAATACAAATGTAGGCAGAAACAACCAATAAACCTCCAGAATAAACCTGTAGAACTCATTGCCAATGGATATTACTGAGAGTGAACATTTAATAGAATTCAGAAAAACATAGATTTGTACATAGGTGCTGAGATGAAACACTTATTTCAGCTGGGAAGAAGCTATAAACCCTTCTGCATTAGCACAGAAATACACTATGGATTTTTCCTATGGACAAAGGTTTCCACAATGATCCATTTCTGTGTTTCTTCTGTGCCTTCTGAAGCATCTGAACCTGGTAAATTATAGAAGAAAGAATAACAAAATGGATGGATTGTCAGTCTGACCTCATATATCGGTCCCTAAATTTTTGAGTAATAAGATGAGACTTAACTGGCGAAAAATGAAAACTATTAAGCAAGGGGGAAAAGCACATATTGAATAGGAAATGGAAACCTAGAAAGGCAGTAAAAGCTAGAGACCTTGGGGCTGGATTGGACAGTAAATTAGAAATGAAAATGCAATAGAATTTGGCAGCAAAAAAAGGTCAATGCAATTTGGAACTGTATGTGCCAAGACTTTCCGTCACAGAGCAGGGAGGATAGAGCCTATTACCAGTTTTCTAGATTTAAGCAGCTTGAATAAGTTTCAAATACATAGCCAAACATTTGGATGCTTAACTAAATCAAGCCTCAAAACCCTTTTGGATTTTCGCTTTGATTTCTAACATCTTTATGTTTGGCCTCTTTTCTGAGAATTCAGTCTGTTGTAAAAATGAATCTTTCAAGATAAGCATCTGCAGTTGCCAAGAGACTATTGTGTTAAGCCCAAGGATGATTTAACATCCTTGCAAACTGGGATTTTGGAATTAGAAAAAATTGCTTTGCTCTTAGTAGTAGACACATTTCAGATGCCTGAGAACGTGGCCGCTGCTTCTCAGAACTTCTGATTTAGTTACTCCCCCCCAAACCACAGCTATTTTACTTAAACAACACTTTCTTCTGAGGCCCATTACCCCGGCCACTGGATAACACACACCAATAAATAAAGAGAAGTCTCTAAACGAGACACAAAATAGTCCTTTCATTTCCAAATGCCCTGCAGCGACCTTCCCATTGCCAGAGCTCCATTTACTGCCATTTACTGATCTGTAACGCAATGAAAAGCACGACGAAAGAACGAGATTTCCTGCACAGTTTTTCCTCTGAAACTCAAGGATCTGACAAACTGAGTGGGGACTAAGCTTCAGAGCCATCAGCTGCCTCTAAATATGTCTTACTAATATTTAATGCCGTAAGTATTTAAATATTATGGTGCAGTGAATAGTAAGAATTATTTTGTCTTTGAACATGTAGTGGCTGCACTCCTTTTATAACCAAAATTACATCTTTCAGCTGTTCATTACTGTTTGATGTAACTAAATCTTCCATGTCAAGGAAGTTAAAATCACTTCAGCCTCGACATTCACTAGTAATTTTCTCTGAGGAAGGCAGAAATTTATTTGGCTTGACCTAATGATTGAACTAAGTAGGTTTTCTTCAAGCCGTCTGCCAAGCTAGACATATTTACTTTGTGTCCTCTAAAGTTGCATTAGAAATGCTCCTTGTAAGTACAAACAGCTCAGGAAGCTTTTAAATGACTGTGCATTGTTGAGATAAATCCAGTGCTAAAACCTGGGTATTTTTTTGAGAGCAGTCTTGAACAGGGAGGGAGGGACTTCCCATTATTTCCCTTGAAGGCTACAGAAACACATTTTTCCAGGCATTTCACTTAAAAGCTAAGAAGCAAGTGCAGTCATTTAGAAAACGTAATCATCAGTAAACAGCATATTTCCTAACAGGATGGAGAAAACATTAAAAGTAAAATTTATCAAAAAGATCATTCATGAAATTTCAGGTTAGACAGGGACAGTAAATGTAATACGCAGTTCGAAATAGGGAGCCCTGAGAAAGCCCGGGCAGGTCGGCGGAGCGAAGGCATGCGATGCTGGGGCGCGTGCCCTGCTTCTCCTCTCCTCGCCGCATCGGCCGCCGAAGCTGGCGGTGCTCACTGCCAGAATCGCCAGCAGCGGGTCTCTCCCCGCGTTTCCCACAGCCTGTCTGCACCAACTTGGTTTCACCACTTTGTGCTGCGTCAGACCGGGGGGGGTTGCAGGAACCTGGCTCTGAGGTGAGGTCTCTGTCCTGCCCAGTGTCACCCAAGACCAGTGTCAGCACCAGCCCCCAGTTATCTCACTGCTGCTCCGAAATAAAGCAGCGCTGCGCTATGCAAACTGATGCAAGAGAGTTCAAGACAGGAACGGGTTTGCCAGGAGAGGCTTGGGCAGGATGGAGAGCTGGAACTGCCCTAAAAATAGGTGGGGTGGGCACTACAGCTTCTCGTGCGTGGCAAGCTTGTGAAAGCTGCAGGAATGGTGTGGGGTTTCCCCTGATGACCCGGCAGGCTTTGGGCGTGTGAAATTCACCATTTCCAAAGTCCCTTTAAGCCTCCACGGTCTGACTCCACAGCTGCAGTTCTTGCTCTCTTTCATCCACTTTGTAAGAAACTCACAATTATTTCTTGCTGGTCGAACTCTTTTAATTTTTCTGTTGTTCCTTTTGACCTAAAGTGCAGGTTAACTGAGATCGAAATTATGTCTGTTGGATACAGCAAAGCACGTAGCAAGTAACCTTAAAAAATGGGAGATTTTTTAAAGATCAAAAAGGCTTGATGTTGCTAGTTATCCTCAGTCTTTAATTCTTGGTCATTACACCAATAAATTATAGGTTCAGATGAATGTACTCTTCTCTGGGATCTTGGAAGATAGCAGCAAAAACCTGAGAAATGTTTTATGCTGCTCAGTACAATAATAAATGGAAATTCGTATTTGGCATCAGACTACCGGAGAAGAAAACGATGCCGAAGGAACTCTTGCTCAGAATTGCCCCAAAGTGTTCGCCTTCACTCCATGCCAGCCACAGAGACAGCTAATGATGATGCTAGAACAGTTTGCTGACTATTACAGAACTACCTGCAGTACCTTGAATTGTCCCAAATGGCAACGGTTGTGCTACAATATGGACAGAAAGGTCAGAAATAATGGAACTTTGCCACTAAGCTGTTCGCAATAACGCATAGCAAACTCAGGGGCAGCTCCCTCTGCTTCACTGGGAAAACAAAGCTTTGCTTCTTTCCCTGACTCTGCACCTTTGATGACTACAGAGGTTCCTGCTCTCTGCATTGCACGCGGGTGAGTCTAATTACTGGTAGTTGCAAAATTTATATGAGAAGTCTGCCCATTAAATATTCCACATAAGTCACAATATTGAGCTTTTAGTGGAAAGCAGAATGAAGATGCATTACAATGAGGACATCAATCTAAAAACCAAAAATTAAATTAAAAAAAAATATCATCATTCAGTAGGAAGGATTGGCTAGAATGCATTACAAGTTAATTTTTAAAACAACTGCAGTGAAATAATGCTGGTTGCTATTCAGAGGCAGGCAGGAAACTGAAAACTAAGGTTTGTACCTGAACTCATCTCATACCCATGAAATGGCTATTCATTATAGCATCAAACAAATGGGAATTTGTCAGGCCTTCAGGTGGTGTAAAGTAAGAGCACTTCCATTTGTTTCAGCGTAATGATACCTGTTTACACCAACAGAGAAAACGTGGCTTGAAGTCCTCCTCCTTGTATTCAATCTTCTGGCCTTTGCCAAGCTATCAAAAGAACTTTGTACAAAAAATTACTCCTGCTAATTTTATCAGGCTGCCTTCAGAGGCTGGGAGAACTGAGCCTGATTTTTATCTTGGCTAAGTTGGTATAAAATCGGAGGCACACGCTGCTCTGGTGGCAATACCCTGAACTTCTGCAGAGCAGCGGAGATAATCCTCTGACAGCCCTCCAGGGTTTCTTTTCTAGTTGAGAGCCCACATTCAAATACCGATGAAGGGCAAGTGCTGCCTGGCTCCCTCCACGCTGAAAATCCACCTAGTTCTGGTGGATCTAGCCCTGCTTACTATTCCTGGACCCTAAAATAATAGCTTTTTCTCTGCAAAACTTCACACTGGGGATCAATCTGTAAATTGCAGACATAATCAAACATATACCCTTTAGATAAACCTTCAAATAAGACTTTCTAAATCCCACATTTATGACAGAGGGAACTTGGTCCTTTTTTTGCGTTTTAAACTCAGATCCACCAGTCATCCATTTATTCATCCCATTATTTCTTCCATGTAAGCCCCTGAGCAGTCATGTAGCTCTTTAAAAATAATTTTAATCACACTATTCTAATGCTTGAGCACAATTATTTCAGAATCAAATAAACCAGGAAATCAGTGGGTGAAAGAAAATGGTCTGCGCGTACCTGGGTGGTAAGCGGTGACAGCCACCGAGGAAACACCAGCCGGGGGACGGAGCAGCAAAAGCAGGAGTGCAGGGCAGGGGAGGGCAGGGGAGGGAAGGGGAAGGCAAGGCAGGGCAGGGGAGGGCAGGGGAGGGCAGGGGGAGCCGGCTGCAGGCAGCAGAACTGAGTGCTGAACGCCTCGATGCTTCTTCTCGAGGGGTCGTAGATATCTCGCTTACCACGGCGTTTCAACGCGCTGCCGCAGGTCACGTTCTCTTTGCTCCGCTTGAGCCTTACCTGCGTCTTGCCTCGGTGCCACCTCCCCGGGCAGGAGCCGGTGGTGAGTTCTCCCGCGGTGCCCATGAAAGGCAGAGCAGCCTTGCCAAGCCTTCGGTGAGGGAGCGGGGCCTTGGGCAGCATGGGACAGCTCACAGGCTACAGGGATTAACTCCTGTTTACTGTAATGAGAAATTAGATATCTACGTGCTTCTAAATTACTTGCCCAATATTATGCAAGCAGTCTACAGTAGAGCAAGACATTGAGCACAGACAGGATAAGAAGTAGGCTGGTGACTGACTCGCCTGCGACTGCTCTGCTGCTGCTTCGTCTAGCTGATGATCAAGCACACAATAGACGGTTTGTAAGAATATCTTTACATCAGGCTGGAAGACCTCCATAATGCAGCAGCAGTGATACAGTGGATGATGGCATCAGTAGGAGCAAAAAGAGTGACAATATGAAACTGGAAAGCCAGCGAGCAGTGGGCATGCAACTGGGATTTTAGAAGAGTGATTAATTGGAATTTATATTAGTTAGGGGAATCACAAACCTACTTAAAACATGCTTATCATACACAAACGTGAAGTGCCATCTACTCCATGGGTACACACCGGGGCTCATAGCAGTGCCACAGAGAAACAATTCTCCCATACTGGAGCATGCCCATCTGCTCTGGTATGGAAATCTCATTGAAACACATGCTCTGGAAATACAGCATATGGTTACCTTCAGTCAAAAAACAGCGATGCTGTAGAGCAAGCAGGAGCTCCATCCATAGCCATTATAATATATTCAGAGACAAATCCAGTATGGTCCCCATCTCCATTCATTCAGTCAGAGGTTTCTGGAAGAGAAAAGCTGCAAGGTCTCTGCAGCGTGTGATGGAGCGCCCACCAACACTCACACAACGAACAAGCCACGCTGCACTTGCTGAAGATCAGCCCCAGAGTCTGTGCAAAGGCTGTGGAGGGGCAGCGATCTTTACAATGCTAACACCTGCCTGGGGCAGCACGGGAGGAAAGCAAGTTGCAAACTGCTTCAGACCTAGTTCTGGCTGGTTTGAGTACTTGCTCCGCCTGAGATATGTGTTTCAGTTTCACAGGCATCACCGTCATCAGAAGTTCAAGACGTATTTACATCCTTTTTGTACAAGGTATGTTGAGCCTTGTTTTGGTGCTGGGGCTCCTGCATTTGCCTGAATCCGGAGGCCGGCTGGGGCTTTGGTCTGGGAGGATGCTGCTCTGGAGCAGCTTCACAGCATTTATTTCTACGGCAGTCCGGACAGGCCCCATCCGCACTACCCAGTGAGGGCAGGTCCAGCTGGCTGGGCAGGGGATGCTGTGCCCCGCATCACCCCCACCGCCCCACACTGCCGCAGCGGGAGTGGGGACAGGGACCTGCGAGGGGGCTGCAAGCCACTGACATCGATCGAGAGCAAGAGCATCCAGGGAAAACCATTTAAAAGAATTTTATCATCTGTATATGAATATACTCTTACCCCAGGATATACCATTCTCTGCTTCTGTTAAGGCTCAGCTTCTTCGAACGCTGGCTTCAGCTTCAGAGCCTTTCCCCTTTTGCTGCTGGAATAAGAAGGGCTTTTTAAGGGGGTGGTAGCAATTTTTTCACAGTTGCTTTCCATGCCAGGGTTGCTTTGCTAAATATCAACTATGCGTTGCTACAGTAGTGACTGCTCTTAGCTTCTGTTCTTTGCTACTTTTATTTTCCAGCCATGCCCATCACATCCGCGTGATCACATTCAAGCGGTTCTTAAGATACATGACACATATCATTTTCTCTCCAAGAGTCCTGATGGCTTTGCAAGTTAATTAAAATAGAACTTCAAAGGCTTTTTGTAATAGATTATAATATATTTGGTTTCATGACATCTGTTAAAATTTACAAGTAAGGATGTCATTTTTGGTGAAAAACATGTTCTTCTACACCCAGCCCATTTATTTGTGTATTTATTTAGTGACAGAGCATCTCATTTATAAGAAACATGCAAAAGCAATCATTAATCATACTTTTGTCATAAAGCAGCTTCCCCAGCAGTTAACTAAAAATCCACAGACAAGCTGCTCGAATGAGGGTGTTCTGAGGACAGTCAACAAAACCTCGCCAAGAAAGCTGACAGAGTCACCTCTTTTTTTCAAAGTCTAGCAGAGATTTGGTAAAGGAAAACAAAGACTTGGCAAATTAGACACTGGAGTTATTTGGAAAGTATACAGCACTATGGATGAGGAAGAAAAGTAAATCAAAAGCAGTTAGTGCGATCAGGATTTTCAGTGTATATCAGAACCATTTCAGGATAAATTAAAAAGTGTTTTTATATCACTTACACAGCTCATAGGCTGTATCATAGCAGCAGTTTGAAGCATTCCTGCTCAAGTGGGAAACAAGTGATCTCAGCCACGGACAGCCCCATTTGACAATGTTTCCACACTCGAGGCTATGCTTATTTTAGTAGGCAGGTATTGTCCAACCCCTCCTGCCTGCCGATGCCTCTGCCCAGAGCCCCGCGCATGCCCAGGGTATGGTGATGCCCTGGGTGGATTCGCCCAGGACACTGCCATGACGGTGCCATTTGTGCACAGTGGAGGGTCACCATTTTGTTAAGTTTCCCCTCGTTTCTCCCTGCCATGCCTAGCTCACATCAGGAGACCTCCACTAACAACATCAGCCCTTGACATGAGGTGACTGACCTTGTGTTTGCTTGGGGATTTGCATTGCGTACCTCCCACCGCCGCCAAAACACCACAATGAGGGAAAAGGAGAAGGAAAACTTCTGGAGAAAAGGCAGAAAGTTGTGCTGAACGATAAAGTTTGATCTCACTCCGAGAAACATAGACAAAGATCCAGCTGATCTCCGTGGCGGACAATTTGGCTGAATACCCACACATCACGAGCGTAAGGACCCATCCGTGAAGCTGGGTCAGACTCACATCCCCGGTTAGCCTAAGTGCTGTTTTTGTAACTTCACAGAGCATCCTCAAAATCATCCCTCCATGTGGCATGCGCTTTGGCTCTGGCTCCCTGCTAAGCATCCATCCTGCCCATCCCTGCCTGATGCACGTGCTCCCCGAGGCACACGAAGCGAAGTCCACCTTCAACTCTCCGTCACAGCTCCTGCTGGAGTGCTCTTCCCCACGTCATGGGTGAGGAGGCAGCAGGTGAGGGAAGCACACACCATCCTTCAGGAGGGCACAGGACCATGCTGGGGTACGCTGGCTTCCAGGCTGCTCCAGGCTGGGCAGCGTGAGGGCAGCACAGCACTCCTGCCTGCCCCCAGCCCTGCCTGCAGCCGCAGGGTTGCCTCCTGCAATAGTCCCGCAGAAACACAAGCCAAATATCGCGTCACAAAAGCTCTGATGGAGGGGATTAAATCACTCTTTAATGTCAAGTGGTGAGATTGTACGGATGCTGGTTTTGGCAGCTATCATGGGCCATAGTCTCTCCTTCACAAGGTCCCACCACGTTTGAAGCAGCCCACAGCCGCAGCAGTGGAGGACATGGTACCAGCACAAGCAGAAATTTCACTCAGGCTGAACATCTTATGGCTGTTTGTGCTGTTTTTGCAGACAGTCTTTGCACTCTGTTACCAGAATAGCTGCAGAAAAGGTTTCATGCTTTTGTACATAATTCCTTTTAAAGAAATGTGTTCTGCCTTGTTCTATGCTATAACCACAGTTTTAAAATGCTGGCATAATCATTGAAAGCACAACATGTCTGTCCATTTGATTTCCAATTTGCCTTAATGATCATTCCTAGACACTCAAAAGGACTCTGGACAGGGATCAGTCTATGCAAATAAGTTGTGAGCAATCTGTACAGGAGTTAAATTCAGTACGTCAAAATGCTAGACTCCTCTCTCTGTGGATATCAGCATTTTAAAGAACAACATCACCTTATTCTGTTGGTGAAAACCTCTCTGTGCTGCATTACGCCCGCGGGCACCCCCAGCTCCCGCAGCGAGGGCCAGGTCCAGCATGGGTGCTGATGGGCACGGAGGTGGTGGGGGGGGCTGCTCTCTGCCAGGGTCTGCTGGGACCGACCATGCTCCTGCAGCTGTTTGCTTTTGGTTGTACTCTTTATGTTCTGGGATGACCTGTTTGCACACTCACCCTGCTCCTCGCAGGACGCTGTTCCTCCTGTGGCCGCCTCCAGAGAGTGCACTGCCCTGCTTCTCGCCTGGGCTGAGAATTAACGTGTTTTGGCATTGCCACTCACGGTGACATGGCTGGCCACTTTGACATATAGGCATGAAGGTCATTATATGTGCAAGTGATTAATGGACTAATGTCTTTCCTGAGTTCTTCTCTACGCTTTAATGAATATACTCGGTATTCAGCATGAACCTAGAGTGTATGCAGCTCAGCTGATAAAACCCATCTTGCAAAAATCAATAGAAGATGAAAAGACCCATGTCCATTACCTGAAGGGTTAGATGCAGTGCATCATCTTCACAACAACATAGCAGTACTAGTCTGTAAAGTACTGTCTTATATCTGCAGGTTGCTGTTTATTAAACAGTAATAAACAATGAAAAACAGCTTTGTGTCTGCACTGTGCTGCAGCAAACTAGAAATTTTCCTTCTCAGTCATCTATTTAAAGGTAAAAGAACTCAACTAATCCAAAATCCTCCATTATTGTGATCTTTTTCTTAAACATTACCTCTGCATTTGGAGAATATAGACTTTGAAACACAAAACCTGACTGACTTAGAGAGATTTGCAGACAGCTGAGTGTCCAGGAAACAGAACAAAGGCTGGGTGGCAGTTCCACAAGATCATTCTTCTAAAATGTGTGGTCAACAAACAGGACTGCTCCCAATGCCCTTAGGATTTTGAGTGGACACCCCAGAGTGAGGGGGAGCAAACCAAACCTTAGTTGTGGATGGTTGTCTCAGGTGAGGAGCCTTTATCACTAGGTATGGACTTCTTGGTAAGTGCAGAGGAAGAATGCAGAGCAGGTTGAAAATAAACATTATTCCCTGGTGGGTTTTGAGACAAACTCTGTAGCAGGATTACCAAAGTAGCTGGTGTGAGAGGACAACAGCAAAGTCACCTGCGAGAGTCCCGGGCTGCGGCGAGGCCTCGGTGGGGTTAGTCAGACCTTAACCAAGGCTGTCCAGGGCGTGGGTGGAGGGAGAGGAGCTCCAGCCACCTTCCTGCCCCAGGTCGAACACCGCCTTCAGCCACGGAATACAGTTCACATTGTGTGCAGCCGTAATTGTCACTTCTTTTCATAAAAAGCTAAAAATATTAGCCGTGTTACAAGTGAACCTCAGAAAAGTAGTAAAGATTCATGCTAGTGCTGTAAAAATGCCCTCTAGCTCCCATTTCAAAAGGCTGTCTTCAACCTCTCACACTTTGGTTTCTGAACTTTTGTGCTTTTTAATTACGTAGCAGTGAGAAAACAGCAAAGGCCATCTGAAAAAACAAGGTTTAAAACTGAAAATAGGTTAGATCACTGCTATTCTGAAGTACAAATATAGACAGTACCAGATTGCCTAGGCTACCTACACCACCTCCATGCATCACAAAGCTCAGATGGCCTCAAACTAGCCCAATCTAGTTGAAAAACATTATAAAATCATAATTTTACTTTGCTATTTTTTGCTAAACTGGCTGGGATATTCACAGCCTCAAATACTTTGAGCTCATTGTAGATAAGGGACTTTTTGCATTATGACATGGGTTGATTTGATACGTAACTTTCCTTGACTATCTTTCCACGCTCTGCACAATGCTGCAAATGCAAGATATGCCAAGTAGCACACAGCTATAGCAATTTTTTGGAACCTCTCTAGAGTACTACTGTGAAGTGAATTGCGACATCTTTTGAAGTAAAACCCTCTTGCAGAAATAAAGCAGACTCCTAAAGAAGAAGGACGGTGGCATTACATTAGTTCAGTGTGGCACAATATTCTTTCCTAGAAAATGGCATTTAGCAAACCTTGTATTTGCTTTATCCTATTAGAGAAGACAGAAATCCAATAACATTCACAGATTTTCATAATCTGTTGCGAAGTGCATATATCTATGTGATATCAGCATGGGTTAGAAACAAATATCTCAATATCCGGAAGTGTGTTGGAAATGAAAACTGCTGAATGTGAAAGAAGATCACTGTCAAACTACAACAATAAGATAGGTCTTGATTCATCATGATCTCAAACTTGTCAATATCTTCATGTAAATGAGTGAGTATCCCACCTCTATGTCTTTATTAACCATTAGTACAAGGATGACCAAACAAGACATCTTTTGTGTAATTCTTACAAAACTCACTCCTGCTTGACTCTTCCACATGACCCACTAGGTACAAAGGCCAGAGATACAACCATGGTCATTGCTCACTCCATCCACCATCAGCAACCTGCTTCAGTCTCATGTACATTGCATTCTTCCTACAGCACATAAATTAAAACATTCCATGACCTTCACTTGTTGCATGTATCCAGCGTAAGGAATTAAGAATTGGGGCTCCATCTTTTGAGAAGGTCTTTGCTACTTCCTCCCTCATCTGCAATGCTCAGAACCCGCAACCTTCCCTTATGGGACTCCTTATATGCTTTCTCAAAGCACCTCTTCAACAATCAAACATACTATTAGAAGAACGACAATCTCCTAATGCAAATTGACAGGGCAAAGAACCTTTCTTAGGTAGTGCTCCAAGAGTGCCAAAATCACAATAGCCTTGCAGCATCACCCAAATGTAGGTTGTTTTTCAGTTTGCCCCTAATACATTCAATCCGAAGTAAAATTGTTGTGAATTAAGGGCTTTCATTCAGTCTTCTTGTAAAATTAGCTTTTATCACACCTACCAAAGATGGTTCATGTATTCATAAATGTGGAAACGTATCATTAGGATGAGATGCCTTGGTGAAAAGTCAGTCATTAAATGCAGGTAGTAGCTCTACTGAACCACAAAAGCCATGGTGCAAGGCTTGCCAGGACATTCTTACCTTCACCTTCTTCCTTCAGCAAAGTGCCTCTGGGGGCGGGGGGGAGCCACTCACATGCCACGATGTTTTCCGGAATCAAATCACCACTTCTGCAGTCTAGGGCAAAATATATCTGAATCAAAGGGCATCTGTAGCAATAATATCAAATATGACAAGGCAAGTATGAACTGGGTCTAACAGCTAAAGACTTTTTGACTTTTTAAGATGTTCAATTGAACATTTAAAAGGTTTAGTCTCATATCAGGTCTAGAAAGCACCCTGGGGGCAGGCTTAAGTAACTACGCCATTAGGCAGTGAGCTGCAAATTGCCTATTAAGTCTGACTGAAACTGTAAAATTGCTTTTCACAATGCAAATTAATGTAAATAAGAACAATTGGTTACACATATCACAGACTATCAAATTGACGACAGATGATGCATACTGTTTTTCCCCCTGAATTAGCATTGCTTTAAAGTTAAATTTAGTGCGTGTTTAAGAGGTCTGGATGTTCCTATGATAAATTCTACCAATGCATTATAAACAGCATGCACATCAGGATGTATATCCTCTATTATATGAAATATAAACCTCTTCTTAGGCAAGTCAGTGATACTTTCTTTCAAGCCTAATAGAAATACCACAAAGCAAGCCATTTACTCAGCAACATATTCAGCCATATCTTAACCTCATTCAGAAGAGTGAGATTATGAATCAGTTATAAAGCCATTAGGACGGAAGAAGAAAGGCTGTGCATTTCAAAAGCATAGACAAATGATCAAAGCACTCATGTCGAGCCTTTGGGCTCCAGTCAGTCACTAGTGGAAGCAGCTGTGTGCAGTAGCTAGCACCGTCATCGCCAGGAGCTTTGACTGGGCATCGTATTTTTTAAATTTGTTTCCCAAAGATGCAACACAATGTAAACCAGAAAGTTCCCCTTCTTTGCCTCAACTTTGGTTAAACAGAGTCACCGTACACAGGCACAACCAACTTAACTGCTTGGGAAGAACAAGGTCTATGTCAAGTGACGGACACCTTCAGTGTTGGTAGTCTACTTCTATTCCACAAATTCATCCTTCAGGAAAGTTCCTCACTGACAGTAAGGGGCAGCAGAGCCACTACAGCAGTCAGAGCAGAGTCTTCCTATTTAGTGGTGGTGGGGTGTCCTTATCAGAGATTTTGCTTATCAGTATTAACATATGTTATCTGAATTTTTACATTCCCATTAGCTACAGAAATAACTGTCATAACTTCATTACAGACTCTTGCATAAATCAGATATCCTGATAGCTCCCTGAGGATTACAGCTTACCTTGGTGAGGGATGTAAAGCTGTAAACGAGGCACGGGTAACGACAGCACTTGATAACAGATGCCCATACCCTGACGTGTGAAGGGCAACGTGCCGGCTGCGGTCCCACGACCCCCCACGCTCCCCGTGCTTGGCACAGTCCCATGCCGCAGCCGACGCTGCTCCACGTGTGCGGGCGCGAGGGGACAGCCGAGCCGAGAGGATGGACAAGGGCAGCAGACGGCCGCTGGCAGACCACCCTGGGGTCCCATGGCCGTGCCTTACTCCCTTGGAAAATGGGGCAGAGGCACCTCTTAAAGGAAAGCTGAGACTATCCTTTAGCCACACACTTCCAGGCTTGGGTTCTCAGGAAGAAAACAGCAGATGTCATGAGACCCATGAGGAAAATCAGCAGGGCTGGAAACTCAGCCCACATCTTGCATGGCCACGCACAAGGATGATGAACATCTTGATGCAGTGACTGCTGTAATCTCAAGCTGTGTTCATCCTCTTCCTTCACTGTTGTGCTGCTGTGTTTTCAGCAGCATTTTCTTCTCTTTTTCTATCATTTTAATAGCTGTTTTAAAGAACAGTATTTGGAAAAAGAGTCTGGTACAAGGTGCACAGGTCAAATAAACACCATGTTTGCTTATCTTTCAGGGCATAAATTTCAAGGAAAAAAATAATTAGCCACAAGCTGAGACTGTTTTCTTTCAGCCTTGGGAACGTTTCAGTGGCAGTCAGCTTTCTGTATCTTCCTCTCACTAACATATTGGTAGATATAGATTAATTAGACAAAAAGAACTTACACCAAATTTGAAAACATTGACCTATATTTTAGGTTGGTTGTCTTGGTGTCCTCTGGGGTTTGTTCAGGTCTTGCTGTGTTTGGCTTTGTTGAACGCATTAGAATCCTTTTATATCACATTACGCACTATCTGGGACATAACGTTAAAAGATTTTAATCCCTGGATCAGCCAAGCTGCCCTTCTTTTCCTATAACATTATGGCTTTAATTTATATATTACACATAAAGGCTTCATTTAAATGAACTACAGCTCGCAAGTATTCAACACGAAGATAAATGGCATCAACTACACTGTATTCAGCATTCCCCCTTCAGGGTCAGTCCCCTGGAAACAGCTGGAAGCTCAGTGGCGATGAGCGGCAGGAACCCACACCAAAGGGCAAGGGGGGACCAGAGCCGCTCGGCTGCGAAGCCTCCCCGCAGCCTTTCAGCAGCTTCCAAATGCCAGCATGTCTGCGACCTGTCTCCACCTTGCCTCCAGTAAGTCTTTCTCCTCTCCAGCGTTTTCCATGGTTTGGTGGTTATGGAACTACACCTTCAGCGGCCGTCCCATCGGGCACTGCTCCTGAAGCTCAGGGTTGCTCCACAGTGGGTTAAGAAGTTCTGAACACCAAGTGCTTCCCCCGTGGCCTCCAGCCCCGCGACCGGCAGGGTCTCGGCCGGTGCCCGGTCTCATGGCCCTGCCCGAGCGGCGCTGGCTGGTGGCATCAGCCTGTTCGGGTTCCCCCAGCTCTCGCATGACTCGTGCTGGTACAAACAATGCTCACGTCAGCTTCTGCAGAGGATGGAAAACGGTCTTCTCTCTCCTAGCAGGGTCGTCCCGTCCTCCCCCATGGAAAAATCAATAGTCCAGACTAAAAAATGTCTGGATCCACAGCATTTCCATTGCCCCAGGTCTTAGCTGTGGTCTTCTTTACAGTCAAGCAGTAATTCGATAGAAGCTGTTGTTGTAGTCTGTATCTGAATTTATTTCCTTGATAATAGTGTTCAGCACATGCACCTGGTCTGAAAACCTGTATTACCTGACAGCAAAGTATAAAATGAATTCTGAAAACCACCAAATTTGAATGTTAAAAGGCTGTTTTCTAAGCATCATGGCATCCCCTGTAAATCACTAATGATAAAATACAAGACTTTATGATACTGTTACTAACAGACACAGTTATTTATTAGGATTTTTGAGATGCTGGAAACAGGATCCCTATGCACATAAAAGCATAGTGATTTATTTTAATGCATTTTGTAAGTAAATTCTTAACAGATGGATAGAGCACCAGAAGGGTAACACAAGGGAGTCAGCAGGTGGACAGAGAAGCCAAGAATGGACTGGCACTGATCAGATTATCAAATCCAAATACCTTGAGACAAGCACAAGCTGCCCACAAAATAGGCTGGCGCTGACCAGATAAACAAGCAAAAATAGCATGGCACTGCAGACCTTTCACAGCATCCTTTTCCAGACCCAGGGCTCCTTCCTGGGGGCTAAGGCACTGCCACAGAGACTTCAGACAACCGTTCCCCATGTGCCCAAGGCTGGTGAGGCCGCGCAATGGGAGACAAAGTGCTGTTGATTCCCAGGACTTGTGGCAGGAATTGGCTGCCTCACACGTAGGCAGGAGCACATGCCCAGTCTCTTTGGCACTGGCATGTATACATGTGTTTTGAGAGCTCCCCATTGCTAATGTGTCCTTATAAATGCTCTTGCCAGAGCAAATCAAAATTGAATTATCAGGCTGTCATTCAGTTGTTACAAATAATCCTCATAATTTTGCCCAAATACAAAATGTTTTTTAGAACAATTATAAAGCTAATGACCAGATATGCCTTTGTCTTCTCCTGCTTTCTGATGCTACCTGTCCTGTTTCACCCTTGTGTTGACTTCTCTGAATATTCATGCCTGGCGTGCAGCTCTTACCTAGGTCCAGCTGTCACTCCAGAGGTGGGGTTTCACTGAAGTCCATACCAGCATCACCACGGGAATACTTTCACTTTGGTCTGAAGAGCTGGCCAGGGCTGAGGTCTTGCTATCTCTCCTGGATAGCTGAATGATTTGAAGTATATTGCTGACCCTCAGCCTCCACTCAAAACAACCAACTTCGGCATGTTTAGATAAGGTTATTCCATGTACGCATTACGCCATGATTCGTAACAGGTCTCTTCACCACTTTTATTGCCTTATCATCCCACTTCCCTACTCAAAAAAAATAACTTCCATCTTCGCTGTAACATTATCTTTAAAGAACAAGGGAATACTAACTCTGGCTCCAGACCAGCAGAGCTCTTGCCCACGCACTTAGCTCTTGTCATGGATGCTGGTCCATTGGACTCAGTGAGGGATTCAACGTGCATAAGGCATAGCAACGGCCTTACTGAGAAAGAAAGAGATGGAAAATTCACAGCGTTAAGTGTTCAAAATAAGGAGACTCAAAACCTGCAGAAGAAATCAATCCCTCTGGGTCTCTTTTCTGCTGTAATGATCGTAGGTGTTGATGTAACAATTCCAGAAAAACCCTCTCCATAAAAACTTGTAATATGTACGTCAGTAGTACCTTTTAACAAGACCAGCCTGAGGGACAGTCAATGTGTGCCTTTCCACTTGTTACTTCACATCCTTATATATGTCTCTTGACAGGCCCTTCTACAGCTGAAAAGATTGTTTATGATGTTTTAGATGAAGAGGAACTTTGACTGGTGAAACCAAAATCCTAACCATAACTGAAAGTTTGGTTTCTTTCTCTTATCCTTGAAAATAATCATTTACTCCAAACACATTTCCAGAGCTTATTATATGCATATTAAACATCTGCAAAAAGTCAAGGAGTTATGCTTGTCAACAGAGAGGTAAGAGCCTCACATATTAAAATGTAACTGAAACAGCCTTTTGCTATCTTATAAACATTTCCTGGACTAAATCTTGCCTGGTCCCTTGCTGTTCTGAAAGCAGTTGCACAGCTTAGTAACATCTAGATGGGAATACTGTAATCCCTTGTTTGCAGTTCTGCCAGCATCGCCACTGCAGAAGCTGCATTTTGTGCTCAGCGCTGCAGCTTGAACCATCTAAGAGTGGGTCCATCACAAGGCTCCACCACCAGATCCTCCCCTCACCGCTGCACAACTTTCCTCTCAAGCTTTCCAGACAGAAAGAGGCTTGAGAATAGATTACTGAAGTGAATTTTTAGCTACACACTACACACAAAGATCATTAAGGTCTCATCTTGCAGTCCGGTGACAATCATTACATACAAGTGAAGTCAGCTAAAGACTGAGTGCCTTGTTTCACTAGTGCTTAACTATTGTTCACCATAAATCTCAAACGAGATATTTTGGACAGCGTGTTTTACCCTTCTGTTTTGCAGATTTACTGCTTTCCTGTGGCTCCTTCTCCCAGAGCTTCTTTTCTGTGTTTGCTTTATTTTACTTTTTTAACAGAAAAACTTGCTTCGGCTGTCTGAAATGTAATTTTCAGCCACAGTCTATTTAATACTTTAATGTGATTGTAGCAACATTCTTTGAGTGACAATACAAATAAATAAATCAACACCTCTTTACAGTTGCTGTAGGACAGATTTTTCCCCTTGGCTGAGTTTTCTACACATTCATGTATTGACTTAATTCTCAGTGATCAAAGCACATATTGGCTTCTGGATAGAGCACTGGTATGTGTAAACTGAGATGTGCCTAACAAGCCAAAATATTGCTGGTCAAGATTTCAAAAAATGACTGACTGCTTTGTGTGTTCAGCTTGCAACTTTTTCAGCATGTCATTTCTCAGCATATTATTTAATTTTTTATTTTTTTGGAAATGGAGGCCCTCAAAATAACTATTCCTTTCAAAAATTTTGGCTGCACTCTTTGTGCAAGCAGTGTTTCCACTAAATATGAAACATGAAACACGAGCAAGTGTTACCACCAGCCTTAGCATAAAACAAACGACAATCCCAGATACAGTGACGCTGTAAGAACCAACAGGTCCTTCAGCATCCAGGCCACAAAAAAAGACTCAAGTGCACCTGCACATTCATTGCAAACAACCTCAGCAGTGCTGTTGTGGCAATCATGCTGGCGAAAGGATGCAAAAGGAGGCAAGATTTGCAGGGAGGAATAACGTATTTTAGTAAGTCAATGAATAGCTGACTTCTGGTATAAATGGCAAAAATACACACAACTCCTACCTGAGAACTGAAACAGAAGCTGTAAATGTTATTCATTGTCACCATTTATGGGAAAAATGGAAGTCCTAATGAAGACTTGAAGTCAGTCGCACTCTGCCATTAATATCTATAGGCAAAAGGATGCCTCATGTTACTTTACTGCTGTTTAAGTGCTTTAATAGCACTCAGCTGAAACATTCAATACCTAGTTAATATCCAAACACTGGGTATTTTGCTACCTGAAGTTTTACCAGTGAACTGAGAAACCAAGGCTAAATCTACTGGAAAGCCCAAGGCAAAAGAGAGCACTTTGCTGTCCTTATCCTCAGGGTCATAGCAGGAACAGATCCTAGACCTGTGGGCTTGCCACTGTGGCCATGCTCCAGCTAATGCTCAGCAGCCACATACATACCACACTAAACGATATTATCCAAGCCTGAGTTTATCAACACCAGCTTAACTTCACGCTGAGGATTTGTTCCTGGATTATACCCACCTAAGTAATTAAGATTACGGTCTGGCCAGATAACTCAGATGAGCATGGTGAGAGGAAAATAACTCCTCAGACAATGTGGCCACGCTTCTAATCTCTTGGCCAAGATCTCCAACTTCCTTTCAAATCTGGTGAAAATAAGCACAAGATACAATGTAATTCTGCTAGTGTAAATACATCTGTCATATCGTGTTAAGTAGTATCTTCCTCTTCAAACTTTTTTCTTTGAAAATCCCCAAAAAGTGAGATTCCTGGCAGCTATTGTCACTCTGTTGTAGCCCAGAGAACCCCCCCAGCCCGTGCCCGGCTGAGCACTCGTTAATAAGCCTTTGATGAGTGAGAGGCAGCAACATCTGTGCTGCGCCCGCCCTGGGCGCTGAGCTGCTGTGCCGGCTCCAGCGGGTCGTGCTGGCCAGGGCTCAGCAGCCGCTGCCAAACCGCGCTCCCAACGGCACGTGGCCGCGGCCGAGGGAGAGATGGCCAAGCGCTGGAGCTGCCTGCCACGCTTCTAATTACACAATGAGCTTACATTTGGGTCAAAGAGGCTGACATTTGAAAACTGAAGCTTTTCACAAGAATGACTGCTCGGAGACAGCAAACGAGAGAGAATTGCTGCTGCTTTGCCTCCTGCAGAAGAGGAGGGAGCCCGACGGCGTGGGCACCACCTGGGTCGGGGCAGCCGGCCGAGGGCCCTGTGCTGTCTGTTTCAAGGTGGATCTCTGCAGCCAGGGTGAGTCGCTGAGCAAGAAGGCTACAGAGTCAGTGTCTCTTACTCCTAGTTAATTCATTTTTTATAGACGACGGCAATTGTGTAACTCTGTCACCATGTGATTAGAGTCTTGGTCTGGAATAATGTTCAGAATCAGGATATAAAATTATTTCAAGATGAACAACTGATCCCAGGTTTTCTTCATGCCCAAAGATGCTCTAGCAGAAAGCCTCCTCGTTTTCTTCCCTCCTCTTTCCCCTTTGCAAGGTGTCCAAGGTCTCACTACTCCAGGGCTGAACAGACATGAATCTCACAATCCCAAGCAATGTGAAAGTTCTGGATCTATTCCCAATTTTTCATTTTAAGCCCTGGCTTTAATTTGCCAGCCTAGCATTTCACAGGTGATGGAGTGGATTGCTGTGTTCGAGTCTGCAGGCATCGTGTTCCCAATGCTTGTGTCCCAAGGACAGCGGGAGCAGGGTGACTGTTCGAAAACCCACGCTCGAGATCCAGGGGAAAAGCTGTGACCAAAGACTACAGGCAGAAGCAAGGACAACATGAGCTCTTGCATCCGATTAAATCAAAATCCTTCCCCAGCAACTTGTTGCCTAGGCAAAACAAGGCACTGACCCAGTGTTTTTGACCCTACCCCTTTTTAAGCACCAGAGTAGTTATATTAAGTGTGCACTTAAGTGTTTTGCTGGACCAGCCCTTCCCAGCCTGATCTCTCTGTGGCTGCAGGCATGTGGCCAGGTAAGATGCAGGTAGAACGGCTCCCCCAGTCAGGGCTCGGGAACAGTGACAGACAGAAAATAGCATTCAGCTTGCGTGCAGTGCAGGGGGAAGCTAGATGGCATAACGTGAAAAGTTAATCAGTTGTACTAGATAAGATGCCAGGAGAAAAGTTCATCCTGGCACATGTGCTGGACTTGCAGTGAAGCAGGGAACGCTTGCAGGAGGGCTGGAATATGCATCTTTGAGATGACAAGCCTGTCACTCCTTCCAGCCTTAGAGATGTATCTGCTGGGAATACAGCCAGGGATGCCATTAATGGGTTAAACATATTAATAATGGACACCCTAGGGAACCACCCCCCTACCAAAAAAAAGAAAGAAAACAATAAAATAAAAGAAACCTCTGTAACCACTGTAATGGGCCAAAGTACACCAAAAATCAGCATGAAAGCAATTTCCACATACGTGCTGTCACTGCACTTCCTCTGCGTTTTGCAACAGAGCATTTAAAAGGTCAAATAAAAAGACTTTGTTTGCAATGTAAAAGTCAATGGCTTGAAAACATGTTACACAGTAATCTGCCGGTGCTGAGTGGTGCCTCTTTCGAGCTGCCTTGCCACGCTGATTGCAATGCAATTTACACAGCTGGGCAGGCCCACAGGTGGCCAAAGCATGGCAGGCAGGTGGCTGCCTGTTAGAGAGTGAAGGATTATGCAAAAGACAGGACATTTCCCAGGGAATGAGATTTCATCAGCTATTAACACCAGTGACCACCTAAAGCAGGTGGCCATAAGTGTGGGGGGGCATAAATACAGGTTTCACTGTAATGCAGGACACTCACAGTAACCATCTAATCATGGCAAACAATGACTTGACAACTGCCTTCTGCATAAAGAGAGCCAGAAGCCCCCCTTTTACATCCCAGAACTTTAAAAATCCCTTCGCCTGGTGAAAGCAGAGCATCTTTAAAAAGGCCTTTGCTGGCACATGCTGAATATAACCTGCAGAGAGAGAAGTGCGCAGTCAGGTTTTACTGCTGCTAAACCAGCACCCCAGCAGTATCGTGGGGGAACATCTGGATTAGAAGGCAATCCAGAGTCTTGACTGTCAGGGTCATTTGAATTTCTTTTCCTTATTTCTCTGCATGCCTACCAAGATAGCTCTTAGGCTAGCTACCACGGCATTTTATGCATACCAAGGAAATACTATCCCCACTTAGTTCAGGCTTGCAGCACGCCTGTAATTATGTAGAACAAGAATAGATTGAAGAGAGAACCTAAACTAGCTGGCTAAATTTATATGCAAGCCATCAGTGGCAGATTGCCACTATCTGGCCTCACAGTTGTTCTCCTTTCTTATGCCTTATCACTCCTATCTGATATGGAGCATTTAAACACTACACCAAAATCTAGACTAGATAAATATACCTGCTTGCTTAGTCACCACCAACAAAGATTCCTCAGGTTCCTCAGATAGCAATATCAGACAATATCTTAGCATAATTCACAAACTTATGACAAAGATTTAATATTATATGCGTACAAATGAGTCTAGTAAAATAAAATAAAGGCTAACAAGCCACCTGCTTCACAACGCAAACTTCCGTAAGTGTTATGAAATTTTATGCACTCATAAAATAGTGCAATGGAAAAAACTTCCATTATTTCACTGCAAGGGGCAAAAGCTTTCATGGTACTTGCCAGAACTTGTTCAGAGAAACACAAAAATAAGCACACAGAAACATATCGAGAAGGAGGACAAGGCAGTAAAATTCCCCAGAAAGCAGGCTGATAATTGAGGCTTCCCAGCATGTCTTTGCATGATGGTGCGCTCACACCACAGTTTTTGATTGCAAGATTTCTGGGACACAGACTGTGTCATCCCTCCCTCCTAATAATGATTCGCAGTTTTTACCACCAAATTTACCCTAGCCTGAGCAAGAGTCATGAATCATACCTGTGAGGAGGAAGTAAACAGTAATGCATTTCTTTTGCAGACAGAGAAACTGAAGCCACGCTGGGGCGCAGTGAGGAGGGAAACCCAGTCAATGGTCCACTTCATCCCAGTAATATTTTTGACACAAATATTGACACAACCACAGTCCAGATTACTTGCCTTCTTTTCTATCCACCAGTCTGCACATGGTCAGTTCCTGAAAAAAACAAGAGAATAGCACTGCAAGATACTGAAATATTAGTGCTTTGTCCCCATGGTCTGTGGTGTTTGGAAATTTTCTGTTGAAACTTTTCTGCTCACAACTTCATATATATATGAACAATGGGAAATATGCAAAGTTAGAAAAAATTAGGCTGCAGAAAAATAAAAATTAAACAAAACAATTCAGTAACATCAAAGTACCCTGTTTTGAATCTATACATTCAAGAGAGCACATTAATCTTTCATTTCAACATTATTTTTTAACTTTATTTCACATCTGTCTCAACTACTTCACTCTCATTCTTTGAGAGAAAAAAAAAAAAAAGAAAAAAAAGATTCGCATCTCAGAATTCCTTGCAGAGCAGAAAACAGGGATGAAAATGTTTTTTTTCCTGAAGGAGTGCTAGTCCCCTTGCTGCGCTCCAGCAGTGCCGGCTGCCCTGGCACCTTTGCTGCGTGGCTGCTGGCACCACAAAGCTCTCTTTGGCTTGTCGGTGGTCTGCCCAACCCAAGACATTTCAGACAAGTATTTTGAGTAACATTCTTCAATTAACTTCCCTTTCATCAACACCACAAAACCAAAAATGTGACCCGCTGTTGGTTAGGACTCGGTCCATTTTATAAACTTCTCTGCGTGGCAGAAGAGGAAAAGCTGACTTGCAGGCTGGTCGCTCAGATGTCTGCAATGGGCAATTGCTGCCCAGCAATCATGGAAGCTTCAAACATTAAGGACAGTCCCAGACAGGATGGATTATTAGGTGTGATGCAGGCAAAAATGTTAGGGGATGCAGAATAAATGTAACAGCCACGGAGTTATGCCATTTACCCTGTTAATGTAAGAGGTATGTATCGAACGTATATGTATTGGTATTAAAAAAAGAAAGTGTATACATACCAGATATCTGAAAGGTTGTGTATAATATATCCTTTGAAACACAGTTGCTAACATGAGGTTTTACTGCATTATGTTTGCTCTTGTAAACTTCTTGACTAGAAGTGCTTCAAGAAACAACAACAAAAAAAAACCCAGCTTGTTAGTCTTAACATTTTACTTAAATTCCTATTGAGGGATCTGCTGCCATTGATTCCCTGTGGTCCATCAGAACTAGCTCCCTGAGTGACATACCGAAGGAGGGCCAAGGGAACATTCTGTCCTACCCGGTAGGTAAGCGGGTGGCATCACACGTTTCAAAATCATTTTGCGTACATCAGAATTTAACATCACGCGCAGCAAATACCTAGCAACATTCCACACAGACAAGAAGGGAAACAGACAAGTAGCAAATTCACTGGATACAAATAACTGTGATGTGTTTCAGATTTTATGTAATATTTAAATCCCAGCTCCCAGGATTCAGCATCCTGTATCAGCAATAATGACTAAAACTACTGAAAGTCATTAAAGAACTTACTAATCAGTCTCTTAATTGAGGCTATCTGCTTCCCCTTACACCGAGACAAATTAAGCAGGTTAAAACAGTTCCCAGCAAACATCTGCTGAAGCAAGTCAAAATTAATGGTAAATAAAATTGAGTTCCCTTTGTGGTTGACTTTTCTCCCATCTGTACCTATAAACGTGCTATCACTACTTGTCAATCCAAAACAACTTTGAAGTACATTCCCATCCTCTCACAACATCCTCCCAACAGCCTTTTAATCAAAGGTGAACATAATCTGAAACACTCTTTTCCCCACTCGAACGTGTTCCCTTGTCCACTTGCCGACAGCGGAATACCTCCCACGCCTGGCAGTGCGCCGGGCTGTGCCGGCACTGGCCCTCAGCCCGCTCCTGCCCGGCAGCACGCCGGTGCCTGTCCTCCCGCGTCAGAGCCGAAGGGAGACGTCGAGGTGTGGAGCCTTAAAAACGCCGGGGGTGGGGAACTGCATCTCAGGGTCACCATCGCTGTGCTCCCTGTCTCCGGGTGATCCTTCCCTCCCCACCGCAGCGGTGCAAACGGCGTGTGACACACTGCAGATGGCCCAGCAGTCACCCGTGCTGCTCCTCGCTCAGGCAGTAGCTAGCAACACAGGTGCCGGAGTTTGCGCTTGCCAGCTAGCTAGTAGCAGCCAATAATTTTTTTAAAGGAAAGTAGTAAAATCCCAATACTAGACCCACTGAGAAAGTGCTAGTAACCATCCACATTGCCTGCTTAAATGCTAATTGGTACATTGGAGAAATAGATGTAGTACACCATCTGGGCAGATCTCCAGAGTAATTTTCGAGAAAGGTATGTTCAGCACTGCATGTACCGGGCAAGGCTCTTCCTCCATCTCAGCGCTACCAGCACCGTTCAATATAGCGCACAGCATGCTCTGCGTATTGGCTGGTGCCCGAGTAGATAACCACGATCTTCCTTCCCCCAGAGGCAGCTATCTCCGGACGTCAGTAAATTAGAGAGTCTCCTTGACACTGACAGACAAGTTGTCATGGAGCTATTTTTCTCTTTAACAGAGCTGCAGAGAGCTCTGCCTGCGTATCTGGCTCATGATAAATGGCCCGAGGTATTCATTTGCTCGCTCACTTATTACATTGTCCACTAATATCTTTGCTCCAAGTGCTCGCATTGCTATTGCTATATGGTGCCTGGTTCCCGCACTCCCCACAGGCAGAAGCTATTTTGGCAGTAAGAAATTTAAAAGGGCGCCAAGATCAAAGACCTTCTACAACAGCTTCTCGGTCTAGCAGATAGCGACGCAAATGACATTCCCCAGCCCAGGAGGAACTTCTCCAGACCTCACCAAGTGCCAGGCGCCCGACGGCTCGCATCCCCTGCCGCTGCAGCGCTGCCCTCTTTCCCAGCTCTGAAAGTGGTGGGCAGAGCCGGCCCGTGCGGCCGGCCGAGGCTCAGCAGCCGCTGGGAGATAAACGATCCACTCGGGAACTTACCGCTGTCATCCGTCATGGCAATAGTGAAAGGCCTGACTTCTGAGGAGTTTGGGGTATAAATACATGCTCATAACCACTCAGACAGCCTTCCAAACTACCTAGATGCCCAGCTGAAATTGAAGTTGATGAAAATACTGATACTAGTATGAATTAGGCATATTTCCAGAACAAATAAGCTCTCAGAAAAATCCTAGCGGGCACCTAACTGCATCTTTAGGAGCCTATCATCTTTTAAATAATGCCTCTCACTGACAAGAAGTGTCTGCCTTTGTTTAACACACCCATACAAAAGCTCAGACAAAATTCCACAGAAGATGGCCAGGGAAAAGCTGCATTCAAAATTGAGTTGCTTTAGTGAATACAAGCAAATGAACTTGGAAGGTCACTGACATCTCTTGGCTGCCAGCCCACGGTCTGGTTTTGGAGCAGTGGATGTGAGTAGCCCAGGCACTGTGCACAGGATGGCCCACAAACGTCAGCCAGAGATGCTGAACGAGATGTATTTATTGTACACATAGACCGATAAATTGGGAATCCTATGGTTGGTTATTGCTGAAACAAGGTCATTTGAATCTCCCATCTATTACAGAATTTTGGCATTTACATTTTAATAACAGTTTTCACCTCCTTTTCATGTTTTACATGTGCAGATGGATTTGACACATGCTACCAAATGCTTTTTTGTGAATGTAGGTTTTGGGGTTTTTTTTCCTTTTCAAACAAGAAAGCTGTTCTAAGAAATCTAATGCATGAGTTGTCTGTCCTCCAACTTCATCAGTGCCAAGTTTCCAAGCAAGAGCCATCAGGAAGCTTTCAACCATATACATTCAAGACAGAGCTTTTACATATGAAATGAAACAAAAATCCCACCGGTGCCCCAGAACCGGCAGGGAGAGGCCAGTTTGCAGGCACGGCTGACAGCGCTGGCATGAGTAGTACCTTGCTGATTAGCACGGATGTGAGAAAGAGCAGGAGCCTGAAGTCTGAACTGCAGCTGTGCAGCAGGACCGAGGCGAGGCAGGGAGAGCAGTCCTGGTGAGAGCACACTCAGAGCTTCCTTTAATTGTATATCCTTGAGTAACTCAGCAGCAGAGACACTAGTTGTACTGGCTAGGCACAGACACATCCCAGTGGTCCTTCTCAAACAACGCATTTCACATTCCAATGAAAGGAACCTGCTTCTAGCACCTTGGCACATGGACCCAGAAATTACTGTTTTCAATTATTGTCTTACCTCAACAAATATGGCAATTCACAGAGGACGAGTGGATTTGCAAAACCAACCTCAGCTCTTACAAACCAAACTCAGCAATCCACATTAGAAAAATCCTCGGCAGCCTTGCATAAACACGCCTTCGGGCTGGCACTCCAATTGCACTGAGCTGAGCTCATGCTTTTTGATCCTGGGAGAACAGAGAGAGGAAAGTGCATGGGAAATATGGGGAGTTTTTACAGTTATATCACTGCTCTAGAGAGCTTGCTCAGAATCCATTATTAATGTTCAGATGATGGTTTGGACAGTTAACAGCACTGAGCCAAGAACGCAGACATGTGGCTTTCTGCAGAGAAAAGCAGACCAAACCCTGGAGGTCTGCTGCAGAAGTGCTTTGAGCACCCAAAGTCTCAGACTGAAAATATGTAAGGAACGGTGTTTTGCAGGCATTGCATGACCCCACTTCACAAACACGAGTCAAGAAAATAAAGAGGGAAATACTTTTTCTTTTCTTTTGATCTACTGCTAGCAGACTACTAGACTGAATTCATGCTGCTGGTTGTGTCATATCCTCTTTCTCCTCTTCCTACACCTTTCATGTGCAAGCAGGTGTATTAGCTCACCTCGAACATATCTCAGAGATATCCCAGCTTTTTCTGAATGGCTGAGACACAAAATTTCCTAAAGTAAGAAGCTGCTAGGGCATATAAAACAGGTCAAAATAGTAAGACAAAAATACTTAAGTGGCAGAAATTCCCTAGTTAGAGTCACTGTTGGGTCTTATCATAGCCTCCGTGTCTTGAGAGTTTTGTATTATCATCTTTTATAGAATATTGGATGAAAGGTGTCATCAGGAGAAACAGTGAGGAAAATGAGAATAACATCAGAAAAAAAGAAAAGCAGATAAGTTACCAGAAAACTTAGCAAGTTTCAGATTTAAAACATTAAGTTTGGTTTAATTTCTCCTGTTCTCCAGACTCACACATCCCAAACAGAGTCTCTGGTAATCAGCCAGTGCATGTACACCTTTGGAGGGTTGTGCAGAGCTGGCGATTCTCGTAATAGTGCACTTCTAAACCAATATTTTAAAAGTTTTCTGCTCTTAATTGTCCATATCACCACCCACTATAACAGAGGCACTGTGCAAATGTTTTTCAGAAGGAAGCTGCTTCATAGACCTCTGGCTGGAGACAGCCTACACTGAGCATTGACATCTTCAGATGTGATAAACACTCCTGTGCTAGCAAGGCCTATGCAAAAACCTTACTCTTTCTTCTGATTCTAATCCATCTTGCACCACATGCAACTACAAGCACTTGGTCAGACTGAGTATCTGACATGAGCTCACAAAGAGCAGGAAAAGATTTGCACAAATATTTGATTGTTGGCAGCCAGGATATATCTGTATCCACTACTTTTGATGGTTAAAAAAGTTAATTAGAACTTCTGAAACAAGGAGACATCCAATTTTTCAAATATGATTCATCCTGTGTGTGAACTAGTCTCTCGAGGGTCATTTTCATAGTAAATTAATCTTTCTAATGTCAGACTTAAATTATCAGCAGTGACACCATGACCACAGTGTCAGCAGCAGCGATGGCCTTGCTGCAGATAGGCGTGGTAGTGACACTGATGATATTGAGTCTGACAATAGAAAAAATTAGCTTAAAATTAAAATAACTCCAATGACATCAAACACAACAGAGGCTCATTCAGATCCTGACCATGTCTGCCTCTAGCCACAAGCTCTGTTGCTTCATTTTCCCATCTGGAAATGATGGGGCTAACACCACTAGCCTTCTCTGTACAGTGCTTGAGAGGTGCTGTTGAAAAGTGCTAGACACCTAGACTAAAGCCTCCTATTCCTGCTGCTCCTAGCCAGAGGAGAGACAAGAGTTGCAATGACTATTGCTAGGACCTTTTAGGGAGGGAGGAGATGCGTGGGTAACCAACTAGCTGATACATCCCTGTTGGACACACATCGATCACATCGCCTTCTAGTCATTCGGCCATGGAGGAGATGGGCCTTAACACTGCTATAATTAAACAAGATTTTTTTTTAGCTTGACTTTAAGCACTGAGTATTACAGCAGAAGCTCCTGAGATATGTTCAGCTGTGAAATTCTAAGAGGTCGCAATGTGCACTGGGAGTTAGGTAAATAAAATACAGCAAGTAACTGTTCTAACTATTCAACAGCCTTTGCCTCAGAGACCGCAGTTCTCTTTTATGGAGTTTTAAGCCATTCACTGAATACATCCTGGAAGTAATTTTGTCTGCTGCCTGTTTGCAAGCAAGTCAGATAATATTTCATATTTTTCTTGGCAAGATGAACTCCACAATTGGGTTCTAGCAAATACACTCTGGGATCTAAACCCTCACTTTATATGCCATCAAAATTTTACAACATTTGACCAAAACTTTCTTCTTTGGCAAGCACTCTTGCCAGGAAATTCATTAGCCAGGATTTGCAAAAAGTGAAGAAAAAAAAATCAATATTAGCACAGGCAGAGCAAATTCATTTGCTCATTAATGCAGATATTGCTTGTATTTTCTTTTACAGTCTCAGTTATCTGTGGCATTATACAGGATGTGGCAACTGTTTAACCACATCACCTTTAGCGTCACTTACAAACCAGGCTTAAATCATGGCCAGGCTGCAAATTTCATTAAGCCTGGAGAGGCGTTTTTCTGAAGAATCCAATAGTAACAGTCATTAAAAAAAAATGACAGTTAAAAATGAGATGTGTGACGATTTTCCTTATGCATTTCTCATTTGACTGGCAGGCTGGACTTCCCCGTCTGCCCTGGTACCTGCCGCTCCCCAGGGGTGCCGACACAGGCTCCCTTCAGCTCTCACGCAACGTGCCTCGGCCGGAGAGGTGGGACCTCCCCAGGGCAGCTCGGTGCGCCCCTGAGCTCCTGCTTCACCTGCTCGGAGTCACCCATCCTCCACCACGGGCACGGAGCCTGCAGCCCCGCTTTCGGCACCACGTCCCGGGAAAGGGCGATACTCCTCTCAGTCTGTAAGCACGGCGTTACGAACCCAGCGAGTCGGTGAGTAGACGAGGGTGTTGGGGCATTGGAGGCAGCAGGGTCCAACCAGTTCCCCTGTGCTGGGCGTTTGTTTAACAGGCGCCTGCTGGCGAGGACAGCAATACCACGGTGGAGACCTCCGCCTCCAGCAGCCACCTGGTCTGAAAAGGCAACGCCATGAAGAGAGGGGAACACGAGCACCACAATCAGACATGCAGAAGTATTTCCAATAGTCCTATTACGTGGTGGAAACTTCTTCCTGGCAACAAATGCCCTGTGGACAAAACACAAACAAACTCAATGCCTCCCCACACCAACATGCTCATCTTCAAGAAGGCGCTTGGCAGAAGCTAATCTAAATTAACAAGAGTTGTGAATCTAGAGCAGATTACTTAAATGTCATTGTATGTTTGTGTGGACACTCTTATTCAGAAGGAAAATTCCCCTGATTGCCTTAAACTTAATTCTCTTACAAACTATATTACAATAAACTGGCAGCTTTCAGGGTTCCTAGGATTTGCAGGCACCAGAACTGTCGGAGGGAGATGCTGCAGACCACCGTGGAGCAGTGCACGGCTCTGGACAACATGCTTCTGCCGGATTCATTTTTCAAGCAAACCCCAGGGCTCCCTGAAACAGAGACTGAAAAATGGCTGACTAAGTCAAAGAAAAGCCACATTAGTTCTGCCTAGGAAAGTTTATGCATTAAGTAATCTACGTTAACTGTTAATTTGGACATTTTCCCCTCAGTATGCCACCCAGACAGATGATTAGTACCACAAGCCTGGCTGGCTTTTGGTAGCAAACTGATAGACCTATAGATAAGTATTTTGTAAACTTCAGAAAAGCTTGGCAATTTACATTTTGTTATTTTAAAAAACCCTCCCAGACGTGCAATTTAACACTGCATTCATCAATCTTACGCACAATTACGAGGCACATTTAAATCCCGTAGATTAAAAGTCAATGCACAAAGTACAGCGCCGGGAAGTCACGCTGCCTCAGTAGCACTGAGCGCCATTTTGGTAGGAAGAATCATACACCATCTGCGCTGCTCGGGGCCCGGCCGCGGCGTTGCCGCAGGCTGAGGGAAAGCCGAGGGCGCCGGGCAGAGCCATGACGGGTCCCAGGCCACTCCGTGCCGCCCAGGGGAGGGATGAAGGGAAGGCGCCGGTTCCTCCACAGCCCCGAGGCGCTGCCGGAGCACTGGCCATCGCCGCTGAGGGCCGGCAACCACGGGGGCCGGGCCACCAGAGCCACTGGGGCTGCCCAGCGCCGCGGAGCCATCGCTCTGGCCAGAGCCACCCGGGGCCCCAGGCCTTTCAGTCACGGCTTCAGTCACGATCGAGGGGCGATTCGCCCGAAGCAACACGAAACGAAACGGCACGGCCAGCCCTCCTTCCAACCAGAGACGTTCGAATGGCTTTGCCGGCCTTCCTCCGAGGGTGACCGAATGCCCAACGCCACGTCGGGAGCATTCACCGCTCCTGAGACAGACACGCACCCAACGCAGCCCGAGAGCCAGCCCTGCCAGTCAGCAGCCACCATCCTTCGATAATTACAAAACAAACTATGCAACAAAATAAATGAGGTTGGTAATTTGTTATCGTTTTACTGCTTCGTAAGTGTGCTGAAGATTGTAAATTGGGTGCTGTATTAAAAATGACAGAAACACATTGGATCCTGCACTAAGAGAGTGATTTTACTAAGTTGTTTGTGCATTTCAGCATCTGCAGACAGTAATGGGGAGGACGGAAACAGCAACGCAGAGATGCCGAGAGGTAGCTATGCCGCTCGATAATGCACAGAAACATAAATCAGATGGGGAAATGACAACGCGGTCACAGTGTGTTTTGGAGCAGGGTCCTGATGGTGACAGCATGGCAGAAGGACGAGAGGCAGGGCGGCACCGGGTCCCCAGGCAGCGGGCAGCCAGAAGCAGGCAGCGGGCAGCGGGCAGCGGGCAGCAGGCAGCGGGCAGCCTGAGGAAGCTGCATCCCCATGGGGATCCATCCTGAGCTCCACTGCTGCTCCTGGGGGAGCGACTCTCAGCCATCCTCAAACAGCGCGTCACCTCTCTGAATGCACTGTGGTACCCTGGACCAAGGGGCACAAGGAGCAGACGAACAGGCAGACGTAGTTAGTTAGAGAGCCATTGTCTGTGCCGGCTCATTAGGGCCAGGCAGCAGATCACCCAGTGCCGGCAAAGCAGCAGCAGGAGCCCAGCGAAAGTGAATGTAGGAACAAAATCTCGGAACGCTGGGAGGGTGCTGGGCCCAAAGAGAGCGATGCAAACCGTAACGATCAAACGAGTCTGGAATGTAGTAACAGCGGAGCTGTCTGTCTGAAACAAAAAGATCAGTGGCTCCAGACAGTTTTTGTTTATTAAGGTTTGCTCTTCCTAAAGGGCTTTACTTCAGGGTGATCTTGCATTATAAGGCAGGATTACCCTTACTTCCTCAATTCTGCCAAGCACAAAGCACTGTTTATGAATTATTGAACTCTTCATTTGCTGTGCGCACTCTGGGTAATGGCAAGCCTGCGTGTTAAGAGGACAACCTGCCGATTATTCAATTTTCATGTGCTTTATTAACATGGCACATCAAGTATACACACATCAACAGCACACTGAAAAAAACCTGTTTGCTTTAGACTCAAATATTATGCAAAGCAAAGAAATTATTACAAAAAGGGCTTCCCCCCATTTGTTAGCAGGTTCAATTATTGTGCCACTTAACCTGACTACTTTAATGTTCATCTCCTTACTCCACATGAAAGCTTTATTACCAGCACTATAATCATTTAAAAATAAGCTAAAGACTTAGACTGCTGAAGAGTTTTGGTTTTCGAGCTTAAGTAGAGGTGCATAGCAAGAATTACTGAATCGGAAAAAAGTTGGCATGTACTGTGCCTGCTGTTGGATACATCTCCAATACCATTGCAGGCAACAAATTAAACAACCCCTAGTTTTAATTAAAGGCAAAATTATGGCTATAGCTCTTCTGATGCCAGCATGGAACAGAGAGGCTCAGCGGTTACCTATGTCCCTTAGCACTGGGCAGGCAACTTGATAAGATGCTGTATTTTTTTTGTTTGTATTTGCCTCTATCAATCATGCATATCTGAATGGGTAGTAGAAAATATGGCCAAATCTAATTTCTTTCCAGATAACAAACAGAAATTTTCAAGCACTCTGCGTTATTTCCCCAGCAAGAAGCTAGACTGCATTGAAGGCAACTACCACAACTACACCGCAGCAATAACATGTGGCTTATAAACACCAAGTAGCAGGCTTCACAGAGCGCACTCCACTAGCTCCTTCTAGGTGTCCACACAGACTGATCAATCAGGGGCCATGTTTTTATTATCAGATATAGTTTGAAATCGGAGATCAGCAGCTCTTTGATAACACTAGCTTGGAATGGCCACTACAGCTTGGTTCTACATAAAACAACTGCATGCAAAAACTTCATGAAACTCATTAAAGTAGCATCAAAATTTCAATATGACTTTTGGACTTTCTTGCTGTTCTTTGATTCTCTTATAGACTTCATTCCTCCAAATATTTAAACAGGTAAAGTGCATTGAAGGAAAACAATCAGGAGGGTACTAAAGGACACGACTAATTTTCGACATGTAGAAACACTGTCGACATACACGGGATTGCTCATGTACATAACGTTAATTGTGCATGTAGGAATCCTGCTGGATCAGAGTCGACACACTGTGAATCCCAGCTGTATGAATTAGGTCTGTGCCTAAGGATGCTTCTGAAAAGGGATGTGCTTTAGGAACTGCCTAAGTCTAATGAGGTACTGCGGGCTTTGCTGAAATAAGGCCTACATAAAATGGATGAAAACTTTTTTCTAAATTTGAAAGGGAAATGTATTTAGCAAGATATATAAAGATGCCATCAGGAGTTAGTAAAACTATTCATATAAAATAAAATTATTCAGTATACTTATTCAAACATACTCTGTCATTTATCTGTCTTTACATATGTAGAAGAGAAAGATCTACTTCTATTTGTTAGATGCTTAGCTTTTTGAAAGAGTAACACAATAAGTGAATTGATAAGTAATGAAAGCATTAACTGTCATATAAAGATTATGACTCTGGTGCTCCGTAGTGCAATTAAATTTAATGTTTGTTTCTCTGTCTCTGTGAATAACGATAAGATTTCCCTTGTGAGTATCTAAGCAGCTGACTGATAACATTAGGACAACTGCTCTGGGTAGCCAATGCAATTCATTACTAACCATGTCATTAAAACTAAGTTTTGCAATTACCTTAAATGACCTTAAGTGCTAAGCAAGAAGATAATATTTAGGTGTGATTACCTACACAATAAACATGCATAAAACTACCCCCAAACCAGGTCACCCATAAAAAAAGAAAAATAAGAACTCATTTGAATAATACTGACATGTAAAGATGCATTCATTTTTTTGTTTTATTTTCTGTGAGGAGCCTGTAATACAGGTATGATTACCTTCAGAGATATGAATTTATAGTTCTCATCTCTGGATAAAACAGCCAGGAAGGCATTAATAACAACTGAAGATCAATCAAAATCAGAAATGCTTCCTGAAAAAAGGGTAATTGAGAAACAGAAAACTTGACACTTACAACAAATGGTTCTTGAGGGAGAGACATTATTTCTGAAATATGTTGACTGTTATCTAATTAAATAGAGGAAAACATTCTGGTGGCTAGACTCCCAGAACCCTAACATCACAGTTGTTCTTCAGGAGCGCTTATTAGTAAGAATAGTGGTATTGTTTTAGAGCAATGTGCATGCTCTTACAGAAGAGTTTGATATTATTCAATAAAATTCACTCTTTTGGGGACAATGAGCATCTCACATGAGAGCAGAATTTGAAGACTTCAGGACTGCATAACTGGCTGAATCATTTAATGCGGATTGTTTATCTCACTCACATTGGAATTTCTGTGGAATACATTACTTACTGTTTTCTCCTATTACTTGACCAACCTCAGTGATGGCTCAGATGTCTGGATGAAACGATCAGTCTTCAGTAATGACAGTAATGATCACCCTGTCCTCTGCTCATCCAAACTAAGTTTCACCATCTCACACAATAATGCCCTGACAACCCTGGCTGCAGCTGGTGCTAATGAGAAATTAGTGAAGCCCTAACAATAGGAAGAAGCTGAACAAATTTAAGTTGGGTGAGCTATAGTTGCACTGGGCTAATCACTGGGATGGTCATCCCAGAAAAGCTGGGGTTTCTGTCGTGCTTCCTGCACGCCCGTTCCTCGGCCCTGCACTGGCAGGGCTGCTGCCACGTCCAGCAGACAACAGGTCCCAGCGAGGTGGGTGGCTCTGGAACCCAGACAGCCGTAATGCTATTCCTGTCTGGTTTTCTGAGTCCAAGCTTCTCATTTTTCTTTCCATTCATTTTCACCATTATGTGCATCGCTGTTTATCCAGGCCTTACAGCAGCAAACTGCCCTGTCGTTCAAAACACAGTTCAGCGCCACAATGCCTATCGAATTTATTGAACGCTTCCTTGATCACCTGAATTCTTGGTGATCTGAACTTATTTAATGTCCCCGGGAGAATCAGTAAGTCAAGGTGGTACGATACATGATATACAGGATGTGACTGATGTTAAATTGACTACAAGATAATTAGATGCTAATGTCACCATTGTGTCAGGATGACATGAATGTCACTATCTAACACATCTGTGTAATTTCTGAGTGACTAGGTGTCACCTTGAAGGTTGTTTAAGGCACTCTGATGGTGGTAACGATGACATGATTGCAATATTGCCCCATGCATTGGGTGTGCCGTTTGGGTGCAGGCATACGCTACGACCGCTGCAGTCGCATAACACCGTTTCACCCGCAGTCACCAAAAAGCCTGCAACCAAAGCAAAGCTAACAACAAAAATGAACCAAAATAACTTTCTTCACCTTCAGCTTAGCTCCCACTTGAACTCCTCCCGCACATGCACTCACACACTTGGAAACACTGTTTTCTCCATACTCTGAGGCTTAGATCTGGTAATCCTGAGCTAATGACCACAGTCCGTGCAATACACAGAAGCTAAATGAAGAGCAGGCAGATTTCGGTGGCTTTTCTCTTCTTTTCTCTCTTCTCTGCCTGGAAGAGCATGCTGTCCGACACCAGCTAGGACACGCGAATGCAGCCCTCAAGGGGTGATCCTGGATGACGCCCGGTGCTCATCCTGGCTCATATCCCCATCCTAAGTGCTGGGCCAGGCGGGAGCTCGCCCCAAAGGGCTCGGGGGTGGATGTCAGGTTCGCTGCTCTGTGCCAGCTCGTGGCTCCGCAGGCCTGGCCACTCGCTAACACCAGTGTGACGGCAACATGCGAGTCACCAGCAGTGGAGCTGGGGGGAAAGAATGGAGGAAAATAATCCTCTGAACCTACTACTTTGGAAGAATGAGTTAAGAGATGCTGTGGAAATCCTTATTCTTTTGGAATTTGAAGAAAAATACTTTTGATCAAGAAACTGAAGGGGGGGGAGAAAGAAGGAGCTTGAGGACCGACAACAACAAAACAAGTGGTATGTGTCATGTTGAATGTTTTCATGGATTAACATAAACAGAGCTGCATTTCACAAAACTGCACCTCTCTCCCCCCTTTCTTTCAGCTCAATAATCAAAATCTAACCAGGTATTAATCATAATGTTATACATAGGACAAGAAATTTTGTCCCTTTAAAATGGACAGGATTCCCAATTCTTCTCCTATTGAAGCTACAGTATTTACACTGATCCACGAAAGAAAAGCATTCTTGAAGTGAACTGAGAAAACATTACTCGGGTACCTGAAGTGTTCAAAGCTCTCCCATGACTCACTCCCATTTGCTTTTCTTTTGCTAATTACACAGGCGGGTCTCCTCCCGCTGCCCACCTCCTCCTGCCCGGACCAGCCTCTCCCCCGCCTTGTCCAGCCCCTTCTCCCCAGCCTTGCAGGAGAGAGGCCTGTGGGGACATCCTTGGATAGACGTACTTTAATCCCCAGACAGGTGAGGACATAAAGCCTGGCCTTGAACATACTAATTAATGTGTAACTGAAGAATGAAGGCACAATCTGGAATATTTTCCTACAATGCCTCTTTAAAAGCCAAACAAGCACAGAAAGAGAGCATGCCGTACCCATAAAAAGAGAAGATCACAATGCATTGTGTTGAAATATTAAGAAAGAAACAAGAAGCTGCCCTACTTGACGCAGCCAGGTCTATGCAACTCTGCCTCCAGGGTTTGTCTTCCGAGCTGTCTCCCAGGCCAGGCACCCGGACATTTTCCAGGGTGTATTTCGGTGACAGTTCCTCGCCCTGGAGCCCTCCTCTCGGAGAACACCGTCCGCTCGCACCCGCCGGTCTCTCTCCACTGGCGGCAGCCACGCCACAGGAGCTCAAATACCGGCCCCGGCTGAGGGGGAAATGGGGAAAGCCCAGACAGCAAAACAAACTTGATGTGACAGAGGAGAGGTTTTTCACAAGGAATTCCACACCGTCGGCAAGAACTTCACGTGGATAATTACATCTCTGACTCCTCAGCGTCGGGGAAGCTTTTGTGACAGAAGAAACAGCTCGGTGTTTAAACGCTGTAATAAAAGCCTTCCAATGGCTTCTGCAGTGTCAGGACCGAGCACGGGCTTCTGTTCCAGGGGATATAATGAGAGGGTAAATGAGAGTTCAGCACCCACCACACATACATCTCTCCTGCTTTTATGAGATCTGATATGTAAAAACTGTTCTCTTCTGTACCACAAAACAGAATTTATTTTAATCTCAGTTGGATCTTATCAGACATGCTGTACCTATCAGCTCTTTGACACAAAAATCAAAGAAAACACTCAAAATAAAAGGAGACGGACATAAAATGAAAAAGGAGGATATCTATAAAAACATTATGAACTTTAAATGCACAAATGTATTTCAGAACCCCCTTTTTTTTAAAAAAAAGTTGTTGCAGCCGGATGTCCAATTCAGAACAAAGACGATCAGGAGTAGCCCCATTGCCTACAATAAAACCATTCCTACCTATCCTGGCCTTGAATTTAATTGAGACGTCAATATTGGCCTTTGCATTTTAATTGCATTCTGAAAACTTTCTTAGTTAGGGGGCATTTAGAAGTGCAGACAATCTAGGTCCTCATAAATACATTTGCCTGTGGTTTGTGAGATCCAGGCACGTACATCTGAAGCTTAAATGCCTTGTACCGGGAACTCCATGGAAAACCCGATATTGAAAGTTAAGCTTATGAGGCACCGAACCATTGCATACTAACTAGCAAGAAAACGAACTCTTTTTTCGCAGCTGTGCTGCGCAGCTAGCCATGTCACGGCTGGGCTCTCCGGAGCCCTGCCAGGGGAACCTGGAGCCGCAGTGCCCCGGGCAGGGCAGCGTCCCCCGGCAGGGAGGCACGGCAGGGCGGCCAGCCCAGCCCCAGGGAGGCGAGGGGACCGTCCGGCAGGGATGAGCACCCGGAGGCAGGGACGAGCACCCGGGACCACGGTGGGGCCGGCGGAGCTAAGCTGCCACCAGCCGCTCCCAGCGAGGTCCTCGGAGACGAAAAATGGCCAGATCGCCCACAACTGCCAGCTTCTGTTTAAACACCCGCAACTGCGGGGGACGTGTCCTGGGCCGGTAAACAGTATTTATATATGCAAGTGACCGGTTGGGTGTATAATTGCCCCTTTATATTCATTCTCAGTTGGAGCTTTTGAGTGCTGGGCATGTTCAGAGGCGTGACACTAAAACATGCAGAGCAGTGCATTAAGGCATCAAAAAGGGTAACTTAAAAGTCATTGCCATGGCTACATGACAACTTATTTTGCAGTATAATATGTTCTATGAAATATGTATGATCCTATTTAATATATACCATTTGTTTTTAGCATTTCATTTCTGATAATAGCCTTTTAATGGTAATCATGGTCTTTTAATGATTGTAATAATTAGACTCTTATAAATCAACATGTTTTATGTTAAATATGCTGAAATCCTTTAAAAATATTTATTTTTCCCTGCACTTTAGAAGCTGCTTTGCTCTTTTGCAGCATCTGGAATCTGTTCAGAGCAGCATTCAAAAGTCTTCCCAGAGCCTCATTTCCTTCCCCAGCTGTGAAGGGCTCCTCATACCTATTTCTTCTTCCCGTAAGGATGTGATAAAGAGGACAAAATCAAGCATCCATTGTTTGCATCTAAAATGCCATCGATCACATTCTTCATCTTTTTATCAACCAGAAACCATTACAGGACTAAATCTTGGCAATGAACTTGTAAACAAAGGGCTCAGAACAACAACAACACAACACTTAAGATATACTGTATCCAGTCAACTAAAGGCATCGCCTCGTCTCAGGTGTCAATACAACCAATAATATTTCTTTATAGACTATACTTTTTTCCTTTCAGAGCTAGTTTTAGACAGCTGCGTAGCTTACAGCTTTCCCATTCTTTGAAATACCCACATCCTTTCAGTCTTTCTTGTTAAAAAATATTGACAGCTTTCAGTAAGGTAATATATCCAGAAGGGAAATCTCATAATTCATTTGATCTTGCAGTGCCCCATATTACAGAGGAAGGTTTAATTATACATCTAACAGTTACTCACCCATTTTGACATGGTTTCATTAGACTTTTATTAAAGACAGGGCTAGGAAAAGAGAGAATTATTTGTAAATTTTTTTACTTTTTTCTTTTTTTAAAGGGAAAAGTAGCTGCCATGAAAGTGTTTCCATGTGTCTTCCCAGTGGCCACTGATACAGACCAGACAGATCTCCGCTGGCCACACAAGGGTAAGACGAATTTTTTTTCAGATAAATAGGAGACTTACCAAAAAGTTTGAAATGGGCTTGACTGAGACTGTACATGGATTTGGGTCACATTCAGGGTCTAATTCCATCAGAATATAAACATATCAGCATTTGGCTGAGCTGAGGTCATTTCCCACCCACCCAGCTTCCTACCTGTTTTTGAAAGCAAGTGCTTGATTATCTTAAAGATTTCCATCCTTCTTTCAATGTTACTTTGGCTTAGCTAAGAGCTTCCAAAGACCTTTGGGAAAAACCTAGACAAACAGAGCATACCACTGTTTAAATCTCATTTTCTTAGGAACCCAGTTTACAGAAATGAATGTATAGAGTCATTCTCCTAAACCCCAGATGCTTACAGAAGTGCCTTCACATACCACAAAGGCTGCTGAGCTGCATCTCAGGCTGCGCCTCAGCAAGTCTCATATCAACAGGTTCAACACCTGCCTGGATTTGTTGGAAAAGCACAGGACCTTCTGGTGTGGGCTTCAACTGTGACTGGGGCACACTGGAAACCAGTTAAAAGAGAAAAAGATAAGCCACGTCATCCCATTAGTTGGCTGGGTGACCATGTAACACCCCAAGTAGTGAATAACTAGGAAGAAGGATCCTACCATGGCTTGTGCTGCAGACACAGAGCAGCCGACACACTGAGCCCGCGGCAATGGGCGGTAAAGCCGAGGCCCCACAGCAGCACCCCGTGAAGACGCACAGAAAACTACGCTACCTCCTGCTCGCAAGCTGCTGCTGCCTATGCTGAGGCAGCAAAGGTGAGAGCGAGGGTAGCATTGCTCCACAGCAGTTCTGGGGGCAATTAACGGGCAGTGCTTCAGTTTCCAAAGAGAGGTCTCTTAACATTTTCTGTAGTCAGGAACAAAGGGACTCTGAAGGGAGAAAAATGGATTTTCAAGGACCTAGCAAGAACCCCAGGATAAATGAATGCCATCAAATGAAAGTTTGGCCCATGGCTTTTGTGCCTTTCTTTGCTCAAGTCTTCCTTCTGCAGCCTCCTCAAAGCAGCAATTTGAGTGACTTTCCAGCATCAGCTTCTCCTCTCTGCTGCTGCCACCCACGTTCAGCTGTCTGCCCCTGCTCACACCCATAACTGCTCACAGCATTACAAGCTGGCACGGAAGCTGACGCAAGCCCTGTCCAGGCTGGCAGTGAGCTAACCCAGCTTTAAGGATAGTTGCATTTAAAACAGACAATACTAAACCACATTTGAAAGCTGACAGCACTCCCAAAAGCATCATGTCAGGCTGGGTCTGAGATGAACACATCTCACGTACATCAGAGCTCAGCTGTAGCCCTGTAAAACATTGGAACACAACTGTCCAGTGACTGTAAGCAACCAGCGTAGTTTTAGATCCCATTATGCCAAGTAGCACAAGCACTGGGACAGCTTTATCTGGGTGATGGCTCAACCACTGAGCAGACAGCACTGCTGGAGCAGTGTTTTCTCAGATGTTTTTTGGTGGTGTAAACGCCGTCCTTCTGGAAAGGCACAGAAGAATAGGTAAGCTACCTGCCACTGGCTAACGACAATGCCTGAGGAATCAGACAGTCTTTCAAGAGGACAATGAGTACTGCAGCTCTTTGTGTGTGCACAGAGGATGCAGCACTCCATATGCTGCTGCGGCTGGTGCAGCAGCACCCGCCCGCACTATGTCTCATGCCTCCTCTCCTGCCTGCATCCCCAGCGCAGCCAGGTCCTGTCCTGCACACCCACGACAGCAGGATGACCGAGACACGGAAGGAGCATCTCTGCCTGGCCTGAAGATGACATATTTGGTAGATCTATGAATCCATTATCATGCATCCACAGCTATTTTAACATTTTCAATGAAGAAAAACTCAATTTAAGCAATAATTATAGCAGATCCCCTCTCTATAGTAACAATGCAAAGAGAACATTATCACCACTGCTTGTGGCAACAACTTCAACAAAAACGGGTTAGAGGGGAAAAAAATAATTAGAATGAGACATGCATGCCTGACTCTGAAAGAAAGATTGTTTATGCCTAATACATTAGAGAAATTGCTCAAGAAGAGTTCAGCGAGAACCTGGCTTATCTGTCACGTACAGTACACTGCATGCTGGCTCCATGGGCTGAAGAAGCCCAACGGCTACGAACCGACTCTGGCAGCCAGCGGGAGTCCTGACAGCACGAGGGCAACATCCCCTACAGATAGGTATGTAAAATCAGCTCACAGCTTTATCTTTAAGAGACTCTTGGGAAAAATAGAGCTGGAGAAGAGCAAGAGCATCATCTAGCACTCCACCCGCCTCAGGAGGATTGCTCCATGCTGCTCCCTATTGTGAACAGCAATGGAAGGCGGTGTGGGTTACCAGGAGCCAGACCACGTGTCCTGCACATTTGCGCTGGCTGTGGGCACACCAAATCACTCAACACAGACTTTTTTGCACCGTAATGGAGCACTTGTTTCATTCTGCTCATACAGAGGTAAGTGGGCAGAACACACTGGAACGCTTGGGTTTCCTTCCAAGGAGAGAGGCATCAGGATCCCATCAGGGGGGCCTCAAACAACGGGGGAAGGCAGCTAGTGTGTGTGTGCACATAGGTATGCATACCTATATACATGCATGTATATATAATATATTACATATTTGTTTAGGTGTGCATTGGTATGTTTCATATACACATGAGATTTCTCAAAGCACCTCCCGTCAGGATGGAACCCTCCTGCCCCGAGCCGTACCCGAGGATGGATGAAGATGAAAAAAGTTAACTTCATTGGCTCGTCTTTGGTAGCATCTGTGGTACACACCCTCCGTCTGTGCTTGAAGCCAGCGTGGAAGGAACGGGCGACTCAGTGACGCAGTTCACTGCCACCCCCCGTCAAGTCTCTTGGTCTGAAGGTCCTGCTTTAGTAGTCTTGAATTCAATCAGTGGATTTAAAAAAAAAAAAAAATAGAAAACCAGAATTCTCTGCTTAATATACAGAAGAGTCAAAAGCCTCTAGAACCACAGCTGGGGTAAACACTTTGACTCTTCTTAAAAAAACCAACAATGTAGCCATTTACTGTCTATGTGCTAGTGAAAACTTGTAACTCTTTAAGAAATGTCATGAAAACATTGAGATTTATCTGAGCTGTGCTGCTCACTGAGTTCCAATATTTTAGGGATGAACGTGAGTTCATGGAAACTGAATGGAGAAATGCCAGTTATATCACCTAAAACCACTCACCCTTGTGCAGAGTTCATCATTTGTGTCTGCCAGGTGTTCCCCAATTCAATAACAAACACACAGAGGAAATGGCTGTGGATAACAAACCGGACTCAAACAGGGGACATGAATCCCCCGGTTCAGCTGGAGACTTGGGAAGCTACTCCAACTCCTGCACTGCCGGCACAGCCCCGTCGTCTCTAAGGGGAAACCATTTACTGCTTGCAGAAGAGCCAGGATGCCCTGGGGTTTCGCTCCCTGCTCATGAGACGGGGTTGACAATACTTCCCTGGTTCACAAGAGAAGTACACAGCATTCCTGCAGAAACGAAGTACTGCTTTGTGTCAGAGGCTATTTTTTATGTTTATATACTCAGTGGTGCATAGCATAGGGCTGTTGGGGGGGGAGGGGTGTTGTAACAGGAGAAAACAAAAAAAGGGACTCATCTAGTTCTCTGGGTATCTGCCAAAAGCTATAAAATAAAAACAAACAATAAAGACACAAGCTGCTTCTAACTCCCCAGGCCAGGTATTAACCAGCCACAGTATATCAACCCTAACCATTGCATCCTGCCAACACAACCATTTGTCCCTGCCTCGTTTCTCCATCCTCTCAAAATCTGAGCATTCTCACATGCCCTGCAAGCACGTCTCCAGGGTCCAGGAAGGCAAAGGATTTTGGAGCAACGGGTGCAGGCAGCCCTCTAAAGCACAGGAGAACAAGGTGGTTTCTCTAATGGTTAGATCACATATGGCTTTATGTAAAAGCACCGCTTGACAAGAGGGGTGCTGCACCCGCTTGGCTTCCATTGCCCTGGCAAGACAAACTCAGGCTGGACTTGTGTTGGGACACCAGGGAAGGGCAGGGATGAACTCACACACATGGGATTTTGACAGACAAAGCTTGACCTTGCTCCAAGAGCCACGCCGTCACCTGTAAGCGCGGCGGCAGCTTCCCATCAGCAACATGCTGGACACCCAGCAGGTGTAGTGTCAGTTTGGACACCCATGCCCCATCCAACGCAAGTGACCTCCTCTATCAGCATGGACTTATATAAAATCAAGTCCACGCCTTGGTATCTAGGTAACTTTCCTGTAGCCTCAAAAGTCAGAGTCACTGACAGGTAGCAGTATGGAGCGTGGTATTTTGAAGGAGCCTCTCACAAAAGAAGTTGCAAATCTACCCATTCTGTGGGCAGCACTGACCAGGCCCAAAAGAAGAACTAAAACTCTTTTCTTTTCCTCTTTCCTTCCCTATCTTTGAAGGAAAAAAGTGCCCAAAAGACATTAGTGCAACCAGTAGCAGAATTATGTACTTATAATAAATAAGTGTAACAGAAACAAAAGTCATGTATTAAAGAAAAAAAGTACAGTATTGAAAAGGGAAAAAGAAAGTGCTGGCAATAAACAGAAAATAAGAATATTGAAACCACTGCTGAGAGCAGTACAAAATAATCATTCACGTCTTCCTGCATTAGCATCACTTTTCAGGGAGCATACCTAGAGAATGCAAAGCACACAAGATTTTGCTACAAAACCCCTCATTTCCATGCAAGTGTGAAGTTACAAGGCTAGACCTCTGTGGGTCAGAGTCCCCCATAGACACTGAGAGCTGGCCTTGCTCAGAGTCCCTCCGGGTCGGGGCCAAGGCGAGTGAGCCCCTTGGCTGAGCCGCAGCCTGCCATGGCATCTCCCCACAGCACGTAATCCACAGTGCTTGGTACAACAACCCAAGAGGTGGGATCCTTGGCTGGTTTTAAATAGCACTGCAACACGGGCTATATAAAAAAAAAAAAAAAAAAAAAACCACCCAAAAAATGTTTCTCAAGGTGTGTTTGATATTAGGGAACTTGAATCAAAGCCTTACTGCAGCATTACTTTTAGATTAAAGCATGTGTCATAGGCCTTCATTTTCCTGTGGGGAAAAAAACAGCCCCACACCCCTGCCTTTGTCATTCGTGTTTCAGGGCCAAAAAATACCTTACAGTCAGAAATAGAGACTTTCTTACACTTACTGCACACTTCACTGAATTTTCTCTATTGAGCTCCTACAGTGTGCGACTCAACAGCAATTTCTAAAAGGATTTATTAACATTAGGACCAATAGTTATCAAATATTCAGTGATTATATCAAAAATAGATACTTGTAAACAACATTGCAAAGAATATATTTTGGACTTCTGTAAGCATTTCCTTCACACTTTCTAAAGATTTTACTTTTTTTTTTTTTTTTTTTTTAAAGACTGAATATATGCTGCCATCTACTGGAAGGTGTAACTTCATCAAGCAAAATTTAAATGTTTTTCCCCAAAAACCTTGAGAAGGGATCAACTTTACTTCCCTACAGTTGCTCTGCTTAACTCTGGTCCTTAACATTAAGCATATATATACAAGACTATATTTAAAACAGTGAAAAATAAGCTAAAATGGTAAACAAAAAAAATACCTAATATGCCTCAACTGTTTGTTTGCCCCATACTAGGAGCAAAACTCACTGCAGAGGCTTACTGCACCTTCTGCAAGTTTTACTTGTTACTGGTGAGAACAAATAGGTAAATTACATTTTTTTTGCTGGAATACATATCTGAGCTTTTGGTAAGGAAGGAATTAGGTGGTATTCATGCGTTACTGTCTGGCCACACTCCTTACAGCCTGCTGACTCTCAGAAAGAACATGGAGAACAGTTTCAAAGCACTGCTAGATGCTCGGTATTAGTCTCAACTGAATCTCTTCCCCACCCAGACTGACGCTTCTCACCCTGCTCTTCAAGTCAGCAGAGGATTAGTCCTTGCCCTCCAGCATCCGACCCATCGTCGCCAGCGGTCAGCGTTGGTGTGCTCCCCACCAGGCACGGGGAGCAAATCCAGGGAGCAAGCAGTGCCCACGCCTGGGCTGCTCCCCGGGAGCTGGAGCGAGCCCGTGGGGCCAGAGCGCTCCGTCGGCACAGCTCCGTCCCCAACCACGTACGTGCCCTTCACAAGACGGCCGTTCAGCTGCAGAAAACACACTATGTTCGGGCAGCGCTTGTCAGGTCTATTGCTTACAGTACAGGGGAAAATAAACAATTACTATTTCTGCACGTTTTGGTAGGGCATAGCCCAAGTGTCCTTTTAAAGTGAAAGCTCCAGCACTCTTAACCTGCATTCCTAAGTTTTGGTCTCTAAAGCACTTACTGGTGTCTCAGGAGACTCACACTATTCTTCTGCAATTCCAGTTATTACCATATTAGTGAATCAGTGAAAAACAGCTGTTTCTCCATTTTTTGTTTTGGGTTTTTTTTCCAGGTCAGAAGAGGCTGTAGCTGCCAATACAACAGCATGCCAAGCAGGAGGGATGACACAACTGAGAGCTGATGCACAGGACACTCGTCACTCAGATGCAATTGCCCAGTAAGATAACTCCCATTCCTTTTGAGACAGCTGGGGGATATCTCGGGTATACCCTGGGGAGAGCCTGCCTCACCTCAGCTACCCCACACTGCTAGAAGGATGCCCAGACCTGAAGCGCCCAGCTGGCCTTGCCCATTAAGACAATGCAGCTTTTTTGATGCTGGATAAAAGTTCTATTTAACTAGAACTAGAGAACATATGGAGGACTGGGAAGACGTCGCAATAAGGTCTAGAAGCAAACATCATTAAAAAAAGCACAAGGTATTATGTTAGTAAAAAGTGCTTACAGAAGTAAGAGCTGTCTACAGATTCCTCTGCAAATTCAATACATCCATTAAAGGACAGTACTGGGGAAGAAATAGAATAAACTCTCAAATAAACTTGGGAAGGAAACAATACAGGATGAGGTACAAAGATGGAGAAGTACAAAGGGAAGTAAAAGAAGTCTTTCACTTAAATACTCATTTCTGAGTAAACACAGCTAGATGATTACAGAGGTTATTCAGGTAAAAGTATCAGTGAAAAATTTGTTTTGACAGCACCTAGGAATGTTAAGTATACAGCCCAATACAACAGTAGAAGGGGCACCAAGAGACCAGTAAATGGCAAAGTATTCCTGATGCCCAACAGGAGAAATGCCAAGAGGGTCTCAGCTGTGGGGTGCGCAGCGGGAAAGCATTGACCAGTTTAACTCAACATACAGAGAGGTTAGGACCAGCAGCAAGGGAATTTCAAAGCAAGCATTTAGGAACAAATCCTCTTATGCTGAAGAAGAGCAACAGGTAGAGAAAGAATATGGACTAATGAAAGCCGAGTCTTGGCAAACATTTGGCCTAACAATCTTTAAAAAGGGGATTATCTTTGCAGCATTGGACAGCTAGAACAAACTAGGCATGATTTAGCTTTAAAATATCATTACCAGGTAACTTGATTTACTGACAAGATGAAAACAAACTATTGTCCAAACAACTGAAGGAAAAATATGACCAAGAAAACTGCCACAAGCAAGTAGCTATTAACTAGCAAAGTACAGTGATTAATTTTCTCCAAATATGGAGGGTTCTGTGAAGCTCAGTCCTTAGCAAGCTGTTCTTTCCTGTCCCTTCGCTGGTAATGTGAAGGACAATGCAAAATCTCACATAAATCCCACATGAGCGTGCTGCACCGGAGGAGACGGCGGGTCCGACCGAGAGGAGAAGGCAGCCACCCCTGGCCTCCTCCCCGACTGCACCGACCCAACCGGGTCCTCCCCTCCCCACCAGACCTCTGCGCTGGGTGCCCTTTTCCTCTGAAAACGCACAGGCAGCACCGGTGTCACCAAACAGCGCTTCTCAGCCAAATAAACTGAAATAACAGCCTGCACTTCTTCAGGGCAGCACTTCAGTGCCAGCTGAAAAGCAGCAAGCCTGACGTGGTGTCCTGGCGACGTGTCCGTGGACACCCACATCGCTGCCCAAACCTCCTCTCCCCAGGGCAGCAAACTCTCCCACGCCGCAGGCGGCAGCTCATGAGCTGCTCCCAGCCCGGCTGCCGTCGGGAACCGCTGCAATCGCCATCTCTTGCCCACCGAGGCGTCAGCACCCGACATTTTGTCACCACCGGGAAATCAGAGCTAATGGCAACACCTGAAATGCCAAGGTGGCCTGGTGCAGGATGCACAGGGGAAAGGTTTTAGTGGCTTACGCTATCAAACTGTGGGATTAAAAGAACTGACCTAAGGTTACAACTGTTTATTCTTCACTGAAAATTAACTTTGCCTGTCCTTCGTGAAGTTCGAAGCAACTTCATATTTACAGATAAAGCTACTCAGTGGGATTTAATTTCATTTGCAAGTTCACATGAGGGGCAGGTCAACCTGTGAAGTCAGAAATAAAGAGGTAACAGAGATGCTCACGCGGCTGCATCCCTGCCCCTCCAAAAGCAACAAATTCTCCTGAGAGCTAGGTGCATTTGCTGCAGCCACCATCACTGTTTCAGATGCAGCTGAAACCTTGGTGAGACCTCCTGGCCCTCCCACAGCACGAGGTGGGTAAGATCAGGTAAAAGGGCCCATTTCAGGCAAGCCCACCTCCTCCTTTTCTGTCGACGAGCTGCGAAGGCGGCTCCTGCAGCGGGGCAGGCATCGGCACCGACGCCGCCCGAGCAGCACGGCGAGGGAAAGCGATCACCACGGAACACAAGAGGCAGCATCGAACCCTTCACTTCCAGGAAACACGTTACGGAAAGTCGCTGTATAAGCCTGCACCGTCCTCTCCAGCTGACCGACCCACGCCGCCCTGAGGACCCCATCGGCCGAGCTGCTGCTTGGGCGGAGGAGTCTCGTGGGCTAAAAATTCTCCCGGGGCCAGCCGGCGAAGGACGCTCCTGTCTGAGGAGGAGGTGCGCGCACTGACGGGCACGCGCACTCTCGCTGCCAGCTCGCCCCGATCCCAGCCCGCCACCGCGGCAGAGGGAGAGCTCGCAGGATGAAAACAGAGCAAAACAACGCTCGCAGTCAGACACGCGGGGACACGGGCACCCGCTGCGTCTTCGCGGTGCTGCCGTCACGTCCCGTTGACGCCGGGAGCAACGGAGGAGACGGAGGACCACCGGGTAACGGCGCAGGCCCCGGCGGAGCTGAGAGGACGATGCCGGGGCGCAGGTTACAGCCCCGACGGTCCTTGGCTCCCGGCAGAGCCGCGCCAGGACTGGGCAGGCACCGGTGAGGCCGCAGCAACCGTGCCGCGTTGGGGGGCCGACCGCGCGGCCGGCTCGCGGCTGGACGTGCCCTCGCGGTGCTGGCGTGAAAAACCCCTCCGTGAGCACCCGAAGCCGCTGGACCTGCGCGTCCCCCGGCCCCAGCTCGGCTCCCCAGGCCCCGCCAGACCGACCCGTCTCGCCTCCCGGACAGCTCGCCTACGCCAAAGACACCGGGAAGGCAGCTGTACTCCTAATCTATTATTTAACAGCATAGCTCTAGCTTCGTATTTGGTTTTATACATATGTAGTGAGACTTTTTTGTTGGTTTTTTTTTGTAACAGGTATTAATGTATGTTTAATTTAAACATATTGCCCCGTGGGTCTCATTAGCAGTTTAACAAAATGCCTGGGTAAAAATATTCAGCAGATAAAAAGACAGAATTTTAAAATATTGTAGGCCTACAAAAATAATCTAGATGAATGATGAAAGGTGTCAGAGAACTGCTCGACCACATCAAACAATGAAAACATTCTTGGAGATGGGCTACTTAAATATTAAATAAATACCCAGAATTTCTGTAAATGCTGAACAGGAGATATGATGGAATGTTATTTTTCCTAATCTGTTCATACTGTAATTGTGGACTCTATACTCCAGCTAAAAAGATCATTTATCTTACGCTGAGTATTTCAATTGCTTTTTCTCCAAAAAATTTACAGATATTACCTTCAACTGGTAACTAAGCACAGCAAAGAAGTTTCAGGCACAGCTGATATGCTTGTAAAATATTTAACATTTGTCTAACATATAACTTTTATAAAATATTTTATCTCTATTTTTTTAAAACTTTTTCTAATCAAATTATGTATGGCCAAAAAATTTGCGATTCTACGCAGAAAGACTAGTTTTAGGGGGGAAAAGGCTACTTACAGGCAAATAACCTGAACACACAGTGGTGTTAATACTAATAACAATACATATTTGATCTGGGACCTAGAGGAGGATGTCTGTAGTGTGGCCACCAACACACACCAGGTATATTTCCACAGTGACACAGATACACAAATAATTTATGCAAAATAAACCCGAAGCATAAGTAACTGTATGTATGAAAACAGGGAAACTAATCAAAGTAGAAAATGAGTTAATGACAGTTAGCAGCCAGGAAAAAATTGCTGTATCAGAAGTGGGCAGAGGGAGGGTGAAAATGCATCCCTGGGGAAGGAGCGGTGCCAGGCACTGCCCGTCCCCAGGCTCGGGGCACAGCCTTAGCACAGCACCCGCAAGGAGCTCGAGTCAAGGTTCTGATTTATATTTTGCCACCTTAACAATGGAGGCATTTCCTCCCATTATTATGCAGTATTAAAAATCTAGTTCTAAGAAAAAGGACAGGTAACTGCACAGATCTGCAATGCTTATTTCATCAACATAAATATTCAATGCCACACTATTCAGTCTGAAATATCAGATATTTACTGTTCGGACGGGATTACAGAAAAACCTGAGCTAAATCAGAGACTACAGTGTGGTAGTTAATTTTTGTGGTTGTTTTAGCCAGGCAAATGTGAGCAGCGGGTCTAGTATTACAGTTCTGTAATTTCTAAGAATGAGTGCTTTTTCATTGTGTCTGTATAAGAGCTCAGTTCAAATTATAAAATTTACATCAAATTTCAGCACTTCCATAAATATTGAGGGTCTGAACATGTTTCATCTCAGGCATTAGAGTGACTATGTGTCTTCCACTGGAAGCACAGGTTGCTGCTTCTCATACCGCAAATGTAGCAAAGCTATTCCTGGTAGAGAAACACAGTTTGATAGGATTTGGGTTTAGCCTGATGATGTTGAATAATCATGTTCAGAAATAAATGCTTATGCTTGTTTTATTATATCATACTCTAGTATTACTGTTAGTGAAATAATATACCTGTTTAGGGATAAATCTAGCAGTGGGAGAAACCTAACCAAAGGGGTTTCTCCTCAGTGCTGCAACCTGTGTGCATTCAGAATCATACCCACTGACATTTGTGACAAAAATAAGCATTTACCGATTTGCTGATTTTACAGCTAGAAAGAGACTATAATGGCTATCTAGCCTGACCTTCTAGATAACATAACCAATTTTCATTCTGTGATTTCCATATGAAGCCCATAATTTCTGGCTGATTAATGCAGAGACATCCACCCAATTTGATTTAGTGACTTCAAGTGATCAACTACACCTCTAAGTGAGCTGTTCCTATGGCAAATTGCACTGGCTGTTAAATAACTGCAACTTACTTATTCTCCAAGTTTGCCTATAGCATCAGCTTCCAGTCACAGAAGAAATTCTCCACAAAGGTTCTCACAGACCAGGATGATGTTGCTTCCTCACCATCTCCTGGACAAACGAGACAAACTTCTCCCGTCAATTCACATGTCTCTCCGTAATTGATTTCTCTTTTGCAACACCATTATTGTTTCTTGTTCCACTTAGCCTGAAGAATAAACAGCTTAAGGGTAGTGAGCAGCACTCAATTATGTTTTGTGCATCATTTATTAATTTACTATTCATCCCAAGTGTAAATCAAAAGAGCATAGTCGATGGGCTTGGGTGACACGGAGGTCATAAATCAAGGGATCAGTGGCACAGCTGTAACTTACTTCATCCCACAGAACTTTTACAAACACTAATGAAACTCAAAATGGAAATGGATTATCTCATCTCTCCAATCCAACAAACACAGAACTTCACATTTATTTTTAAGTCAATTTTCAGAGCAAATGGCAACTTGTAAAGTGCCTTTGAGAAGAATACTTACAAATAAAATGATAAAAAAGCAATTTCTGGGTATAGAGAAAAACTGTATTAGGCAATTTACTTTTACCATTCATTTAAAAAAATTAACCTTTCTGGTTCAAGATCTTATCCTAACCGAACCAGGATATATTCCAAAATACATAGCGACGTGCTTGATTCTTTTTTTTTTTTGCACCCAAAATGGCTTAAGTTAGGAAACACTTAAAAGTTTTGCATCACTAATTTCAATTCAGCATTCAATTTAACAATGTACTGTGCAACACATAAATAGATTAAAGTGCTTGTGTCTAACCTAAGCAAGATATTACTAAGCAAATATTTTCAGCAGCAGCATGGCAGAGTATAAATATTCATTATTATTTTCTGTTATTCAAAGACACAAAGGAAAGAGCGAGCCACCCGCTTTAAGCGAAGCTCCAACCCTGCAATTTTCTCTTACAGCAAGGGCAAAGCACGAAGGACCCTTCCCCCAGCAGTGTTGGCGAGGGGGAGCTTCCACACCACGCGTCAAGTGGGACCCACGCGCAGCCCCTCTCCATCCACCCTTTGGGCACGTGCTAGTATTTCACCACAGAAGCAAGTATACGACTACACGAGCTACTGGAGTCCTAAGATGATCTCACTCGTCCGATTTACCAGAGCAGTAGAAGACATTATGTTTCTTTTGCGTTTGTATTTTTTATTTTAGTAGAGCTTTTTCTTTACAATACTATAGTCAATATTTTGATCTATTTGTGAAGCTGAATGTGATTTATCTGTGATTTGGTTTATTCAACAAACAAGTACTTGCGGAAAATATCCTTCAAGCACACAGATGCATTTACGTATACAAAAATAAACTCCTTTTGTGCAATACATCCACATTTATAGTAGAGACATACCTCTCATCCTGAAAATTTTTAATCAGCTGCTAATATTTCTTCATTTGTTCTCTATTTTCCTCAACAGTTCTTTGTCTTGTCTTTATGGTACCTTCATGATTCCTCCATCTGTCAAGTCTTAACCAAGCCCATGTCAAAGCAACACGTCAAGCACTGAAGTCTTGACCTAATGAACACTGAAATGGGTTTTGTTTCTTGCTTCCGAAGAACCAAGTATACCTTTGCCTCACAGTTTCAATAATCTTGATCTTTTCATTTGATGCTGTTGTAAAGCTCTTCCAGGTCTCAAGACCTCTTCTTCACACGTTTTCTGAATTCCACATTGTTTCTCTTCAAGAAACTCTTGAAAATACCAGCTGCCTTTCTCTGTGTCAGTTTACATTTGTGTAACCCTGTGCAGCATCGGAGCATAGCTGTCATGTTGTTCACTTTTTGAGTAGCTTTAGCAGCAAAATGAAATGGGCCAAATCTTCTAGATCCACGCACTCCAGCAAAATCGCTTTTTTCTAAGTTAATGGGGCAGAGTCGGGCATTGTCCTGCGGAGCAGAACGACTGTGAAAATGAGACTTGCAGGGCACTGCAGGCACCCCACTCACACTGCAGGGCTGCCAGCTTATCCCTCGCTGCTGGAACAGATTTGTACACCTGGAAGGGCCAAATTTCATTTCTGTTTGTTTCTCTATATCAGTGTTTTCCATTTTTAGTGGGCTGATGAAGAAAAGAACATAGCATTAAATCCAGTCTTTGGACTATAAAAATGTACAATTACAAAAATTCTCACTTTTTCTTAGAATTTAGTATTTGTTGACAACAGATTTATTGTGTAACATGAGCTTCTGTCTTGCTGTGTTGAATTAAGTATCATAGTCCTTTGAAATATGACTTAAACAGGTTGCCCTCTATATATTATGCCACCATCTCCCAGAATCTGCCCAAACACGCTGATGAAGCCTACACCATGGCTCAAAGTAAAAAGCTCGTAAGGACCTTCCCTTGAGACAGCACAAGTGCTCGCTGTGACTGCCAAGACAAAGTCCAGCACTGTTCCCACTGAAGTCAAACCAAGCCTTTCAATAAACAACTTCTAGACCCTAAACTCTATAAACAAAGTAAGTAAAAATCAATAATTTTCTGAAAGTTTCACAACTTCCTGCAGTAGCTGCTTTTTAAAATAGATTTTAAAAAATCTTCTGACAATGCAAAACTCACTGCATAAAATTGTATACGAGTAGAAGATAATAATACAAATGATGTTTCTGCATGTCCATATTTGAAATGTATTCCTTCTCTACTGGTACAATAGTTCTTCGAGTATCTCCTTTGAAATTATGCATCAGATTTATGTGAAAACGTATATTCCATCTACTATATTCACACTTAAAATCCAATTCTCCTGTTTTTCATAATCCCGATATAAACCAGACTAAAATAGTGTCTATTTTACTTTACTTACGAGGAAAATTTTCTCAGCATGACCATATACAAGACGGTGAATTACTTTTGCAGGGGATTTTGTTTGCAAAACAAGTGTTCTGTTTCTAAGACTGTGCAGCACTCCAGAAGTTACAACACATCCTTCTTCTGCCTGATTTTTTGTACTTTCCACTGATACTACTTTGGAGGTAGTGTGAACAATTTATCAAAGGCAGATTAAAAAGGATTAGCCTTTCCACTCTCGGTACAAGGAAGGTACAGGGAGGGAAGCCAGAATTCGGACTGCTCTTCCCGCGCTCACGCTGCTCACTGCCGAAAGAGGATTGCCAGGACACGAGAGAACCCCAGCCTCCCCCCGTTTAGTCTAAACTTCATTTACTCTTTCAGTGCTCTGTAGATCGGATAGGTCGAACGTCTGTGGCAAGTTCAGAATTTGTCTGGCGACAAGACACTATTTTCTGGAGTCGCCAAGCTGCCGCAGTTTCACGAGCCTTTGCTGGAAGGCACCCGCCTGCCTGCACGCAGCCGCTCAAGGAGGAACAGCCTTCGTCTACCGTCACTTAATGAGGGACACGGGGCAAAACGACTGGGCTCCCACGAACACGGATGCAATGCTGCAGACAGGGAAACTGTAACTTGAACATCTCGTCCCCATGGGGCCACCCGCGATGGGGAAACGGAGAGGTGAGGGGCCCCTCGGGCCTGGGAGAGGGCGGCTGTCGGAAACCGGGCTGCAGAAAGGATAAAGTTCAGGAGGACCACTGAGTGAAGGAGCAGCTAACATCAATACTTCAGAACTGATGTATTAACTCCTAACTGCTTCACACATCCTCATTAGCATAGTTTTACTAGCTGGTATTTGCAGTATATGTCCAAGTGCCTCCCTAATATAGAATCATAGAATCATTTAGGTTGGAAAAGACTTTTCAGATCATTGAATGCAACCGTTATCTAATGACAGTTTTGTATTATCCTGGAAGATGATGCATGGTATGACACGTACCAAGCATGACTATGAGGATGGGTATTAAGAAGAACTAAACACAATTAGAAAATCAGGTTTTTGCAACCGAAAGGATAATCGCACCATCTTTTCAACATTTGTGTAACTAGAGCAGTATGTTTTATAAACATCGGCACAATTGTCGTATTTGTATCCAAATGTTTTCCTTTTCATTAACAGAACGCAAAAGAATATCGAAGGCCCCAACACTCCGAAACAAGCGGTACAATCGGCTCCGAATCGGCCCACGTTACAAAACCTCCACAGGACACGACCCGCTGCGCCGCAGGAGCCCCAATGCCACCCTTCGCCCCGGCGCAGCAGGGACTGCAGCTGCGGCCAGCAGCGCTCACCCCTCCGGCCGCCGCACCTGGACACAGCAGCCGTGACAGCGGCAGCACAGGGACGCGAGGACGAGCCCCGCGGCAGAGCGAGACCGGCGCGGGCACCGCGGGTACGGCACAAGGCAGGACATGCCAGGCGTGAGGACGTTTCTGGGGACAACTCTTCTCGGGCCAGGCACAGCGCGCCAAACGCAAGGTCTGCCTTGGCAAAGCCAGGGCACGTCGCAGCCGCGACACCGGCAGCGCTGCCGCTCGCCTGGCTGCGCGCGGAGACGCGGGGCACGGCCCGTGCCGCCTGCGCCGCATTCCCCGAGCCCGCGCGCCACCAGGAAAGCAGGTGGACAACGTTGTGCCACGTCACAGGTGAAACGAGGAGCCGAGGGACCCTCTCCCATCCACAAACCACTCCTCGCACGACACTGCTGCCGTTTCCCGAGGCCTCGTGGGTTTTTTCCAAATCAAACAGTAATTTTTCAACCCAGGAGAGAGAGAGGATGAATGCACAGGAGAGACCAAGCAGGGCCCGCAGCCCTGGCCCCGGAGCAGTGGCGGCAGCCGCAGTTTGGAGATGGCTCTGGCACTCCCAACCTGGCCAGACCCTCACGAGAATGGAACACAATAATCCCTGCCACAGCCGATCCCTACCAAGCTTTCCAGCTACTGTATCCAAAGCCAAATACAAGAGGAAGACCAATTTGATCTTATTTTTCCTAATATGGACAAAAAGCAGTGTTTTCACCACATCTTATCTTGGAAATAGCTAACCTTCTACTAGAATTAGACCCACAAATGTCTGCTTGAATGTCGAAGCTTGTGTTTGCCAAAGCTTAACCCACCCGTAGATGGATTTCCAGCAGCTGGGGAAACAAGGGGTAGGACCTTGCCCGCCGCTTCAAGGCCACTCCCACGCACAGGCAGAGACATTATGAGAAAACCTGATGTAACTGATGAAAACGTGAAGTATCTCATTGCTGGCTCAGGACTGTCTGGTTTGAAAGCATTTCAGATCTTACATCAGGAGTAATTGCCCTTTACAAAATACTCCCCTCACAAAATCCTGTGCTTTCTCCTATGATAAACTAGTACACACCTGTTTTAAGACACCGTACCTCTCTGTTACATCAACTACTCTTCCACACATTTAAACAAAAGTTCTCAAAAGGCTATTTCATTTATATTTATAAATCCTCGAAACACTTTTGCTACAGGATTTAATATAAATGAATACCTTGGTGTACTTCCCAGAGCCGCTTCCACCCCTCTGCCTCAATTGCTCCTCTAACAGCTGCAAGTTGTCAGGACTTTTCTCAGTGTCTTACTCAAGAACAGTACCTTCAGCAGCACATCTCCTATGAGGGTCCCAGTTATTGCTTTCCAGAGTTCAAAACTTCATTTAGTTACAGCTTATGTTATTTACGGAAACTCACTACACCGATTCTATATCTGTGCCAAAATGCATTGCTGCACTGAAAAGAATAGTGACAGTTTTAAACTCCAGTAATTCACAACAGATAGATAGAAATCAACCCTGTGCGTCATGGGGAAGTTCTGCTGTTCATTTGCTTCTCTCTACCCTTTACTCCAACTCCAGCTATAGCACATACGCCACAAACAGCACGTTAAGGGCAAGGCAACATATATGTGAAACCTCTTGATCAAGTCACTTAATCAAATGTTAGAGCCTGATCTACTGAAGCCAGCGACCAAACTCACAAGAATAATGCACAGATCTGCTCCTCTCATACTTCATCATATGCTTGTTAAAATACATGAAATGAATCCAGGGAAAGGAAGGGCAAAGTCCTAATACAAACTGTCATATTAAGGCCAGATATTTCCTAAGTTATCAAAGACTTGGAAGAAATGCTCTGTGAACTTTTCTGCTCTTCTTGGAGCAGTGGAAAGAAATGTAAAATACTTTCTCCGGAAAGACACATGACAAGAAAAACCCCAAACGTTAAAGACTCCATAAGTGGTTACTTTATTGTGTCTATCATTGAATACTCGGTTCTCAGAAAGGATGGATGAATCCACCTCTTCAGCAAATTTTGCTTTTCAGGTTCAAATAATCAGCATTGTTAGTTCAAAATTAATAATAATCTCACTCCCCATTATGGCAGGAATTTTCTACATAGAAGTCATTATGAAATTAATATTGTAGAATATAAGCCCATTTAAAGAAGGAACAGAGTAATGTTGTAGATAAGTCACCTACAGAAAAGAGAAAGGACCAAATCCAACAATTGTACCAACCCTCTTGCTCTGAACTTTCCTTCATCTTTCTCACCTCCTTTTTCTGCCATATGGTCTACATGGTATAATTTTGTTATTTTTAAACTTAAAAAGAAAAAAATCCTAGTTCTGTTCTCTGAGGTGAAAATTACCATTAACTGAGAAGAGTAGGACAATACCATCCTACCTTGAAAGTGTAAAGGGCAAAAAGGTGTTGGAAAGGCAGAAAAGCAGAAAAGTTATATCTAAAAAGGAAGCAAACTTTTTCTTCTATTCATAAAAGTGGAATTTCTAATGCTTTTTATACTTGATACCACTAAGATAGTACAGCAGTTCTTATTTAAGCACCATAAAAGATGGCACATCTAAATATGCACTTTGTGCTCAGTGGCAGGGAGCTCACACAATAACAACTAATACAGTGAAGCGCTATATATGTATAGACATAACCTAGAGATGACTGCAATACATAAATACAGAAAATACATAATACGTACCTGTGTTTCAGTTGCAGTAGCAATGGGATCATATTGCAGTAACAGTATAACAAAAATTACCCCAAAACCACCCCCCTGCAGTAACTCCCAGCCCCTGATTCCCTGTACCCCCCCCCCCCGACTCTCCTTTGCCTCCAGTCCCCCACCCATTCCTCAAGAACTTACTTTCAAGCACCAGGACATTTAAAGGCCAGTTAACTTATCAAGGCTTCAGATTTCACATACATAAATACAGGATTTAAACCTAGAGATCTACCCCTATCTCATATTTGTGTCATATGTCAACATAACCGTAAGAAAGGCGGCAGTGTCCTGGGACTTTTGAGGAGGAGGGTTGCCAGCAGGTGGAGGTGGTCCGTCCCTCCACCCAGCACTGGTGGGACCACACCAGCTGTGCTGGGTCCAGCTCCCTGGTGCGAGAGAGACATGCACACACTGCAGAGAGTCCAGCGAGGGGCCACCAAGATGCTGAAGGAACGGGAGCATCTCTCCCGCGAGGAGAGGCTGGGAGAGCTGGGACTGCTCAGCCCGGAGCAGAGCAGGCTCAGGGGGATCTCATCCATGTGGATAAACACCTGCGGGAAGGGTGCCGAGAGGACAGAGCCAGGCTCTTCCAGTGGTGCCCAGTGCCAGGACCAGAGGCCACGGGCACACACTGACACGCGGGAGGGTCCCTCTGGACATCGGGAGACACATTCTCATGGTGAGGGTGACCGAGTACCACCAGGGAGGTGGTGGAGTCTCCATCCTTGGAGATAACTCGGAACCCCTCTGGACACGGTCCTGGGCCACCAGCTCTGGGTGGCCCTGCCTGAGCAGGGGGTTGGACTAGACAACATCCAGAGGTCTCCACCAACTTCGACAGGCCTGCGATTCTGTGACAATTTCCTATATATAGTCTCTGTTTTTATCACTTTCCCAGAATTCTTAGAATGGTTCTTTCCTCTGTTTGCAGAGTTCATTTTTCTTAGAAAAAAATGTTTTGAATAGTGCACTTACTCGTTTCCCAGATGAATGCTCTTCACCCTTAGTGTTCTGTTCTGGTTTAATGATGTGGTACATAAAGTTTTTCCTATCACACACTGAGGGTGTGCTTTGACTGTTAATTCGTTTATCTTCATCTCTGACATAATGTCTCCGCAGTGGAAGTTCAGGCAAAGGAATTCTACTGTAAAAACAACCTTTGAGACTATTTCGCAGTATATAAAAAAGCAGGTAGTACACAAAATTGGAATAAAGCTGAGTAAATTCTTTTGTCGCAGCTGAAATTAAGTGAACTGCCATACTGAAATGTTTACTTAATATTAATGAAATATCTAGCCTGAAACCTTAGAAAATTTAAGAAAATCCATATTTAAACCCCTCAAAGCTTATTTAACATATCTCAGCAGGATGGATGAACAATGAAGGATTTTTTCATATACAATATGCAGTGATATATGCAGAGCCAATACAAACATAAGGGTCTTCTCAGATTCTTTGGGCAAGAAGTCTGCCAAGCTGGGGTGGACTGACTGGCTGCCATCAATAACAAAGAAAATAGGCTATAGAAAGGTCTGCTTATATCAGTCAAAGTTAGACCCATCCAAATTAGGATTTGCACAGCCTGCTTGTAAGGTGAACCTGTCTACTGAAAAGGGGAATCTACCCCAGGGTTACTACTTGACTTGTCATATTGTTTACTTTCTTTTTATGGATGTTAACATGAATAGTACAGTATTCCAGTAAGGATAATCAAGTCTTCCCTCTCTTTGCCTATTTACAATTAACAAACCTACTTAGGTACAATGAGTGACATATTCTCACTTGAACAGCATTAGACATAACCAATCTCATACCGACACAGCCCAAGAAACAATGGTAGTGATCACAAGAACTGAATCCATGACGTACCATGAAGAGGAGCAAATTTTCCCACAGCACTGTAGCACCATCGTCAGGCAGTGAGAGGAAATCTTCCGGCTCTCTGGTCCCAACTTTACTCCATCTCACTGTCACAAAAATCCAAAGCTCTAGTTATGCCCCTTCCACCCTCGTCCAGGGTTCACCATGCGCACAGAGTGGATTCTCCCACTGAAATCAATTACAGGACCTCACCCCATGTAACCCCACGCAGAACTGCAGTATTAACTTGGGGTTTCTTTGAAGGATGTTTAAGCTGAAGGGTGAGATGCTAACAGAAAATACTCTTTCTTGTTTAAAATCAGTGGCTACATAGGAGTGCCAGTGTATGGTAAAAGCCCCACGTCTTTTTAAGGTGCCAGCAGTAATCCTGCAAATTAAGGACCACTAGTGAGCCCCATTTCAGTGCCAAATAAAATGACTGAAACTAAAACAGAAATAAAAGCTCCCATACCTTATGGACAAAGCAGCAAAGTTTCTGAGCAGAAATTAAAATGCCGCCTTGCTCTCTGCTGGCATTTTAACAGGGCAGTACACTAGCAAATGTGGTCAGTGTGACTCAGGGCATACTCTCCAGACCTCTAAGGAGGATTTATTAACCTTCTTTAATAAATATAATTTTGTGAAATTGCAAAAAGTGCATCTCACAAAACAAATGAGATAATACAGTCTGGAGGATCTTTAGAGGAACCTAACAGAGGTAAGCAAATGAACAAATAGCAGCTGGTGAAATTCAGTGTTGATAAATGCAAGGTTAGCGCACATGTAAAGGAATATTCTGATAACATTGATATGTTCTGATAATATGATGTTATTGATAAACTTCATTGATTTCTAAAATTCCCATAAAATCGTGAAAAGAAACAGTGCACCATCAATGAAAAAATGTAACAATAGTATGCAATAAATGAGTGCCAAAGAAATTAAATTGGATACGGTAACACTTTTTAGGTCAATTGTATATTCTCACCCAGAATACTGTTCAGTTCTGGTTATACCAACTAGAAAAGATGATGTTGGGGAAAAGTTCACCTATGGAAAAATGGAAATTATGTAAGGCATAGATAAGCATTCTAATGAAGATCACTACTATTGATAAGGAATAAAATAAATACAAATGCGCATTGAAACAAGTATTCAAATAAATCCTGTAAGGATCAGAAAGGAGGCTGGAGACTCCCACTCTGTTTCCCAGAGTACAAAACAGGCAAATACAACTCCATTTAAAAATGTCAAATTCAAAAGCAACCAAAAGGAATGAGATAATGGTCTTTAAGGAATAAGTGGTCTTTAAGGAATGCATAATTCTGCCTGTGGAAGGGTGGGACATCAGCACAGCGTGGTGATGGGGAGAGGAGCACTCAACCCCAGGGAAAGGAAAGCCCAGCCTCTCCTCCCCCAAGCCCACAACTGCTGCGAGTTGAAGAGTGGATGCTCTAGTGTAGCATTCCCCTTATAGTACTGGCATACTGCCTAAAGACAGGCTTTTAACATATAAAATGTTAAACGTGGGTTTCCATATATTTCATGTTCATATGTTTCCATATGTTTAGCATATGAAAATAAGTTAAATTCTAGAATCATGATTTTTCATGAATTTTCTTACTCTTCTTCTCATCCAGATGGCACTTGTAAATGAAAAAGACATGGTACCATGTTCATCTTTGGTTTAATTTAAGTCTGGTTTGTTACTGAAGGAGCATCAGTCATTCTAAATTAATTTTACACAGGTATTCCTTGCTTAAAGTAGAGACGGATTTTAATGTCTCAGAAATGAGAAAAATTAGGATGTTTTTATAAAAGGATATTTTTTGTCCTGAAAGCTTTGACTCTGGTCTGTTACAAAAACAAGAGTTTAATCAAATGAAACATTGTCTGGAAGTGATCTTCACATTTCAAGGAAACCCGTACTAGTCACAGTTAATATTCAGTAAGTATAAAGAATAAGTATATAATTTTCAGAATGTAATGTACAGTACTTCAAAAAGATTGACGAAACATTATCTGCAAAGGACTTCATATTAACATAATAATGAAACAGTTTTCAAGCCATTATGGAGACACCAAGGTTTTTATGGTAATATGTAATATGGCAATAAAACCCCATAAAATGCATAAGCATGAAGAACAAAAATGTTAAAGGTCCCTGCTTTGAACAGCTATTTGTTTAAGAGTACAGCTGTGTTTAGTAATTGCAGCTATTTGCCTCTGTCTGAAAACAATCAGGGCATCGGCACCATTTCCATTCTCTCCTGGAAGGACAACATGAGACTTGGACAGAAAAGCCTGCAAGACAAGTCTTGTTGCTCTGTAATAAACACAGCTCAGCTGCTACACTGGAATAAATAAGACAATGTGTTTTGTGTCCAATTTGCAGAAAAACGTGCAAGCTTTGTCATTGTGGCAATGATCATATTTAATCCTGCTATCTGTTTTAAGAACCCAAAATTACCAGTGCACAGTATGTTCCTTGTACCTATTTGGAGTATTTGGTATCAGGCTCCAGGTACAGCTGGCAAGAATTAAGCCCACGTCCTCCTTGGAATCACATCAGCACACACATAATCTCCCAGCAAAGCATTAAAGCAAGGTAGCGCTTTTCTCCTGCCATAACCCCACATCACCTTAACAAGGGTGTTTGAAAAATCACCCTCTCGGTGTGCTTGGCACCTGGCTGACTCGGGGACAGAGCCACTATTCCAGCCCCGCCGGCTGCGTCTCCTGCTGCGGGTTTCCCTACTGTTGGTGCCGTGCCACGCTCCCCGTCTTCTCCCTCCTGCCTCTCCCGCAGTACCGCTCCTGCTCTCCCTCCTCCCACCGTTTCTCTGCTCACTCGGAATCCTGACCCGCTCGCTGCTGCGTCCTCCAGTGCCTCCCCAGTGCCTCCCGCCCATTCCCCGCACGCACGCACTCTGCCAGGCGGGACGAAGGGATGCTCTGCCATCGCCAAGGTGCCTGGCTCGCCCCGCCACCTCTGCAGCGCGTCCCACAGCCAGCGGCGAGCGGACGGACGCTGGGCCGTGCTGCAAAGGGCCACTGCGGGCAAGCTCACCCCGCCGCGCGCGGCCGAGGGGGGCCTGCCAGCAGCCCCCGCCTCACGGGCCTCTCTGACGGCCCAGCGCCATTGGAAGTCACCACCAACCTTGCACAGCACTTATCTGCCAGCCCTGTGGTGGTGGTGGTCTATCCTCCGCATGATTAGTCATGAGTTAATAAAAATCGCAGACTGGTTTTTTCTGGATCACTTGGATATGAAGTTACCATAACTTGAGGATTATGCAAAATAACAGGCAAAATCAGGCAGGCCACTACAGCAGAACGGAAAATTCTGGAGATATTATTTCTCCATTTTAACAGTTTCCACCCTCAGACACCCAGAAGACGTTTTTAAGAGCTGCAGCCGGTTAGTGAACTAGTGAGGTGGCCTACCTCTGCTAACAAAGACTATGGCTCTTCAGATACTGCGCATCAAACAGCATGAGCAAAACCCCTTCCCATCATTTCAAACGCAGCTTCTGAGACACCAAAGGAAGCTCGCAGGGTTCCCCAGGTACCCACACCGACATCCTAGTCAGAGCACAGTGGTTAATAACCAGTTCCATCAGCTTTCCCCGAAAGCAGCACACCACTCTGCATACCCACAGCATTAGCGTTCCAAGATTGTTTTTAATTATGTAGCTGGAGTGAGAAAATGTCACTCTCCCAGAGGAAAAACTTGATCTTTCAAAATAATACAGACGCTGTCACTCTTCACAAGCTTAGTAGTTCAAGAAAACTATCACTGAGGCACAGAAATTTTTTTATCTCTTTTATTTATCCACTAAGTAAAAACAGACTAAAATATCACTGAAACAAACTGAAAGAAGAAGGATCAATAGGCAGAAAAATAATGCCATGATCCTCTGTCTGTCCTGATTAAAATTCTGATGGCCAGAATACAAATAAAAAATGATCCTCAGGAAAAGAATGTGAGTTGAGAAAATACAAAAAATACCAAAAAGATCCAATTATAGCACCAGTCACGAACAGGGAATTTTTCACAAGACCACCCAAAAGGCAAGTCTTCCTCTGAAAAAAAAAAAAAAAACCCGAGAGCTTTTAACCAGATATAAAGCAAACACATCATCTAAAGACAGGAACAGCAACCTATGCAGGGTAAATTCCATGGACCTTAGCCATCACTACAGAAAGGTCAGGGCCAAAACTGACTCTGCTGTACTTGAAACTACAGTTCTGCAAAAACTTGGTAACCAAAGCTAAGGCTGCACTTAAACCACCACCTATTTTGGGGAAGGAAGGAATAACCTATCCTCAAAAGCAATCTTTTATTGTCTATGTCAAACAAAGTTGAGTAACTGTATGTTTTACCTCCTCCACAGGCATTCTTCTGCATTTCTCCCTCACTTGCTCATGAGAACATGCTTTCAATCCTAGGAAAAGAGCATAAATATGCTACAGGTTACCAAAGCTTGTGAGAGTCAAAAGAAGGAAATTCTGTCAAATGCAGTTAGCCCCTCCCCTTTCCCCTTTTGAAGAATACTAATACTGTGATGTTCCATTAATACGTTCTTATACTAGACAGTAGAGTTGGTAAAGAAAAAGCGTTAGGTACAACCTTGTTCTGGAAAGCTGCAAGAAAATAGCCTACTTCATGAAAATAATAAGACAACATCTGTATGTTAAAATGTCAACAAACTGCAGAAAGCCTCCAGGCCCAGGAAAATTATGCCAATCCAAGTACACAAGTAACGGTGGGGAATAGCACAAATTGCTGTACCTGGTAAAAGCACAGCTAAACATACAAGCTAGACAGAAAGGCACAGAAAATAAACCATGTCACCTACAGAGTCAGGATGCACTACACTGACTTATCAAAAAAGGTTTGAATGAAGAAATGTTTTGACCAACAGAACCGCATCTGTTAGCTTCACCAAACAGTAAAAATGCATCAAGTCTGGATAACTTCTGTAAATAGTTTCAGCACTGGGATCTGACAAAACACTAAAATCCTAATACATAAACTTTTTGATAAAGTCATCCAACTGAATAAATACAGATATCAAATACCTTCTGCTTTTTAATATTATTACTGGAGTGATTGTTCTTATAGTTACGAAGTATGGGCAGGTTTACATGCAAATTAAGTTATTTTACATCTTCACAATGAAAGAGAATCAAGTTCTTAACAATGTAAGAGATAAAATGAAAATGCAGTAATGATTTTATCTGCATTAGATGCTATTTACAATACTTGTTTTCTGCCATTCACCTGAGTTTAACAATTTAAACTAAGTATATTAGTAAACAAATGCTGAGATTCCAAAAGTTCATCCTCAATGACAAAAGAAGTATCTTGTTGAATGCAGCGTGCACACAGAATCATAGAACACTTCCAGGGAGTGGGCATCCACAACTTCTCTGGGCAATATAGTTCTAATATAACGTCCTTGAAAGCATATGGTATGAAAGACACCAAGTTCTGCACAGAGTTGTGCAGATCCAATGTCCTGGCTCACAGTACAGTCATTGTGTATTTTTTATTTTGAGGTAGAATCTCATGTTACCATACTTTGGCAAAAGCAAATAACATAGAAGCTTTCATATCTCATAACATTAGTGGATTTACATATCCTGTAAAATCAAATTATGCTATGTTAAGTAAAAGCATAGTCTGTTCTATGCAGAGAATTTTTCATACTGCTTTTTAACTTCTGGAAGTATTATTTTTTAGACCACTAGCATATTTAAAACTGTATAGATTAAATAATGATTGACTATTAACAGACCTTGAAATTATTTCCATAAGCAATAGTTTTGTTACATCAAAAGGGACCTGAGCAAAACTGAGTGATCATTTACAGAAATATGGTCAGAAATTTTAAAAGACAGTTTAAATGGTTTTGCTGGTGTCTTTGCTATCCTTTGTCACCAAGGCAACGATCAATTTACAAATAGCCTACGAAAAATATTGTCCTATGCACAAACAGTAATGTGAGAGCTTGTCTGTATTTAAGTCATGGATTTTGATGAACATTTGTAATAAAAAAAATAGCTTTATCATGAAATGTCTTCAGGTAGCTAGTTTTGATGAAAGATTTATCATACGCCCAGTGGCCTAGAAAATGGAAAATATTTTACAATAACTACTAGGCTTAGAGAATGGTTAGAAGCAGGAGAATGAGTTTTTCCCTATCTGCTTTCAGGCAAAGGACTTGGGTTCCCCAAAGACAAAGTAACAGAAATGATAATGAAAATGTTTAGGAAGGACTCTCACAAAGAATAAACGGGGAAGTTTTAAAAAGCCCAATGGAAAGCCTTGAATATAGAGGAAAACAAATTAGTATGATTTTGCAGTAAACAAGAAATATTTCATTTAGCTGTAAATCTAGCCAAGTTGAGAAAATGCACGCTGAAAAGACTTCTAGAGAAAACAGACGTGGGAATGTAGAGAAAGATGGGACGATATAGTCCGGGGTGAGAAGGGAACGCCAGAAAGCAATAGAGCACGGGCTTCCTATCTGTCTACATCTGCATCTTTCTTGTCCTACCAAGTAAGGAGGGATGAAGTAAGATTTCTAAAAGATCTCCACGCGGGCCATTTGGCCCCAGGGGCAGAGCAATGTCCCCAGCTTGTTTAATTCACCTGCCGGAAGGCAGGGACAAGAGACGGCAGCGGGGCAGCCCACGGGGCTGAGCCCGGCTCGGAGCAGAGTCCCCGGGCTGCTGGCACGGGGGGACCGCCAGCCCCCCGCTGCTGCCAGGGCTGCTCTAACCGCACGCAGGGAGGCAAGCACCACTTCTACGCATCTCAGGAGTGGACCCCAGTACTGGAACCCAGCACAAGTTCTGCAAAAAGCTCAAATTGGGAGGCTCAACTGGTTTATTATGCAGCCACATGAAATAAACATTTTCAGTAATGGATCCCTAATCCTATTAGATCGAACACAGTTCAATAAAGTATTGTGTTAATGACTCTCTAATCAAACAAGAGCCATGCAATTAGAAAAAACATCCTCACAACCGAACCTTTTAGGGAACAGCATGCTACAAGCTGGCTTACCTCTCTAGCAACAGGAGAGATGTCAAGGAGAAGACAATGGCAAAAACATTTCTATTTGTCAGGAAGTTTCCATTTCCCAACAATTTCCTCATCAGAAATTACATAGTAACCCCGTGCTTTGAGGGAGAAAATGCCATTAACAACAATACGCCTACAGGCTATTTGCAGACTCAGTGGAGTATCATACAAGGAGAGGCCTATCAGATTAGGACTGAAAGATAATGAATGCACATTAGCCATTTTTCCAATTTCATTATCACAAAGATACAGCAGACTTAATTCCTTCATGCCTTCCCAACACACTGGACCTGGAAGATGCCATATCCGAAATAATGATGAAAATTCATCCTTCAGAAAAATGTAATTTATTAACACCTAAGATTATAAACCATCATACACAAGCCAGCTCAATACTGGAATAAATAGAAGTAAATTTACCAACTAGACAAGGGCTGAACCTGGCCTTCACGACTGCAGGATGATCATGCGAAACTCAGAGGTCACGGCAGCAGCTATGAAACACCAGGCAGCCTTTGAGCCATTCCATATGGCGCCATCTTTTTACACATGTAACAAAACTGGGCCTACTGCAAATCTTCCATTAGACTGGAATTTTGGATTAGGTTGCTCTAAGCAGTGTTGCAGAATTTTTCTGTTTCTGGCTTGTTCTGTCTCATTTTATCTCCAGCACATATAGAGCTCAGAAGGCCAAATGTGAAACTGCAGGTTAAAGTTCAACTTTTGCTCCATGAACTGAAAGATTAAATAGTAGATTAACAGTAGATTAAAACTGAGAACTGGAAAATGTATACCAAATACCTACAGAAAAACCTTCTGAGTCAGTTTGGGGATAGGGGTCAATGCACAGTAGGAACAATAAATCATTACCAGCTTACAATATGTAAGCTGTCATATAAACTTTTCCTATTGTTTACTTATGTCATTTAAAACACGTACAAAATACTTGCAAGAAGTTGTTCTATCGTCTTCTCTGTACAGCAAAGACTTTTATTTTCCCAAACGACAGCCCTTAAGCCAAATCCATTTCAATACTGAAAAATCTTGAATTCACATGTAACTAACCATGTTATCATCGTCATCCTTTCCGCTCATTTATAAAGGAAGGGAGACCTCAGTCACTGCAACTCCTGGTATCAGGCCTTCTCACCTAACAGCAGGGTGGACATGGCAAAAGCATTGGCCTTTTTATCACAAATGGCAAAAATTCTGTGAGGCCAAGATGTAACCACCTGTTCCTAGTAAAAAAATGAATATACTCAGTCAGAAGAGTTTCGTCCGTGAAGAAATCATACCTTATTCAAAATATATATTGCTCCTAAGGAATACAATTACACAAGTCTAAAGACACATCAACTTCATTTTTTGCATCTTCACAAATATTATTATTTACCTGATGTGCGTGGACCTCCAGCACAACACCAAATGAATCAATATTCATAATGTAATTATTTCAGAGGATGTATATTTTAAGGGAAAAAACAATACTGCAAATGCCCCCTATTCCTTAGATACAGCCCATTTAACTAAACTATGACCAGACCTTCTAACTTTTTTACAACAGACTTTGATCAATAGTTTGATGATTCAAGTATCAGACTTTTTTTGAAGTAGAAACAAGATGCTCAGTATTCAGTTAACTTCCTCATGATAAGCTCTCTGCTTTGAGATCCAGGAAAAGAAGAATACAAAGACTATGTAAAAGGCTACGTGTTCAGCTTTAAAAGGAGAATTTCAGATAACTAAAGAAAACATCCAAGTATTTGTTATAATACTACTTATGAAATACCATACACCCACAGGGTAGAAAAAACTCCAGTGGCACTAATTGTTTAAGTAAGAAATACTGTTGTGCTAACAACATATTGTACACGACATATTGCATTCCAAAGGGTGACAGAAAGTACTTTGCTAACTACTGGCAAGATTCCACAACACTCACATTTACTCAACCAAATGTTCATGCACAAATACAATGAGCTGTGTATCAATCCATTCTCTCTACTTGACACGAGGATTGTAGACCTGGGCTGGATCTAAGGCTGTTTACACCAAACACTGAAGGATAAGGGAGACCAGCATGATCAGATGGGAGGTGAGGTAGCTTTCAGCAACACACACCAACATATGAGTTTTCTGCTGTTTTGTAACCACAATTTCCATAGGAAAACACAATTTGGGGACTTACACTTCAGTTAAATACCAGTGTAAATAGTTTTGCTCTTACAAAAGCTCTCCTGGGATTCTCCACTAAGCACAAACAGTGAACACCTCCACTTCCCTCGCTCAGACAAAATGTATTTCCTGGAGCATTTTACTGGCTCTGCCATTGAATCTAATGAATCACCAACATCACTTTATGTATTATTTGAAATTTAGGGGGACAGAGCAATGCAGTATTGATGAAAATCTATTATTTCCTGGAATCAACTATCAGGTTAAGTGATTATAAAATACTACTATTAAAAGTATGAATAACCACCCAACTGAAATAATTTTAAAAGAAATTATTACCATGAATAGTTGGATCCAATAATTATTCTAGACTTAGATTATCTTAGAGAGTGCAAAGATTATTCTAGAGAGTGCAAACAGAAACATATGCATTAGGAAGTTTGACTAATGATGAAAAGTTCAAAACAAAAATTCTGTTGAACTGCAGCAATATTTTCTTGCAAGCATTAGGGTCCCAATTATAGCTTCAAAGGCTTGCTGCAGTTAAAAAGAAGTCAGTGTTATTGTCAGTAAACCATTAATTACTTTGTATCTCTAGTAGTTTCCTAAATTACTTGTAAATTAGCATGTACTTTTAATCACACTGTGAAAACTGTGTCACTATTGAGAGAAATGTATGTGAGTTATAAAAGACACCTCTCCCAAACTGTATTTATTATATACAATGTCTTAAGACACATGAGTCAGAGATGGATTAAGAGCACAATCAGTAAGGGGGAATCTACCACAACACAATAAAAAGATTTCCCAACTTCCGATTCCTTTTTTCCAATTCAGAAAGCTAGGAATTCTCCTTTGGCAAATAAATTACTCATAAGGAATGGGACACAGGAAAACTTGCTGGTTAATATGTGAGGGTTCCCAGCTATGTTAAGAATCACTCATTCTTCTGACTTAAAATGGAAAATGTTTGCTTAATGTCTAGAGCACTTTTTAATGTAAGCGGGGCAATGCAGTTTTTAATTGGGTTCCTAAAACACAGTCAAATTGATAGGATTCACCACTAAAGCTACATTAGCCAGAAGGTAAGAAAGGAGAAAACAGTATTAAAAAAAACCAACTGTAAAAAGCAGTGAATCTTCACCTAACTAAACCTTAGGTACCTTAGGTAACTAAACCTTACATCTCTAAAGCTGGACTTGGGATTCAGGAACTTTTTCTCACTGAGGTCAAGAGAGTTGTTGTCAACAATGAAAACTCAATACAAAAGAAAAGAGCAAAAGTACAGTTCCAACAAAATAGACTGTGTTCCTTACTAGAGTAAGTTAAGAACATAAGGAAGGATCAAACAGATCTTTGTGGTGTACATTACTCTGATTAAGGCTGTTACCACATACATCACAGAAAAGTCTCAAACTGATAAAGCAGCAGTGAAGTAGTCACCTTTTTTTCTTTAATCTTCTCTGTCAGCTGTTTACAATCATGAAAAACTATGGATTTTTTAAACTTTTTTTTTACTCCCTTTTTTTCAGTAGCTCCTATAGGGCTTTTACAGCTACTTTTTATTGTAAGATTTATGTATAATGAGATCTTAGCAAGACAAACCCTCCTTTCATTTTCATCTGTTTGTCTTTGGTATCTGTAGTCAGCAGACTCTAAATTCAGGAAGACAAATGAAGTCCACAGATCAAAAATCACAATATCCAGGGGAAAGAACTGCAGTGCGAAAAACTTTCAGCTGTGTGAATACTGCCAGCAGATAACAGATAATTACACACAATCAAAGAGCCCGCAGCAAGCCCCTGTAGGATCGATTCATCAAATCCAAACCCTGCTCAGCAAGCGTACCCCGGGTACGGCTGGGGAGCGTCACAGCAAATGCCAACTGGTCAGGTATGGACAAGGAAGACCGAAGTGGACTAGTTCACGTGCAATCTGGAGTCCGTTCCTAATTAGATCACCAAACCAGCAATCTGACTCACCCTACTCGCTCCTGTGACTGCCACGGAGATGTAACGTGGGCCTCAACAGGATGATCGATTTCTACCAGCACGCAGGCTGACCGCATCCGCCCCGGGGAAACCCGGCCCTTCGGATCCTCAGCTCAGCCCCGGACCCGCGGTTGGGTCAGCCAGGTACTCCCCACCCGAGCCTGCGTGTACGAATGGATTTTCTGCAAGTTGTACAGCTAGCAAGAACGGGAAAGAGATTTCTTTCCTTAAAAACCCTCGTCTGCATGCAGTAACCCAAGGGCCGTGGCGGACAAGGCGCAGGCGAGGGAAGGTGCCCGTTCAGCGGGCCGGCGCACCAACAGGCAGCCGCCGAGCTCGGCGGACGCGGCGTGTTTTCCTAACGCCACCTGCCACGTCTTTAGACCCAAGAACTTACTGAACGGGTACCACTTAAAAAAAAAAAAAAAAAGGGAAAAATAAAGCACAAGCGAGCGCAGTGGCAGGCCAGAAAAGGCCTCCAGCCGGCCCGGCCCGCCGTGCCCCCTTCCGCGCCAGACCCGACAGAGACCCGGGCCGGGCGTCGCCTCACAGGGAGGCCGAGGCCGAGGCCGAGGCCCGGCGCAGCAGCCGCCCCTCTCCGCGCACCGACGGGCCGGCCCAGCCCCGCTCGGGCCCCGCTGCCCGGCCTCGCGCTCTGCCCACCCCCGCCGCGGCCCGAGGCGAGTCTCCCGTCCGCTCCGGGCCGGGGCAGGCGGCACAAGCCCTCCGCCGACCCAGCCCCTGCCCCGGGCGGGCTGAGCTCAGCGCCGGCGCCGCGGGGCCGAGCCAGGGCACCGGCCGCCCCGCGCTCCGCCCCGGGCCCCAGCCCGGCTTCTTCCGGGTCGGGCGCTGCGGGGCCGCCTCGCACCGCGGTTTCGGCGGCGGGCCCCGGCCCTCGGCCATGCCGGCGCCGGGCGAGCGGAGCGCGGCGCGGCGGGAGGCCACGGGGCGGCGGCTGGCGCGGTTCGCGGCGCTCAGAGGTGGGCCGGGCCGGGCCGGGCCGGGCGGGGAGGCGGCGGGGGCCCGGCCCGGGCGAGCCGCCCTCGGCGCGGGGCTGTGGAGCGCTCGCCCGGGGGCGAGCCGGGCTTTGGCCTGACGCGGATGCCGCTCTGCCCGACAGGGAGGGCCGCCCGCCCCGGCGAGTTCTGGGACGTGGTGGCGGTGACGGCCGCCGACGCGGAGCAGGCGCTGGCCTACCGGCAGCAGCTGGCCGAGAAGCTGAGCAGAAGGGAGCTGCCGCTGGGGGTCCGCTACCATGTCTTCGTGGATCCACCTGGACCGAAAATCGGTGGGCACCTGTTGTCGGCTTTCCCCTCGCCCCCGCGGGGAAGAGGGGCTGGTCAGGCCGAGCCCCACGTCGGCGCCGCAGGCAGCCCGGTCGGGCTTCAGAGGGACGGAGGGGGCTCCGTGCGGCTGGCCGGGCCGGCCGAGGGCTGCCCTGGCCTCGGCTCTTGCTCCAGGTCAAGCGGGAGTCGGCGTAGACCCAAAAGGAAGGAGGAGTCCGGCCCCCTCGCAGGCACGGCCCGTGTGCTGGGCACGGCACGGCTCGGCACGGGGCATGGGGAGCAGGCCCAGCGGCTCGCGGTGTCGCTGCGCGAGTTGCTCTCGCTTGATATACCGTGCCTTCGTTTAATATGTTGATGCTCATATAATACATTTACACAGTTGGACTCGGTTTCGGTCAGGTGGAAGCAGGCTTTGCGTATACGTGCTACGACAGCTGTCTCCAAAACGCTGCTAAAGTCTGAAGTATTAATTAAACCACAAGCATAGGGTCTAATGCCGTGAAGTAGTGCGTAGTTTTGATTCGGTTGTGCAACTCCTAGCTTCGTGGGTTGGCTGCTTTTTGGACTTGGCGTAAGTTGATTTTGGCCGTTACACTTCCCGTTGTAATATCTGGGACTCCATCGTGGTGGTGGTGAATGAGTGCGTGTTGGTGATACCGTGTGGCTCTTCTGAGTGTATCGTATGGAATACAGAATAACACTGACCCATGTTTTGTATAAATTCATACTACTTACCTTAACCTGATTGCTTAAACAATTTGAATATGTTTTAATATTTCAGCCAAAGCGCAGCAAAAACCTAGAAGTAGCCTGACTGTCCGTAATACCATCCTATATTTCTTAATTCCTGTTCACTTTGATGTAGAAAGTAACTAATCTCAGTAGTCTATCTGCAGTGTACAATAATAGGCAGAGATTAATTTTCAGAAATCTAGAAATTTTAAGTTGTAGTAGCACATAAAAATATCCCAAACCATTTCCTCATATCCCAAACCTTTCTCCTCATTTCCATATTGTAAATGTCAGAAGCGCTTTTGAACGCTTGCTTCAAGTCGTTAGTGAACTTTGTGTGACTTTTTTCCTGCTGGAGCTAGTTTTTATGGTTATGGCCTGTTGAAATGATGAAATGCTTCAGGTGCTGGGGCCGTTCAGAGAACGACTGGGAGGGGAAAACACGGTGTTTTCCCGAGAGCTGCCTACTCCAGATACCCTCCCCTCTGAGTGCACAAGGCTTCCACAGTGACTGTCCTTCATCTTCTTTGCATGACTTTATCAACTACGGTGCAGTAGGAGGACTGTTCTGTCAGAACTGGTTTAGGAAATTTCAGATAGGTATTTGTACATCCGCTGACACTCGGTTTGTTTAAAAGATCGTCTCTGCAGTTATAAGGACTTTTTAAAAATAAACAGCAACTTACTTTCTACAGCAGAAGGCAGCATTTAAAACATGCCTCCTGATCACCCTACCACAGCACCAGATCCCAGTATGTTTCACATGTCAGTGCAGATATTATTGGTGCTCTTTTCAGCAGATACTAAAACATTTTTTTCTTAGGAAACGGTGGATCAACACTTCATGTTCTTCGGTGCTTGGAAGATCTGTATGGTGATAAATGGACTTCTTTTATTGTGCTGCTAATTCATTCTGGTAAATTCTGGTTTACATTTCACACTCTAAAATTGTGCACCTTTTTTTTTTTTTTTTTTCCCCCTAGAGATAATACGATGGCAGAGGAGTCAGAGTTCTGAAATACAGTTCCCTCAGAAAAGTAATCTCAAATGTGTCTGATCTGATCATTCAAATTTAGATTGATACTTAGGAGATATTACTCTCTCTTAAGCATTTCTTCTCGTCACTTCAGTTGTTCGATGACACAGTGGAGAAAGAAGTGTAATTCAGAGTATCTGAATTAAGCTTCTGCCTTGAAATACCCATTTAAGGAACACTGCCCTCTCTGGCAGGGTGACCTAGAGGTCCTCATTACTACAGGCAGGCTGAATACTTGCCACCTTACCCAGTTAGTCAGAACACTTCCAAAAGGGGCTTCAGTTTTGCAGAAGAGAAACAAACCAGGTAATAACAAGTCACCTGACCAAACCACTGCTTATTTGACTCATCCCTGACTTAAAATTCCTAGCGGGGCTGTGGGGGCCCTCCTTTTTTTCAATCAAAAAGCAGGCATCATTTGCTTTCTTCACTTCAGTTGTAGACAAGTGGTCCATATTCCAGCTCTGAAGCAAACTAAAGGTAATGAAATCAACCACAATTTTAATATAAGCTATTTAAGGCATGCTAAATTTTGGACATAAGGTCAGATCTGCTTTGAGAAATGTTTGAAGAAGAATGATTGGTGATTTTTTTTACATCTGTCATTTTTTGAGGAATACATAGTAAATGACCAAGCTGGGGGGGGGGGCGGGGGCGTAATACCTCTCTGTATATGTAGAATAGCTGTATAGGTTTAGGTTTTGCTTACTTATGTACAGTGTTTCTGTATAATTAAAAGTCTTTCTCTTCAAGGTGGTTACAGTCAACGTTTACCAAATGCAAGTGCCCTGGGAAAGATTTTCACAGCTTTGCCTTTTGGCGATCCCATTTACCAGATGTTGGAACTGAAGCTCGCCATGTACATTGATTTCCCTAGTCACATGAAACCAGGAATTCTTGTTACGTGCTCGGATGACATAGAACTTTACAGCACTGGAGTTACAGAAACCATCACGTTTGATAAACCCGGATTTACCGCATTAGCTCACCCTTCAGATTTGACAGTTGGGACTACTCACGGAGTGTTTGTTTTAGATCCATCCAGTTTTTCAGGAAGAGGAGGGCTTGAATACACGTCTTGCCATCATTTCCTGCACAAGCCTGATATTGAGACAATGCGCCAGTGTGGCGCAGTATGCGTAAGAGGGAATTGTTCTCAGCTAAGTTCCTCTGAAGACCACAACGACTCAGAAATGGACTCGGAGTGTGTGTATACAGACAGTATATTTTACATTGATCATAGCATTGCAAAACAATTACTGACATTTTATAAGCAGATGGGCACTCTTTGCTGTGAAATAGATGCATATGGTGACTTCCTCCAGGCCCTGGGGCCTGGAGCCACTCAAGATTACACAAAAAACACAAATAACGTCACAACAGAGGAATCACAGTTAGTAGAAGTACGGCAGAAACTATACTCTCTTCTGAAAGGAACTGCGCTTAATGTTATAGTCTTAAACAACTCTAAGTTCTATCACATTGGAACTACTCAAGAGTATCTGTTTCACTTTACATCTGATAGCAAACTGAAATTTGAGCTTGACTTACTGTCTGTGGCTTTTAGCATCTCTTCTGACAAAGCCAAGACCTTGGATCAATCCACAAGTATCATTCAAAGCATACTTGAGCCTGGATGTTTTGTAGGACCTGGATCCGTTATTGAATACTCTAGAATTGGACCTGAAGTATCAGTAGGGAAGAGCAGCATTATTAGTGGAGCGTACATAAATTTGAAAGTAGACATACCTTCAAACTGCTTCCTGAGCTCCTTAAGTGTAAAAATTAACAATCAAGTGAAGTATGTAAGTATGGTGTTTAGTGTAGAAGACGACTTGAAAAAGAGTGTGAAATTGTTGTCAGATATACATTCACTCCAGTTTTTTGGAGTCAGCTTCTTGGAATGCTTGGACCTCTGGGGTGTAGAGGTTTCAGACCAGCTCTTCTCCAATGAGAGCACATGTTTGGGCTTGTGGACTGCTAGGATTTTTCCTGCTTGTTCTACGTTAAGTGAATCAGTTAGACTGTCGTTACAAATGTTAAATTCTGTGCAGCACATGTCAGCTTTTAAATTGAATGGCTTTAAGCTCTTGTCTGTTGAAGAAATGCTCACCTACAAAGATGTAGAAGACATGTTGAAGTTTAGGAAGCAAATTTACGATGAAATCCGTCTGCAAAGATGAAGAGAAAAGTCTGATTTGTAGAATGAACAGTACTTGAACAAATTTCCTGTTTTCATTTGTGGATGATTGATTGCTTCCCAGCTTGTAAAAATCATAACAAAAAAGTACACAGATCTTTTCTCTGATTTCATTGCAGTAGAAATAACGAATTTGCATTAACAACATTGTTGTAGCATAACATTAATAATGCAGCAAATGCATATAAACTATTTTAGTGAAAGAAATAATGAAATTTTTCAGATCTCTGAAAACACGAATTGCTGACTTTTCTAGGGGTGCATATTATTATGTTTTGTAGTCTTTGTCAGTAAGAATATGATACAGAACAAATTAATTAGAAATTTGACTGAAAACTGCTGTAAGTTTTTCAGAGTAGAACATTAGCTCCAGCAACATGGAATGATATAGCAATAACTTACTTTTCTCTCTTTTCATGCTGCCTTCTGGTACATCTTCAGAGAAACACACAATACCTATTCTCTCTTCCCCTTCTCCACCCTTTACTAATAAAGATGTCCTTTTGTTTCTAGTTTAGGTGCCAAAAATCCAGCTCCAAATAGATAAGTATGCTTTTTATACTTTTTTTTCTGACCTGATCAAAAAGGAAAGTGCCTTTTTGTATGTGCACAACTTTAAATGTACTCTTCTCTGTTCCCTCTTCCGCACCCCCTTTTTTAAAAATACAGGAAGTGTCATAGCAGGCCATGCCAGTGCTCCGTCTAGCCCCATATTCTGTCTCGGGCTGTGGCACCGCAAAGATGGTGTGCAGGGAGAGCGTGGAAGCCTATCCAATTCTGTGATCCTCTGTGTTTTCAACAGCTCATTACATAAACAATTGTTATATACTTTAGTGCTACAAGGTGGAAAAAAGCTTGTTCGCACTAAGTTTATATTCAGAGACCTCAAATAATTTATTTTTAATTTTGCTTCTACAATGACTGCGGTTTTAATTTTTCCATTTCATGCTATTTTTAAGAGTGTGCTGTGTATTATATCAATGTAATTTGACTGTAAACACAATGCATCTTTTTCTCTTGCATTTATCTATGGGTTTTCATGTTTTATTTAATGTTTCATTACAACAGTGTTTATCTCTATGCTGACTCAATTCCCTAATGGCATCTTTCTTATGCCACCTACAAGGCAGTAGTGTAATATCTCCTGAATATTACCCAAGCTGGTTTAACCTTCACCAAGTTTCTTCTTCACTGATAAAGAAACCTTTGAAGAGATGTAGTATTTTTCCTGAGGATCTTTTCTGAGCAAGAAGAAATACAAAGGAGCTAGATGTGGAGGTTGGGAATTGCCAAGGTTGACTTCAAAGGAATAAGGAGAATTTCTGAGCAAATAGAGGTTTTAAAAGTCATTATAGAATACTAGCTTAACAATGGAAACAGCAGCAGATTTGAGAACACTGAGGTCCAAGACAAACGCATAAAGTCACAAAGTAAAAATAGTCGTAGAACGTGGAGCATGAAATTGTGGTTTGTGCATCATCCTATTTGCATAATCTATTCATCTATTGTTAGAGTATACAAAATGTTTTGGGAAAAACAAATGTTTGACATAGACTTTGCATCTTCAATTGGGAGACCAAATTTTGTTCTGAAAAGACTTCTTGATGATTGCTTTACTGCTAGACAAGCTTTCTGGCTGTTTAGTAACAGTAAAATGAAGTTGCATTCATTTAACATGATTATTCACTTCAACTGTTACAATTGCATTTATTCTAAATTCCCTAAGTACCATGTATTGATTTCATTACTGAAAGCAATCTGGATATAACTAGGAAATGGATTTGCTTCTGTCACATAAGTAATGGGAAAAAACAAAGAGGAAAACCATACTGACTAAACAGCTTTTGGAAAGTGTTGGGGTAGACTTGATCAAGCAGCAGCTGCTATCCAAGCAACACTGCTTCCAAGAAAAAAAAAAAAAACCAACAGGAGTGGAATCCTGGTTGTAGTCTTAGACTACTGTGCCCAGCACCTGGGTCAGCAGGCTGCCTCAGGCTCTGTCAGTCCACCAAGTGCACAAGGAGAGGTAAGAGGTACTTTGTTAGAGTATTTCTCTCTCAGTTTTCCTTTCCTAGTGTGCTGCTGTCATGCCTGTCCAGCCCTGGACTGCTCAGAGGTGCTGACACAGCTGCAACCGGGATGGGTAAGAAGTAGCTACTCGCACCCCTGCAGAAAGTATTATCCTCTGGGATGTGCTGTCCATTACTGTCATTCCTTAACCTTGCCTCTGAGTCAGAATCATCCAAGTTACTATGAAGCAGTAAGTGTTACACAAAAATTCTGTCATTCTAACATACTGTGTTGGCAAGTGACTCTGTTGGTTTGACAGGGCGGTAATCTCCACTGGTAATCCCTTAACCTCGACAGCCTGCAGGTCTGACTGTAAACCTGGGCTCACACTCTTGCGGTAAGTGTTGTGAGCCTCGTGGGTGCTCATTAGGGTCCTGGCACTTGCAAACAGTAAAGGCTCATAAAAAAACCAGATTACACAATTTACAGATAACTGCTGGAAAGCTCAGTTGCGTCTTTCCCACCAAGGGCAATAACACTTTTGCTCTGCTTAGTCCTGCTGTCAAGGACCTAAATGAGGAAAACTTTTGTAAAGATTTGCTGAAAGTATTCTTTGGCCACAGCCCCAGGGAGTGTGGCTGTACTATAGGCAGTGCACAGAAGAGCTGGGTGTTGGCACACCTCAAAACCTGAAATTTTTTCATTATCTTCTCTTCCACTATGCAGTTTGTAAAGCGCAGCCCCATGAAGCTATTGCTTAAACAAATGGTGTTTAAACACACCGAATGTGCAGACGCTCCTTCATTTCTAGCTCTTTAAATATGTGACCAAGTTGAAAAGCTTTGTGGCTAAACACTTCAGTGAGGAGCTAGAAATATTTTCTTAACCTTTGACTAAAGGCCTAAGGTACCTTTTTCGGCAAACCTGTGAAGCATGTAATGTCCAGTCTCATTTAACAGTTCTTAGCAGCATGTCAATGAATTGCCCTGTTAGGAAATAAAACATTTAGATCTCGAGGCAAAGAACTTAATTAAAAAAAAAAAATCTGTTGTAATGGAATAAGCCTAGATTTGATTTACTAGCTAAGACACATTAGACTGCTTTAAGTCTTTATGCCACACCACGCATTCCTTTTACAGTAAATATTATTGTCTCAAATTTTCAAAAGCAGATTTTGGTCAATATTAGCCATAGGAAATGTCAGCAGCCTTAATGAATTTATTCCACAGGTATTGAAATACCTGGATTTGTACTATTTTTTTCATTTTTAAACTGCAATCAATTTTAAAATTTTATGAAAAACATTAAAAATTATATTTTATTTAATACAGAGCTCTATTTTCCCATATGTTTTTCTATCATACAGGGTTATGTGTTTGCCTGTTCACACACACATTCTGTAAATTCATTCTTGGACTCCACACTTAGGAATAAACACAATTTTATATATAAGCTTCCACTAACTTCCTTTGAGCCACAGAAGGCACATGTTTTCCCATTGAATTTCTGATGCATCCATAATCCTTTGTGGTCTTTTTTACTGATAGTAAGATTATCATTGTGAAGTATGAGATTAGAAAGTTTATGGAAATATTCAGAGAAAATGGACTGTGCCATAGAGAATGTTAGTGCATGAAGATTGATAATGGTATTGGCAATCCAGACGTCCATCTGTCAAGGGCTGCTGGAATTTAAAAATTAAAATACACATCCACTGCACTTTAATGAATTTTGTTGAAAGGATTTGGTAGATATGAGGCATATTTTTCTGCAGGCTTTTTTGTGAGTCTTAAATGCTGAAACGCAGCTTTACCCTGTCAAGCTACAGAAAGTATCTAGTTTTGTTGATTTTCCTGTACCAGCTTCAGAATAAAATCTGAAAACCTGGAATGAATACCCTATTTGATTGAAGTCACTAGGAGTTTTGATTTTGATTTAAGCAGGGGCCAGGATTTTGCCCCTGGCAAGCATATAGATGGAGCAAAGGTTTCCAGAGTCCATCAAGGATAGGAATCTCTGAAGAAGAACAAGAACTGCAGACCTCTCATTGAGTATCCTGACAGCGAGTGTTAGAACCCTGCATACGCCTGACAAGCCTTCGCTAATCTACTGCACCTCGCTATGCAGCTTGTTGAGTTGTGTTGGGCACTGGGTGAGCAAGAGATCAGTAGGCAGAGAAAGCACTGGAGCTGCAGAGCACAGAAGTAGTTGCAAAGAGAACAGTCAGTCTGTAGTGGATGTAACATCATTTTTGAGTTAACGATATTTCTGTTGAAGGAGAGAGAGGAGATGACAGATAAGCGAGTATTTTTATGTATCCTTGACACATTTGAAAAATAATGTCTTTATTTAGGCATGCAATAACTCTTTGCTGTATGTATTGCAGCTATTTATGAAGTGTGCATGATTTTTAGCTCTAACAAATTCTAGTCCTTAAAAGGGCTGTGTTATAGTGTGATCAAATCTTATTAAAATCAAAAAGTCTTCAGACTGGACACTTCCTGACTATAATAATCTAAGTTTGGTGTACACAATATGTATATGTATTTTATTCGTATTGCATCTTACAAGCTTTAGCTAATCTTTCTTTTTCACAGCTTGCTGTTAAGGTAGATGACAACAATTTTCTGTTGCAACCAGCTGGGATAAACTTGTCCTGAGGAAACTGAGACTTGTGCAAGGCCACACAGTAAAACTTAACAGCAAGATAATAGCAATATGGGTTTGCTGGTTTCTAATATCAGATTCTGAAAACAAGACCATCAGGGTATCCTGGCTCGTGATTGTCCTCCAGTCTGAGTAATAAAGGATGCAGTGCTGAAAATGCCAGTCAGGTAGGACCTTCTAAGAACAGGAGGCATCTATTGAAATTTGGAGTTTGATTTTGATTAAAGCTTACTGAGTTTCCTAGATGGATGCAGTTTTTGTCTGGCTGTCTAGATCATTGCCTGGCTCCATCTATCCTGAAATGCAACTCAGGCTGGTACAGTCTCAAATAAAGCCAAGATGAGTGTTTAATGATTTTATTCATGTCAGCTTTCTTTATTTAATTAGTTTTGCTGTGTAGTGCAATAATAGGGCTCATAATGAACATCATCTTAATGATTTCCCTGAATGCTTTGAGACCATGCTATAATGAACGGAGATTTAGCCATACTGTATATATTACACGATGAAATTTGAGAGAGGAGGATTATTTCAGTAACCTTTTAGGCAGGAAATTGAAATCTGAGAAATTGGGCACTTAAAAAAGAACACAAGGGAAGGCAGCTGAAATAAAAATGAGCAGCTGAAAGGTATCTGTGCCAGAAGGATTTGGGGAACCAATGAAAGAACGTAAGCTCCAACATTTGGATCTGCATAGAAATGTTCTTGACTTGGACAGGGAGTTTGTCTGTATTGGAGCTCAGCGGTTCCAGCTTCTTCTCATTTCGTAAATCTCTGATGCAACAGCTTCATTTTCTGCTCTCTGCACATGTGGAAAATTAATCCCTGTGCAAATGCCAGTGTAATAATGTGAGAACAAAAATAGCAGTACTATTCTTCTGTACACTTCTTTTAATCCACTGCCACAGAGAAGCCATTGTAAACACCCGTTTCCTTATATGGGCTACAGAGTTCCTTGTACTTTATTTTCATAAAAATGCATTGTCTTTTAATGCCCGTTTCATTTTCTGTGACAAAACAGAATGTCACCAGAATAACATTGAAATGTATAGGAGCAATTTACAGCCTCTCGAAGTAAATTATAGATATGGATATGTTCTAATTAATTTGACATAAAGATCATTTCAAAAGACTTAATCATGTAAATCCTCCCTGTGAAGGACATTTAAAACCAGAAATGGGAGAAGAATTTTTCACGTTTCTCTTGTAAGATTGCACGACAGCTGCACATTCCAAACATAAAACTGCAATAAAACTTCTGAAAACTTAAAGAACTTTGTACAGCTCAGTATTCTGTAAACATTACATCTGAAGACTTTACTCTCTGAAAAACATTGCTCTTGACATTTTAGTGCTACTTGTATAGGTGTTAATTAGAACTGGCCTAACATAGTAGTCAGTGCAGTTATTCCTTTCTTCTCTGTTTGCAAACGCTCTGCAAACAGGCTCTGCAATTATTAATTTTTGTCTTCCCTGCCCCCTCCCCAGTTTCAATTATTCTACAACTGCTTCACATAGCCTATGATGTGAATGCTTCAAGAATTCACCTGAAAGTTGCTTTCATGGTGAAAAATGCTGTTGCGTTGACTTTGCTGGCTGACCAGATTATCCTCCTGTGCTGTAGTTTCCAGTGGTCTTCCCTGAGTGTCCATATGAATGAATCCTCACCCACACAAATGTCTGCAAAGAGTGAATAAAAATATGGTATAGAAACTGATGGCTTCTTTTTGATAAATTTTCATAAAGTAGATGGTACTAGGAGTGTGCAAGGTATTTACTTCTTTTAAAGCAAATCATTTTATCTCATCACGGAAATTTAACACTCTTACTTCACAAAGCTGTTGTATTAAAATGCATATTCTGTGCAGAAGTGAACAGAACATTTCTTGGGCTTGGGAGTCTGTCCTGTTTCTGTCATAGTTTGCTTGGTCTGGATGGAAGAAAAGTCTTGCTCTTCAGGCCACGAGGTGTGCTAAAACCTATTTTGCCAATTCCAGATTTTTTTTTTGCTAGCTTTTCACTCCCCGCTGTGAGTCATCACCACTCCCCTCACCTCTGCTGGAGTGTCCCACTTCTTCAAGTGATTTTCCACTAAGCTTGTAACTGCCCTTAGAGCTGCTGCATCCCACCTCCAGTTTCAGTCACGGTATGGGAGCCTCGCCTCTCCTCCTGTCACTGTGCCCCACCTCACCGCTCGGCATCTCTCCTCCTGTCACCGTGCCTCATCGCACTGCGCCTTGCCTCATGCCATCTCAGCACACCTCTTGCCTCTCCATGTCTCTCCAGGCCTCTCCTCACCTCACCTCGTCTCACCATGCCTCGCCTCACCGCTCCGTCCCTCGCCTCACCTCACCTCACCTCACCGCTCCGCGCCTCGCCTCACCTCTGCTCGCGGCGCCTCTCCTCAGCTTACAGCACCTCGCCTCCACGCGCGTGGGCCTCGCCTCAGCACGCCCCGCCTTGCCACTCTTCACCTCACCTTTATGCTCCTTGCTTCCCCTCGCCTCGCCTCGCTTCTCCTGTAGCCGCTGTTGAAAGCCATTTCCCTCCTTTCCTCCCTGCCAGCAGGGCCACCTCAGCTGAGGGAGCGGGGCAGAGGCGCTGCCCGTGGCAAGCGGGCCCTGCACAGCCCCTCGCTGGGCGCTAACAACAGCCCCGGGATTTCCCCCCGAGACAGCGGGAGCTGCAGCACCAAAGCCAGACAGAAGAGGGGGGCTCCCTGGGCCGATGAGCTATCACAGGCCTGTTTCAGGCTACCCCCTGATTTTTACCTAAATCGAGAAAATTCCAGTTTGGATTGTGCTGTGCACCCAAGCCCCTAAAGTGACAGCAGGCTGAAGCCAAGCCCTTCTGAAGCCCTAACGTGTGTGGAGCGGATAAGCCACTGCCATGGAGAGTCCCCCACCCCGGTCGGGGTGCTGTCGGCCCCCTGCGGTACCCCAGCTCTCCCTCCAGCTAGGCCAGGCTGAGCAGGCAGCGTTGCAGAGCCATTCCAGGTGCTGGGCGCCCGTGCAGCTTCCTCGCCGCTCCGACGCCATGCACGCGTGCAGCAGAGCGTAAGGCAGTGCTGCGTGCATGCGCGTGGTGGAAAGGAGGAGAAGGCTGAGTCGCGGGTGCCTGATAGAACTGAGCTAGCAACACCTGCAGCAGAGGCTGCGTAAGTGCTGCGGGAGTGCAAATACTTGCACAAGTGCTTGTGCTGCCATGGCGGCCATGACAGCCGCTGAGACACCCTGCGTCAGAGCTGGGAATCCCGGCTGGTCCAGCTGCAGGCCCTTCCTTCAGAGCAGTTCCTAAATGCACGGGCGATGAAGAAAAAGGCTGATTGATCTTATTTGACAATCAAGGTAAAATTCCTAATGTGATTAACACTCTCCTGCATGAAGGGATTAGAAAACGTTCAGGAAGCTCCACTGCTATAAAAAGAAAAAATGTGTCTGTTGCTGCATTCCTGACATAGTCCAGGCTGCCGAGGGAGGTGTGTGCTGAAGCGAACGTGTCCTGGCAGGCCTTTTGACCCCAGTACTCTCTAGCAGGTGGAAGAGATGGCCAAAACACTTGTCTTTGGCTGTATTTTAGACATTTGAAGAAAAACAAAGAGCGTTCAGCTAATAAAAGCAATGGGAGAGGAGATGCCCGTCTCGGTGCTGCATTTCCAGCTCTTCCAGTTGCCTGGCAACTAGATGTGGAGGATCAGTTACCAGGCTGGTGCCTTTTTGCAAATATTTGGTTGAATATCACAGGGCATATTGTCAAAGCAGTTCAAAGTCTTCTGAAATACATCCTTGGTTTTATGTGTAAATCAGTGCAAATAAATGGATGAGCTCGTGCTGTGTCAGGAGCTATCACAGGAGTGCAAGTTTGTTTACAATGGGATGCAGCATGTTGAAGATTTTATATATGTGTATTATATTTACGTATCTTCTTGCCTGAAATCCTGAACTGAGATAACTAAGAACTTATACACAGAACAGCTGCCAAGGTCAATCAAACACTTTAAATCTATATATAAAAAAATATATAAATACCTATGTGTATATATTTATACACATATAAGTAAGTATATGTATACAAAATAAATAGAAAAAAACAATAAAAGGAGGAAAAGACACACATACAGAAATGAGCATGAATCCCATAACTAGCTGGGACAATGTGTAAAGTAGTTCCATTTGCTAGAAAACACAGGGAAAAGGATATGAAAAGGGTGGACAATAGATGAGCAGATCTGTGCTAACCAGATTACTGAGGAGGTTCAGTTTGTGTGAGTGAAAAGCAGTGTTATTTCTGTCACAGTTCTTAAGCACAGATTCTTGCAGGAATGCATCTGTGCACAGAGTCTAGATTAATTTTGTTATGGCTTGTTTGCGGGTACGTGCACACACACAGAGCCCTGTTTGCTCAGTTCATCCTTCCAGCTAGCCAGATCGTGGGGGTTTTACTACACTACTGTGACACTGGGTCCAAGATAAAATACTAACAAACAGGAAAAATTAGGTTGAGCACAGGATTTAGTTACGGACCTATGCCGATCCTGGTCCTCAGCTGCCTTGTGCATGGTCTGCTTGGAATATGAACAAAGCATCTTGGTTGTGTCCTCGTCCACTTCTGGAGAAATTCTACCTACCTAGAGCAGGAGCAGCAGCAAAACGGCCTCAAGAGCCTCCTCCCTTCTTTGTGAGTCTGTAAGCGGCGACCAGCCCAGCTTCCCCCAGGTCACATCCTTCATTAGCAGTCCAATGGCTGGTTTCTCCGGAGGGAATGCTGCTGCCTGTTGGTGCGAGGAGGGCGAATCTCTGTGGTGGTTCTGTATGTGCCCACAGAAGAATACAGAGTAAACATGCTGAACTCCTGACAGCCAGCTCATTTCCTAGTCTAATTCAGTGAGACTCCCGTGGCATAACAGCATGTACGAATACTACCAAACCGCAAAAAGTTGGTATTCTCTGAAATGACACAATTTCCACTTGTAACTAAAATACCCAGATGCTCCAAAGCCTTCCCCCTATGTTAGGATACATTTTAATGTTATGAGTTGACATCATCTCTGGCCTCTCCAGACTGGGGACCCCCAGCACTCCTTGGGGATCCTGAAAGTATGCTTGGGTTTCAGCTTCTTAAATTCCTTTTTCTCCACAAAATTGGTAGCAAGCTGCCAAATTACCCGCTTCCCACCCATTTTAGGTATTCAACAGATGAAAGCAAATGTTGCTGTTGAAATAGACAGTAGATTTTTAAGCAAGATGATTAGGTACCTTTATTATTTTTTTACAGTTGACAGCACAGGCTGTTTTGCTCCATGTCATTGTTGCATGACATTCCATTTGGCACAGCGTTTATTTTTAGCCAGAGACTATCAAAAGTATTTTTCAGTAGGACTGTCACTGCTCTTGAACAAGGAATCATATTACTGCAAGAACTTTGCTGAAACAAAGAAGATATATTGGACAAATGGGAAATTATAAATCTAGACCAACCCAAACTTGCACTGGTAATTAATGTTGCTTTTTTAAATGCAATATATCATACATTCATCTACAAGAAGCAAATGATATTTCAGGAAATAACTCATTGCTAATTTACTCTTGAGTTCAAGAATAAGGTATTGTATTGTTCTTGGTTTACAAGAAGAATGGCTTAACACAAATCACGTATACAGTCTGTAAAAGAAGACAAAAAGCTAGTAAACTAAATTTCTTTGTGCAATTGTATAAGATCATATTAACTTAGATTATTATGTTGATTTAACTCACACTTCATTAGAAAAACCTTTAAACTTTCAACCTTTTTATGCTGTCTGTCTATGCTAACATTTAGGAAATAAGAGCTAACAAATGAACCTAAGGTTTAAGTTTTCTCTTGTTCAAGTTAAAAATATTTCTGATAAGGATTCATATGTATTAGTTGTCTATGAAATCATTATATGTATGTCTATACTGGTTGCAGCAAGAACAGTTTAATAGCTGTAATATTTTAAACTTTCATACTTTAATAGAAAAATATATGAAACGGTACAATTGGATATTTAAAAATCAAGTGCTTTGGTTACTGGGACATGATGATTTGAGTTCCTGTCTTTTATATGTTTTGAAGTGTTTTATGAATCAGGGTTTTTTTGTTGTTAGATGAATGGAAGAAGAAAGTTAGTGAATCATATGCTATAATCATAGAACGATTAGAAGATGACCTGCAAATCAAAGAAAAGGAGCTGGCGGAACTGAAGCATGTTTTTAGGTAAAATGTTCTGGAAACCTGTTTATGAATTTCTTTCAAATGAGTGTTTGCTCTTAAACAGTATTTTCAGTTTCAGGTGTTTTCTTATGGAAGGAGTTTCTCACATATGGAATGCATGTTCTTTAATGTCTGTTTTTGGGAATATGTCATTACAGTTCTGGGCCAGAGTCCCACAGCATAGTACCAAAACTGGTGGCTGTTAATTACTAATGCCAATATTTTACAACAAACACCTATATACTTTTGTAAATTAATTAGCTTTAATGGGATGTCTAATTTTGTTGTGTACTTTTCAGTTTTGCTGATGTGTTTCTTCAGACAGGAACGTTGCTGAAGTAACAAATTTTAAACAAACACCAAAGCAGATTGTCTTCTGAAAGTGGATTTCAAATTTGTGATTGTAATAATTTTCTCAGGACACCACATGCTAACAACCAAGTTCACCCAACCAAGTAGCATACTTACATGTTCATTATCTGAAAAGCTCGAATACAGAAAACACCCAGCTCATTGACTGTGAATAAGTTCAGAAAATGATCAGGTAAATAATTTCAGACATCAAAACCACTTGAAAAAAGAGGGGATTCTAATCAGAAATAAATCACAAGTTCAAAAAAGCCAAACTGGTCATATAAATTATTCATCATGCTCACTTTCAGCTAGCGTAATTATCACTGTTTGAGCCTGTTAATTGAAAGACGACATTGGGCTTTCACTGCAGTATGCTGACCACTTTGGCTGTTATCCAGTAAAGTACTTTGGTATTTGCCTCATTTTAAGCCTGTTTAGAAGTAAAACTAGTATCTTAACAAATTTGAGCCAGAGTACTCTTTATTTTAGATAAGCAAGACAAGGAGTTTATGGTAAAAGTGCTTAATTCCTGCATTAGGCATAAGAATAAAGAAACAATTAACTTCAAGGTAAGCAGACCTTTGGCAGTTCAGCTTATCAGTCTATCTTAATGCCCAGTGTCAGTCTTGTTAAGATGTCAGCCAACCCCTTCTTAGATAAAAAGCACTGCTCTTTTCCACGGAAGGAGTGGGAATTAATGATGCTGGGTACATTGCATTGGAAAGGCTTTTTTTTCGGTCAGGCTTGAGGAATCAGCCAGTGATTTCAGTTCCAAAAGCTGCATTCACCCCTGAGTAATGAAATCAGTCTGATTTTGTGAGTATCTAAAATCCAAATCTGGCCTGTGTAAAAAATCAGTCTTAACTGTATGAAAAACTTTTCTTCAGCAGCAGTGGCTATTTTCAGAAGACTTCTCATCTCTGAAGTAGTAGAGGAATTAATAGGGGTTTTTTTCCCATTATTAAACCCAAACCATTTATTAAAAAATGTTAGGACTGAGAAACTGAATAGTTGTTGGAAGCTAAGGCAAAGAAGGTAATTTGCCTGATGGAAATGAAATAAGTAGCTGTTAAAGTGCCTGCTCTGAAAGATTTGGAACATAAATAGGGCAAAAGTGACAAAGCCTAGCAGAGGAAAGAGCTGTCAGCATCCCCATTTTACACTTAGGGAACCCATGCACAGGTCAAGGGGTACATTGTCCAGTGCCATAGCAAAAAAACCCCAACCAACAGCTGCAACAGTGAAAAGTAAATTTATAAGTAGCACGGCACCTGTCACTTCTTGGATAAAAGTTGTCCCTATTCTATTCCTATATCCTAGAGCTATTAGTGCAATGGTTTCCTAAAAAGACCACCCTAAAAATAAAAAATCAGAATTTCATTTCCCTAAAACATGCAATTATGTCTTCAGAAAGGAATTAGGAGGATATCTAGATAAAACTGGGCCCTCAGTGTTGTCATTTGAGCTACTTTTCATTTTCAATATAGGCCTTTTAATCATAGGTTTTAAGATATAAAACTTTCCTTGCAATATTTTCCCATAAAACATTAAAATTTTGCCAGTTTATAAGAATTCAAATCATACTAAAATTGAATATCATTACAAAAACAATCAGAAACTTTTTATTATTATTTTTCAAACTGGGGGATGAGGAAAATTTAAGTATATAGCTAAAATGGTAAAACCTGGATTCTTAACCACACATTAAGTGCTAGGAATATGAATTTTTAATGTAGTTCTAAAGACAAGAATTAAAGCAGGAGACATGACTTTACAGCACAAGAATATTCTGTGATTTTGAGACTTGCAAAATTCATCCTTTAAACAAAGCAATCCACTCCCCCATGCAGTCACCGCAGTGCATCGATATGTACGGTGTGTACATCCACGCATACCCAACATGTTACAGCAAAGACAAGTTAACTGAAAGGACTTGTTTTGCAGAACCTGGAATTTATTTTTCCCTCAATTGCCCCTGAAGAAAAACCTGAAGAATAGATGAGCCTTATATCACTACCATTAATCACAGTATGTCAGAGAAGAGTTGCAAGAAGATAAAACATATTTGAAGAATGAGATTTTATTTTTACTGAGCAAAACATTTTCCACATTAGTAAAGTGGAAGTGGTAGATGAAGGGTTGTCACCAAACAAAGGTAAATGTGACTATAATGTGTGAAAAAAATGCTTCATACAAAAGCGGTTTACATTTAGGACATAAAAAAATGAGATTCCTTAACACGTGATACCCTTCTAAGGAATACATATGAAAATCTAGACTGATGTAAGAATTAATCTCACTGAGGCACACAGTTTTGGCAAAATAACTCCAATTTTTGCACTTATAAATAAATGCTATTCTCTATTTTTATCAGACCCATATCATTTTCAAATCATGCACTGTTCCTGAATATTACAAAACACTCAGTATTGACAATAGACAGTCAGGAGTTTCCATCAGAGGGGTCTTTCTGATAGAAGAAGTATTTTCCAAAAAGCTAGTTTTCATGAGAAAAAAAAAGTAAAAAATTCTCACAAGGAAAATATTTAAATTTTACATATTTGATATGTAATTACAATTTCATTTAATTTTAGTTTGAATCACTAAATTATTTCCTTACCAGCACAGTACTTGGTACATCTATAATTCACACCACCATTTTCTTCTGTGGACAGACATTCCTGGAGGCACAGTACTGCCGTGCAGGTGCTCCTCATTCTGCCCCGTCCCAAAATGACTGTGGGGATCCCGGCACTGGCTGCCTCAGCACGGAGGGGATCCCGTCCTGCTGAGGAACACACTCAGAGCCCAGACTCCAGCTTCTGTGGGTTATAATGTGTCAGTTTGCAATGTAATAGCTCTCAAACCACTCTGCTAAACTGGAAAAGTAACTTTCAAATTCTGGAAGTTAAAATGGTTTCTTTCAAAATAAAACCCAGAAAAATGCGGTGGTTTAATATTTCCAAATTAATTTTGTCCACACTTCATGAAAAACAGTATGAAAACACAGGTTTTATTTCTGGTTTAGAATGATAACACACATTGAACAAGTAGAATTTCGTTTAGTTTAGACTTAACAGAAGCAAAGACAAGTCTCTGGCATGAATTTCATTCTTGTCTCTGGCATAGAATTTTAAACTGTATTTAAAGAATAAATTATTGAAATATTTATTGAAAGAAAAGGCCTAAGTGTCACCTTGCTTAACAGGGGTCATCTTGCTAAGGGGAGCTTTGCATTGGTTTATATTTTAAAAAGAGAGAAGTATTAAAACCTTATTTTTAATTGTAACTGTGTTAAATATGTTTAACAGTGCTACTCACTCAGGACAGATTTATAGATACACAAATCTAAGTGTTCTGCTAGACCGTGATCATTGTTATACTGATACTGAATGGTAAAAATCCCAAACTTCTGTTGACAGACCAAAATCGGCATTCTCCACAAAAACATTAATTGCTATGTGTATTTAATTGTCAACAAATGTCATTACTTAGAATGTTTGACGGAGCAGTAACAAGTCAATCTGTGGTAAAGGAAAACCGTAAGACTCGAGGACAAAAGCTAAAATGTTCAAGTGTGGTAATCTTGTAACAACCTGTAAGTAAAAATAGAGTGATCTTTTCCCTTCACACTTTTCAGAGGCTCTCTTCACTGTTTAAAAAATAAATGTGACACTTCAGGCATTCAGGAGTTTTTCAAGTAAAGCTATAATGCATATTTAGATAGGACTCATAACCAGAGGTGGGTATAGTTTAGCTATGGAGAGGTTACCGCTCTCTCATAATATAATGGGCATTAACTATGTGAAATAAAGATGTCCAGCTGCATTGTCCACAATCTTATACAAGTATACTGTTCATGTTTCTTTGTAAAACTAGAAGCATCTTTAGGTTAGTACCCATTGCCTTTACTGCCAGCTTTTCTAGCTTTATTTTATGAAGTACTTTCTTTTTGAGCTTTGACACGTGTTGTATGACAGGAAAAGGTGAATGGAAATTAATTAATTATAAAATTGCATAGGTTGTAACATTTTTATGTATGGGGGGCTTTTTTGCTAAAAAAGAGCAGAGCATCAAATACAAATGCTGAATGTCTTTTTTACTGAGTCAGACTTGGTATGGATACTATTTAAGTGTTATTATATTAGAAATGTTTTAATAATAATTACTTCATTTTAATTATTCATTTCATCCTTGTGTGGCCTAGAAAGCATCATGAAATCACTAAGCTATATAAAAATGTAACATCGTACCAAAAAGGTGGAAGAAAGTTAAACATTAAATTGAGCTTCTTTTTGTCAGTGTCACAATACGTAAGTGACATTTAGTTGTCTGAGAATTTTAAGTGCAAACATGCCTTTCCTTAGTAGGATGTAAGTACAAACTGTATATTTTGATTGTTTATATCAAAACCAGAAATACCTGACTACAAGTCAATGAGAAGTGAAAATGAGGATCTATAAATTATTTTAAAATTCTATTTTAATGTATCACATAGCAGTGCAATAAACCAAAGCAGAAAAACAGCACTATAAAACCACAGCAGTCTGCTGAACGTTACAGGGTCCATGTTCCTTCTGATGCCTTAAAGTAATGGTCAGTAATGGGTGTTCTGAGCAAGGTGAGAATCCTGTCCTGGCATGGCTTCGCCCCAGCTCGCTCCAGCCCCTCCTGTCCTGTCCTCTCAGATCTCATTCAACACTCACAAATCTTCTTAGGACTTAGTGTGCCATTAGAACTGCAAATCCTCAGCCAGAAATGTAACGTCTGGGAAGACTACTTCATTCCTCAAAATGCTTTAGAAATGTTTCTCCTTTAGTCATTGCCAAATTTTTGTCTGAGCTTTGGTTACCTTCCTTCCATGTATGTGCTTCTGTAGTGTTTTCATATAAATGTTTCCATGTATTGATGGTATGGTGTTTCTGCGATCTTATTTGGGGAACATAAACTTGCGTTCTGAAAGTTATTCTGGTTATTCTTTTTACTTAGCTTGTTTACCTCTAGTTCTGCGCATGTCCTGCTAATCATTTTAGAACAAATACACAGAGTTTTAAAATACTTCTTAGTTATTATTGCATCAATAAAGAAACTGGTTTTGTATGGATTGTTTGTATTTCTAAAGAGTACTCCCTCTTTTTATCTCTAATTTAGCTGAATTTCGAATGTCTAGACTGCGACCAAATAGCAGGATTTTTCAGAAAGCAATAATACTCACTTGATACCAGTGAAGTATTTCTACATTTATAGTGTAAACTGGCTATAAATTTAGCCCCGTGTCTCAAAAAAATTACATGGACATTTCTCTTTCAAATTTTTTCCAAATCAAAGAAACTGTGGTAAAGGATGAAAACAGTAATCATCTGTACAATCTCTTTTTTCAGCTCTGATGAAGCCTTCTGCAAAGTCAATTTAAATTACCGCACAGAAAATGGGCTCTCTCTTCTTCATTTATGTTGCATATGTGGGGGTATGTATTTGAAATATGATGTTCTTTAAACATTTTATTTACATGGCTACTGATTTGTTCTGTCTGATGACCATCAGGAAGATTACCTTTTCAATGAATTTCTTTCTGTGTTGTCCTTGTTGACAGTTGGATCAGCATCTATAAGCATTACTCTAAACTATTGCCAAGGGGGTTGAATCAAGTTACACAGAACCCCATTATAGCTGACTTCAGTCCAAGAAAAGTTTTGGTTGGTAACGTAGCGTGTTTTACTACAGGTGTTCAACTAATTCAAAATTACTTGCTATATGAATTAGTTAATCAATCCATACTCATCATATAGTATTGTTCTACATTTCTGTATTCTATACATGATGTATACTTCAGGATAGGGACCTACTTTTAGCAATACTTTGCCATACATGCAACACCTATTTTTGTAGTACAATGGAAATACCTGTATTTTATTTCACAGTGATTAAAAGAAGAATAACTCAAATGCTTTAGTGAAAAATATCAGCTGATAGGATTTTTGCAGGTAGCAAATCAGAGTGCATAAGGAAAGAGTGCAATATGTCCTCTGGGATGTTCATAAAAACCCACTAATGGTGGAATTTTCCACTCCGATCCACATTGCTGCTCTGTTATCAACATAGTGAGTCATTAGTTCATGCACACACTTTGCACTTGTACAATTTTCAGCAGAAATTGGCTGAGAGGCAAAGAGAATTTTACCCCAAGGTTTCAGCTCTGCAAAGTACTTACAAATAACATGCATAAACGACTTGCTCAATCTTAGTTATATGCAATCATGAAGGAGGACCTGATCCTGCACTGCTGAAAAATGACTGGATCTTTACTCTTAATTTCAGAGAGTGCAAGATCATATCCAAAGATGACATCAGTACCTAGCAGTGTTAGAGCGATTGGTGGGATTGCTGAGAGGAAGTTTAAGAAAACATACAATGTTAATTAATTAGGTACGGTATGTGAACACTTGAAGGAGGGAGAGAAGCTATTAGATCTGACATTGTCCTTGATTACTGTCATAAGTATTCAGAAGGCAGATACATTTTTGAGATCATCACTGTGCATCAGAAAGGTAGGAGTAAAGCGGCTTGCCCATGCTGACATTCATTAGCATCCCTCAAAACTACTGTCCCTGTAATAATGTTGTGCAGAGGGGAGGGTGCAGTGCTTCCTTTCTGAAAGGACAAAAGAGTTAAGTGTCTGAGAAACCAGAGATTCTGGAAGCATCTGCTCATTTATGGAGTGCTTTGCAGCATGGTCTGGATGTTAAAAAAGGAGTTTGCTTCTTTAGAAGTTCAACTATTCTTAACAAATCCTTATTAAAGTGTGAACAAACAGTGAGCCAGTACATGGCCAGATCTGCAGCTGTCCCAGTGGATAAGGATATGGTGCCAATTCCATTTGGAGGTTTCATGAGATACATTTTATGGCTTGCCTCAGGTCATCAGACGAGCTACCTATTTCTCTTTGCTTTCAAACTCACACAGAAGTTTCTTACTTCATCTGCACATTCTTTTCTGTAACTTACTTTGGTTTCCAATTTTCATCCTAAAGGTAACAAATCACATATTAGAACTCTTATGCTAAAAGGATTACGCCCATCCAGATTAACAAGAAATGGATTTACAGCTCTGCACTTGGCAGCTTATAAGGTAAATTCTTTAGAATATAAAGAGATAAAAAAGAGATCAGAACTGAGCAGTTTATTTGTCTGAACTATCTAGTTGAACTCTCTAGTTGCTACTTCTGGTGAAAATACAAATTTCACATTTACGGTGCATAGGAAAATGACCTATAAAGAGCCCATGCACAGGAAATCAGCATGTGCTTTTGCAGTGTCATCCATGAGGATATGATATCGTTTGGGAAATATTGATTAAATCATGCAATGCAACTCAAGATAGAGGAGTGTTCTTATTATAGCTATTAATAGAAACAAACTCAAAGGATTTTGTTTTACAATTTCTCTCTTTTTTCCTTCTTTTTTGTTGTTCCTCCTCAAGTTCCACATTCAATATTAATTTTCTTCACTATTGTGTTTATCTTTTAAGACTCAACAATAACAGTAGCAAGGAATAAAGTGGACAAAGGCAGCATTTTCCCAAAGAATTGTTATGATTCTTATTTTGAGATGGAGCATCTTAGAAACTTAATCCATGTATAGAGTAGTTGCAAAGGCACTTAGCTTTTTAGAGGGCACTCAGATCAAATGTAGGAGTTTATATTCTAGACCGTAATGTTCAACCCTTATATGACCCATAGGTGTACAAGGTCATAACAGCCTCTTTCTTCTGCCAAGCTCTCATGGCAGATACCATTCTGATTTGCTGTATGTTCAAAGCTGATAGAAGGTTATGTAGGTTGGCACCTGTGTGCCACTTTTGATCCATTTGATTCATTCTTGCCCTTCTTTTAGTGTCCACTTCAAAGAGGTAGAGAACAATGAGGAAATTTGGAGCTTTTAGCATCTCTTTCGCCCTTGAGTTGTGTGCATTTCCTCTTAGGAAACAATGAAAATGAATCAGAGAAGGCTCATCTCTGGGCTGGGTGATGATGGAAGGCAGATCCCCAAGAAGGGAAAGTTATGATAGCTCTAGTTGGTGCAGGTAGAACAAGTGATGGAGAGGAAGATGGCCTGGGTTCTCCTGTGAGTACTGTCACTGCCCCCAAACAAATAATTTCACTTCTCTGTGTTTAATTTCACTATTTGTAAAGCAGAATTTATTAACGGTCATATTGCCTGGGCATTATGATTCTTAATGTGTTTCTCAAGTTTATTTTTGTTACTGTTGTTCGATAGTGCCCGTTGCTGTTGTTATACCTGGAAGAAGTCATAGCAAAAATTGTGTGCATGACAGGACAGAAGTGAAATGATATGAAAAATAAGCTCACAGTTCAGAATTTGGTATACATGCTATATATTTACCCTGGGAACTCCTCAGGTGCCCTTCTTCTATGTTAGGTACTGTAATGTTTTGACATGTAAAACAGTTTGTGTGAGCACTTAATAATGGCTTGGAGACTGAGAGATCTTTAAAGACATCATAAAATCAGAATAGGGAACTTTTTTAAAGACACAGGCTTTAGTATAGCAAAAGAGAGACTTCTAGTGCCTGGGACAAATCTTCCCTCCACTCCTTTCCTTGCACTCTTGTGCTCCTGGGGTCATGGTCAGTCCCTTTACTTGAAATGCAGCAGTGTAATAGCTGGGGAGGCCTAAACATACATAGCTTTCTGGCTCCCTGCCTGCAACTGTTAGTGCTGTGTCCCAGAAATAATGTGTTTTAAATGTATGCCTTTTAGGACAATGCAGAACTGTTAACAGCACTGCTGCATGGTGGAGCCGACATTCAGCAAGTTGGGTATGGAGCTCTGACAGCCCTTCACATTGCCACAATCGCCGGTCATCATAAGGTATGTTTCTCCTTTTCTGTACAGGAAATTATATAAGTGAGTGCTAATATTAGCAGGTCATTTTATTTTAGATTGATACCATTCAAAACCAAACTCGGAACTGGGTAAGTACAGCTGAATTTTATTTAATTTTTTGTACATTTTAGGAAAACCACATCTGTGCATATATTTTTACATTGAACAAACAACATAGATCTGTTTGTACATCTCTTACCTTTATATAAGTATCTTTAAATTCTTGGCAATAAATGGCACTGTTTTCTAAATATCAGAAGAGTTAACCAATAGATACATGATGAAACACACCCACTCATACATGTCAGGAACCTGGTTATAGAGTGAGGCTTCCAAATACTGTCTTTATGAGTGTGAAGGAAGCACAGTAAAATATTCCCTCTTCTAGGTGTCACAGGCTTTGTGATTTTCACTTCAGAAAGGGACAGAGTTTTCTCAGTTTAGAGCTATTTTATACTTCGGATTAGTGCAGAGAGAACTGTTGTCAGGGTAAGTCTAGCGTGAATCTCAAACATCCATATTGATAAGTCTCCTATGGGTTGGAGACTTATCACTATGGGGAGCAGAGGAAGGAAGAGAGCGATGAGATTCCCTAGATGACTATAATCAGGCCCTTCCCTTTCTAGACATACTGTCAGTCATGAATCTGTTTTCTTATCATTTACCACCTCAGTTCAGTCATTTCACACATCATCTCATTTCTGTCACCCTGGCAACAGCTCACTCAGTGTAATTTATTTATTTTTTTAATCTCTTAAAGTACTGGGTGTGCAAAATTACCTTGGTAATGAAGGGTTTATGACTGTAAACGTACTCATGAATTCAGGTACTTTGCTTTTTATCTCCTTTGGGTCCATTAAGCAAGCAAAGATTTTGTCCTCTGCTTGAGTAAAAGTTTTAACTTATACAGAGTGCTGGACTAATTTATGGAGACAGAAACATCAGAATTCTTTAAAGAGAGAAAATCAGGGAAAAAAAAGAAAGAAAAAATAACTAAGTTCAAAAAAAGGAAGTATAGGTGATATTAATACTTGCCTTTACACTGTGAATTTAGTTGTGCATCTTAGACTTACAAATTAGCTTCAAGTATAAGAGTTTGGCTGGATGACTAGAACAAAGCATGTGTGTAGTTTTCTACAAAAAAGAAGAACCTCTGTATATACTTGGCAAGAAAGAATACGTTTTATGAACTCCCAAGTTACAGCAGTCACTGAGCTTATTGATGTAAAGAAAGCCATCTCTTCTGCTACATTTTCAGTCACCCAACTTAGACATACACACACACAAATCATTTACTATGCATATAGAAATAGCTGCATAATTATATATTGAAAGAGAGAATAGACACTATTTTTCAAACAGGCAGTTTTGGGGGGGGATTGTTAACTCTTTAGAAATTTTCTATACTATCTCAAGAAATCTGCTAACATTTAAATACCTGGTCTGAGAAACTGTTAGGCTAGCCACTGAAGTGCAGCTGAGGAAAGGCGATGTTTCTTCATTTATGCAGTTTAGATTTTCTTTAACTTATTGTTTCTGTTTAGTCTGAAGAAATTATCAGATCTCTGGGACAGTAACAATATGCTAGATTTTCTATTTTACTTAGGCTTTCAAAGATGCCAATAGATCCCGGATCTATCCAGGCAGATGCTGGAATTTGCAGTCAGGATTTTAATTTCCAATTAAGTTAATTACATATCTGAATTACTTTGAAGCTTTTGAAAATTGCACCAGGCACTCTTTGCAAATTTTTGCACTTGATACCTTTGAGTATTTCACCTTGTGCATTAGCTGCACGTATACACAGTTAAAGACAGTACCTAACATCACAGTAGTCATTGCAGGGCTCAAAATTCTGTGGAGTCTATGGACACTAGTGCAAATAATGATACCAACAGTAAAGTAGTCACTGGGAGAAACAAGCCACACTTTGCAAATACAGCTCTGAATAGGTTGCATACCAGCACTTGTGCAAGTGGAAGTAAGAACTGTATAACCTTAGTAGATTTTCTACTGTAGCTTGGCTGCAAAAGGCTGCCTAATCGTGCGAGCGAAGGAGGCAGAGATTTACTGGAGCAACAATTTTAGCACTAGTTGGTGTAATGAGTACATAGTAAGTCCCATGATGGGGACAAGTTGTGTCAATGAAAAGTTCCCCCGACTTCTAACGGAAATATATGCTGTGCTGTTTCACCCTCTTAAGGGCTATACATGTAGCCTATATGTATATGACTATGTATATGTATATATGTGTGTGTGTATGTATACTTTGTCTGCTGGGGACCTTCCCCAGGCTTGTGGGCCACCAGGGGCAACTGAGGATACTGGTGAATTTACCTTTACATTGCAGCCTCCAAAATGGTTCCAAAATGATTTAAATCCAACAGGTATGTTTGCGCTTCTTGTTAAAGACAGGATGCATAAAGACACAGTTGGTGACAACCTTGCATCGCCTAGAGAGTCTGTGGGTGTGAAGAAGGTTAAGCTGAAAGAAGGTTAAAACAATTTACGGGTGGTCACACCAAGGAACTCAATTAAAAAGCTGTTAACCTTCAATGTTTCAGTCAGCAACTCCAACAGTGATCAGGGGACAAATCAATCTGTAGCATCTGTTTAAGCCGGTGAGCGAGGAAGCATGCTAGCAGGGCAAGCTAACTGTTTCTTTTCTGAAGGTCAGCTCTCCAGGTGGAAGAACGAGGCTCCTCGGAATGTCCACCCACACCACAAGCAAGGCCAAGAGCGAGCGGGGATGGGGCTGCTTGCGTTGTAGCATTACATCCCTGAGCTCACAGGGCATCGTGTCATTCCCCTCAAGTACACATACAGCTCTTTTTATTAGCTTAACGGGCATCCTCCCTTGTGTATCCTATTACTAAAAAACAGATGAGGAACCACCATATCTAATTGTTCTGTGCAAGAATTGTAATGGAGATATTAACCAGAGTCTTCATTCTTTAATGATCTTTTTCACTTTTATGGAGTATGTATTTAATGTTTCCTCTGTGGGAAATACAAAGTATTCTTCTCTGCCTTGGGGTTTCAAGTAATTTTTAAAATGTCTGGGCCTTGTCCTGCAAATGTCAAAGGCAGGCCTGCTATTTGTCTCATGTCTTTAGCTTCTACAGAGGTTATTGAAAAATAAGGGTGCACAGAATCCTACAAGGATAAGACCATTAACTTGATAAGAAATAACTTATTGTGAATGGTTTTGAAAAGCCCCTTATTTCTTCCTTGGGAATGATCAGATCTTTATCAGAAGTGTTCTCCATAAATGGAGCGGGACTCTATATAACTCATTTGGTTCATATGCTGGTCTGGGGACTGCAGATTTATAGTCCAAGTGCAAGCTTTTTCTTTCCTTCTTTATACAGCTTTGAAATTTTCAGTCAGCTTAGAAGCTCCTCTGCTGGATTAAATAGCTTATTTTGCCCACAATGTCATTAATATTCAGGGAAATATTGAATAATTTTTTCACCCCCACTAAAAAATAGAATAAATTTAAGGAAGAGAAAATAGATTTTTGGTCATCTTCCTAATTCCAATAAGACAAATAACTATTTATACCATTAAATAAATAAATAGCAGAGGTATACACACCAATCTATGCAACATAGTCTTTTACTACAGAAGAGGGCTGACTAAGAGAAAGATAGAACTGGGGAAAAAAATTGCTTTGTTCCCCATTTCCCTGAAGAGTCAGTGTATGGCTTTCGCTCCATCACCACACCTGAAACCACTAGAGTGGTCAGTTCTCTAAAATGAGGATACTGAAGGCCATCAGCACCAATGGGATGTTCTAACTCATTTGAGGCAGTGTGGTGTATAAATATTTCTTGTGCTCTACAACTTAGTGCTGTATTTTACTTCACCAAAACTATGCTGTTTGCTTATTTTATCTATTAATGGGAATTGCAGTTCTCAATGGGAAGAATGAAAAATTAATGACAAATTATAAAACAAGCTGATGACTGTATTATAAACATCACCAAATAAGTTTAATAAATCTCTCATTAGGTCTGCTATTTTGAAAACATTAAATGTTTCCAGCCCAGGGAGGTCATTGCTAAATAAATAATGCATGTGCCTCATACACATTTATGTGTTGTCCAGTATCACCGCATTGGAAACCAGTATCATTGCCTATTTCATTTGGTAAATTAAAGTTGTCATTCTGAGATTACGACATATACAGATGTGTGAACTGGACTGAGGGTTGCAGGCAGGATGAACTAATGCTACTTAATTTTTGCAATCTGCATACCTTAGAATGTGAAGTGTGAATGTGTTTGTAGCAAGGACCTCTTGGGGAAAAGGGAGTTAGTCCTGTCTTACAGTTTTTCTACACTAATAAATTCCTTTTCATTTACAAGTCATATGTTACATCAGCATGTTTGTCACTTCCTGTCTTCAGTGGAATTTCAGTAGTAATAGCAGTATGTTCAAATGATTTAAGAAGCCTTGAAAAATTAAATTTACGTGAGCCTATTTAAATGGTTCACAAAGTCCCCATTTCCTTCTTTCATTCCCTGCATTTTATGCTAGTGCTGCATCTTCTCAGCCCTTTGTTTTATCTGACACCAATTTTTCAGACCTTTTCAGAATCATTCTAGAACCAGGAATGCAGAAATGGTATTCACACAGCATCAATATACTTGACTACACAAGTGGCAAGATAATGAGGAATTATAGATCCTCAGCGTTTGCCTCTGTCTAAGGATCCGACCAGTGACGAAGAGGACTGGAACTCACGAGTTTTGGATTCAATAGCTATTTTTAATAGCTACCAACAAACTGTCCAGATTAAATGAAGCAAAGGAAGCCTTTTACAACCGATGAATGGGAGCACGAGGTGTCTGGCAAACACCAGTGAAAAAGCATTGAGTTGTGGCTCAGTAAAGGAGCTTACATTCACCTGATGATGCTAAGTTGTCTGAAAACAGTGACAAACTTTGACAACACTTTTCTCCAGCTGAGCTTTCTCCCCAAGAATGTCCTGTGCAGCAAATTTATGTGACCTGTTTTTAAGCTAGAAGTCAAAGTAAATGTGACATTTTAAAACTACAACGTTGTTAAATTTACAGCTATCTCTTTGCCCAGAACAGTTATCTTTTAGCAATATTGCACAAAAACATTTAAAATATTCTGTGTCTAGCATCTACCAATGTTGGCAAAATATTAAAAAAATCCCATTCTTTGGCTACCCTGTAGCAACAGCAATCCTGGGGAGAGTATTATATTTCAAGACACCAGTACCTGCATCTTTAATGATTTATCTGTGACCTGTGTTTCATCTGATTGGAACAGCTAAGATAAAAGAACATGCAAAAGCTTATTGCTGGTCTGATGTCTGTCCTCATGTCTTACAGAAAAGCATATATTAAATATTTCAGTAGACTTTTTCCTAAGACAGACAATTAATTGTACATTCATCAGCAAGTTGTATTTAAAACATTCAGAACCCCTTTTAGCAGTTTCTTAATTCAGTCTGATAGAGTTTGTTCTAAAATTCTTACAGATACATGGAGAGTTAGGAATTGTAATAATTTAATGGAAAGACACTTTGCAGGACATGACTGATCATATCTACATTTGCTAAATTGGAGGGAATTAGGCAAATGCTTGCCACTAATCATATTTTTATTTTAATAGATTAATTAATAAAGGAACTCTGAAAATCACATTAGATTCTTTAGATGTTTTAGTGTAAGGCTGTACAGAGGCTAGCACTGGTGCAAAGACCTTAATTGTTGAAGTTGTCTTCTCATTTAAATTTTACCTTCTAAAAAGTCAATAATCATTGATCTTATTTTCTTAGAGGATTTCTTATCCCTTACCCTTGTCCAAAAGACAAAGTCCTTATGTAGTCTGTCTTATGTTTTATTTTGTTGATTCCTTCTAACCTTCAGAGTAGCTTAATTAATTGTCTTTGAAGTGAACATAATTGACTTCAATGTTCAAAGAGCTTCTGAACAAACCTTTCATAAGAGAATTTTAAGAAAAATTACAAAGTAAGAGTATTGTTCGAGGTGTTCAAAGTATTGTTTTGAATTAAAAATCAGTTATGCAAGGAAAAGGGGAGCAGTTGTTTCCCTCATTCTCCTGCCTGGGCCGCTGCGAGCCCAGCCCGGGAAGCTGCCGGCCACCTTTGTGGCCAGGCTGCCCAGCTGGCTGATGCTCAGCCTGCTGTCAACCAGGGTCCCAAGGTCCTTCCCAGCAGAGCTGCTCCCCGGCCAGGCTGTCTGCAGCCTGTGCTGTCGCGGTAGAGGATTTTGTGTTTGTCGTTGCCGAACTTCATATGGGTCACGGTCCATTCCTCCAGCCCGTCTGGGTCCCTCTGGATGGCAGCCCCACCCTCACGTGTACTGAGGACATGATTTGATGTCCGCTGCTAACATGACGAGAGTGCATGCCATTGCTGCTTCCAGGACCATTGCTAAAGGTGTTAAAAAGGACAGGTCCCAGTATAGGCCCCTGTAGTACTCTACTTGATACTAGCCTCAAGGCAGAGTACAACTTTTTAACTGCTACCCTCCACGCCCCATCATCTAACCACTTTTTCACCCACCTAGTTTAGCACCCACCCAGACCGTAAGATCTCAGCTTTGCTACAAGAATATTTGGGACACAGTGTTGGAAGACCATGCTGAAGCCAAAGTAAATGGCATCCACTGTTCTCCCCTCACCCAAAAATCCAGTCATTCTATCACAGAGGACAACCAGGTTGGTCAGGCAAGACTTACCCTTGGTAAATCTGTGCTGACTGTACCCAGTCACACTGAGGCATTGAGAAGTGCTTTCTCTGCAGCTTGAAAATTTCCCCTAGGTTACAAGCTGCACCTTTAGTCATAGTCTGTCTCCTGAGAATAAAAATCTTTTTTTGGTCTTTCTATAAGAATTTAAAGCTCTTTTTGCATCAGAAATTTTCCCCTTACTTTCTGAAGTAATTTTATCTTTACACATGACTCCAGCATACCCACCTACTTGTAATGCCTATGACAATTTTCAGTGTTTTCTAAGATTTCTTTCTTCTTTCTTAGAAAGATAGCTTGTCTGTGAAGCTATCAAGATTGTCTCTGCACCCCTCTCATCATTTACAGTTGAGTGGAGTTTGCTTAATATGACTCACAAAATTCTTTTTATCAGGAGATCACAAAGTAGCTAGCATGGTTGCCGTTTCTACAGCCTGGAAAAATGTGTCAAAATTCATCTGGTTTTATATTTATCATCAGAGGTGGATCCACATTGCTCAACACAGGTTTTTTCATCTTGAAGATGCACCTTGAAGCTTGAAGATGAATCTAAACTTTGAATTCCAGTTTCCAAAGAGATTAAGGAGAATCAGAGTTGTGGGCACATCCCTGAGTGTGTTATAGCCTCACAGTTGCATGCCTAAATTAAAACCAAACTGATCCAAAGAAGTTTCAATCATAGTCTTGTAAAAGCTACAGGTCCAAACATCTCTTTTCAGAGCCAACAGCTACAACTTCAGTTTTATGATAGTAGTTTGCTGAAAAATGTCTGAGATAAATCACTCGAAAGCCACGAAGCCATTAAATCACAGACTAACTGGCTCTGTGTTCCCCACCTCTGGTCCACCAAGCTACTAGTATACTGAAAATTGCCTGGACATGGGACGCACAACGGCAGGAGTTGGTTGTATTAACCAACCAGTAACTGGGTGTGTTCTTTTTCTACTACCCGAACACATTAATAGTCATTCAGTAAGTGCATGCGCTAAGGCTGTTACTGAGCTGCTCTTCAGCAGCCATAAAGGTAGGCAGCTTCTCTAAAGACCTCAGGGGACCTTTCATAGGATTTTCTTTACGGACTCAAACTCTTCTTCAAGATCCATAGCAAAAGGATGCACAGCAAAAGGATGTCAACAAACATGAGATTTAGCAAGGGAAATTCTGACTATATATAAAGGGGGTGAGGGGATCACAATGAGAGTGGTGCAGCACTGAAAGCTTTCCAGGGAGGATGCAGAACCTCCATCCTTGGAAGTAATCAAAATTCAACTGGACAAGGCCCTTAGCAACCTGATCTTTGAAATTAGTCCTTGCTTTTGTCAGGAGGGTAGACTAGACAACTCCAGAGGACCCTTCCAACCTAAATCATTCAATGACTCATTCTCCCTGTTTCTTTTAAATGTGAACTGTACTTTCCCTGGGGGCTGACCAGCTGGAAGGCAGCTTTGCAGAAATGGACCTAGGAGTCCTGGTTGACAAGAAGTTGAATATGAACTAGCAGTGTGCCCCTGCAGTAAAAGACATCCTGGGCTGCGTTAGGAAGAGCGCTGCCGTCAGGCTGAGGGAGGTGATCATTCCCCTCTGTTCAGCACTGATGAGGTGGCACCTGGAGCACTGGGGTCCCAGAGGAGAGAGACATGGACACACTGGAGTGAGTCCAGCAAAGGACTATGAAGACGGTTCATGGATTGGAGCATCTGACATACAAGGAGAAGCTGACAGAGCTGGGATTGTTCAGCCTGGAGCAGAGAAGGCTCTGGGGGGATCTTACCAATGTGTACAAATACCTGAGCAGGAAAAGTAAAGAAGGAGCCAGACTCTTCTCAGACGTGCCCAGTGACAGGATGGATGGCAATGAGCACAAACTGAAATCCAGGAAATTCCATTTAAACAGAAAAAAAAAGGCTTTTTTACTGTGAGTAAAAGTGCTCAAACACCGGAACAGGTTTCCAGGAAGGCTGTGGAGCCTCCATCTTTAGAGGCTGAACAATATTCAAAACCTGACGACGTGACCCTGAGAGACCTGCTCAAGGGGACGCTGCTTTATGTGGGGGCATTGGACTGGACAATCTCCAGAGCTCCCTTTCAACCTCAAAGGTTATGCGATTCTGTATTATCCGCGGAGTCTGGCTATGGCTGCTTGGGATGCTGTTCATCCCCAGGACTGCCTTTATTCAGGAGTCCTCTCACTCCTGCCAGCTCCCACCTTCTTGCTTGCCACATGCTCAGAACTCACGTCTCTGGAGCATCACCACAGCAGCCAAAGACATGCATCAGCGTTTGTGGGGCTTATTTGTGATCTAACTCACAGACAAAGCTCACTGCTTATCCCATTCACATCAGAATTGCACCTGTCCCTGCCTAGTATGCTCCCAGGATACTTCTAGCTTCCAGAAAATAGTATCAGGCACAGATGGCCAACATTCCCCATCATATGTACTCAGAGAGGTGCTGAAGAATAATTCCATAGGAACACAGCAATCCTCACCTCCTCCAGCCTGTTTTCAACACAAGGGCTTAGTCCTTGCAACGCTTAGGTGCCTCCTGTAATGTGCTGGACCTGTTGAAGCCCTTGGGTTCTGAAGAGACAGAATTGGCCCTGCAGTGCTGCTGCCAGGGGAGGCTTACAGCTGATACCATGGTGAAATGGTTAAAACTAATGGGAAATAGACACACTTGAATATGTCAGGGAATGGACCTTACCCAGAAAATGTATTCAGGCAGTCATATGGAAGAAAATTATTTCAATTTAAATTGCGTAAAGAAATAATTTCTGTACACTAATGTTGCTTGGTAACAGGTTTTTGTTCTCTGAGTACTTGAGAATGACAAGGATTTAAATGACTGGCCCCATTGTTGCATGTGTGAAATGATTTGGTGGTCTCAGCTTAGATAGCAGTTGGCAGAAATAGGCATCATCACAGCTAGCATTAACTGGCATCATCAGTGGAAGTTTCACTGGGGAGGTACAGGTATCAATAGCATAGCATAGAAGCCGGCCGTTTCCCCTATTTTGTCATTTCTTCTGATTGCCAGGGAGGTGTCTCCCAGTTGCTCACTGTACTGTGGGTGATTCACAGTCCAGCATCTTTCATCACCATTAGACTCAAAAATTAACATGCATCAAATGTTATGATATGTAGAACTACTCAAATAATCTGTGGTACAAGCCCCTTAGTGTGCCTGAAGACTCCCTTGTGCTTCAAAAAAATTAGCAGCCCTTAGGCTTCAATATATAATCCAAAGTGGTTTCATTCAGACTTCTATTTTGACAGTTATTCAGAAAGTCAATGTTTGATAATTTGTAGCTGTCCAGGAAAACATTGGCCTCCTGAAAAACCAAAAAAGTTGAAATTTGAAAGAAAATAGCCCCAAAGGGCTATTATCTTCTAAAATACAAAGAAATCTTTACACACTGAGGGAATTATGCTTGAGGATTTACCTTCACACATTTACATTTAAAAGGATCTTTCATTTTGGTGGGTTTTTTTTTTTTACTTCCTAAAACTCTGATATGTTTACTGCTCGCTGTTCATAATGGTTAAAATAAAATTAAAGGTTATTCTGAGAAAATCCAGACAGTCATTTCTGTGCCTCCTACTTCATAAATCAGTCTCTTTACTGGCAAACAGATTTTCAGGCTTATTTATAAAGCATCAGTGACATTCAGTGTTCAGTTAAAGTACTGTAAGTTAATCACTTTCACATGTGGTACACAGTTCTTCACATTTATAGCTTGTTTGGGGCTTTTTGCTTTTTTCTAAGCTGGTGCTGTAAGGTTTCAAAATCTTGTTTCACTGGCTGACCACATATATATAGTGCTTCTAACTGGAATTTTCTGTTTGTTTCCTTCTAGGCTGTTGATATTCTTTTGCAGCATGGAGCTTATGTGAATGTTCAGGATGCAGTTTTTTTCACCCCATTGCATATTGCTGCATATTATGGCCATGAAGAGGTAACTAAAGGGGGGAATTCCAGAAAGTTGAGAAGTGGAACACTGAGGCAACTGTAGGTTTCACGTTAGATATTTTTGCTTTGCATTCCAGAGAGTCCTACTATGAAAAGGCCCCATATACTGAAGTTACACTTCTAAGTCAATCCCTGATTGCTCTAAGAGTCTGAATATCAACAGGAAATTTCTACACTTCAATCCTCTGTGCTAGACCCTAGCAAAAATCAGTGTTTTCCCCTCTAGACCTCTTGAAACAAACAATTGCCTAGCTAGCTTTGATAACCTATAAACAGACTTGGACACAGAGGCATACTTCATTTGATGTTTATTCATCCCACATTTCAGAGATTGCATAAGGAATGTAAGTATACTTTCTTAAACCTGTCCAAGGAAGTGAACATCGCTTCCCAGTAATGATTAAATGGCAATTCTATTGGTTTTCCTCGGAATTCACAAACTAAATTGTGTCCACTTTTAAGTTAATGGAAAAAATCACCATTTAGAGAGCAGGATTTTCCATGAGGTACTGTGCACATGACAAGTCCAACTGTGCTTGCTTCATTCATACAGATCACAGACTTATTGAAACATAATCTGAAGTTCTGACCAAAGCTGACATTGAACCTCCCAATTCTTTCTTTTACTAAAGTATAATTGACATATAGTTAATCTAGCAGTCCAGTCATTTGCCCTGAATAGCCCTTTTATATGAAATGTAATAATGGGTCTATTTTGGCTTATGCAAGTCATTTCCTATACCTTTCTTTGGCTAAAAGCATGTATTCTGGGATATTTTCAAGTATCAAAGGATGACCTCTAGATAGAGTGTATTTTTCATTCCAGTGACATGTTACTTAGAGTGTATTGAGGAGTTGTTGTAGCAAAAGCTTTTGAAAGAACAGAGTCCAGATGCACAGATGATTGAAAATGCTCTACTTCTGTGGCTGAGTGACAGCAAGGGTGTGAACCACGCATGTGTTCCTGAGATGCTTCTTTTCATATATATGTGCCTCATCATCCAGCAACATTAAGAAAATTCTTGCATGTTGGGCTGAGAGATTAGTTTGCTTATTTGCCACAAGCCACTTCTGAACAAATAGTCACAGTCTTGTGAAATTATGCTAAAAGCTCATATGGGCTCTTGTGATAAGGCACACTGATCAGAAAGGAAGCTAAGGCTCTGGCATTTGTGGACTTTCAGGGCATTTGCTTTATTATGCTGACTGGTCAGTTAAACAAATACATGTCTTGTGTCTAGCGTTTTACCACACATAACATTTTAGAGAATGAATGAGCACTTGCTTTTGAGAATTTTAATATTTTTATAGATATGTAACTTTAAAACTAGTTTTCTGTTGAATCTCCTCTCCGTTTTATTAAAGAGATGCCCACTTACAGCATTACCTAATGCAATATTCTACCTGATTTTGTGAAAAGATTTATTTTCATGTGATATTTTAATTATCCTTACTGAAATATTTAGGTAACCCACCTCTTACTAAAGTTCGGAGCTGACGTGAATGCAAGTGGTGAAGTTGGAGACAGACCTCTCCATTTGGCTTCTGCCAAAGGTTTTCTCAACATTACAAAGCTCTTGATGGAAGAGGGAAGCAAAGCTGATGGTAAGAAAAGATATTTTAAAAAATCAACTTTAACATTGTATTTTATAGACAGAGTCGGGCCTTGAATCTTGAATTTAGCTTCCTAACACGTACTCTGTCTGTGCTTGTGTATCATCTTTGGGCACTTGAAATAAAAAATAGCAGTTGGAGAGTTTTCTTCACTTCTTAAGTATGCTTGGTTTGTCATCTCATGTACATTCTGTTTCCATTAAGAAGTCAGAGGTGAAAAACAGCAGCAGAAAACAAAATTAATATACACAGGTAGCTTACTATTGAGACATTCATCCAATCAGAGAACACATGACTGTGTGGTATGTATCTCCAATCAGAATTACTTAAATGCATAGTGAACTCCTAGTGAATGAGATACAGATGAAGGATTTTAAGTCAAAATTATACAGCAAGTAATTTAAAATAATTCAGATGAGAAATTGAAATGGTTCACAAACAATTCCACAGAAAACTGAATCTTTTTAGCACATGCTTTATTATGCTTCACAAGCTTCATACACTTCATTGTGCAACATCTTCCATAAGAGAAAGTATGTGTGTGAGAGACATAGTGGGTTGGACAGATACAAAAGTCTATTAGCATGCTTTTGGTATTCTGTGAAAGTTAGGAATCTGTGCATTCTTTTTACAGGTGATCTCACACTGATGGCAGTAAGACTATAACATTACAGTTCAGTGCTGTACATTTTGCATGTGCTGCAATTTAAAATATTTTCCATTGTAATTAATATTAGCATGCAACTATTAGTACTGCTGAATTCTTATGCTTGCTCTTTTGTTCCCTCTCCCTATGCTGTTTCAGTAATGTAGAAGGCACAAAACATACCACACTCCAGCCTTATTTTTCCATCGCTGTGACACTTAGATCATAGGCATGTGCATACACTCTTGTGGCCACATCCTACAGAGTCTTATAAATGTTAAATCTTACAGAGGTCAAATTTCATGCATATTATGATTATTAATGCAGAGATTCTTACATACTAAACAACATTAAAATTATTTGGAAATTAATTTCTTATCCTCAGAATAAGATAAAGTTTTTTTAAAAGGAACAGTACATTACTTGCAAAAGTACTGCTCTTTAATACGTCTTTGGACTACATCATTATTCTTTTTAACTTATATCCACAATATACAAGGCAAAATCTCAGTCCCCTTGAAGTCTAGGGCAAAACTTCCATTAATTTCAATGGGATTAGGATTTTGCCTAGGCATATTACAATTTGATCACGGAAAAGCAGAACTGGAAAAACAAGAAACAAACAAAGCATTTGCTGCAAGAATCCTGCATGTTATAGAAAGAACAAAAAGTTATCAAAGTTCTTCAGCTGCTGCTCCTCGATCTAGTATCCTATTTGATGTCTGGTTCCAGTCTATGCACACAGCTATTCATGAACTAAAAACAATAGAGCATAACAGGGGAAGGTTAAAAAGGGATGCTCTATAGCCACAGTTGAAAAGCATGTTAAATTGCCAGGCTCAGTTCTTTCCTAATCTCACCTGGTCCAATACCCCACTGACACCTCTTAGTTGACTTCAGGAGAGGACACTCCAGTGGTCATTTTGCACAAGTTCTGTGTTCTCAAGCCTACAGTCTTTGGTGCTGACTCTGTAAAGCACTGTCATTCCTTAATAATTGTAAAAGCAGGGACAAGGGCCCGTGAGGCTTCGTCTTTGTTCAGCATGCCCAGCACTGCCAAAAGCAGCAGCATTCATGTACCCCTGTTCCTACTCTGCTAGCGGCACGAAGACTGTGTTTCTCCCCAATTTCCTCTTCCTTGCTAGATTTTAAAAGTACAAATTTGCCATATTTTCTGCGAGTCTTGCCTACACTACACACATCCTACTCACACAGTAAAAAAAGCGTGGAGGGAAACAGCATGACTCAGGTTTGTAAGTACGTTTTTCAATAGTGAGCTCTTGATGTTTCAGTCTCAATGTGCATGCACTGAACTGATATAATTATAATAAAGAGGGGGAAAAGAAGAGACGTTCACTCACCATAACAAGGCAGTAGGAGGTTCACTATCACTTAGATAGTTTATTCCAAAAGGAAAAGAATCTGGGACACCATTTCAGATTCTTTTCTTTAAAATCAGAATCTTCAGCATTGGAAAAAGAAAAAGGAGACTTGAAGTGGGAAGTCTTTTATTCACAAAGTGGCACACTTTGAAACTTGGTATAAATACAGCAGCGGAGGAACAACTCTTAAATGCCTAGGAATGAAAGTAATTGGTGAAATAACCTGAAGAAATTTTGGCAGTATTCTGTGCAGACCAGTAATTGGTGTCATAAATGTGAACTATTTCTTTTAATATAACCTGACTCATTGATCAGCTCCAAGGCCGTGGCAACTGAAGAAAAACAGTGACCACTGAATCAGACTGAAAAGGTCAGAATACTGCTGAAATATAGCAACATTTGCAGTCTAACAATAGCCAAAGTTCTTCTTCAACCCAACCACAATATATGAGAAAAACATAAAAGAAATATACTGCCCATGTATATATCATCACAAATGTTCATATTTTACATATGCATGTATATAACACCAGTATGTTACAAGTACAGTTGGTTCTCCAGATGCTAATCTCATAACTTGTTTTAACATAAACACTGTAGGGAAGGACTAAGTAAATTCTGTGTATTTTCAGAAATCACATAAGGTCTTTCAAGCACACTTCTTGAGGTATTGATCAGATTCCTTTAAGCTCCAAATTCTTTTCGAGATCATTAATATATCTCAAAGACCAGCATGCCGTTACAAGCTGCTATCACTTAAAGTGCCTTAACTATCTTGGGATTCTTACAAACTGATTTAGCATGGAATTTCTCATTTCTGTTTTTAACAACTTCTATTTCCTTCTTTCTTTTTTCACGCCTTTCAAACTCCTAGAGATTTTTTTTTTGCATTACTGAGTCAATATGATTGCTATCAACTTGAATTGTTTATTCTATCAGGAAATTCAGTTTTATATTTTAGAGTATCCAAGTGGTATCATGGGGGTACAAAGTATCACTTCATAATTTTTGATTCATTCTTGTAATCTGGTAGATTTTTTCTAGTATAATTGTAATAAACAAAACAAAGAGAAGGGTTTTTTTCTTCAAGTAAAGTAGAAGAGGATGTTCATTACAATGAGAAACCATCAGTATTCCTAAATAGCCGTTCTCCTTCCTCATTTAATTGGACAGAACTCCTTTTGTCTCTTTCTTGCTTTTCTTGTACCTTCACTATACTCACATCCACACCTGACTTTTCTCTATACAGTTTCTAAGAACGAATATTCAGCAACACACATTAGATCCAGATGACTTGCTGGTTTTAGCAGTTGCTTGGTTATGGTCTTGACCTTGAGAGGTGTTGTCAAGCTGCTGGGCCCTTTAGGTAATCCAAGGGGTACATGTTTGGGTCTCAGGAGGGCTGACTTCTGAACCAAAGTCGAAGTCATCTGATTATTTGTTGTTTTGCAGTTTCACCTGCCACTTACATGAAGCAAGGTAAACTTGATCATTGAAAACAGAGCTGCGGTTTTTGCCTGTTGTTATCGGCTGGCCTGATTGTATGGCCACACTTCTGCTGGTGTCCCAACATTCCAGCAGAAAAAGGAATGGGCAAATGAAAGGTGGGGGGTTTTTAAGAAGTAGTGGTAATTTAGAATTGTCAGTATGTTCCACTCTTTTTTTTTATGTTCCATTTCTCTGAAATCAGGGAGGGCCTGGAAATAATTGCTTCTCAATGCTTGAATGTAGAGGTAGGACTTCTAATGTAACTGTTTACATGACTTCTAAAACTGTTCCTTTCAAAATGAAAAAAAATCATATTTAAAAAACTGTTTTATAGTCTGATGGGGTAGCTAAGAAACAGAATATCTACAAACTTAGAGAACCAGTTGGTGGCCAGGAAATAAACATTTCCCTTGCTTCACATAAGCTAAATGCTATTTTTTATTATTCTTCAAACTGGTTCTGGAGGTTTCTTTCAGGGGCCACATGATATTAAATATATTCTTTTGTCTTTATAATTCCCATGGTCTTTTAATAAAATTTGTTTGCTTTCAGGACTACTGAGCTGCCTAGAGTTGCAAGTCCTCTTTTTTCAAGTATCTTTGAAAATCACTGTCACCTCTGCCAAATACAATCAATTTTAAATTTAAAACCAGAGTCTGATATTAAAAATCCAGGCACATTCAATCATGCTTCTCTGAATATTAAACGGTTATCACTCACTGGGACTTGGGCAATTTCCCTTATTTTTTTAAAACAGACTTGCACTGGCTTTTTTTCATCCTTTTACTTACTGTAATGGTTTCAGCTGTTACTTTCTACCTGTGTAATGTCTCAGTCCTAAGAATAATTTCTACAGTACTCCATTTTGTTCCAGACAAGAACTTAGCATTTGCTCATTTTTACTGTTTACTTGTAAGGCAAACTCAACTTTTAGACTCTGACTGCCATGACAGTTGTACTACCTATCCTTGATTTAATATAAAAATACTTTAAAATCTCAATTTGAAGAACTCTCCTGTACTCTTCTTTAGTAATTCCTGAATCAATATGATGTACTTTTTTGCCATAACTCTCGTCTAAAGTGTTTTTGACTGATTTTGGTTTGTTTTGACTCTGAACTTCTCCTTCTTTTTAAGACAATATTCCAGTTTACCTGTCGTATTTAATTTAGAAATCAAAAAGCCGTCAATTAAAACAAAAACTGTCATCCCATGTTGTAGTTATATATCCTTCCAGAGGCAAAGGAAATGGCTTGCAAGTATTTGACATCATTTCCAACTGCATAAACAAAGGAAAAGATGTATGTTTCCTTCCTTGCTCCACCTTACACCTCGTTGTATTGTAGAAGCTCATGGCCCTGAGGCCCCTGATGTCCTTCGGGCCATTCTGTGGGTACATATTCTAAAACACTGACATTTATTATTATAAAACTTTGACATTTATTCCCCTCTTATTTATTGCACTTCAAAATGAATCTGTGTCTGGTACCGCATCATAATAAAAAATAAAGGCTAACATGTCACACAAATCTATAAAGTGAAGAATTATTTTAGAATAGAGGAATAAAACAGTTTACTTTTCTTTACTCCTTTTAATGTAAGACTGCTGGGAAGGTTTAAAACCTTCAGAAAGGTTTTAAAGCAGGGATTTATTTTCATTTTCATTGTTCTTTATACTCATGGAAAATAAAGAGAAGACAGAACCTCAGAATGTGTTTGGTTTGCCCTTTGTCCCAATGGGGCTCAGCTATAGGAAAGAATTGTTCCCAAGAGATGTTTGTCAAAGCTGTGCTTAAAAGCCTGTGTAGAACAAGTTTGGACATCTCTAATGGACAAATTATTCCTTAGTCGTCTATTAATTTCTTGTAAACTGTCTCAAAGATCTGGTGCTAGACTGAATTAAGAATTAAATATTGCACAAAGTAGACTGGATTTGAGCAAATATGAGCAAAATGAAAACACTGGAAATCCAGACATTTGAATGAATTCTCCTCTTCCTTTCTTGCCTTTTATGCATTTATATTTTGACAGTGACTATTGAAAAATATAGCCTTATTGCGTCTCCTTTATTTTTTTTACATTTCTTTTTTGTCACTGTATAACTATATCAAGAATCTTTGATCCTGGTACTCAAGGAAGCTAACATAAACCTTAAAACCAACCTTTCCTAACAGCAACAATGAAGCATGTTTCTTCCTAGTATTTGTAATTAGTAGCTATAGTTCCATGCATTTGGAATAAGTCAGTGGATTGCTTTCTTACATATATTAACTATGTATCTTACTTTTGCTTCACATTGTAATATACTGACAGCAGTTGTTCTGTCTAAGGGTCATATATAACTCTTGATTCATTCATGGAAAGCTACATCAAAACATTCAATACATCTCCTACTGGAAGAAAGCAATTATACCCTAAGTCCAAAAAATCATCTTGACAGTGTACTACAGATGACACCGAGTAATGTAGTTTTGATATATGAAACCTCACAGAAATTTCAATTTTAAAGAAATCGGACCATAAGTATTTTAGCATGAGGTTTCAAAACATATAGGCACAACACGTAAAGCTTTACTAAATATCAAAAACAAGCTGTGTTAAGCATAAAATACTTTCTTTGGTCTCTTTCTGGGTCAAATGGTAGTGAATGCTCAGGACAATGAAGATCACGTTCCTCTACACTTCTGCTGTCGATTTGGACACCATGAAATCGTAAAGTTCTTACTGCAGAGCAGCTTCGAAGTTCAGCCCCATGTGGTGAATATCTATGGAGACACACCTTTACATCTGTGAGTCACACGGAGAAGCTCTGTTTTACATGGTTTGGGCCTAATTAGAAAGCTGGTGTTGCTAACAACTCTTTACTGACTTCATCTTCAGTGCGTGTTACAATGGAAAGTTTGAAGTTGTCAAGGAAATAATTCAGCTCTCAGGAACAGAAAGTCTCGCTAAAGAAAATATATTCAGTGAAACAGCTTTCCACAGGTGAGATGTTTAAAATGCCATTATCAATAGAATTCCACTTATACATCCATGCAATACAACACCCAAAATAACAGATGTCTCACCAACAGCCAGATGAGGAACAAAGAAAGCAGCAAGCTTGACATGGATGTGAAGTTTGGATCTTGAGATACAGGAGAGGACATGGAGTAAGAGGTAGAACCAGACAGTGAATGGGGGGAGAGAGCAAGAAAGAGAGACAAATGTAGGAAAGGCATCAGGTTCGTCAACATCTGGACAAATAACAGTTTCTCGTTCTGTCCAGTTTCGGAGCTGAGCTTAGAGCCTGTTCTGCCTAGAAACCTGCTGGAGTCTAGATATTCTAAATTAGAAACGAGGTGGCAGAACACAGTTTGATCATGATGCTACAAGTTTGGAAAGTGTTATTTAAGAGGGACTTTGCAAAATAGACTGTATTAATTTTGCATAGCTGTGCAAAATTAATTTATACAACAATAATTAGAATGTTCCTGAAACAATGGAAATGAACATGCTTTAGTGGATTAATCATGCATTTGGACATTTCTAAAGATCCTTTATTCTATTACTACATTTTTATCTCTGTGTAATTCTTTTTAAGTTTCTGGCTACCCAAAGCATTTGTCCTTTTATGGACTATAGCATTCACTTTTCCCTTTATTTTTGCAGTGCTTGCACCTATGGAAAGAACATAGAACTTGTAAAATTTCTTCTTGACCAGAATGTTGTAAGCATCAATCACCAGGGAAGAGATGGACACACAGGTAACATCATCATCCTTATTGTCTGTGAGTGCATATACTGGCACCAAAAAATGTGGAAGCCATACACAATCAGGATTTCCAGGGTAACTCCCATGGTAATTTGATGATCAGCATCCCATTACCTTTCAGACAGATCTCAACTCTTTTGAAATATGTTTTCAGGCAGGCATAGAAGTGATAAGAGTTCAGTGAGGATGTCAGGTTCATTAGCTCATATATGAGCAACAAAACCTGATGTAAACCGATTCTCCCATAGTTAGGCTTCTAAGTAGTTTTAAGAATTGGGCCCATGTATTATTCTGCTAGGGACTAGGCATGTAGGATATAGTGTCTGAAGGGCTGCACACCTCCACATCCCTGCTACAGGCAATGAAAAAAAAGAGCCGCCTTTGTTTCTACTTGCTTTTCCTCACATACAAAGTTGTTAAATGTGATTTGCAGGTGGTGGAGTAAATGCTGACATGTTGTGTAGCAGGCAATAGGTTGGTTCTTGCAGCATTAACATTTTATTTTCACCTACTGCCTCAGGTATTTTTTGATAATATATTCCTTTATCAAGGAAATCAATTTGCTGCAAGTCCTATTATGATGTTCTGACAGTTGTGCTTACCACACTTCTCTGATGTTCTAGGATTACACTGTGCTTGCTACCATGGTCATATTCGACTTGTACAGTTCTTACTGGATAATGGAGCTGATATGAATCTAGTGGCTTGTGATCCCAGCAGGTCCAGTGGAGAAAAGGATGAGCAGACCTGTTTGATGTGGGCTTATGAGAAAGGTATTTCAATTTTCTAGTTTCCGCTACAAAAATCCACAGGAACATTACAGGAAGGAGAGAACAGCACAGGAAGGAGATAACACTACAAAATAACCCCTCAGTCCCTGTGGGGGACTAAGTGCTCTCACCACCTGCTTTCCAGTTCCTGGCACGAAGGGTTATAAAAAACAGCACTTTTATTTATCTTCTCTCTCTGTTTAACTCTGTTAAACATCAGTTTAATTCAACACAAACTCAAGTACAGGAGTATTTATGTGCTGCTAAAATAGAAAACATACAGCCTGTTCAGAAAAGGCTATTTCTCCCTCTGCTATGTGCATGAGCTTTAATTTTATTACTGAAAGAGGCATTACAAGGAGCGATGATTCGGAGTCAGTAATCTTAAATTCTTCCAAACATGGATCAAAGCAAGGCATTTTCCATGGTTCCTGTTATACTGTCCTACAGGTACAGCAATGTGTCAGTTTTCTGTCATGTTTTTGACTCCATGACTTCTGGGACATGCCCTCCTCCTCCAAAAGCACTACAGTACCATTTATTATGAAAATGACTGTAATATAGTAAAAGTATGAATTTCAAAGGCCTTTCAAAAAACTGATACTAGCAAAATACTCTGTATGAAATTAGTGAAGGAAAACTCATCTTTGAAAGGTTTAGAAAAGAATTTTTAATATTGCCAAGCAGAACTTTGTGCATCAAACATCTGAGAGAGCGAGCACATTGTGCACACACCGCTCTGTTCTAGTTCCTTGCAAAGGAGAATGATGAGTATAGCAACTGGCCACAGCAATATGGCATACAAATTTTGTCCGGTTGTCGCGGTTTCAGCCCCGCCGGTAACGGAGCACCGGGCAGCCGCTGGCCCACCGCCGCCTCCCCGGCCCGGCCACGCCGGGATGAGGAGAAAACGGCAAGAAAAGCTCGTGGGTCGAGACAAGGACAGGGAGGGATCACTCCCCACTGGCGGGCAACAGACCGGCTCAGCTCGGGGAAGAAGCGAGACCCGTTTACCTTGCTGCCAAGCGACTCAAAACGAGGAGAACGAGGAGTAAACCCCGACCTGCGAACCCCTTCCCCCCAGCCCTCCCTCCTTCCCGCCTCAACTCCGCTCCCGCTTCTCTCTCCCTCCTCCCCCCGGCGGCGGGCAATGGCGGCTGGGGTGCGCTCACCACACGTTGTCTCTGCCGCTCCTTCCTCCTCAGGGGGAGGACCCCTCGCTCGTCCCCTCCTCCGCCAACTTCTCCGGCGGGGGCTCCTCTCTCCCCGGGCTGCAGGTGGGCATCTGCTGCCCCGCTCCCCTCCACGGGCCGGGGGGGGACAGCCTGCCGCCTCCCCGCGGGCTGCGGGGGCGTCCCCTCCTCCTTCCCTCACCTCGGCAGCCGCAGAGGGCTTCTTCGTCCCAGTCATCCCCCGGCTCGCTGCAGGCTCCCCTCCCGAAATCCCTTCTCCCGGAGGGGCTTCTGAAACCCGCCCCTTCTCCCCCAGGTGTTCCCGCCGTCGCTGAGGGGCTCGGCCTGGGCCAGAGGCCGGGCCGGCCTGGAGCCGGGGCAGCTTCCAGCAGCTTCCAGCAGCAGCCGGCCCCGCCGCCAGAGCAACCCGCCACGCAGACCCAAAACACCGGTTTAGGACACCAAAACAGAAATATTTTCGGGCACTGGTTTTACTTGTAAGGCCTATTGAAGACCATTGTGAACTTCCACTTTAGGATTTCTGTAGCAGGGTTTTTACTATTGCCATATATCACGTTTTAGGATTAGGTGGACTTATGAAAATAACGTTTGTTTTTATTGGCAGGTATTTCCCTGTATTTCTGAAGCTAAGAATCATAGTATGTTTCAGATCAGCGCTGCTGTATCTTTGTTTACATGTTTCATAGGCCTATTGTACATTTTTTTAAAAATCCCCTGATTTTGTATAAATCAATTAAAAAAAATGCTGTTGAGTTTACCTGCAAATCCTTATATTTCCACATTCTTTCTTAGGTCATGATGCCATTGTGACCCTTCTGAAGCATTATAAGAGACCTCAAGATGAATCACCCTGTAATGAATACTCACAACCTGGAGGCGGTATGGTCTGAGAAATAACTTTATTCTCTAACTGAAGGGTCTGATCCAAAGACGGCTGAAGTCTCTGGAAATGTTCCACTGATGTCAGTGAGCTTTGGATCAGTTCTGTCTGGCACAAAGAAAATTAGTGTCATAAGAATCACCGTTTTCCAGGTACCCTCTATTTATGTCAGAAGTCTTCCTTTATCTTAAAATCGAGTTGTCACATTGTATTACTCACTAGAAAGAAAAGCTAAAAGCTGTGAGATGAAGATCAATCCCTAGTAATCATTACTCATACCTTTTTACATCCTTAATACCTTGTTTAGCCATTCTCTTTGTGTTGTTTAGGTCTGAGGTTTCTTTGATTGCTGACATTTGGTATATTTCTATACTCGGTCCCCTTCATATTTTTTAATATCTTTGGATATCTCATTCCCCCTTGGGAAGAATTAATTACCCTTTTTCCTACAAAAATACTCATTTGTATTGGCAACTAAATGACAAGTGCCAAGAAGAACGTTAACGCAAGCTGTTAGATAAACAAAATATTTTGCAGTGTGTTGAGAATGCTGCCTCCAGAGAGGGTGAATATGTTATACGTTGCGGCTTTTCCAGGTCGTTGACTCCTCCTGTCGTGGAAACAGGAGGAACCCTACAGTCAGCAGCAGGATCAATCTGCTTCCTACATAGTTTGACCTGTTCTAGTTTTAGGTGTATTATCTCTCAAGTGTATGTAAATCTTTTGGGGACTAAGTTTATGCATGTATTGGAAATGTATTTTGGCAAGCAATTAGCACACCCAGACAGATTTTTTTAATGCTGATTGTTAAAAGAACTCAGCTGCCACTTAAGCAGAAAAACAAGAGATGAAATTTTTGGTACATGGAGAAAGCTGAGGTCTTTTGGAAAATCTAGTCAGTGAACTAAACAGTGCAATATGTTCACAGCCCAATTGGCAGAATTTGTGAATCTGATCAGAGTTCCTTTACAAAATCTAGCTGATATAAAAGGCTACATTGGCCTTCTTTAACACCAGTGAAAGCCAGTATCGTTCTACAGGATTTAGTGAAGCTATATACAAATTACTTTCAAGAACGCAGTAATATAACGTCACAATCGTGTGTGCTTATGTGTATTTTCACTCCTTTATTATTCATTCTTTAAGCAATCATCGCCTCATTAATTTATCAGTACAGATGCTTATACTGTCTTTGAATTCCATAAAATTCATTCTGTTCTTCTATTTCAGATGGTTCCTATGTGTCAGTTCCATCCCCTCTAGGAAAGATAAAAAGCATGACTAAAGGTATTTTCGATGGCAATGGGAAACTTGAACTTTTACGGTCTTTTTACCCAAGGTGTTTGTCAGCCTAAACATACTACACAAGATTCATTATTCCTGGAATTTTCATTGCTCAGAAATGTAATGTTGTGCATAAGCAGCAGCTATACTTCCCTAGGATAATTTTAGGAAACAATATACTTAGCTTTGTTGCTCAGCATCGTGATAATTCCTGTATTTATCTTATTTTCATTTACTTCTAAAAATATATTTATTTTTATTACTTTGGAGAAGAGGATGTGATTGTGAATTAGTACTAATGAAATACACACATATCCATGAATGCAAACAAATATCATATTGAATCCCACTGTAAAATGCCTGGATTATCTTTACACAAAAAATTCGGTCCAAAAATAATTTGTGTTTATCTGAAACACATAGAGATAAAACATTCAGATGAATATTTGTACTTTAAAATATTTCTTTTTTTTATGGTGCTTTCAATTTTCCACTTCAAATATTCACTCTGGATATAATCAAATCCTTGCATCCTTTACATAGCAGCATTGGAATGTTCCATTTAGAAATATTCTGATAAACTTTGTAGTAATAAACCAAAAAGATCAACAAGGTAGAGACGTTTGCTAACTAAATTATGTTGCAAAATTTAGATTCCACATGTCACTGAAGAGTAGGTCAGATCTGAAATAACATCCCCTGCATTGGCAATGAGTACTAGCTATACAGAAAAAAAAGGAACTAATTCTCCGTATAAAGAATTTTACACAACCATCACATGATAGAGGCAGAATATGCTTATGGGACAGTGTTCATCACTGATAAGATTTTAAAGCCAAGAAAGCCCAAGGCAACTGTACCGTTGCAAGTATTTGGCTGTTATTGGGGTTTATGGTAGTTACTGAAAGAAAAGGGAATAGGATTACCAGTCAACCAATTTACAGGAGGAAAATCAGCTTTTACTGTGCAACAGTCTTGTGAAGTTAAATGCTTATATTATGTCCTTCCCCATGACCCCACAATTTACAAATAGGATAAGTGTTTTCTTTTGCAGAAAAGGCAGATGTTCTTCTCCTCCGTGCTGGTTTGCCATCACATTTCCATCTTCAGCTCTCTGAAATAGAGTTCCATGAGATTATCGGCTCAGGTACCAGAAATAAGAATGAATCTGTTTTAAATGTCTGATGTTCATAAATATCTTTGTGCTTATTTATTTTAAACCATTTTAGGGTCTTTTGGAAAAGTATATAAGGGACGATGCAGAAATAAAATTGTTGCAATCAAGCGGTAAGTTTATCAGACTTTTCCATCTTGTTTGGTTAATGACCTACTTCGAAGTATTAAAAAAACCCATATTTTATGATATTTTTGCCTTACTGTTTTCTCTCATGTAAATTCTAAGCTATCGAGCCAATACCTACTGCTCCAAATCTGATGTGGACATGTTCTGCCGTGAAGTTTCCATTCTCTGCCGATTGAATCATCCATGTGTCATCCAGTTTGTGGGAGCTTGCTTAGATGACCCAAGTCAGTTTGCTATAGTCACTCAGTATATTTCTGGAGGATCGCTCTTCTCCCTGCTTCATGAACAGAAGAGGTATTCCACCTGTTCTCTGTTTGGGCTTGTGGTACAGAATTTGGAAGACTAGTAAATCTATGTTGATGTAAATGTTATTCTTTAAGTACAGAACAATAGAGAAGGGAACACACCAGAAAAATTTTAGCTTTGATTCAGATTATTGGGTGTACAAGGGAAGTTAATAAGTAATCACAAAATTGTTATTATCATTATTTTACATTATATACATTTACATTACATAAAGTATATAACATTTTTTGTATTTAAAACAATTTTAAAGGTTCAATGATTTACAGATAAGAATAATTTACAGATAATTTTTGTCTGTTTATTAACTTTGAGTAATTTTTTTTTTTTTTTCAAAATACAGAACTCTTGATCTGCAGTCTAAATTAATCATTGCTGTAGATGTTGCCAAAGGCATGGAGTACCTCCACAATCTCACACAACCAATCATACATCGTGATTTGAACAGGTAAGTTTATTTCTTTATCTGAAAAATTCGGGGAATGTGAAGTCTCAAAGCAACAGTGATGGTCTGCAGTCTCACCTGTTCTTGCAGACACTTGTAACTGTGCGGTATCTCATTAGCACTGACGGAACTTGGAGGAAGGTCTGCTTGCATCAGTTGGACTGGGGAATTGCGGCATGATGCTTTCACATTCACTGAAGGCGTTAATACATTTTACTTGAATGACTTAACAGACAGCAGTCAGCTTCATGCTTAATAATTTCACTGACAGATATCTTACCTGAACTTTACAAAATATTTATACCCTGTTTGCATACATTAGTCCTGTAGGATAGTCTTTTTACAGTTTATGCTATCTAGTATATTTCCCCAGTATAATTTTTTGAATCTAAAACATTAATTAATTCTTTTCACCTACTTTTGCCCATCTGAGAATTAAGTGCCTAATTTAAACTAGTCACTAGTCCCCCTAAAGTCGATGCAGGAATGCGAGAAGGCTTCCAGAAGGCAGTCCCTCCCGTTTGTTTTAGGTGGCTGTCTTGGAAGGGGAAGAACGTTGGATGAGCCTGTGCTTGTTACCGGGAGGGGAGTGGCCATCTAGTTTAGACTAAAAGCCAACTGCTGACACTCACAGAGGTATGCTAGGTAAATCTCAGCCTAGGAGACAGCTGACAGTGCCACTGGCAAAGAAGTAGGAGAGAGTCTACGTGAGCTGCATATTCAGATTTCCCTCTGGAAATGAAACTGAATTGAAAAAAACTCAGAGGTTTTATACAAACTACTACGAGTCACCATTTGCTTAACTGTAATTGTCATTGAAGGATGCAACTACTAAAAACCAGTATTTTCTTGCATCTGGCCCACTAATGTTCAGCCTTTGTTAGAAGCAGGAAACATCTTCTCTACTGAGCAGAATTTTATTGTGTCATGTCTAGATCAGAAATCACTCAGACTAGCCATTCTGCACTAACTTCTGCTTTGGAAGTGGACTAACCAAAATTACCTATAGTTGTATTTAAAGAAGAGCAACCAGGCGAAGAAAGTTAGTACTGAATAGCTGTTGCACTTTTTAGCCACAGTAGCTTGCTTGGAAACAGCTCCTTCATATGTACGAGCACTGTGACAAGAAAGCTTCTACAGAAAACATTTTTAAAAAGTAGGATGAAGTGAGTTACAAAATAGGTTTTCTTCAGTGTCAGGCATACACCTCTTAATTTTCCACTAGCTTAACTACTTGTTTTTAGAAAAAAATTACAGAAATGTTCATTTTGCTTATACCTCAAGTGACTGGTCCTATAGAGTTGTGGTGATACAATAAATAACATTTTCCTGCATCGTGCTGTAAGTTTTCATTTCCTAGTGACACTGATAGCTGCAGTGAAAGATTCCTTGTGAAAGACACTCATTCTTTTGGAAAAGGAGCTGGTTTTTCTCTTTGCTGAGCAAAGAGGTAAACTGATTGTGAAACTATGCCCAGTTCAGGGTTCTAGTATGAAATTTGAAAAAATATGAGGCAGCAGCAATTTTCTGGACGTTGTTGTTGGCATCTCCCGGAGAACAGCATGGCTTGCACGGAAAAGGTTCTGTTTTCTTGCTCGAAGTGTACCTACACTGACAGCTCTACAAAGGACACCTATGAAGGGCGGGACTCCAAATGTAGTATTTGTCCTTTATAAGCAGGAGGTTTCTTGGGAATTGAAGCATAACAAGGAGACTGTGTGTGTATATGTAAGACCAGTCACAGGAGTGCAGACTGAAGCCCACCAAACTCAGTGTCCTGCCTCTGGCAGTGGCCCATGGTGACAAATTTGAGAGCCAGGCATGTATATAATGATGATGTCTTGAATTCTCTCTCAGTGCCCAAGAAGTTTGGGTTCAGAAGGGTACTTTCAAAAATGAGTACCTGCTCTTGAAGTCATTTTTTAAATGAAAGAATAACTCTATTTGTGGTTACGAAAGAAAAAATGTCCTTGCAGACTGAAGATGAAAATCAGATCACTAATGCAAAAGAAACTGCACATTTCTTTATTTTAGTCTGAAGAATGCAGTCTACAAACCATATCACTTCAAGCCAGTCTTCTGGGATTTATGTGCCCTAGGTTAGCAATATTGGCACAAATTCTGCTTCATACTCTGACCACAAATTTTAGCACACTTTGCTTTATTTGTCTATTCTGATGTATGAATGCATCCATCTGCTCATGTTAAAACTGCTACAAGCACATAAAAATGGCTACTGTTAACCATTGCCAATTACATGCCCCATTACTTTATTTAAATGTGCAGATATGGTGTTTCTGTATGGGTATGATAAATGTATGATGTTTAGAAGGATACTGCTGATGTGTTATATTCATCCATGTATATTGACTATATAGAGGCTTAATCTAAGTATATTAATATAAGCCACATTCTGCAATTTTACTGTAGCAGAGCTACATAAAATTTGTCTATTGAAGAGTATTTTAAATGCATTTTGGATTGACTAAATACTTTCAAAAACTGTGTCACTTACCAAAATTCTTTTAGCCTAAGAAAGCCTGAACCCACATTTCAGAGGCCTTTGAAATGCTTCATTTTGACGTTTTTAATTATTTTTTCTATTTTTCCTATTTTTTTTTAATTCTAATTCAAATTCCAAGTTTTTAAAATATAATTCTACTTATCAAATAAATCTCAAAAAATAAAAATGAAAAATTGAAAGTTTCATCTTCATATGAACAAGTACAATTTTGTTGACAAGAAATGTCTGTTCCCCACTTTTTATTCCATAACGTTAAGCTCCGTAAAATGTTCTGAGTCAAGGCAAAATGAAACAGTCCATAAAAATGACTTCTTCAAACAGTTCCATTAATTAGCAGGAGACATTAGGACAGTCAAACTCTGAAGTGCAACTCAAATTGTCTTCTAACATTTTGAACTAATTACAATTCATTATCAAGTGATGTGACTGCAAAGCTTTTCAGTAACCAGCTCTGAGCGATTTGGGAGGAATTCAGGGAAATCTTAGAATGCACAGCACAAACTGTGTATTCTTGACTGCGTTTGTGCATGAAGCCTGCCTGCAGCACCAGCAGTCCGTGCAGTGCCGATCCCATGGGAATCCCGTGGTCAGGCGGGTGGCGATGTCTCACCTTGCACCTTTGCCCACAGAGCCGAGCGGGCATCAAGTGCTCCCCGAAAGGCCCCGTGCTCTCCGCTCTGCGGCACCTCGCCTGGCCCAGCAGCAGTGGCTGCAGGGGTCCCTGGGGATCGGGGGGACAGGGGTCCCTCCTGCAGCCGTCGGCTGCTCCTGACCAGGCGGTGCTTCACTGCGGCAGATGTTGCACCTCTTGATCCCCTTACAGCTTCGAGTGCTCCCCCCAGGATTGGCAGCAAGCTGGTGGGTCTCTAATTTCCTGGTGTGTTGCTGGTGCCTCATACTGTTGTTTTCTAGTCTTTAGGGGTATGTCCTGAATTAAGTCAGGTTTGGTAATGTCAGCTAAGTTTTCCTCAGTACAGAGCGTGCTCGGTCCTGACATCTTGTTGTTATGAAAGACTCTCTAATTTTTTAATAACTGAAATGATGAAATCCTGAACACTTAATTCATTGGTTTCTGTCCTTGTTGACTGAATTTCCCACACGGGAAAACACTTTCTTCCACTGTCCTGCAAGGATGGATACAAATACTTGTTTAATCTGTTTGTTTGGGTTTTTTTAATTTTCCATCTGAGAATTCTCAGTTTATTTTCAGCATAGCACTGTAGTTTCAAATAACCCTTTGTCGCGTTCTTTCATTACTTCATCTCCTTTCCTTTGTTTTGTCTTTTTTACTTTAAATATTTTCCCATAATCACTGAGTTCATCTGACTCTTTCTTCGGTTTTTTGGCCATTTGTTACAGATAAAAGCATCTCTGACTGGATCGCTTCTAAGAGCTAAAATATAGTGCAGGCTGTGCACTCATTCTGTTTCTTTGGTGATACCTGAGTGGAAGCACTGAGTCCTCGGTATATGCAGAGAAAAATCTGTTCTTGCTGTTCTGGCTATGACAATAGTCTCGTGATGTGTGTATTTCAGTGAAGGGTGGTGAAATACCTAACTGTATTGAATTGTGAGGTTTTAGATGAAAATGATCCTTTTGCTAAAGACAAAACACGATTCTTAGTTCTGCTAGCCCTTTAATGCAAAAGGCACATCATTCGAACTGGGGATGGTTGGGCTTTCCTCTCACACAGCATAGCTGTGCACTGCTTTGAACAAACGGCTTTCTGCCTTTGTCATCTCTTCTGCACCCCTTTTAAGTCCTGAGTACCGAGATGGACATGCAGTTCTTCAATTTTGGCCCAAGTCAGGATTGCTAACAGTTTCTAACTAGGTACCTTTACTCTTCTGGCAAATTGATCTTAACCCGTCTTGTACGGCAAGGTCTAGATTAAGAGCAAAGAGAAATTATTGATATTTAAAACTTTTAGTATATTAAATTGTGAGGAAAAGCTTGGCATTGGACAGAGGTTTGCTACACTAAACTTTCTTTCTCAAAAAAAAAAAAAAAATCGCTGTTGGTAAGAGTGACATGCCTCCACCAGTCCTAGAGGCTTTTGGAAATGTTACGGAAAAAAACTGTTTAGGCCAGACCCTAGTGAGGGTCCATTTTTTAAAGTATAAGGTGGATTGGCTAGGATTTGCTGTGCAGAAAGCAACCTGCATATCGACCTACAAAGAAGACAGGCTAGAAGAATGTCTTTTTCCAGGATTGTACTTGCCTCATTTCTCCATTGTATACCATCCATGTCCACCACCTCTTGTCCTCCTCCTTACAGTCGAGGTTCCCTTCTCCTCACTCCACTGGCTCTGACTTCACGCATCCTCTACTTTCTCACTGAGTCTCCTTCATATACCTGCATCCCTTCACAGGCTCTTTGCAGGCCACCAAAACATGGAGCTCAGAGGGAGATGCTTTCTTCTGAAGCTATAGTTCTTGCCTCAGTCATGGTGCAAGCCAAGAGCCCTGTGTCTGAATGCTGCAGCCTGTGTAACGATTTAGGACAGCAAAGATCCAGACCTTGTGGTTCAGCTTTATGCCTTGTCACTGCTGGCTGTTAGAAAAATAGTTCTGCACTGAAGGATTTAAAATAATGTTTTCCACAAAAGAAAACCCCAAACAGTATCTCACTAGAGAGCCAAAAAGCGTATCATTGCCTCACAGAACTTTTACCAGATCATATTTGTGAGGGTCAAAAGAGAATTTGCTATAAGGACATCAGTGCAGTTGATGTGTGGTGCTGAGAGTAGCTTAACTTCTGAAACTTTATTTAGTGTGAGAACAGAAGTCACGTTTTCAGCATGAGTCCCAGTCAGCCCACAGGCACAATTACTAGATGAAAATCTTTACGGCAACTTAAGAGAAAGACCAAGAGTGAAATTCTGTGTTAAGTTTGCCAGTGGCTTCACAGGAGCCTCAAATTTTTTACCTTAAATCTTCACATAGCTTGTAACTCTGTGAGTTCTGAAATCTAATGCAATGCACATAACGCATTAAATAAATCTGCAATATGGCTTGACAGAACAGAGAAGAAAATGAATCTTTCATGTATCTACCCTGGAAAAGGGGTTATCCTTCCATTTTGAGAATAATTGGGAGTTTTATTTTGCTTTTCCAGTTCTGGAAAAAGAAGTTCTGACAGCTATCAGCAATGGTGACATGTATCAGCTTATTACTACTTATACCATGGTGAGGGATTGTAGCCACAATGATTATAGCACTTTAATAAAAAAGAGACCATTTTAGTATCAATTTAATTTAAGCTGTAACAGCTGAACATGGTTGGACCAAGCCTTTGAGCGACTAACCTTCATTTGATGGCTTTAACTCTCTGTAAAAGTTTCTGAGAGATGCCTTAGTGAGAAAGATGAAAGAAAGGATGGAAGCCTGGTGGTAATGGGGATGGTGTCTGCAACTCCTCTTTGTTATAAAATCCCTTATGAAATCTTAAAATAGCAGTTGCCTTTCATTAAACCCACAGTGTGTTAAAGGTAGAAGGATCCTTTCATAGCCCTGTTATCTGGGAGAGGGACACGCACTGAATGTGCTTTGCCTGTCTCTTGCCCTGAGAGGGAGAAGCCCTTGCATCTGGCAGGCCCGCAGAACTACTTGCTTTTGTGAAAGCCAGGATGATTACACACTTCTGATTCTTTTTGCGTTTTCTTCCTTCCGTGGTTTCATGAAGAGAATGATGCTTGGTCTCACCATTTCAAACTGTGTGGCCTTAACAGAAGACAATTAATTTCTGATTCTGCTGAACTCATTATTAACCTTCTGTCAGATCAGATCAGATCAGATTTATCTTGCTGTATTTCTCAAAACAGAGGCTTAAGAGTTCCTTTCTCATCTGTGGTTTTCAAATTTCCAAGTGCCATTGAGGCAATAATAGTGGTTTTGAGCTGTACCTTCCAAGCCTTATTTCTGTGGGTTATATTTTTTACTTTAGAAAAGAAAAATTAGTAACTGTAGTGTTCACTGGTGGTACCAGACTGACAAAACCCTTCCAGAGATTACCTCCTGCTTTCAGATATGTCCATACTCTCAGCACCAAGATGGGCATTTCGGCATTGTTTTTTCAGAAAGACTTATGCATGCCATGCATAGAAAGGGTCTGTTTATTGATTTCTCGGCTTCTCCACAAAAACTGTCAGCCCAGGTCTTGACTATGTGTATCATCAAGTTGGGTTTATTCAAGGTCTATACAATCCTTGAGTAGGTTGAAGTTGAAGAGAGGGCTCAATACATTTTATTCACATTGAGAAATGGTGATACTTTTTGTCCCTACTTACAAAGGTCAAATTTGAACCAAGACCCCAGAAAAGTCTGTATTTTTGTATGATTCGTGTGCCTACATTCAACCCAGGGCATAGCCTTCAAGAGCCTCTCTAGTTTAGCCTTGCGTTTGATTAATATTTTCATTTGACATCTGGTGGGCATCTCGAAACAATTCCACATGTCATACTCAAATCACTGAAATATTTTGATGGGAAGTATATATGGGAGCTAAAATCAGATTAAATATAAACTAAAAGAGTCATGGCTACATTGTATGACACCACTACACTTTTATGATTAAATTTATCATCCCAAGGTTTGGGTTTAGGTGAAGCTAGAAATCTTGAAGGCAGTGATTTGTGGGAGTCCTGGTTGGGAGAGCTTAAATTTTTTTCTGTCCTAAAAACTGTTATCCAGTGAAATTTGTTCCTCACTTGACTGTTCTTGCTCAGATCTACAACTCTAATATGGGCAAGTTACACTTTTTTGTTGAGACCATCTATTACTTTCATTTTCCCTTCATCATGTAAGCCATTGCCAACTTTTTCATTTCTTGTTTTCATATATTTTTCACTCTCCTGAATTTACTTGGATCAGTCAACATTTTGATCAATATCATGTAAGCATTGTTGTGTCCACATTCATACTCTTTTACATTGTAATTTGCTCAGCCCTTCAAAAGCAATGTGCCATGAAGGCATAGTGACTGGTGTATGAAAACCTTGATCTTCAGAGTTACAGGAAGCTTTTGACCTAGCTAAAGCATTTTGTGAATTTCCCCACATTCCCAGGTTGTTTGAAGATCTGTGTTTGTGATGCTAATTTCTAAAAGCCTTGCTTTTTATTTGTTGCATGCAACTGGTGTTCTGCTTCCTCATGTGTTCTTTGCTGAAAATTAAATCAATTGCAATAGCTTCCTTGAATCGGTAAATCAATTTTCAATAGATTCTATACACACTTTTCCTGCTAAATGACATTTTGCAATGGGCGAAAGATATTTTGCCTGCATGGTCATGATCTATATTCTTGTACTGCATCTTGGATATAGTACATGTCTTTCACTAGCAAAGATTTAAACAGCAAGTATTTTGTCATTGTCCCTAAGCTTGATTCTATCCAACATTTATAGAGCTGTAAAAGATTGTAACTGTGGCAATAGCTCACTTTTCCAGTTATTTTTAAATGTTTCCTCTCTCATCAAGTTTCTGTTCCAGGTACAGAACCTCCTCTTTTCTCTAGCAAGTGTGACAGTAATTGAACAGTGTCTTGCTGTTTCAGCTAGATATCCAGCTAGACCTAGTTAAGTGCTGAAGTGGGGAGATGTTATTCCAGCTCTTTTCAGCTTTCCTGGTTGCTAACATCTATGGCAGACGTCTTGTCCCTGCAGCAATACGTATTTGTATTCTGTGATAGTATCACAGTGGTTTGAAAACCAAATGACTTAGTGTGTAAAAACTCAGGATTTTCTTTTTCTCCTAGAAAAAGTGATACTCACCACACTTCAGCCTATTTCTGAGCTGCCTGGAAAAGTACAGCTGATTCCTAAGTTGTGGATCTGCTAGGATAAAAGACTAGTGCAGTCGCACTGTGCAGGATACGAGGGACCGCTGTGCAGAGCTGATCCTGCTCAGGGCAGCCTGTGTGCAAAAGTGTGCTAGCAGCAGCAGCTCTGTTGTGTGGCTCTTTTTCTCCTGACCCCCACATTTAAAGATATTTTAACTCTTCCCAGGCATGTAGATCCTTCCCTGCTAATTAGAGCATCACAGATACCTTCTAAGTAATCCTAATTTGTGCTGCACAGCACTGCATCACTACCTCAGTGTTACTGACTTCACAAAATCTTGACATACTTGAGTTGATCTTTCCAAATTGGGGTAAATGTTATGTTTTGTTTAGAACACACATACCGAGTTCCTTTTTCACTTGGCTGCTGGCTGTGCTTCATCTTGATCAAACATAGAAACAAAGAAAAATAATCAAAGCTTCAGTTTTGTTAATTCCTGGTATCTGTTCTTCACAAGTTTGCCTTCCATTTTATGTACTTACTACAAAGTCTCTCCCAGGAAACCGAGATCCATAAAGCTTTTTCAAAGTTTGAAAGAAAAGCTTACATCTCCAGACATCCTTCTAGGATAATAATGAATTTTGATCCATTGTTACTGTTCTGTCACAATAACTAGATTTTGCCAAGCCCTTTTAGAGAACCCAGAAATAAATGTTAGCTCTCCTGTACATCCTGAACTATAACCACGCTCCCTCTTCACTGAGTGTACATTTACTTCTTTTAGTGGTGACTGATAGAGTACTGCCTGCCTCTGCCTTTGTAGTGGTTGTTTTAAAATCACAAATTCAGAAAGGCATATGTCCCACCAAAACCAGTGTGCTTCAGCTTCTGTTGTCTGAGGAAATCAGTTCTCAGACTGTCTTCAGGTCCTTTGTAAGACCCACCTTCATCCCTTGCACCCTGCCACTCCTGGGGAACCCTCTGGCCAAGCAGCCTGATCTGGCCTCGCCAGTGTCTTCTCCCCAGTATGTGAGACAGCCCTGTGTCTCCCCACCCAACGAAGGGAGGGTTGGGGGTGCCGGGTTTCGGAGCAGGGGAAGGCACAGCTGAGGAAAGCATCCCTTGTATGTACCTTTGACTTCAGGTCCCTGCTCCGTGGCACTGATAGGGCAGCACCAGGCTTCTGTTCTCTGCTGCTCCTGGTGCCACCGGTTTTCCCCGGGGATCACCTGCACCTGCCTGGGGGCCCAGGAGGGAAGATGCTGCCTTGCGTCGCATCGAGATTTGAGAGAGCACCCCAGCTTCAGGACAGTGTGAATGGGAGTCCCAGCTGGGGCATCCTTCACGTTAGGAGGCTTTCTTTGGGGCGTTTCCTCTTAAAATAAAACCAAACACACAAAAAACCAACTGTGAAGTACCTGCAACTTCATGTCAGCCACAGGCTCCTCTTCCTTTTGCTGTGTCTCCCTGCATGAAAAGGGGTATCTAACCACCCGTTAAAACGCTGCCTTCCAGATTTGGTCACAGCCACATGTCCACCTGGAATAAAAACCAGTGAAGCAGTCAGAAAAGTAGAAAGGGATAAAGCAGAGCAATCCCATTCCCTACAGCCACATGAAGAAGAAGCAGCTTCTCTCTTTCTGGCTAGTGTATGATCCCAGGATCAGACAGGGGAGCAGGCAGGAGGGAAAGGAAGAGAGGGAAGGTCAAGAGACAGTGTCCTGACCAGAGGAAAATACGACTGTTATGGATGGTAGGAAAGCGAAGAGCTGCTTTGGAAGTGCATCAGACATGCCTCCCCGCAGGTGTAGACAGGCATGACTTCTCTGTCTCTGCGTTGAGGTTGCTGGAAATGACGAATGCCCCTGGCGCTGCTTCTGAGCTGAGCAGTTTGCTGACAGGGCAGAGCATGTTGAACACAGCATTGTACCGATGCACGCACAGCCCCAGCACCAGCCTGTCTCCCAAAGGGAAAACAACATCTGTCTGCATCTGCCCGGAGAGGTGCTGCTCAGGAGCAGACTGACTCACCAAGGGCTTTCCTCCATGGGCCCTCTTGAGCCACCCTGTCAGGGTGTCCCCAATTCAGTCACATCCTCTGTCTCCAGTCCTGAATGCATCTGAGAAATCATCACTCAGCTCAGGCCTTATCTCAGCATTTTGAGAAATTACATTTATGTTTATGGTGCACCAATCTTCTGGGTTTTATATTTCTGTAAAGAGAAGAGAGAGCAGGGAATCATAGCAAGGGTTTTAAGTCAGGATGTGTTGTGTTAAACTCTTAAATCTGTATTTCTACACCTGAACAAGCACCACAGTTAGGAGAGGTGTTGAAAACCTCAGTTTGCAGGGAGCTCAGTGGGACTCCTGTCAATGAGTCAAAGGACAGGTGCTGGCTCATGATTTATTTAGCCTGCTTTCTCTGCTACACAGAGTCTGGTAACACGTGATTCAGAAACACTGCTCAGGGTTTGGAAGGGCAGCACAGAAAGGTTTTTAACTGTTTTGAAAGCCAGACTCTTTAATAAAGTGGATGTTCTGCTCATGTATATGCTTTTGCAGAAAAAAGTCAATATTACAAGAAAAGTAATTTGGACACTGATGAAATCAATAAGTACTATGGCTCACATCAGAAGTTTGTATAGAGTAATATCCCCTGGAATCAATGTCCATTGCAGGATACAACCATTTACAATTTCGCGCTGAGGTTGCAATGATCCACTGCGAGGTTAAGAATAAAGGATCTCAGAAGCTGTAAATAGAGTGAAGTGAATCAGATCACCTTTTAGTCTAACTAGTAGCTATCCTTACTTGAAAACTATTACTCTTTTTTTTTGCAATTTACTGACCTCAAACTATGGTTTCCCAAACCCTCATACCTTACAGTTCAGCTTCTTTTCTAAAAAAACTTCAATTGAGAGTGTCATGTTGAACAAGACATGAACCTGAAATAATTCTGAAGACTGGAAAACAAACTTAGATTCAAAATAGTCTGTTTCTACACAGCCAGGAATGAAAGCACATAATTTTTCTCATATGGGGGGTATTTTTCAAACACTGTGCTTAGTCTCTTGTTCATCCTGCTCTGCAGATAATAAAACCAAAAAGAATAGTTTTAGTCAGCACTCAGCTTAGGACTGTGAGACATTGTGTGAGTCAACAAACTCAGTCCTCTGCTGTTAGAACCAGCCATTTTAGACTCTGGTATGCATAATTTGGGCCATAACTTTGGTTGCCTAGTGTATACATTTCAGCTGGAACACCACTATGTATTCAAGACTTTAAGGAACAGATAACCTATCAATCTTTTCATAGCTTACCTTCACTTTAAAAGTTTCAAGTGCCCTAGATCTACCAACATCTATCAATTAATTGGCATCTACACCTTCTCTTAGATTATCACAGGACTTTTATTCTCTTAATGTAAAGTAAGTGCCTTCCAAAACCGCTGTGTGCTCCCTCTTTAGACAAGCTTTGCTTTTTTTGTCCAGTGTAGGTGCTCACCTTAGTTTTCAGCCACTGTAAACCCTAATTCCAATTTGAAGTGACATAGTGGTGTGAGTATGGCTTGTGTTCCTAACTCCTTAGTAACCTCAGTTTAGGTATATTAAATAAATGTTACATGTTTGTGTTCAGCTTTCCAAATTATAAACAACTCTGTCAAACCTTGTGAACGTGAGCCACACCAGGAGTTTTCCCAAGTGAAAGTCCTGTAATTCAGGTGGATGGCAATGTGAAAATACTGCAATCCTAAGAATGCAACTGTCTTTCTTTATGGTGCATAAGAAAACTGTGGTTATGGAATATCTCAAGCAGTAGTGCACAGACTGCACCAAGATTCTGTTACACTGGATGTGTCCTCTCTGTTCTGAGAAAGACCTCTGAAATCCCTGGCCTGGCATTTCCAGCCTGCAGAACCGAGAGAGACGCTGGTTCTTTGTCATTGGTTAGCTACCTTCTGCAAAAGCACTCATATTTGCTACACTGGTGTAAAAAGAAGGGTCTGTCTATAGATAGTTCTGACCATGAGTAGCTAAAATTCATTTGTATATGGGGAGGGAACACTTCAGTTCTGATAACTATGTGCTGTCAAATGTGTCAGCATTGTAGTAAAATGACACATCGTTTTGTATGCTTAATATAGTATGAAGAAGAGAAGCAGGAAATAAGTGCATTCAAAAGGCATTTATGGATCCACAGAAGCAAAAGCCCGTATGTGTATAAATATGCATATAGGTGTTTACTCAATGCTTGGGGAATTAATGAATTTCCTTAGCAAATCCCTGTGTAGTTTGTTGCATAAAGAGCTGCTTGCATGCTGAGCAATTAAAGAGAGGCCACTGGAAAGCTACAGTTAATAAAATCATGGAATAGTTAAGTTGGGAGGGACCTCCAAGATCATCTAGTCCAAAACCTTCCCCAAAGTTTGACTGACTTCAAAATGAAATGCCTATATGAAATCTGTTAATAGTATACAAAGCTGGCTTCAAACCTTATCTCATTTCACTTCATACAGTAAAACCTACTAGTAGATTAGACTAAGCACCTTAAAAAACACAGAAGAGAAAACATTTTGGACTAGATTCAGTTTTGGTCATTTTGATTGACAGAGCTTCAATCCTTTGCTTCTCTATCCCTCTGTAAAGAAGTACCGCAGAAGGGGAAGGACTGCTGCCAACAGCTTTAATTTCAAGTTCCATAGCCCAGTCAAAAGCCATGAAACAGGGACTAGTATTAGGAGAAAGATAGATTTTCAAGATTAAGGTTTTGAAGATTCACTAAGCCGTTATTTGCAGTGTCACAGTACTTGTAAGACCAGTAGTGTCTCCTAAATGACTAGGGAACATGTCTGTCTGTGAGAGATGTAACCAAGAATGTCAAAGAACCTGATTTGATTTAATGCTCACTGCCATTCACTGGGGATTAAAAGATTGTGAGAGGGGAAAAGGGATCTCTCCTGTTTTTTCTGTCTTTCTTATTCCTTTTTTGGTCCGTTAAGGATTGGGCACATAAAAAATAAAATAAGATTTAAAAAAGGATATATACCTGATAAAGCCTATTACTCCCAAATGGTTTAGTTCCACAACATATTGACAAGCACAAGAAACGTACAAAACTATCTTAATTTGCAGTGCTATGTAAGATAACAGAGTTGGCAAAAAGAAAATATTACCTACTCCAACATCTCCCATGCTTTGTAACTGTTTCTCTCTTTCTCTATACTTTTGGCAAAGTAAATATAATTTGAATTATCTCTCCCGGAATTAAGATGTGCATTTAAGCTAAAACAAGTGTTGCCAAAGGGTATAACTGATCCGTATCAGAAAGACCCACAATGAAAGAAAATTCAGAGGTAATGTGACATGCTTACAAATTGTGCATTGCACCCCCCTCTAGTGACCAGTCTGTGTATAAACCTTGGTAGGGCTGACTGGAAACTTTACATCTGAAGTATTTTCTAGCAGAGAAGTTATGTTTTTGTTTTGTTTTCAGTAAGGCATCAAGTTCATGGACATTCTCCCTGGGAATTACCAAAATTTTGCTTTTTACATGCAGTTGTTTGACAGTTGAAGAATGTAGGCTCCTAGGATTTATCGTAATTTATAATGTGGGCCAGCTTAGAGGATAAATTCAGAATGCAACACTTCAGTCAAGTTATTTAGTTACTTACGGGGAAAAAATGTCATTTTCTTTGCACAGCACATTATGAAATGTCTGCTTTCCATCTTAATTCAGGGCAAAATCAAAAGTTGCAACCTTGAAAACTTCTGGGAATACCTGGGCTTATTTCCCAAACCACTCTATTAAATGAGTCTATTTCCAAGACCTTTGAGGCTTAATTTTTCTTGGGACATTAAGCTAGTCTCTGTTTGTATATTATCAATTTTCTGCAAATGCCTCCATCCCAGTGTCCTTTTGTTAATAATTCTAACACTTATGCATATGCATCTTATGGATAAATCTGAGTGCGTCGCAGAAAATCAGCAAGAAGTCCTTGAGCTCCTTGTCATTCTTATGCTGTTGTGTTCTTCTTAGGTAGTTGTGTTGAGATAATGGAGTTTGAGGAGATGGTACAGAATGTCTGCAGTATTTATAAAATAGGTGTAAGTAGAAGATTGCCCGAAAGACTGTGTGTGTATATTCTGCATGAAGTTTTTAGACTTTCCAACCACAGTCAATTAGAGGAATTTTGTTTTGTAGATCATTGCGGTGACATCAGTTGCAGATTTATTACGAGTTACAAATGTAATGCATGTGCTGGGCACATGCAAGCTAAAAGCCTTCCAGAGAGGGCTACATATTAGTAGTGTGGGTTATGCTGTAACAGTTCAGAAGATTATGCCAGTACAGTCAAACAGCCTTTTGGCTCCTTCAACATCAGAGCAAAGTAACTGTCTCACCAATGAGGAACACATCTTCTTTTTCCAAAACTCATGATCCGGTTCAGCCACAATTCTTACACCACAGCAAGAATTTGGAGGAGTTGAATGTCCTGTGTTACATGGGAGTTCAGATCAGATCAATGCTGTAGGTCATTGCAGATTTATTCCCTGTTGTCTTTTTCCTAAAACCTTATCCAGTCTTGTTTTAAATGTCACATTGTAAATTGGCTTCTGTCATTTCTCTTGGTGAGTTTATTCTGGAGAAAAACCCTGACTGAGTAAATAACTAATATTAGGTAGTTGCATTTGACTAATGAAAATCATCAATAATTCTGTGGTTCTGAAGTTCTATATTAGCGTTGATTATGCCAGCATCATGACCAGCAGGTATATTTATGTATATCACAGGCAGGCCAGAAGAACAAATAAGAAGTGGTAGATTTTTTTTTTTTAAATTCTGTTCATATGGCTGGCCTTTGGCAAATCACAGCTCAGCCCAGATTTACATTTGCTACTGAGCTACAAACTGCTGAAAGAGAAATACCAATGTGGTAACTGTTTCTTAACACTTCCACCACCGAAAGAAGCTATCTGAAGCTTCCAAACAAAATTATGTGTTAGTTATTAAGTGCTACATCAAGCTGTTTTGCCAGAGATTTGGACTCTGGCAAACAAACCCCTCCAGGCTCATTTGGGAAAGCAGTGAATGGGCTGCAATTTGCCCCTTAGATCTCAGCTCAAAACCAAGCAGAAACACTGCCAACAATTACCCTGCCCTACTGCTGACCTTCAAAAGTCAAAATGCTCCCTAAGCTAATAGACATGCAGCCAAAGCAAGATGTGGCTGTGCTGAAAGACATGATCCTTGCTTCCAGATCTCATTAGTGGTCAGGTTTCTTGACTGGGGCAAGTCTGTAGAGGAGAGCGCAGGATGAACAGTGGTGGGAACTGCATTGCTTGTTGAAGTGAAGAGTAGGCAATGCAAAGATTATCAATACAAATACTCCCTCAGCTAAAAAAAAAACCCGAAATTCCCACTTTGGCCAGTCACGTTTATGTATTTTAGTGTTCCTCTTCTTGATTTTTCAGGAAATTAATGCTTAGCAAATTTTGTTTCACTGGTGAGCGCACATAAAACTCTATGGAATAATGGCACAGGATGCCCCTTCTGCAGTCTGTTCCACCAGTCAGCAGAGTTTGCTGCAGACCCAGCCAGACTCTCTAGACTTCTTTGCTAAGACCAGAGCAACACATATTAGTGCACCTGGAGGTGCCCAGCTCTGTCCCCATGTATCAACCACCTTGGAAGCCAATGCATACACACTGATGAGCAGGCATAAGGAAGGCTGTGCTGTTGCAGCCTGTTGAATGCACTGTGAGAAATGGGTTCATGCTGCCTCCCTGTCCTGTCAGCCTGGGATCGTCTCCAGCAGTGAGGTACGGTGCTTGCAGGTGCAAGCGGTGCAGCTTCGCACCACCCCTAACGAACTGAGTTAAACCCCATCTGTCCCCCGACCATCCCGAGACTCCTTCATTCAGGCAGGAACCCACCCAAGCTCCGACCACGTGGAGCTGGGGGTGCGGGGACAGGTACTGGCAGCTGAGGACTTGTGAGTTCAGAGGAACCGCTGCCTTCACCCAGGGTGCATTGAATCACAATGACTTTACCCGCATGTCTCACCGCTTCAAGAGAAAGAAAGAAGCACCTGAAAGTACACAAGTCCTCAACGAAAGTACTGCAGAGCTGCTAAGCACTCCATTCTCATTTCTTGATTACTTTTCTTTATAAACGTATCTATTTTTGCAGTTGGCTTTCTTCGTGACCTTACAGAGTCTGCTTGTGAGCCAAATGCCTTTAAGCCACCTGGCTAGCTCTAGAACGACAACGGCAGCGCTCCAGCACAGCTGGAAGCTGCCTGGCCTGGCGCTTTGGGAGCCTGAAGGCAAAGGCAGAGTGGCCCCCGCTCGCCCACGGCAGCCCCAAGGCTGCGGCTGGGAAGAGAAGGGGCAATCGCACCTCTGCCGCTTGCTGCAAGGGGGTCATGGCCGAGGGTGAGCCCTGCAGCTGGTCAGAGGCGTGTGAAGGTCCGTTTTTGTTGTTCCTCCTGTGACAAGCGGTGCAGAACTGGGTCCTCTCTCTCCTGTAAATATGATCTTCAAATTGATGTAGCAAGGAGCAGAGTGCTGTCTGTTCTGTCACCTGGTTATAGAAAATAATCTGTGCAATTCTCACCCGTTTCTCTTAGAAAAAGAAATAGTGAAAGATGAGGAATACTATAGAGATAAAGATGATATAAAAACCTGACTGTAATTAGACATTCACTTTGAAACTCTTCTGTAAATTTCAGTTACCAATTGCTGCTTACTTAAGAAATGAAATCTCATTTCTATTTTTTTCAGTTTGGGGTTTTTTTCTTAATGAAATTGCAAAATTATAACTAAGAGCTGAGGCAGAGCAGGAAAGGCTAAGTTTAATTTGTGAGAAACTGATGTTGTGTGCTTAATTTAATGGCTATTTATTTACTCTCAATCTATGAGGTATGGCAGAGACAAGAGATTACAGCTATTCGGGTTCTTGGCAATATCCTTTTAGTAACTACTAAGGAATGAGATATCTCTGAACAAGAGTTTTACTGTATCCCTTTTGGAGGGAAGTAAGTTCCAGCTGCCCTATACCTCTGAATCTTTTCCTGCACAACATTCATCAGGGAGACAGAACCAAGAGCTTGGAAGTCACTTGCTTAAGTATCTGTAGTACACTGATAGCTTCAGGGAGGATACAGTGTCTTCTTGTTTTAGGGTTAGACACCATCATTATCAAATGAAAAGAAAATCAAATTGTTAGAGAACAGAGAGTTCAGCAGTGCCTGGACAAGCAGAGAATCCAAAGTGTCCCCAGTGTACACAATGGACTGTACATATGGGCATCTTTACAACACTGTTTCTAACTTGAATGCAGTCTGCAGGGGCTCAGAAACTCTGCTCTTAAATGTGGATAAAATTCAGCCCAACTGTGGTTTTCCTTCTTTGATGGAGCTGATGTTTTTGCTACACATGCTGGCACACTCGGTTCCTCCAAAGCCCTTCCTCTCAACAGGGGTCTCAACCTCAGAAATCCAGAGTACCTTTCTGTAGGCAATGGCCATCCAACTGCCCGGTGATGCTGGAGAAGTGAGGCTCTTGAGCCATGAGTTTCAATCAAGGTGCAATAATTGCAGTGACTTTAGAGGAGCCCTTGTTTTAAGCTCTATATATTGCTCTGAGGAAGAAATTCTTCCCTCCTCATCAAAAACATAAGTTGGGTACTCATTGTAAATGCCAGCCACCTTGGAGAACAGCTCATATATCCACTTCCCCACTGCATGGGTTGGAATAGTGCCACAGCTCTGTATGCTGACATTCTCCAACTGTCGATGTACATATAGACAGAGACCCATTGATCCGGGGACTGGTTCCAAGTCCCCTGATATATTAATTGAATGGAAGTCTCCCTGGAAATGCCAAATACATAGGAATAGGGTCTGCCCACCATAAGTTCCTACACAGCCAGAATTTCTTCTTATTTCCATTCTGCTGAAGAAGTTAAGTTTATAGAGACTCACCTTCAATATTTTATTTTCTATCAGCACATATTGCTTCAGACATTAACTTCCAAGTCAACAGAAGGCATTTCCAAATGCCAGCCCCATGTGAAAGATTCCTGAGCTAGTTGCAGGTGAGCTGATACAGCTGTACCAAACACATACCCATACTCCTGCATGAGAATACCAATCCTGAGCTAAAAACATTGAATCATAGAGTCATAGAATCATTTAGGTTGGAAAAGACCTTTAAGACCATCGAGTCCAACTGTCAACCCAATACCACTATGCCCACTAAACCACGTCCTGAAATTGTTATGTTGTCATGGCGGTCTGCCCAGAAGACTTATCCCTGCCCCTGAGGAGGGCTAATTAGTTCAGGTTGAGTATCCCTCCAGAGCAGATATTCTGCTTGCAAGGCTGGGAACTTCTGTCTTGTTGACTTATGTTTGATCTTCTCTACATCTCCAGAATTCAGGAGTTGACACTTTCCTCACTTGTATCATTTAGTCTTTTATCTGTTCAGCCCAAGTCCAAGAATAAAGTGCCCCCAAATGAGAATTAATTGTTTTCCAAATGTAATGTTACTTTTTTCTCTTATTTGAAGCTATCAAGGTGAAAATGTGTAATAAATGACCATTTGGTTCTTATCTAATCTGAATATCTTCCTTTTCACAGTTTCAGTGTTAGAAATATTCTAGTTTAGTTTGGTTTGGTTTGGTTTGCAGCTCTCCTGCCTACCTGCTCACAAGATGACACTTCTATAAAATGAATGATAAATATTTACAGTCTTATGTCAAAATCTTTTTGTAGTTGTTTTGTTCATACTTGGAAGCTTATTTTTTTAAATCCTCTAGTTAGTAGAAAGGATGCATACACAGGGTTAGATTTCCTCCCAGACATTATCCATATCCCTCACTGTCTTTGAATAAATAATATGTAAATAAAGCGAAATAATATGTAAATAAAGCTGAATTTTCTTCACATTACCTTCAATAAATGGGTTTAAACCACCACACAAATCTCATAATTCACCTCTGGTTCTAGTAGTTTTAGGACAAATCCAATAGATTTAACTTTAAGCCTCCAAATATCTCTGCTGACAATCTAAGCTAAAGTTCTGGTTATCCAATCCTTTACATTCACTAAGGCCTGCAGTTACTATGGTTTCAAAGATTTCACAGAAATCAAAACACTTTGATAGGTGTCAGTAGAAGTAATTATCTTTGATAAATGATTTCTCTGATCTCTAGATGTCCTGACAGAGATTGCCCCATACATGTGCTGACCAAACAAGAATTTTCCTGCATTTATTCCTTTCTTCCTAACTCCAGAAACCACCTGGGGCAAAGATGAAGACTTTATATTGAAATAAAAACCTGACATATATGTCTAACATGACTATCACATTTTCCTGGCGTTTCTTGCTGCCTGCAGTTCAGTTAGAAGACATGAATATGAGCCTCACCCTGGCTGCAGTACACCTGAGATCCAGGGCATTTTTCATGGTGCACAGGTAGTTCCAGCTGTAGCACCTGGAGTCAGGGTGAGCAGAGGCAGGGAACAGACACAGGTCACCTCTGCAGCCCTCGCATGGTAACTCCAACATTTCGTGGAAGCGCTGGGCTGCACAGCGTTCTTGTCTGTGAAATCCTGCTTGGTTGAACCACAGCTTCAGCCACAGTCCTGAGCAGCGTGGGCTCCACTCTCCGCAGGACACCAGCCATTGCCCCAAATCCTTCCTTGCTACTGTTCATAGTTGCAGCCACCAGTCTCCAGGGATGCTAATTCCATGGTACGGACCAGTTTGCCTAGGGAGCTTTGGAAGGAGATGCTACCAAGAGGTTCCACTACCACAGTCAAAACACACTGTAATTTTTGCAAGTGTAATTTTTAAGGATAAATGCAAAATGTGGTTCTTTTGATGTCCAATAATGAGCAATACTTTATGCTTGCAATTATGCCCATCACACAATTACAAGGAATATGCATTTTATGGACAATAAGGTAAATCACTAAGTGGTCCTGACTTATTAAGCAGATGGAAATCTGGCACTTTACCTGAGACTCAGTTCAGGTCCAAAGTAACTTAGCATACATCATCAGTTGTACTCTGCTAGCTCTCAAAGATGTTATAAAATGGACACTGTAGAACTGGGACACGAATGGAAGGCAGGACTTAAATCTTACCTCTAGCGACTGACAAATCTCCCTTAGTGCGAACAGAGAGAAGCTTTCATCCTAGATGCTGACATAAGCTACAGGATGAATGACGTGTCTTCTTTTCATAAACAAATGGAGATATTTTAAGAAATAAAGTACCTTTGTCTCATGAAAGTAACATTTGCATTATTAAGTGTGGTTATTACATTGAGTAGGACTTACCATTGTGTTATCTTTTTTTTTGCCCCCAGCTTAATGGATTTCTTATGGCTTCTAGTGATCCATTCTATATGGACTCTTCAGATCTGTTCCTTCCCTTCTATACATTGGCATAAGTTAGGAATTGCCACTATGAATTTACACTTATCTAAGCCTTAAACCAGAAAAGAATCAATCCATGTAATTTTATTTAAAAGCCATCACTGTGTTGATATTCAAATATCATCTTTTTTACTTCATCACTGAGATTCAGTGCACATATTGAATAAAGCTGTTATACTTGATCTATAACTAATTACAGAAATTGTTTTGCTCTAGTATTGATTAGAAACTGACATTCTCATTTATGAAGCTATTGGGTTTGCCTTCTCAGAGCTAATGTGTACTTTATAATAATAAATATGAGATGTAGCTAAAAGTGGTTTATCTATAGACATTTATCTACTTAAGCAGGTGATTTGAACTCCTCAAGAATTTAGCTATGAACCAAAAACTGTAAAATTTTTACCATCTTTAAGACACTATTAAACAATTACCTATAATAATTTGGGTTTTTTCCCCAGTCACAATATTCTCCTGTATGAGGATGGTCATGCAGTTGTTGCTGATTTTGGAGGTAAGGAGTTTTTATTAAACATTTATAAATTAACCTCAAATTCTCTAAAACTAAACATGTGCTGACTAAGAAAATGCTGAGGAGGTTGCTCTTAATTTTGTTATTATGAGAGGACACAAAAGGCTTTTAGGGATGAGAATACCCCTATTTTTTGTCTCATCTAAGTTAGCAGGTGCTGTGGAGTACCCCACTGTTTACATGAGTAGGAAGCCCAGATGATAGCGAGATGGATGCATCTCAGTTTGTGTAAGTTCTAGCAGTAGGTTAGAGGAAGAAGTTGAGTGAGAAATGCCTGTAATAGAAGATGTGTCCTCCTCTTTCATGGCAAGTGGTTAGGATCTGAGGATGGTGTTCTTGTGCAGGTCTGCCTGTTGGCAGCAAAGCCCCATGGCAATAGGAGAGGTTTCTTTCATTTTAAAGAGCAGAATGTAGCTCATTATTTCAGTTATGGACCTTAGTAACTTTGTGTCCAAAATTAGACTAGGCTATATTTTCTGAATCTGGATTTTGTGCATTCTCTTGGTGTTTATCAGTCAGGCTCCATGGGAGTACATTCTTCTTGGTGCAAGGGTGGAGTTTAGGGAGCTTGGTTCAATCTAACTCCTTAGGAACCACTTGACTTAAGACATGGCCATTGTTACTGTGCAATATCACCACAGATGTGATCAGCAGAGAAGCATGAATGTCAGCTTAACACAGGAGGAGGATGGTGGCGGGATGACCATATCTGTGAGGGACCCAGTGCTGATCCACACCTGCTGTTATCCAGCCTGCTGAAGCAAGAAAATAGCAGAAGGCTTGGACCACGTGGGAGTAGCTGCTTGTCTGGGGCATTGCTGACAATACCCTTAGTCATACAGATGCATGCTTAAGTGTATTTTTCTGATATGTCAAAGGCGTCTAAGTCCTGCTTGGGGACTTATTTATGTATCGCAAAATGTAGCATATACCACCTTCACTATATTTGTGCAAGATCTTGTTATTTTTAGGTGGGCTGCTTTTCTGACATTAAATAAGACTGACAGGCTTCTGTGGGATTGCATTTTAATGCAGGGCTCAGTGACTGTTCGTTGTAAATCTAGATACAGTTATATTAACCAGTACAAATAACCATGAGGTCACAAATCCTGAGCTGGATCCTCAGCTGCTGTAAACTGCTATTAATGTCGATGGAGCTTTGTAGATTTATGCCAGCACTGAATTTGGTATGCAGGTCTCAGAAGCCTCATTGTCTGTACACATCCTTGTTGAAAAACAGCTATCACAGTTCTCCTGGACTCTCAAAACCCCAGAGTTATTAAAAAAACAACAAAAAAACCCCCAAACCAAAATACTTTATACCAAGACTTTTGCATAATAAGGTGGATATCTGTATTGGGTTGACAGTAATTTGTTGTTGTTGTTGTTGTTCTGTGTGTTTCAGAATCTAGATTTTTGCAATCCGTGGATGAAGACAATATGACAAAACAACCTGGGGTTTGTTTCTTGTTTTGTTCCATATAACTAGCATAAAACATACAGGCAAAGTCAGTTTAGGAGAAAACTACATTAGAAATATTTTTGTTGGGAAAGATGAACTGGTATAGTATTTTATCTCTCTTAATGGTTTTTTTTGGTTTTTTTTCTTTAAGCCTCTTTGATAGCAGAGATGAGTGAATATATAGTATCTGCAACAGAGAATAATGCTTTATAGGCTTGTCTCTGGAACTCTATTGCCCCCCCCAAATCCTTAGTAAAGTGTCAATTTTTTAATCCGCTCTTCCCCACTCATATACACACATTGCTGGCAGGTGGTTCCTGTTTCAAATAGGGAATTAGTTATTTGACACTGATTTTCTTTCAGAGTTCTTTTCTCCATTACAAGCCTATTGCTCACAGAGAGTCAGCTTTACAAGACAGTATTGTTGTCTTCTTAAGCGCACACAGGTGCATTCTGTGTGTCACTCCATGGTCATGAAAGTTTGCATCATCATAATGACTAATTGTGGAATAGGGTGGGTGGTGCTAAAGCCAGGGTTTGGCAATCATCTTTTTAACAAATCGTAATACACACTCACTCTGTGAGGAGTGAGCACTGCTGCTGCAGACCTAGGCCCTGCCAGGGTTTGATGATGTCTCACTGAGAAGGGCTGTCTTGTAAAGAACGTGGATTAAGTTACTGAAGTGCAAGGAATCTGCAAAAACACCTGAACTCATCACTCCAGTGAGAGGCTGGTTGCTTGTGAAGCAGCTTCAGAACTGGGCTTCTGCAGAAAGCAGTGAGATCCCAAGAGAGAGGACACCAACCCAATTAAGTTGTAGTCAGTTTTTTCCGTCTATCAGCTGGAGTAACAATTAATTGGTATTATGTGGCATGCTCAGACCTTATGATGTGGTCTCCAGACTTTGAGGCTGGGTGTTCTGCTTTTATTCTAGCGCCACTCTCATGTTTAAAGCCTGATCAGTCTGGCTTCATGGGGCTGAGACAGCTACCATACTAATGCTGTTACAAATAACGTGCAATAATATGCTGCCTAGATTTTGCAAGCTAGGTGAAAGTTTTTCCTGGCAAATTTACCAGTTATTTTATGGAGCAATAGAGGCAAGGAAAACAAACATACAAATACAGGAAAAGATGCATATATGAGAAAGTGAACACTATTAATGTATTATTGATGTTTCCTGACATGCAGAACCTACGCTGGATGGCCCCTGAGGTGTTCACCCAGTGTACAAGGTACACCATAAAAGCCGATGTTTTCAGCTATGCTTTGTGCCTCTGGGAGCTGTTAACGGGTGAAATTCCATTTGCTCACCTGAAACCAGGTAAGATGCTCAATGAATTAACATTTAAATTCCTCTGAACTAGAGAAGTAGCTACACTGTATAATATTAACCAATATTTTACTGAAGTTTGTTATTAAGTGCTAAGATTTTGCATTCAGTGAAAAGCATAGAACTATCCCACTATAATCCCATACCTTATTCACTACAGATCTACATAACATAAAATTCTTTATCCAGTTCTAGGATTATGAACAAGTCACCCTAACTGTAGGCCTTTTGACTCTTACACTGGCGTTGGGATTTGCAAAGCCATTCCTTGATAAATCTCCACCTTGAGCGTATTCTCATGTAGCTTAAGAAAGCACTGGCAAACAGTGGTGGGGTAGCAACAGCAAATCAACATTTCCAGGACTACACTTGGCACTCCCTGAGATTTTGACCCCTTGATGTCTGCCAGGAATTGTTAGAGGTTGAGAGTGCTGCAGGATGTGGTAAGAGCCAGTATGGGTAATGAGCGAGGTTTTGGACCCCCCATGCCTTCACCACCACCCACTGCGGTCTGTCCTCCCATGGTCGGAGGTGGATCGGTGGCCATGCTGTTGTGCAGCTCTCTCCACACAGGAGATGGCCTGGAGGAACCTTATTACGACATTCGCTCTGGCAGCCAAAATGGCTGTGAAACATGGGGGATCCTTTGTTGTGTTTTAACTGGGTTTGGGGTACAAAGAGAACAGTTGCTGGGGGAAGAGATGTGCAAAGTTTGTCAGATGGATTTCAGATAGATTTTCTGATGTTTGGAGAAAGCGTGGCCTATGGCAGCATTTTGACCTTGAAAAAGGTCTTAGTTCATAACAATGTTTATGCCCAAACAGAACATAAATATCAGTAACAATGTGCAGTCCTTTGGTGCTCATACATCTGTCTGTCTGGGTATATCTGTACGTCTAATTCTGTTTCTTAGGTGCCTATCAATATGCAATTTCCTTATTAGGTCAATTGCTTTATAAATTACTCAAATGAAATCTAATGTATTTTTCTCAGGGCATTGCTCTTATCTTTTCAAAGTCATTTTTGATACATGCAGTTTTACTTACTAATTCCTTCCTGGGATTGTTTTTTTGTTTCTGTTGGGGGAATCATTAAATAAAGATTCACTTTTCTGCTATTTTGAGATTATACCTCCATTAAACTCCTTTGGATGCCTTTGTGATCTTTAGCAGGTCAGCCTTTTGCAGGCAAAAGGCAGCTGTCATGAATATCATTGACAATTAGTGTGCCAGCTTTGCATATGACCTTCTACACTGTATTAGCTGGTTTTCATATCTCTTTATTTCTAACTGCTAAAGTGATGCAGAAGCCAAACATCTGACTCAATTCCACTTCAGGTTCTAGAAATAAAATACCTTTAGCTGTGAACCTGAGTTTCAGTTCTGAATCATTTTTGTGTTTGTGTTCCTTTTCCACTAGTCCTCGTTTCATGGCCATTTAACTGAAGATCAAACCGTACATTCCTGGGTGCAGTTCCAGTACACCATCATTTATATTATCAAAGCCTTCTATAAGGTTACCACTTCTAACATTAATCTCAGTTAATTCTGAATTAACCATTTTACTCTGTTCAAATTATGGTCTAGATAGGACTAGGAGACTCAAGAAGAGTGAAAGCTCACTAGGAGCATCATAAATTAAATAAAAGGCATAAAAAAAGGTATAGGAGTACTGTTTCTTCCCTCCCTTCCCCCCTCCCCCACCCCTTTTTTTAAAAAATGTATTACATCAGCTGAATGATAAGGTCACTTTATCTCGAATTCCATGGGCTTGCTGGCTTTTTGTTTCTGCAGCTTTAAAGAGAAGCATTTTTGGCCCTTCTTTCTTTGCTGAGACACTATGCCTAAGGAAGGGCTCTTTTTCCTCACCCTCCACTGTAGTGATGAGTCCTTCCTTATCTTCAGATCACCAACAGTTTGTTTGAATCCTATTATAAAACGCATTTTCCAAAGACCACGTTGGTGCCCACAAACTCAGGGATGCAGTTTTCCGAAATGCTCACGTTTGATCCAGGTCTGTTCTCCTTAAAGTGAGCCCACCTAGCACCTAATTTTGGTCCTCTCAGTGGCCTAAGTAAGTGTAATTTTCCCCCTTTCCGTGGATAAGGAAACTGAGGCTTTGTACAAGGTCACAAAGCAGGTGATTTTTCAGATGCAGCAGTCATGGTTTACAACTAGTTCCTAGTCTCTGTGCTACCTCAAACTGTTCTGCTTGTGAAAGATATATTTATGCACAAAAAAAGATATTGAATGTGCACATCTGATTTATATATGTATATTCTGCAAAAAGCAGCTTTGAGGGTGTTGTATGTTTTATAGTCTATATAAAAGTCTCACATTTAAGATATCTGTTCAGGTAATGACTATTCAGTTAAAAACAAATCCCAGATTTTTCTCAAAGTATGTATTTCAAGGTGAGGGATTTTCATTATGAAAATTTTGTATCTTATCTGAAGAACACTAACTCTACTTATGCATCACTGACTTTTTTCAAGTTTATAGTTACTTTTGTGCAGGCTTAGAGGTCCGGGAAGCCATTCTGGTGAAGTTCATTTGAAGAATTACATGTTGAAAAGAATATTTGATTATAAAATTTGATTATAACGAAAACTAGATGTCACCCATTGAAATAAAAGTAGTGACCCCATTAAAAGCAATTCCATGTTCTCTATTAAATCTAGTACAGTATCCAATTACAGAGCATACCCTTATATACTGAGTAAGATAGCCATTCTTCAGATTCAATCATCAGATTTCTATTTGGTGAATATGAATAAATATTTTTATAGGTATTGAATCAAAGTCACTACTTAATTTAGCAAATAGAACATCTATTAAAACAGGTGCGTTCCCCAATTAAATCACTTCATCATTAAGTCAAACGTAATGCTTGTTGAGGTCCACATTACCCAGTCCTATGGAACCAAAGCCTGCAGTATGCCTTCTGGTTAGTAAGGAAATCTACTGAACATGCTCAACAATCACCCATAAAACAGACATGGTGAAAAAAACATAAGGAATGATGGTTCTGAGAAGTAACTGGAGAATGCAAAACTTAATATTTATTAAATATAGAGATTACTTCTTTGCTGAGGTTTTTACAGTCTGAGAGTTTGCATATGCTTCAAATATAGCGATTAGGCAACCAGTTGATAAGTAATTGTGTCATTGGAGATGATTACATTATTAAGGCCCAGGCTACACTGCAAGTGCCATTCAGGTTTGTAGCCAGTTTAGGAAACAGTTGGGCTTCACAAGCAGGCTGAGACTGTGCAAGCATGGAGCACAAATACACGTGTGCAGAGGGCACAAGAGCTGTATTTCACAAACACCACATCACCTCAGCAGGATTGCACTTACATAAGCAAACAGAGAGTGGTTTTGCAGATCGGTGCAGGTGGATGATGTGTTTGATCTTTGCCTTTGTTGTCACTGTTTTCCTTTGGGGGTTGTGTGGCTGGGATGCAGGTTCTTCAGCAGATGCTCTGATGTGTTTGTTGCCCACTTACTTGAGCTGTAGTTGAGATGACTGGGGCTGTCATTGAGTTAGAAAGCCATGAATGGTTCCCAGGCTGACCCCATCCTGTTTTCCTGAGAACTGTGGCTCAGTTCTCTATTCGTGTGTTATGTATCTCTCGGGTATGCTTGCACAAGGCATGACTGCAAAGGCAGCCTTCTGCGCTCTAGGCACAGTCTGCATGTGGAAGTAGATGTTGCCAGTTACCTGGTGTACAATCTTCCATTTAAAAGATGTTTTGGAAGGCCCAGAGGGCAAGAGGACACCCTCTGATATCTGGAGATCCTCTTCCTTGGCTGTTTTCCACAGATGACATTCAATTCACACCTGTAAAACTGTCAGCAAGTAAGTTTTGGGTAGAGTTTTGTGGGGAAACACAAGGATATAGATGTCTGGAAACTGTAGGTGTGAAACTAGATTCAGAAACCGAACCATTGCATCCAATATAGCAAAAATAATGCAAAGGTGACGCTTGCAAAAGGAAACAGCATATTATGATTATAAAGACAGAGGTATCCAATATAGGAGATGTTGATTAACATTCTGCAGTCACTACAGTTGTTCCCCTGATCCATAAACAAGAACAAACTGAAATAAGATTTTTGTAGGTAAGTTGTCATTGATTCCTCTCATGGCTTATAGTTGCTCTGACCCAGAAGAAAGGCAGGATCTGACCAACCAGTCAAGCCAGAAAATACTCAGAGGTTCAAGGATATCACATAGTAGAGCTGCAAAGCATGACTAAGTTCAGAGTTTTGGTGACCACCCAAGCTCTTTTTTCTTTTGCTCATTTTTGAGAAGAATGGATTCTTGTCATTTAATTCAGCCATTCTAAAGTACTTTTTAACAGATGTATTTTTTTTAGCTGAAGAAAAAGCCTACTGACAGTGAAAGGAAAGCCCAAACAATGGTGACACAAACAAACTTTGTAAAGTATTATAGGAGTATACAAAGGCACACAGCATGTTTTTCCCTTTCTTTTTCTAATCTTGACCCCATTAAACTGATGGAATAAGTCCTGTTAACTTTGGTAAGACAAGATTTTGCCAATAGGTAATATATCACTTACATTACCTTTGGCAGAAAAAAAATGGAGGGTTTTTCATTGCTATCTTAATCTGATTTGCATTTGCCCTCTTTTCATAGTGTCTGCTAGGCAAAACATGAATCCAGTAGTATCCGAGTCATGCCTTCAAAACCTTGTTACAGTGGAATCAAAATTAGGCAAACTGTGTTTGCCCCTCCTGTCTACATAGTTACAATATCACAGGATTTATCTGATATTAACATTCTGAAACATCATTATGCAGACAAAAGGTGCAATGAAGATAGACAATGGCTGAAATTAATCTATTCTTATGATGAATACTGTGATGAGAATGGGATATGGTTAAAAAAAAAATCAGACCATTCTTGTTACAATCTCATGGTTGCAGTCTTACAGTTCCCTGCATGTCCCATATACTCTGATCACATCATTTTAAAGTGTCAGGCAAGCAAAGGATTTTACTTAGGTTTTGATATGAGTTCAAAAAACATTTGTTTTGACTTGAAAAAATTTTGCTCAAAAGGAATGAGAGGCATTAACCATGTATTTGGATTCACTAAATGTGTAAACCCAATTAGGAAAACATTTTGGCAATTTTGTCTCAGTCAGTAGTGGCTTGCACTTATAAAAAGGCACTCACTAGATTTTTACTAAAGAAACACTTAGAATTAATTTTTGGTTTTGACTGTAACAGAACTAGGCATGGGTTATTTTAAGACATCCGAGTCTGTTACCAATTTATCTGCAACTGGGGTATACTTGTCACCCTGTCTTAATAATGAAGATAATAAATTTTTTAAGAAGTGAGTTGAAGGTTAACTCATTTTTTCCTCCAAAGGCCTTTTTTTTTTTTCCTAGGGTTTAAGTTAAATTAGGTTGTCTTCACCCATGCTCAGTCTTAACAGCAATGTGTTTCCATTCAGGGTTATGGACTGCCTTAGCTATCTTTACAAACTGTATGGACTGGAAAGCCTCTTCAAGCTACAAGTCTTTATCTACAGGTTTAATGGTTTGGCATTTCTGTACCTGCTGGGATGTATTTCAGTAGGAAATAGGTTGTGTTTTCCTGGGAACATGTGTGTCTCCTGGGTGCTAATGGGTTTCTGTCGGGCTGTTTGCTTGCAGCGGCGGCGGCAGCGGACATGGCGTACCACCACATCCGCCCACCCATCGGGTACTCCATCCCCAAGCCCATCTCCACCCTGCTGATGAGGGGCTGGAACGCCTGTCCCGAGGTGAGTGTCGCCGCCTCGCGCAGCCGGGAAGGCAGCAGGAAAACGGGTATTTCTGCTCTGGCCAACCATCTGTCTAACTTCACACGGCTTCCCAAAAGCCCCAGTTTCCGAGGCAAGCACCATTGCAGAAAGCCCTGAGAGAGATAATGGTATATGTCAAGAAATATAGAAGAGTTGGTCAGTTGAGGAGGAAAGTAAATTAACGTTTAGCCGTTCAATGGAACTGTTAAGTAATTATGTAACTTTGATTATGACTTGAGTTATTATTGAGTGAGTGGAAAAATACTTGCTGCTCTCAGAGTTTTGTAGGTATTTTCTACAAAATCTTGATTTTTTCCACGTGAAAAATAAAATCTGTACCATCAAAAGAGGATCCAAGTTACCCTGGAAGTATATAAACTTCTGACTACTTTTATACCATGTCCTGAGGCTATTCCCTGATACGCTAATAGGATACAAGCATAGGAGGTGTGTAGAAGACAGAAAGACCTGAAGACAAACAGAAGTTCTCTCCCTGGCATTTTTGGCACATTGCTGTTCTGGAAACAGTTGGGGATAGGACGCACAGTCAGAAGTTAGGAGAAATCCTGTTTCTGAGAGAAACAGGGATCAATCTGGGGCCTCCTCCTTCTTCATGGCAGCTGTTCTCGGTTCATAATACCCAAAACTTCTCACTGTTTTGTGAGGTTTTTTCTTAAGCTGCTGTAAGATAAAATCTGCATACTGATCTTGTGTATTTGTGTTTCATGAAAAACTATTTTTATATATTTACTCATCACTGTGCTTCTTGCTTTTAAAGCAATATATTTTTCTCCTCTCAAACACAGAGTAGATAAGACCAATGAGGACACATTGCCTAGTCCAAGAGACTAGTCCTCATAAGGTGATCTTTTAGTGATCAATTTTCAGACCCACAGGTTTGGAAGTTAAGGAAATAAAGAGTTAAGAATATTTTGGATCTGCTCAGAACTCCTTCTGTGTTAAAATTTAGTTTCCGAGCAGCAGCTCTAGCAAACTGTTTGGAGAGCATGCAGTGACTGGTTATGGGATAGCCACCCAGGGATCTTAAAAGCAGTCTACCAGGCTGTGAATGGAAGGGCACCTTTCCTGGAGAGGTTCAAACATCAGTCCCTACCACCAGGAACTTAGCAGGTACCTGTACTTTCCAAGGGAAAGCAGACCAGAAATCTTAGTAAGCGATGTGAGTTTAAGATAGAATTTAATAGATGCAGGTATAAAAAAAGATTTTGTACTTTCCATCAAGCAAACAGTAATAAGCAAAGCACAGAAATATTTTAAGAGCTGCAATGTGTACATTACAGAGAGCAGACATGGTTTTGAGAACTGTAAATGTAAATTTCTACATTAAATTAAATTCATGCTATTTGTTCCAGGTCATAAACACCACTGGCTGCTCTGGTCAGTGAACTTTTCCTGGTTTAGCTTCCTCTCGCTTGTATTCTATGTTGTTCTGTTTGGCTCTGGCACAACCAGATGTGGTTCCTGTCTGATTCTTCCCATTATGAAAACCACTACTCAGTTAATTGAGTAAAATTAATTACTTGAGCAGAATTACCTTTGATTTTTTCTGATACTTTAATCAAACACTATTTTATGTTTTTGGACTTGTTGAAATTTCCCACCACAATGATGCTAATAACTTTCAGGAAAGCTGGGGCAGTTTGGCTGTAGATTTGAAGAAAGAAAAAGAGCACTGTCAGGATGGGTTTTTTCCCTCAGTTTCTTTTGCCTCCAAAGGTGATGCTTTAGCATACTCCACAGATGGTGGGTACAATAGGGCTTTTGTAGTTGAGTTCTCAGCTTCGTTTTTTCTGCAAGGAATTAAAGGCACCTCATTTTCTGCCTCAAAACTACTGTCTCCTAATTCTGGTAACAAAGCTTCTACATGTTCTTCCAGTGGCATTTCAGCTTCTTCGTGTTTGTTGTTGTCTTGATAAGGTTGATTGTTTTTAAAGTCTTGTAAATCCTGCATGTCGTCTGTATGCACAGCACTGTTAATTTGAAGACTGATATCACTGCCCAGTAATACATTTCCATTTTCTGTAGGACTGAGGATACTGGCTGTACTAGGTGTTACTTGGTACTTTTTTTATAGTGTTGGTATGTTTTGCTCTTCACATTATCCAAAATTTGTGGCATATTTTCTGTTTTAGTATCTGAGATTATTTATGTGTCTGAAAAATAATGTTTTCAACTTCAATTCATTTTCATTAAGTGGCATTGTATTACCTCTTTTCTCTAGTTTTCTTCCACCTTCTCCAGTGTTATGTGTTATCAGTCCTGTTCAGGTTGTCTGCAATATCAGTTTCTTCTTTTTACTTCTAGTTAACTGCCAGTTAACTAGAATACTCAAGTATAAACTTGGTGACTCTAACAGGGAACAGTGTTCATTTGTGTTGAAATTGTACCACTCTTTGCAGAAACCTGGGCCACAGCAGCTGAATTACAAGGTTTGGAAGGGGCAGGCCTCCTTGTGTATGTTTTCATGTGCTTCCCAAATCCTTGACATTTCTACTATAGTTACATTTTTGCTTAGAATTTTGCATTCCTGGTATTGTGCTGTATTTTCAAAAACTAGTCCTCGCTCTCTACCCAATTCAATGCTAGGATTTTTTCTTCTGAGCTCTTTCCCACTGCTGTCTCATTAGTGAGACCTGAAGAAGAACTGGCGTGTCTTTCCTTTTTTAAACGTCTCTGCAGATGTAGTCCTGTGGCCTCCATCACATCACCTTCATTTCCCTCTGTGGGAAATAAATTCTGCAATTCAGGATTGAAATTAGGAGAGAGACTTCTATCACTCTCAGGGGATGAGGACAGAGGTAAGGTGGTTTTGTTCTTTAGGACTTCTGCCTTCGGACCCTTCTTCCTTTTTATGTTGGAAATATTGTGGGAAGGATGATAAACATCCACTACTGAGACACTGCAGACTTCTGACAATTTTCTTGCATCTAACACTATTCGTTATAATAACTGCACTTCCTGTGGTTTTGCTCCCAGGTGATGGCTGCTTGTCACAACATACAGAGCAACACTTTTGGAGTAAATTTCTTTTTCTTCATGAGTATGTGTCCTTATTAGTGATTGCACAAGATATTGCTTTATTTTTCCTTCTGCTTTCATCACTTGTATTTTCAAAGCCACTGACAGTTTCCTTGGGATTTCATTCAGCAATGCCTTGCGCTGGTGACTGATTTTCTATTCCAGCTGTTCACTACAGGACAGTCTACCTGGTTGGATTCTAATCTTGGATACAAATTAAATTTTATAGTCAACAAGTCATGTCCCCTTATTTTCATTGTACTTTTCCATTTGGCTTCATCTTCTCTCACCCAGTTTTGATTTCCAAGAAGATCCTGAATGGAGACTGTTTACCTTTCCCATTTATTGTTTCTGAACTCCTGTGTCTTCTAGTTTCATAAGCAATCATTTTGGTTTTGATGCCAATGTTTTGCGGTCATTTTTCCTGTGATCCTGTCTCATAGGAGCCAGTTGTAACACCCATCCCCTTTGCTAGCTTAGCCACATAAACGCTACCAATTTTTGGCATTCATCTTCTGTTGACTCCAACTGATAAGAGTAGCTCTTTGTCATTAAGTATTCTTCTGTTATTCTGTTACTGATTTTTGTTCTTCTCTTCCTCCACCTTTATGGTTTTTTTCCTGTAGAATAATTCTGGAACTTATCGTGGTTCCTGTGTTTGCAGGTAAGACTGTTTGCTAGTAGCGAAGAAACATTTTTGTCTTTTTCTGGCAGTCCACATTGATTGCCACATTGTGATCTGCAAACTGGTAACGTTTTTTGCACACCATGTTCCTTTGATTCCATTGCACCAGAGATACTGGTGGTGGCTTGCAATGAAATGCTTTTGCATTTTTTGCAAAAAAACTACTTTTTGCAGTTTTAAGCTGTCTTCTGGTATTGAAGGAGACTGCCATGCTTCAATTGTTAAACACTTTTGAAGTATCTATATCTCCTTTGCAAGGATTTCACATATTCTGCTAAATGTGTCATTCCCAATGTCTGCTAAACAATAAAATGGAATTTAGCACAAGGAGTATCATCATCATCATCATTATTATTATTTTTATTATTATACCAATTAAATAGCTGTTTGGGATGCTTATCCAGGTAGTGCAAAAAAGCCTTTCTAGTTGCAGCATAACACCAACCATTTAGCTAAAATCTTAACCCATGAAGGATAAGATGTTATCACCTTAGAGCACTGTGGAGACAACACTCTCATGTTATGGCCACATTTTATAATGCCCAATAAAGTTAACTGATTGAATTTTAAAGCCTTTCCTGCAACACAGAGACATCAACATCACCAGAGGCCAGGACTGGGGGTGAGGTGGGTACAGGAATGCAGCATTTTAATCCCATTGCTGCCCAATGCGTAGAGGACTGCGTAAGGATGCATCATGATTCTGTTGGCTCATAATGGCTCTCACTATGACTGTGAGAATATTAGGTGTTCTCCAACAGTCCTGGACAAAGGTACTACATAGGGAAACCTATGAAGATTCAAGCTCATGAGGAAGCTTTGGCTAAATCTTTGCTTTATGTAGTTATTTAAATAAAATAATAAAGTTTGATCCATGAGATGGACTGAATGGGGGACAGATAAATTACATCAGAGCAGGTACTGTTCTATCTTCCATATAGCTCCTTTGGCATCTGTATTTGGGGGTTTTGGGGGGGTTGGGTTGTGTTTTTTTCTCTGTAACTTTTTCCTACTTGCACCAGCCACAGTCTTGAGGTGATGGATTCGACCAACCTGGTATGGTCATTGGAAAGAAAGGGAATGACATCGAGGGCAACATTTTCAGAAAGGGCTGTGTCTCACCATAAAACAAAAAAAGATTTGGGAGCATAATCTGATTGAAAGGACTTGGACTCATAAGCACCAGATTTGTAAAAGACCTCTAGTCTGCAGCTGGATGGAGCAAGGCATTTACATTCTTTTTTAAAAAATCTCATTGTAAATGTTACACAGGTTTTTGACAAGATACTGCCGCGTAAGTGCTTTTGGAAGCGCAGCTCTCGTGGCAGGTGAGTGGCCACTGGTGACTCAGGCAGGACGTAGCGCTGGGCACATTACCCCTCTTCCTCTGCCGATGTAGCTCCGGGAGGGAGGGACGCCCTGTCCTGCTCCTCTGGCCCGCACGCAGACTGGAGTGCCAAGAGGAAAGAGCTGCTGGCAGTGGTGGTGGTGCTGAGGAAGTCGTGGTCATAGGCTGGATGCTGTTGTGCTGCTCTGTGAAACCAGCACGGATAACCTGGGAGTGCTGAAGGATGGCAGGTGACAGTCAGATTGATATGGCACTCTGAAAAAATGTGCAATGCAGTGAAAAGACTGCAAGAACAGTCTGTCTAGCTCTCTTCTTTTTATGCGGTGGAAAGATACAAACTTTTAAGAACAGTTTAACATTGGTACGATTTTCTTGAGAAGGGAACTTTCAGGGGGTATTTGCTCAGAGAAGGAAGAGCCTGTCTGGGGAGCAGGAGAGAACTAAGGAGCAATGCAGGAAGAGAGATGTAGAATAGAAGAAAGTCTCGCCTCTGAGATGGTGATGCAAACCAGATTTCTCTAGCAGAAATTGTTTTCACTAACACAAAACCTTGGTTTTTAAACTGCCTTCAAGTTCAAAGTAATGTTGTTCAGTGTATTATCTGGGTTCCTTTTAAAAACAAAAAAAAAATTTTGCATCTCCGACAGAAGTTTCCCATCTACTCCATCATCCCAGTTACAAAACCAGGGCACGTTTCTTGCTTTCATTCTTAAGAAGGTAGAGGATCCACTTCATGATCCTTTCCACAGAGAGTATTGAAGAATGCTGTGATAGTATTGTATTATTCTAAAGATAACCCCTCTAGTGTTAAAGTTCTTCAAATGCCACTGTCCTCAATGGCATCATACTGTTACTTGGGAGTACTGTGCATGTGTGGGTAGTTTGAGAGTGTGAGGGGTTTTTTAAAGATAACTTTGCTGATGATTGAAAGTATCCATCAGCTTTCTGAAGGATAGAGTAGGAAAATCTTGAGTTTTGTACTGTTCCTCTGCTTTTCAGTCAAACAAAATGTACTACTTTCCTGTCCCTACCTCATATTAGTCCAATATTATCCTCTATAGGTTTTACTTTTAACCTGACTGCAAGGTTAGGAAACCATGACAATCTCCTACTTGGACCTGGTCATCACTACTGTGGTTTTTTTATAGCCATGTGTACCAGCATACAGGAGGTATAATGTGTCCCTGAATTTTGCTTACGGCCACTGATTTACTCAGCTATGTTCTCATTAAATGCATGACGATGGAAGACCAAACTCTGTTTTTCCTTCTGGATTTTGAATTTCATTCTGATTCTCACCTTACAGTCCTCTCTGTTCTCTTCCAAAAGAAAATCCACCTTTACCAACCTCCGAAAGGTTATGCAGTACTATAGTCTGTAAATCTTCCCACTGGCCCAGGACTGCTTGGGTTAGTAACAGCTCCGCAGAAATCCTCTTTCAGGGCCTCTGCTTCATCATTCACAGGCACGTTTCCGTAAAGCTCTTGAGAGCACAACTCCATCAACCTGCACTTGAGGCATGCGAATGAGCCACTCTTCTTGTGATCAGTGTCCCTCCGAATGCTCCTAAGTGATGTCTGTAGGCATATGGACATTTTACTTGCCTTTAGCATTGCATGAGGCCTATTTTCCTGTAGAAAGTCTCATGTTTCTTTGTCAGACCCGACAATAGACATGACTGTTATTCCATTTTCGTGAGCTAAGCAGTGGTTACAGCATCCCATAGTGAGATAATTTCTTGGCTTATGTTCACACTAGGATGCATCTGGAATCTTCTGATGCATGTTCATTTGCTCTACCTTGTTCAAGTTTCCAGGTAAAGAAGGCCAAGACTAGACAAGAGAGACCAACAACTCCTGTAAGAAAAAGTTTAAAAGACAAAATTGCACACATAAGCATATTGTTAGGAAAATATAAATTTGAAAATACTATGGTAGTTTTCTTGTGCTCTACAGTGGTTGGAAGTTGAGAGAGGATAATAAGATCAATTAAAGCTTTCTGCCATATTATCTCACAGGTAGTACAAGGCACACGTATCTTGCAACACTGGATAATATTTGGCCTGTTAGATGCAGAGTGGTGGTGACTGCTCTGCAGGCATAATCTGCAGCAGTGCAGAGATCCTGTTAGTCCCTACATTAAATTGCCTGATAATGACCCCTCAGACTTTCTCCAGATAATGATGCATTCTGAGTAACTGCATGTGAGAACAAGTTTGTTCACATGTAATTCAGGCCATTCATTGCCAAGCTTCACACTTGGCTGAGTTGAGTTTATCATTAATGTATCTCTGCCTCCCGGCAGGGCTGTTGGCATTGTAGATGCCATAACGGTGGACCAGAATTTCCCTGCTGCTTTGAAGAATCACTCCACCGGAAAATTTCTTCACTATCTTGTAAAGATGATAGTTCTGATTACTGACACGTGGCTTAGTAGAACTGGTCTAGCCAAAGACAGGGAAGTGACATCCAGAGAAGACAGTGCTCACTGGAAACACATGATGAGTGTAGAAGACGATAGATAAAATACTGTGCCTTTCGAAAACTCAGAACGGATCTTGCAGTCTGTAGGGAGAGAGGGAGCAAGCCTCAGGGGTCACAGGCTGCAGGATCAGCAATAACAAATGCAAAGCCATGGTTAACCCAAGCAGTAGGAAGACTTAAAAGAAGGTAAGAAAACAACCATTGGGCTCCAAGATGGGCTGTCGTGTTTTGGTTTGCTTCCCAGCCATCTTTGTCCATGCACGAACTATACCTAACCTTTCTGAGACTGAGAGCTCACATGAGCTCTCAGCCCTAGGTGATTTGGCTGCTTGCAGTGGTATGGCTGCAGGCAAAATTTTAAGCTATAAGGTGAAAGAGAGTATGTTCAAGGATAGCTTTTGGCAGCTGTACAGAAATGAGGGTCAGCACACAGGAACCCTGCACTTCAGTGGGAGAGGGAAATATAGGTGACAAGTGTGAAGTGTTATATGGGATTTGAGGAGAGAAAACACTGCAGCCACCTCAAGAAGCTAAAAGATGTGACAGTGACAGCTACGCACACTGCCTGGGCTGTCACATTCAAAACCAGGGCTGGATATTCACCAGTGATTGAGATGGCCAATGCACTGACCGGGCAGTTGCACCAAGCTCCAAGCAGGGAAACCACCTCTGCCAGGACTCCGGTTCTTTTTTTTATCCTGCAGGGTCTTCCCATTTCCTGGAATTGCTCCTTTTTTGTCTGGGGCACAGAACATCCTCGAAATACCTCTGACTTGTTGTAAGCATCCCATAAGGGAAGCTTAAGGTGTTAGTTTTTACAGGAGCAGCTGTAAAAGAGAAACAGGAACATGATTTACGAGTTGCAGAAATATTCTGGCTCTTGATCTCTGCTCCCTATTGTAGCTTTAATCCTAAAAAGATCACATTTATGATCTTTGGAACTGGCAAACCATGTTTTTTCACTTATTCCAATGCAAAGAAAGTGGTTCTTTTGGAATATTGGTAGAAAAAAATGTACTCATTGCTTTTTAATTTCTGAAATGCCAGGAAGGTGTCTGTTCCTTTAATTAATACTGCTTTATTCAAAGATTACTCCTACTATGTTGATAGTTCTCTAAATATCCAGTGGCAAATATGTTTTGGGTATTAGAACAGAACAAGTACAGTCAGCTGTACATCTTTCCCAAAGGCCTGAGGAGAGCTGTGCTTTGCAGAAGTCACAGTGTGGTGCCCTTGGGCTCAGTGTCTGCTGGGACAGCAGCAGAGAGGACCCCTCTCTGTGGCAGGGCCATTCCAGCCATGGCCTGGAGAACAGAGGACATGAGCATGTGGAGGGTCTCTCAGACAACCACATGTCAAAGCATTACCAGCTCCAGAGGTTACACCGACTCCTTCCATTTCCCCCCAAAACCTATGGATAGCTGTGATTGGTAACAGTGTAGCCTGCTCCCAGGGTGAGACTTCAGGAATACATGGCAAGACTCCTAGCAATTGTAAGGGTAGTCCCGTGGAGAGGATACTGCAGTGTGGGAAGGTGAGAAGGGGTAGCGGTAACAAAGTTCACACCCACGCTTCTTTGCCAGCCTCACATGGCGAAAATGCTGTTCACCACAGTCCCTGAGGGAGCAGAGCAGGAGTTAATGCTGTTCCCCAGTGGCTCCCTCTCTTCGTGCTGTGCTGCAGTCTCTCCATCAGTGCCCAGTTCCGTCAGTCTGTCCAGCTGTATTGCCCAGCTCACTGCCATAATCTCCATCTTGCCTGGATTGAATTGTGGGGACCCAGCCCTCCTCCAACCTCCCGCTTCATCCAGGCACTCGATCATTTATCAGAAGCATCATGTAATTCTCCTGTGCATCTAACTATTAGATTACTTTTTTTGCTATGCCATGACATGACATATTAATTTGAAAAACTGAAAGCCATCTGTTCTATTATATTTCAAAAATGACTGCATTGCTTATTATTATCATTGCTGTTGTTTTGGGATGTGTTTTTCATTGCTTAGGGAAGTGAGAAAGCAACAGCACTTAGAGCCAGGCAGGGTACAAGCCAATGATGTATGCATTTCACACGCACAGCTTGCCCAGAGTGGCTCATTCTCATCAGCTACATCACTGCTAATCCTAAAATGGGCCTCTCCGATTCCAGCTGTCTAAACTCTTTACAGGTCTTCCTATTATTTCAGTTTTCCCCCTATATGATATGGAATTTAATTTTCAGGGGTTTAAAATAGTAAACACAATGAATATTTTTTCCCCAGCTGATACCCTGGGAATTTTCAGGTGGGACTCTAATTAATGCTGATAAAGACAAACCTCATATACGTGTTACAATTAATAAACTCGTCTTTAGGATAGAAAGTAACTGTACTGTGAATTTTGAAAATGTGTGTTGCATCTGCTGTAATTACTGTCTTTTGGAGCCCAGCAATGTCTGCAGGATAGGAGTCTGATTTAACAGGGAGTCACTGCAGTAAGGTTGTTGCTACGGCACCTTTCTCACATGCTGCAATTTTGACTGGTTTTTATGGCTGGAGGAGTCTGTCCTGATTATCCCAATTAACTCAGTAGCAGCAGTATTAAAGAAAATAAAATACACAAGTGTTCCCTTCTGAGATTATAAAATGGTGGTTAAAGAAAGATTGTTTTATATTGGCTTTTGCAGTCTGTTGCTATTTCTGCACTAGAGGGAGCATGAACTAACTAAAGCAAGATTGCAAAAACACCATCATCCTCAAACTGGTAGCCTTTAGAGCCAGAGCAGGATTTAATGGTGCTTGAGACCATCCATGGTAGAGGGACAACAGTGACCCTCCCCTAACTAGTCTTTATATCTCTGTCCTTATATTGAGGGTCAAATCTTCCAAAGTAGGGTTGATAACCAGCACTTTTCTGATGCTATGTCTCAGCTGTATCTCCTGACTGGATGGATACACATCTGTGTATTTGCACATGAAAATGCAGATGCAGATATTAGAGTGTGTGGGCACCTGTGCTGGCTCTGCATCAGGGCTGTCTTGCTGACAGTGTTACTGTTCTGGCATTTGTAGAGCATAAGAGTGATGGGTTTGTTCGTAACTTCTGGGCTTTGACAGTGTTCCTTGGTGATGGAAAATAGAAAGCAGCCAGAGGAATGTCATCTCTATGAAGCATTTCTCACACAAAGGACTATGGAGATGGGTAGGTCCTTTATGTGCTTCTGTGTGTCAGCCAGGCAAGGGACCCTGGGTGCTCTTATAATGCCATCTTTGCATATGCTGCTGCAGCAATTGCATGGGTATTTTTGCACATGGGTCTAAACTGTCTGAAAAGTCAAGAAATATACTCCAGAGACTGGAAATTCAGTTTGCTTAGAAAATGTTCCACAAAGTGGGTTAACTGCTTTAGGAAACACATTGCAGGGGTGGGCTTTTGGAAACTTTGGTTGGTTGGTTTCCTGGTGCTGTTCTGGCATTCGAGGTCTTCATTGAACAATGTGGAAGTGTCATTTCTGATGAATGGAGCAGATTTTGGAACCTGTGTGATTTGCTGGTGTTACAGGAGGCCTTGTTTTGTATTACAGCTTCATATTACTGAACCAGATACTCTGACTTTGCATTTCCTACTGGAAACAGAGTCCTGGATTTGTTCCCTGGAGTCACTTTTCTAGTTAGCCTAGCGTAGAAAAATGGGTTATCATGTGCCTAAACCTGTCCTTGTCCTGGATACTTGAGAGCTTTCTTACCTGGTTTAGTGAACTAAAGCACATGCTCAAGTGCTCTACCAAGATAGGGGAAGAGGAGGTTTGTGTGACTTTGGGCAGTGATTGACTGCAGTGAGCTTTGCCCCCTGACTGTATTCGTTACTGGTTATGTACATAATATATCGGTGTGAGAATTGCGGATAAAATGTATTTGCAATGCAGGGCATAGCTAGTTTATTTCATCACTAGTTTATTTATTGTTATTAGTGTTTCCTGGATTCTTGAATATGTTCTTGTCTTTGCACTTTATGAGAGGGGCGGGGTGTTAGTTTGTTTTCCATGTAACTATAAAGTAGCTGCTAATAATCATCAGCATGTAACTCACATTCTGTTTAAATTTATTAATAAGATTTCATATTAAATTGTTGACTTAAGCAAGCACTATGTAATGGATATAGTCACTGTATCTTGTTAGCATTTCCACAGCTCATTTAGCCCCAATAAAAAGAAACCATCTTTTCAGAATCCTAATGCACTTTGTTACTCAACAGTATCACTCCAACATAACTTAATCTTGCTAATGTTTTAGACCTGCATGATAGAATGATAAGGCAATTGATGGCTCAATCAGCCAGTGGATGGCTTGAACTTTGCAAAAAATGTGGGCAAAAACTTACTAAAATGAGCTTTATTAAAGGTGTTTTGCTACCATTCTCAGCAACAAAGGTTTTGAGTTACTTCTGAGGGCCTTGAAATAGTATCAGGAGGGCCACTGGGCAGAGAAAAATGAAGCAGTGTTATCACCCTCTTGTCAGCATTTGCAAGGTTTCCTGTGCAGTCAACAGCCTACCCTGAAACAGTCAATACAAACATACAATACTGCTGTAAATTCACTGCAGAGATTAACAAGCGATTTTTTCAAAGGGTCTCAGTTATCTAGTATGTATAATAATCCTTGACACAGTGACGTCTCCTGAGCTTACCACTCAAGAGGAGGGACTGAATGCTATTAGTGAAACACCATAACAAGCAGAATGAGCAAAATATCTAAAATAAAAAGCATCACCATATCAATATCCATTTTACAGCATCTCACTGTAGATGCATAAACAAAGACATTTACTTAAAAGACAGGTTATTTGTTAGGGGAAAATGGGGAATTTTGGGGCTCAACAAGTGTTCACAGGTCAAAATTCTCCAAGAGGTTTGCTCAGTTGAAAAAAAAAAAAACCAATGGCAGAAAATGGAGTATATCTGTGTGGATTTTGCCTGATGTCTATGAAATGCCTCCAAATTTGAAAATTTATCCTTTTATTTGTCTTTAATTTCATTCAAGGTTCATCCCAGCTGAAAACTAGTTCCCATGTGTCATGTCACTGTTACTATTTATCAGGTACCTGAACATCTCTTTTCCAGAAACTTTTGAGAGTAGTTGTTTCCAAAGGCAAACTGTTGTCTAGAAAATTAGTGTCTCTTAAGCAGCATTTTTCATTAGCTATTTTAATTTAAGTCAAAGCTTTAATTAAAGTCAAAGTATTTGCCATAGTACCTGGGGCGTAGTTCTGTAAAGAAAATAAACATTGGTTTGATTTTATCAAGTACAACTCTAACGTTACAGTGAGTTCTTCCATTGTCTCCAATGGGCTAATCCAATGGGCTCTGATCAAGTTCCACTGAAGGCAACAGAGCTTATCACATGCAATAAATGCAGTATTTTTTGAACACTTTGTAGACTAGAGCTCAGGGATATTCTAATGTGGTCATACACTGCTTTATAACAGAATCCTTTATAAAAGGAACCACCGAAATCACCTCACAATCAAGTTTCCATCCAGTCATCAGATGGGATCTCCCTTCTTCCCACCAGCCTTCACCCAGCTAAAGAAGAGCCATTTCCGAGGCCTCCTTGTCCCTGTGAAGGACTCTGTGGTTCAGAGGGTAGATTTGCCATGGTAGTTTTCCCCAGCACTTTCCTAGGTGTAAGTTACTCATAGCAGTGCTTACTGGAGCCTGAGATTCCTGTGGGAACAGTGTCTTTCCAAAGTGCTGTGCCAGTGTCCGGCTGGTGGCCAGAGTCAGAAGAAGGATGTGGACTGTCTCGCTGCCTTAAGCCACTGCCACAAGGAGCACATATCAGCCAGGACACTGCTGTGGACACCAATAAACACACATTTCTCCCTCCCTTTCCTATGTAACTGCAGACAAGGACAAGTCTATGGACCTTAAAATGGACTGGTCATTTTCTTTCTAACCCTTTTGAGAAAGAAAAGCATTTAACACCCATTTTGTTACTACACTTTCTCACAAAGGGCTAAAAGCTGAAGTCTTACTTGTGTGTATTATCCCTCTGCTATCACTCGTAGATGTGAGGGCTGCAGGACTTTGTCCTAAAGCTTTTAAATTATGCCTACTTCTTGCAGACAATTTTGTTGAGGGGGATGTCGTGATGGGAATGAGGAGCTTGTTTAACAGTTACTTAATTAAGGTATTCCCAGTCATCCTCTGTCAAACACCATTGTATGCAATGCTTTAGTTAAGCCTGAACTTCCCTGGGAAGACTGTGCTGTAAACTGGAACAGAGTATTGATCAGCAGTAACAAGAAGGAGGTATATTTGTCATTCCCCTCAGCTGCCTGATCCTGTCCCTAGCATGGCCCCTGCAAACTCTTGTGCCACCTGAAGCACACAGAGGTGGAGATACATGTCCAGGAAGGGGTTGGGCAGGCGGTGGGGAGCAGCAGTGGAGCCGGTGCACATGGAGGGATGCAAGTACTCCAGCGAGGGAAGGAAGAGGGTGGTTGTAAGTGCAGTCTTGGTCAGGAGCTTGTCCGCTGCTCTTCACAGCTGTTGCTGTGTTCTAAGTCTTGTTTATGGGCAAAGAGGAAGCATACCCAATATATAAACAGAGCCAAGAATTTATTGTTAGTATTTTTTTAATCTTATGATCTAGTCATTACTAGCTCAAATCTAATTGTTACAGAAAAAGAGAAAAATAATGCAGTCAAAGTTGTTATACAACCCCCCCCCTCAGTTTCGTAGCTAGTACTGAACTTGCAGTTCCCATCAGATTCCCAAGCAGACTGAAAGCAATGCCATGAAATTCAGAGAAAGGGAAATGGAGAGGAGCTGTGTTTCATCACATATCTATGAGTCAGTTTAATCACAGGAGATATGCCCCCCTTCTATTTTTAACACAGCTCTGCTTTTTCTATTGTGTTCACAGGGGAGACCAGAGTTTTCGGAAGTAGTAACAAAATTAGAAGAATGTCTGTGCAATATTGAGGTAAGGACCTTATTTCCACCACGGAGTGTCTGTGCGTGTGCTGTGTGGTCAGGAGTTCAAGTGGGGAGAGCAGCAGCAGCTGTGGAAAGTGGTGGCTTTGGAGCCTGCAAGCTGCTTGAGCTGCTTTGTCCTATTGCTAGCCAACACACTGTATTTTTAAGGCACGTTGTCAACAGTGGTTTACACGGGTGCCAGGAGGAGGAGGCCGGGACCAGATATTGCTGTGAGTGTCAGGAGCTACTCAGAGAGGTACACTGAAGAGAGAGCGTGACCAGTGCTGTGGGGATACACTTCGTAGTAGTCCTGGGCAGAATTTTTTACTCCCATTCATCCCATTCAAGACTGCTTGGTTTAAAAAGAAGAAAAGACAAACTGGCCAAGACCCTTGGGAGAAAGGTAAAAAGAGAAACCATAAGAAGGGTAAATGCAAAGGCAGTTCCTCCTTTGGACTGTGGCTATGACACAGATGGGTGTATCAGCCTTCAGCCTGGTGTAAGGTAAGTGGTCAAAGAGAAAGTAAATGACTCAGGGCTGTAATTCCTGAAATTATATTTTCTTGGTGTGCTTGTGTGTGTGTGTATGCATGTAAGAGGTTTTTTTTTTTTAAACAAAACAAAACAAAAACCACCAAAAAAACCAACCTCCTTTTAAAATGGATCGCTGCTCTTGAGCTTAAGGGTCAGAAAAGACACCCATAATCTATTACATTTCTTCATGCTCTGACTACAGCTGGTTGCTCTATGCGTAGGTGGAAGCTTTTAAGTGTAAAAAAAAGTGAAGCACTGTATCACAAGAAACTGTGTCATCTCATGGGAGACCTGACGTCTATGATACATAGGCAGCAGTGCATGCAGGAAGAAATCTGGGGCAAGAGCTTACATACAAAAAGAAAAAAAGAAAGCATTATTTAGCTGGGGAGTTACACATAAGCTCCACTGTGCCCAGGGCAAAGCCTTGTTTGAGAGGGGTTTTAAGGAACAAGATCTCTAGTAAGTTAAGTACCACAGCCGATGAAGGATGAAGGTGGAGAGTTTTCTCTCTCCACCTTCCTCTATTTCTTCTCTTTTTTCTTCTCCTCTCTCAGCAAATACTTTCTGCTCCTTTTAAGTATCTCTGAAACCAGGAGTGGCAGGGACCTTTTGTGCCAGCAAGTCTAGGCCCCTGCTGCTGCAGGTTCCGGTGTTGTATGTATAAACACATATATTGATGTGCTAGCCCTGCATTGGCATTGCCCTGTCAGTCTGAATTCCTGCCCTGGGACACTCAGACAGGACCGCTGTGATCAGGCAGCACTGCCACCTTTCTGGTCCAGATGGGAAAGTCACAGCCGGTGGCTCCCACCAGGGAGGCAGTGATGTCTCCCAGCTGCACAGTGGATGCTCGCAAGCCAAATAACTCATGGCTGAACTAAAGCTTATCTTCTGGAAAGCCATCCAACCCCAGCTTGAAAACCCCAGGCGATGATGAATTGACCGCTTTATTTGGCAGGCAGCAGCCAGTTCTCCTCAGCTGATCAAAGTCAGGAGGCACTGTTGTTTTCAGCCAAACTATAAAGGAAATGTGGGACACACAACTTAGGAGAAATAGCTGAGGAAAGACCCTTAAATGTGTAGTAACAGTGCCACCTTTTTTTTTTTTTTTAAATCCAGTTAATGTCTCCAGCCTCCAGCAACAGCAGCGGTTCTCTGTCTCCCTCCTCATCTTCGGACTGTCTCGTTGCGCGAGGAGGTCCTGGCCGTAGTCACGTTGCAGCGCTACGTAGTCGGTTTGAATTGGAATATGCCTTGAATGCACGAGCTTATGCTGTCTGGTCACAGAGGTATGTGCCAGTCATCACAGGGCTGAGGAGAGCGCTTACTTTGAAAGGGATAGAAAGCATAGTCCCCAAGACTGCGCAGCTCACATGCCTAAAGCGGGCGTTCCCTGCAGCAGGGACTGTGCCCGACTAGGGGATGTGGCTGCGTGAGAAGCTGGTAGCAGAAACACACCCTGGGGCTGATCCACTGCCAGGGCCAGCCCTGTAAAGCACTTATGCAGTCTTGTCTTCTGTAACTGCTGTAGCACAGAGTGTTTGGGTTATCTGAATGCTGTGGAAGCCATCCTGCTGCCAAGACAACAGCTAAGCATTTGCATTTTTCACTATGAGTAACAAAAATAGTAGAAAATCAAGTCCTGCCGTGTATGGGCTCTACACGCAGTACCACTGCTACATCACATGAAACAAAAGACTGATGACTGCCCACCCAAGGGGATGGAGGTGAGTGGTCGTTAGATGGATGTACCTTCACTACCTGCCAGCAGATCTGGGAAGGCCAGTGTTTATATCACAATGTGTTTTCAATTTGAAAAATTTCACTGAAGAAAAGCTAGAAGACACATTTTTCTTTGGAAAAAAAATTAAGAAAATAATATTCCAGTGTGTGGCATCAGTGACAAGATGGAAAACCCAGGTTAGTCCATGGGCAGCGTTTCAGTACCAGATGATGTAGCTGGAGGCATCAGGTGGCACTGTGACACAGAGCCTTACCAGCCTGCTTCATGGCATGGGCACTGTTCACATTTCAGAGAACTGCTCATATAGTTACTTCTGCGAAGTATTGCTATTTAAGGGAGCTGACTCCTGCAGGAGGTTTTTTGTTGTTGACAGGCCAGTTTGTTATACTGGAGGCAGTATAACCTCTATGTATTGTCTGAAAAATAAAGGAGGCTGTGTTAGTATGTCGCATTGAAATAGGAGGGCAGGATTTGCTAGTCCTCGTAAGGGACCAGAGTTATCCAGTGAGCTCACCTCTCTCAGCAGAAATCTAAGCCCTGCAGAAATGTGATAAGTATATTTGCTGACTCGTATCACAAGCATGGCTTGTTATCTCTGCCAAAATACAAGGCAGACATGTCCTTCTGATTAGGAGGAATAGGGCACACTTAGGAAAACCCAGCTGAAAATCCTAGAAATAAACAAATATGGGAAGAAAGGTCACACTGAAATGCCATTATGATTATTATGTACGAGAAAGTGTTTCCTGTTACATTTATAGTATATGTCCCATTTATGGAGTGCATAGCTTGTGTCTGAAAACTATTTTCTAACATGCCCTCACCTCTCTTAGATTCTTAGTATTAGTGGAGTTTCTTTAATGAGAGGAAGTTTTATGGACAGGAAAAACACCCAGTTCCCTGACCATAAGAGCCTGTGCTGAAGATAAAACATGGGAGAGACTACTGGTCCCAGAGAGTGACTGTGGTAGAAAAGCAAAGTAATTGAAGAGGTGCCATTTTTTGATGTTACATTTCTCAAGTCTGTGCTTTAGTTTTTGTTTTTTTCATCTTGATCTCAAATTGTGATATGATTAAATGAATGAAGTAGGCTGTGCTACTGGAAGATGGTGTTGCAGTACCAGGAGAGAGCACTGCCAGACTGGTGCTGTCACCTGTGCTCATCACAGATCCCCGGCTGCTGTCTGGGGAGGGCGGCAGGTGAAGGAGAAGGGCAGGGACAGACAGACAGAAACCGGACTGTCCCAGCAGGTACAGAGGCAGGAGATACAAATGCCAAGTCCATTTTCCTTAAGGAAGAGGGAAAGGATCTCAGCCTCACAGAAATTTGTGGGAGTCAGCATTGCTAGGGCTGTTCCTACCAGAGTACATCCTAAAAATTCCATATCATTCAATTTATGACCGTAGAAGGGTAAGAAGAACTCCTGATATTTTTTAAGGCAAAGTCACATGTGGCTTCTCTATATTATTGTACCACTAAGTTAATATCCGAGGCAGTCTACCCTACCACTTGGGAGACCTGGTTTTGAGGGCAAATTTAGCAATCTCCTGTCTCTATCCCATGGGGAGTGAGAGTACTGTGAAAATGAAATGGTGCTCTTAATCTCTGCCAGAAGAGCAGTGCACTCGGTCTAAACTTTACCCTTTAGCACCACTTAGCAGTCAGAAATAGTCATAGCAAAGCAAGCCATGCCCTCCTGATACGTTCCTGTTAACCAGGATGCGGAAAGTCAGAAATACAATCAGCTAAAATTGGGAGCTGGAGTAGAGGAGCAAAATGAATCAATCCTTTGCCTGTTCGGGGGCTCGTATGGAGAGGCAGAAAGCAAACACCTGCAGACAGACACTGGAATCTTTTACATGAAAACATAGATCAGACCTGAAACGTTCATCTGGCAAAATGTGATATCCTATAAATTGCTTTGCTTTTGTCATACGCTGCTGGAGCAGGACATGGAGTTGGGCACTGATGTCAGGGTGAAGGCAATGTGAGCTAGACTTTCACTTTCCGTAAAGGGCCAGATTTTGCTGTTGAATATAATAATTTGCATTAAAGGAATAAGAAAGTGACATATCTAGGTTAGTGTAGACATGAGAGAGAGAGAGAGAGAAGGGGCATTCACAAGTGCCCCTCTTGTCCTGTAATTCAGTGTTCCCAGTGCAGCACTGAGGTTCGTTAGCCCACTAAAATGGGCTCCTCTATAACCCCAGTGGTTATTTAAAGGTGAATTCTTTTATCAGATGCTCTGCCATACAAACTAACAGCATTCAAATCTATAAATAGCACCCAGAAAGATTTACCCAGAGGCACAACACTCAACAAAAAGGGAATGGTTTCCACAGTTTCAGTAGTTTTCAATAATACAACACACTGAGATGATTAATGACCTCACTTCCTAATGACAACTATTTCTTAGGGTTTCATTTTTGTAAGCATAGGCATTTTCAGAGGGAAGGGGTCATGTTGGTTTTTTCCCCAGCTGGACTGTATTTCCTGGGCTGCCTCCTGTTTCCATCTGCTCTGACGACTTCATGTCCTATGAACCACCGCAGCATGCAACTCCACACTATGGCAGAAACAATTCGTCTGACGAAATCTCCATGTACTATGCATGGAGTTGAACAGCCATGGCACGGAAGTTACTTGTTTGTTTCTTGCCCTGTAACTTTAGTGTCTGTTTAGCGGTCATATGGCAGGATGCAGGAGTGTCATAATGAATTGGATGCAATAGCAGTGTGCTTTGTCTGTCTGACAGGACAGCTTAACCTGTCAACTCATCACTGTATAGAAGCTTTAGCTGTTGATTTTCTACACCTTTAGCATTTCCCACAGACTCCAAGGACAACATCTGCAAAAGAATAGTCTTTTCTTGTTTAAGTAGCTCCCAGTTAACCCAAGTCAGAAATATTTGGAGTGACCTTTCTTTGTATCTTTGGACAGTGATATTAACACGTCTGATGGCCTTGGCAGGGGCTGCTCTTTAGCCTGTGCTACAAGCTGCCTCAGATAGCAAATACATGTCTGCATGGCGTGGTATGTCATAATATTCTGAAAGAATTCCCTGTCTGTGTGGAATAGAGGAATCATGCAGCAAATATGTTGCTCTGTCTGCTGTGAAAGGGTTGTTGGGTGCGTGCAGGCAGACCCTCGCTCGTCAGCTGGACGTGCCGCCATCAGAGTTCTGTGCCCGCCTGCCCTGCGCAGAGAAGTAACCTCTTGCTGAGCAGCACTTGCTGTAAGTGCCCTGGGTTGGCTGGATCGCGCCAGCTCCTGTCCTGGGCGAGCGGCGAAGGAGGGAGGAGCGGGGAGCCAGCGTGCCCATCCATCCTGCTGGCTGGCAGCCCGTCTGTCCGCGGCTCTTCGCAGGCAGACCCTCGGGGGACAGTCCCCAGCGGCAGTGCCACCCAGCCTCTTCTCCTGCTCTCCACGAGCCAGTTGCGGACCGGGGCAGCAGTGCCAGCACATGGGAGAGGGCCCTGGGCAGCGCTGCAGAGCCCGCTGTGGCTGAGGCAGGGGCTATGGAGCTGCAGCCAGCTGGGTGGGATTTCGCAGCCAGCAGTGCTGCAGATCTGCCCTGGAAAGGCACTGTCCTGAGCTGGGCACCATCCCACCAGGCCAGCAGGAGAGGCGGTTCCTGCCTCGGGTCACTCCCGTGTTGGGCCTCGTCCTGCAGAGGCTGGCACTCGGATCTCTCTCGCTAGACGCTGGTCTGTAATTAGGGACAGGCAGGACTGCAGAGCTCTGCTGTGCTCAGGCGCAGAGCCTACGAAAGCCGCACTGCCACTGCTGCACCAAGAGGCTTTTGTGTCACGTGTGGATCAGTTTTCATTGGTGTGCATACACGCATGGGTGGGATCACAGGATTCAGCATCCTGCTTTTAATGCCTTAGTGCAGATTTGTGAGGGAAACTTGGTCTGTTCAGGAAGCAGCTGCAGAAAATCAAGACATTTTGATGGGTTTGTTTCCTCTAGCAGAAAGACGTCCTTTCCTTCTCCCCTGCTAACAGCTCTCTTTCTCCAGGCTAAACAACAGGCCCGCAGACACTATCACCCATGTGGTTTCTCTCCAGCTCTCACGCTGGTGTACCTTCTGCTGGGCAGCTGTCTTAGATTGATGACAAGTGCCTGGTCCCTTACAAACCACCTTTTCTCCCAAAATAGAGGATGGGAAGAGAAAAGCTGAGTTATCCCTTAGATAAAAGGTTTACGTTTGTTGTCAAGGGAAAGATCGCTCTTTCCAAGCTTTTTTCAAGTTCTTTCCAAGCAGCTATTTCTTCCCCTTCCAGACTTAATGCCTAGAGAGGCTGCTCAACAATTTACTGAAGATGGTTTCAGCTCTTCTGGTTAGTTAACATAAACTCTTACCCACCTGACAAGAAATTTAAAGAAAAAACATACAGCAAAGTGACTGAGTGAATGGGGTTCCGTTAGTTGTTCTAAGAATAATCAGATTTCAAGTTTTCTGCCTAAAGTCTGGGTCATGGCAGAGTGGGGTGTGTTATTTATCACAGATTTGTATCATAGTTCTCCTCCCAACAGCTGTTCATTAGCAGCAATTTTCTCCATCTTCTTTTTTCTTGTTTACAAAACCAGAGGATTCCTGTCTGCTGTTTTTGCTCTGAGCTGCTCCAAAGGCAAAGAGGCCAAATAACTTAAGAGTTTCTCCTTTCAGAGGAAATCCTCGCATGGGACAGACCAGTGCCGTGGTTCCTCTGTAGGTCCAGGCCAGCATCGCTGGCACAGCCAGTGCTGCCAGCCTCCTGTTTGGCAGCATGGCTGGCCTCAGGCCTGTCTCTCTTGGCTAACACCCCAGAAGTTACTCCGTGAATGCTGTGCTAGGAATTCAAGCAAAGTGTATGTTTTATTTCTTCCCCTGGGGACCTCCTGGCTCTTCCCACAGCCTGCGGATGCTGTGATAGCTGTCTGCAGTCCTTTCAGGTGCAGATTTGCCAGCCAGTCATTCACTGGTTTTTTGCTTCAGCCTCTGACTGGACAGTGTTTTCCCAAAATAGACCACCTTACTGTTTTCCTCTGCCCAAAGAAGGGCTGCTTCTCCTTAATTATGAATGAGCTTCAATAATGCAAGTGATACAGTAAATGTATATGTGTTCTATACAATTGCGGGTCAGCCCTCAAAGGGCTTTCCCTTCGCAGGCACGCAGACGAGGGGTCAGGGAAGAGGGTGGCTGTGTTGACAGCAGGGCGAGCAGCTGGGTGGGTGGGTGGTGGAGGAGGAGTTGTGCAGCACAGAGGAGGGCCAGCTCTTTGGGACAGCAGGGAGCAGAGTGGGGAAGGAGGTGAATGGTCCAGCGAGAGGGAAGCCAGGAGCAGAGTGGAGGACGGGACAGTGAAAAGTGGGTAGAAACAATATTCCAGAGGTACCAGCTGAGCTGGAGCGAGCGTTGCCTGCTCCTTCAGGGTATTCCTGATTCTCATTAAACTACCTCCAGCCAGCCAGGCAGCTGCCTGGCCTCCTCCCATGGGGCACGGTTCCACTCCAGGCATCGACAAGCAGCGTTGCTATAAGGAACCTGTATCCGTCCATCCTTCTTAAAGATGTGTCTTAAAGAAGCTGGGAAAGCCAGAGCCGCAGGACCTGTCCTGAGCCTCCCAGTGCTTCCATCAGTGGTAGAGTAATAGTTGTGTTTGGGGTAGAAAAGCAGAGAAGTCCCAACAAAACCTGAAGCAACCAGCCTGTGTCCTGCTGTTGCCAGCTGGCATCAACATTTCATATTCTGCCGCTTGGACGATTCACTGAACTGCCCTTTCCATTTCATGACTTCACGTTTTGGAGGTTGAAAAGCTAGACTGATCAGTTTTGCCAGAGAAAGTACTTGAGGAGTAAGTGAAGCTGATGGCGTGTTACTTTGCAGTTAGTGGAATTCAGTAAACGTAATCCTATTATCCTCTCAAAACTGCACAAAGGCACAATGAAAAAGAGTATCTTAGCGACTCCTCAACGGAAGCCAGAAGCTGTGAATACACCTGTTAAGTTTAGATAGTCTAGTGGTGACAGGCCTTTGAGTTTTTATATATTGTGAGATAAATAATATCCACAGCATCTAATTAAGTTAATATAAAGTTCTGTTTAGTACTGTGCCTTCTACCTGGACCATGAAAAGTGTTGAAGCCCGAGAACTGTGGCTAATTGTATTTTCAATAAAAAGGCTTCTCAAGGGTTACATAAGCATACTCAGTGAAGGCAGGCCAAATGAAAGCGCCTCTTTTTAAGGGACAACACTAAGGTGTTATTTTCATGGAGTGCTTAAATCCAGTAGGTCTTCTTTAGTCCCCCAATCGAGTATCAGATATGTTCTTATAGATCTGGGCTCTCCATCATATCTAAACTGTTCTGATGCACCTCCGTGTGCTCTGTGTGTTGCACTGCTTCCCTGTGCCGTCAGCTGTGTCACTGTAGCCATTATCCCTTCCATTATTCTTTTGACAGCTCCTTGGAAATAAATGCACTAAGGGCTAAATAAGAACAGTTTGGGCTTCTTGGTTTTGTGCACACTTGGTTTCTGTCTGCCTCTAATCTAAGAAGAGCTGGTAGAGGACAGTCCTGTACATGATAGCTCCTTAGGATCAGTGATAAACAACCCGTTGGCAGGACTGTGGTTTTGGTCAATGACTGGAAGATAATTCAGCAATCGCCCTTGCCGGAGAAACTTATTTGCAGGAATGTGTTAGCAGTCATGCATAAAATACATTACAATGACCCTAGATTGATGCTTAGAATTGCTTCTAAAATAGCAACGTACAAACAATTGTGAAGGCCCAAACAGTATATTTGAAGGAAGTTATTTTGAGAATGGATGAAATGCAAGCATGTGATTCATGTTCTTGCTTCATAACTTTTTTTTTTGCTTTTTGTTTACTGCAAATGCCAGTGGCTGGACACCAGGCTGATGTATTTCATATTACTGTCTTTTCCTTCCAACTCTGTAGAAAAAGTTCTTATGGTCTGGAGATGTGACTTTATCAGTCTTATCTAAACTGACACCTCCTATTTAATTTGCAGCACTGGGCACCACCCTTCTCAGGGTCTGTCTTTGGATGACATGAGAAGAAACTTCCAGTACCCACCAATCGACAAAAATGGTGAGTTAATGCAGAATACTCCTCTAAGCATCTTGGTGTGGTTAACCAGTGTGGAGCTACAGTCTCCTGAGGTACCAAAAAGTCTCATGAGAAAACTAATGTTCAGTGCAGGCTGCTGGATATGGACAGCCAGAGCTGGTGAGGTCTCACCCTGTGCTCCTTGCAGCTCATGGCTGCTTTCACTGCATGTGCACCCCAAGCACTTCAGAGCTGGGGTGGTCCTTTCTGCCTATGTGCATGGGTCTGTGAATAAGGAGAAGATGTGGCATTATATCCTCAAGGCTACTTCTGCAAAAAACAGGGAAGACAGTCCTATTTCTGGAGTACCACAGGAGCATGAAATGACACAACATATCCTTTTCACCATTTGCACTCCTCTCTCAGAGGGCATCCCATTGTACTGGTCCCCTCCAGAACAGAGATGTCCTGACTGCTTCTTCCTCGTGCCTTCCTGGCTTTCTGTCCTACCGCATTCAAGTGTGTGTTTATGCATTGCCACACAAACAGTTTTCCAGCATTTCCTAGCCCCTGCATTTGCAGTCATCCCCACTAAACCTCTCTTGCTAAACAGCCTTTGCTCAGGTCTTGTCTTGCAGGCAGCTCCGTGGGAGTCTGTTTCTCACTCACCCTTTCTGCACAGCTCATGAACTCACTAGCTGGCTCTTTACAGTGTCCCAGGCACAGAATAATTATCATCTTAGAGCTGTTTAGCCCAGCAGCATAATGTATAAATAAAACCTTAAAATAGCATATGAAAATGTAGTTGGCATTAGGGTGGTATCAAGCAGACTGGATTCAGACATCTTGGGTAAATCTTTCTTTCTTGGTGTGGAGCCGAAGGTCAGACTAAATCTCACCTTCGTGCCGATCTTCGTTCACACTAGGCTCAGCTGCTGCCTCCTAGAAAAACCTGCCACTGGTGTGAAGCCACTTTCAGTATGTGCTGTCGGGGTAGTACGTGCTTTCTGCTCAGGTGTGAAACAGCGGCACATCCCAGCTCAGTAACTTTCTGTGCAGCAACACTGAAGGGGGACTACACCGAGTGTGTGATTTTGGAAAGCCTCCAGCTGCTGTCCCACGGTGCTGCTCCTTCCACCGGCACCAGCTGATCTGTTTGCCTGAACGTCCTAAGCTGCTCCAGGGCCATGTCAACAGGACGTCACTTGCCCATTTCAGTGCGGACACATGGCCAGGGCCTGTCCGCTGTGGCTGCTGTGTTTGCTGACCAACATCAGCACAGCATCCGTGGTTACCTTTGCCTGACAAGAGCACCACAGACCACGCTTCCACCATCGGCCCAGAGCCATGCAGATAGTCTGGATCTCATCACCCCGTGGACAAGTCTGAAAGTCCAGGGAGCCCTGGAGACAAAGCAATGCAAGAAGGTATTTTCTGAAACCACTGCTAGAGCGGTCATGGTGGTACACCCAGCGACACCAGATGCAAAACCAGACTCTGATACGCTCCTAGAAAAGCGCCACAGAGCAGGCGGAAAAGGAGGCTTTGGCACTGCCTGTGCCAGCCACGTCTGTTCTGAAAGCTGGGTAGAGGCTTTTTTCATAAATAGTCATATCAGACTTTGGGATGTGATGGACAAAGGAGGCAAACAAAAATGGCAGGAGCCGTGAGGCTGACATGGCGGAGAACAACAGCAACATCTTCAGTACCAAGGAGCAGGGCTGGACTTTGGCGGACAACACAAACTTCTAAGGAGATGCACACAGCAGAGTCGCTGTCACCCAGGAGTGCCCACCGGGAAGGTCTCTCTGGGTTTGCTGGGAGCAGAGGTCTTCTGTGCTGTATAAAGTCTCTGTTCCTCCAGGGCATGCCTGCAGAGCATGTATAAGGAAAACATATGTTTTTCTGTATGCTCTATACTTCCATACATTTTTCTGTATGTTCAAATGGCAGCTGTGTTGAGTGGATCCATTGACTTTACAGGGTTGCCACCCTCATTCAGAGTTTGCTGCTGTCTCCTGCCGTGGGGCCTTCTCACTCCTTTTCTGGCATCTGTTCCCTTTTCTGCCGCTTGCCAACCTGTTTTGTCACCAGGAGGATTCAGTGTTTTGTGCTGCCTGAAGCATATATCAGATGCTTGTCATCTTTGCTGTTTTTCACAGGCCTCAGCATGACTTTTGCACTCCCTCCCCTCCTCTGAACTGAGCACATTGGGTGAGAAAAAGAGAAAACCTGGTCATATAAATATTTACTGTGTACAACACTAACAGCAGTGGTGCTGTCATAACAAGTAGTGAGGTAATGACCTTTGAAACTGAAAAAAGAACAAAAACTTTGTTATTACTTATTGTATGTGGATTCCACAGCTGCAGAGAGCAGTTCCTCAGGGCACAGCTTTCATCAGGTACCTGGCAACTGGAAAACTCGAGGAGGAAGGAAACAAGAACAGAACAGAAATGTTTAGTGACCTCCTAGAGTAAGACCATCCAGGCAAGACTGGAGGGGGTTTCTCAAGTCCGTATTAAAAAGGAACAAAAGGGAATGAAGGGCTGGTGGAGAAGAGATTCTCCATGGCTGCATTTAAGCTGTGGGATTAAGGAGTGATTTCAGACTCCACTCACAAGACCTCAAGATTTATTTTCAAATATACCTGTTCCTTGAATCATAGGTTCCACAGGCGGGAACCCGAGCACACGAGCAGGAAGGGAGGTGGCCCTAGCCAGGCCTCCACGTTGCTGGTCAGATGCTAGGACCGTGGTGCAGCACATCGCAGCCAAAAGCTGGCCAAGCTGAGCCTTGCCCTAACTCAGGTAACAATGGAAAAAGCCAGGGTGGTACAGAGGAAAGTGAAGATCCTGCCTGTTAGACACAACAGGACTGGAAAAGCTACTCCTTGCCACTTACTTCATTTCAGCAGGGTTATGCAGCTCGAAGTTGAGTCCTGCAGTGTCACCAGGATATGTAGCTCGAGGAACGGCACAATCACTGTCCCTTGTTGCAAAGCTCCAAACCCAGCTGCTCTGGAGGCCCACCGTAAGCACCCTGCAGCCCAGCCACCACTTGCTCTGACTGCAACCCAGGCTTCAAGACCCCAGTAGAGTGATCAAGCCATTGCAATGCGTAGCGGCACACCGGAAGACAGAAAGCGGTGAGCCCTTTTTTGTTAAAGTGCTTGGTCTAATGATTGCAAATATTTGCACTCTTTATTTATGCCACATAAACCAATTTCGCTGCTGTCTCTCCCCATTCGTGTCCATTTTGATCTTTTTTCTGTTTGCTTTTTGCCTAATGTTTTCCATTATCCTCATTTGCGCTTGCAGTCTGTAAACAATAGAGAATACATTCACTGTTTTCCTTTCTCACTAAAAGACCCAAAAGCACCCTGGTCCCATGCCTGCAAGAGCCTTTGTGATAGTGAACAATTTTCTTCACTGAGTGTATTTGAAAACAGAAATTCTACAAATAAACACAGCCCTGACTTCTTCAGTAAAAGCAAAGCACCTGCTCTTCATTGGAAGTTTCACAAATTGTGAGTTAAACAGTATCTTGAAAGCAGTGAAATCACGAGGCAAATGTGCACTGCCCAAAGAAAACTGTATATCCTCTAAAATTTAAGATTGGTGTAAACATGGAGTTTGACTTTGACTTTGGCTCCTCCTTGCTCACTGCAGCTCTCAGACGCTGGCAGACAAGCTCATGCTGCTGCAACAGTCACCAAAGTTTCCCAGCTGCAGAGAAGGCCCTGGCAAGGCTTGCAGCACAGAATCTGTCCTGCAACACAAGGAAGCGCCTGCACTTGCTGAGCAGTTACGTGACAGTGCAAGCCCAGGCTGTGGCATAGCGTAGCATCATCCCTCTTGGCACTTGGAAAGGGCACCAGCCAACCGAGAAGAGATGTGTCCCTCCCTTGAGGCAGGCAAGAAGGGATCCTGGGAGTGAACCAAGCCAAGCATCGTTGTGATCTTGATCCTGGCTGGTATGAAACTCACAGACACTACAAGGGGAAAAAAAAAAAACATAGGATATGGTTGAGGGGATTGGAAGGATGAAAGCATTTATTAAAGCAAGAGGTTCCCCACTGTGTGGCAACAGCAAGGCAAATGGAAGTGATGGTGGAGCAATGGACAGTCTCCCACCCAGCATGCTCAGTGCACCACGGCGCAGTACAAAGTGTTGTCACCACGGCTGGAGAGGTTCTCAGAAGTACGTCCTGCTCTTGTAATGTGCCCCGTCAGAGACTATCGTTCCTCGCATACACAGTGACGCACCATGGCTTTGGCTCCAGCGATGACACATGCTACCTTCACCTCCCAATATTCAGGGCACATCCACCATGCCCGAGAACAGTCACAGCGTTAAGGCCCAGCATATTTAGGATAAGAGTGAGATTCCCTTAAGGAAAAGTTTTGCTGCCAGCTTTCAAAGCATAGTGTGTCATGATTAGGAGATAAACCAGGGTTGCTTATGGATTACAGCTTAGGGATGCCTTGGTCAGTACTGTTGTAATTACCAGAGTCTTAATTTTGTGCAGCTGTGTGTCTTTTGTTTGGCAGTAGGAATCTGGCACGCAGAAGCCTTAGCAATGCTCTGTAACCCTTCTCCAACCCCACCCTGTGCCCCAGAAAGTTTTCGTGTTCCAGTTTCAATGCTCTCTTGCTTCCCGAGTGACTAAGTATCTCTGTACAATGCCTAGTTTTCAAGAAATTTGAGTTGGCTCCACTGGATTTTTAATGTTAGTACAGTAAAATAAGAAGTGTGGGAGCAGCTGACCAATGACACCGTGGAAAGGGAGAACCGGTTTCTTTGGCATTGTTAGAGCAGCTCATTGGAAATACAGTGCTGGCAAGAGCAGTTGCTTTCTGTTTTGTAGTGTCAAGAATTAAAATATTTTAAGAATACTTATCAGAAGGCTTATTTTGAGCCCTTCGAAGCTCTAGTTGAAAGGCAAAAAAGGTATTTTTTTTAATGGCAAACTTCCACTGTGTTATTAAAACATTGAGATTCATGTTTTTATGTCAGTCACCAAAGATTCTTTGTGCTTGATTATTGTGAATTCATTGCATGAATGACAGGGTCTGTTTACTTCCTTTTTAAATTTTTCCTCAGCAGATGATATTAAATGGAGATTTGCAGTCAGCAAAAAGGTATCATCAGCATGATCTGTGCCTATTTATCACAAACTGATATGCACATTATTTTGTTGATATTGTCACTGCAGGGAGAGGTGGAGGAGAATCGCTGCTATGTTGAGCCACACATGAACTTCTTTCTGCATCTTGCAGGCTATGTGTCGGATCCCATGAGTACCATGAGGTTTCATTCCTGCAGCAGCAGTGGCAGCTTTGAAGAAAGCAGCTGACAGCATGAACCGTCCGCCTGCAGAGGGACTCACCATCAACCAGCAGCAACAGTTCTCACAGTATCAAACTCCCAGGCATTGTGTGTTACAATGAAGATTCCTAAACTGAACAGCTTTATTTGTTGATGGCAAATACCCCTGTCGTTAAGTTCTGCTCTAGCATCTTTGCTGACCTGCTTGGGGGTTGGGGGTTTTTTTGGTGGTGTGCATCTATTCGTTAACGAAGTAAATGTCCACAAGGAATGTGGCACTTTCATCTTGAGCATTAATAATTAGAAGAGATGAAAGTAAAAATGCATCTGGTGTATTTTCAGAGCTCCAAGGCAAGATGTTCTTAGCTTGGACTGCACTAAGGCTTGGGGCTATCAGCCCCTCCCTGACCAGTAGGTGCCAGGGAGCTGCCAGCCCAGTCCCCATCAAGAAGAGGAGCAGCCTGTCACTCCCCACCACCATCCAGGCCACTGTGGAGGCAAAGTTTTTCGTGCTCCCAGCTTCTGAACCAGATCTAGTTTCTTTTTTGAGTTCCCCGCAGTCCCAGACATGTCCCGTGTCTCATTTTCATCACCATGGGCTCAGGCAGGTCCCCAGCACAGCAGCCCCATGGCTGCAGCTCTTGAGAGCCCTGATCTTTGGGTGCCCTCCTGCTCGCTGAGAATAAAGAGATGTTTGGGTAGCCATCTTAACTGTACTCTTACAGACATTTGTGTTTTCTTATCCACTTTCTTGTTTTGGTTTGAGTGATTGTTTTTCCCAAAGAGTGTAAGCTTTCATTCTGACATTTGCTTACAAAAAGCAACACAGGTACTCCAAAACAAACTTTAAACCAGAAGGAAAGTATGTAAAATTGTGTCACAAATATGATAATGTTAACACAGTGCAAAGTTGCTTTTTTGAGTCAGTAAAACTGCGGCAGAGTGCCATCTAGCGCGTGCTGAGCTAAATGAGTGCCATGACTGGGCTTTGCAACAGCAACTCTGATCACTGGGAATTAAAAAAAAAAAAAAAAGAGGTAGGGCAGGAGAACTTGAACTCTTCTTCTAGAAGCAATTACAGAGTTAATTATGCTGTTATTTTCTGGGGTCTTTTATCAAATTAGCAAAATTTAGCTGCCAGCGATCCTGCTGTAATAGTATTCCTTAACTGGCTTCAAAGACAGAGCTGACATTGGCTGAGTAGAAATCAGTGTTCACAATTGCTGTGTGTTGCTCTGTGGATATTATTCAGGATGTTGGGTTCTTACAACTATGATCCCTGAACCCAGGTCTGCGATGAGGCATTGTGCAGTGCAACACACATGAACTATAAATGCGTAGTAGGCTCTACTGACTCACACCTTCCATGCATGGCATTAATTTCACAGTCCTGAAGCAATAAAAATGGGGAAGATTTCACTTAGCAAGGTTCACAGGTGGTTTTTTCATTTGTTTTATTTCCTGAAAAATTCAATGGGGGAGAAAGGGAAATAAAGCTGTACGTCAAGTTTTGCAGATCCACTGTCAGCCCTTGGTACCACCCAGCAGTTACTTTCTGCTCTGTTTGGTTCATGTTTGAGTTGCAGTCTCATTTACACCAACAGTCTGCTGGGCTAATGTAAATATTGGAAGAAACACGCAGAAAGGTCTGGGCTGCAGCTCACTAGGGGACTGGTCGGACCCTGGATGAGATCCCCCAGCCCTCATAAGAAGTACAGCTGGCAAAACCATCCCCTCGGCGAGCATCCCGTCTGCTCCGCCCCAGCAGGAGCAGAAGAGCAGCCTGCCTCCGCGCGTAGCCGGGAGGGACTGACCGCTGCCAGCACCAGTGCTCCCTGCTCCGGCGCCAGCCTCTGCACCCTTACTGCGGTCTGCGGGCGAAGGCAGAGCCACCTCCTCCAGCCTGGCAAGAGAAACACAGTTCTACACTGAGGTCCGTGTGAGGGGGACTTGCGAGGCACTGCTCCAGCTTTCAGCTCTTTGTCTCTCACTCACATGTCTTCCTTTTTGTGGCCGAACTCAGAAAGCTCTGACACTTGTATTCACAAAATATTGTCATTACCTCTGAATCCCACCAACATGCACCATGGCAGCTTCTTCCTCTCTGAGGCTGAGCCATTTTTTTGTGACCAGTTAGCCCTCTCGGTTTAAGGCCTAAATGTTGTGAAAATGAGGAATTCAGTGCAACAAAAAAAGAAAGCATCAGTGCAGCACCCTGGGTGCAAACCAGCATTTCAGGGGACTAAGCACCGCTCACGACTGGAAGGGAGCTGCTGAAAGGCGTTTGTAATTCCCTGGATACTGTCACGACTTCCAGAGATGATGAGTATTTGCTTGGAGCATGTCTCTGGGAAAAACCCATGGAGAAGTCTCCACCTCATCTTTGCAAAGCTTTAGCAATAAGTCAGTGTCACAACATGGGCAATGCTATGTCAAATCCCTAGGAGCTTTAATAAAAACGAGTAAGAGGAAGCTTCAGTCTTTCCCATGGATCAAAGGAGATCGTCAATCATCATGGTAACTTTTCAAACCAATGATTAGCTTTGTTATTTTGCAAACCCCTTGTCTGGCAGGAATACTTCCCATTATGGCTATAGAATTTGTGGACTTTATGGCTTGAAACACGATTAGGCAATGACACAGGCGATACCCCTGCACAAGGACTCCACTAACCCCGCAGCATCCGAGCTGAGGGACAGGCACATCTGCATGACAAAATGCAAACAGCCAGAATTTGTTCAGGTTAAAAACATCCTCCTTGATCATTTCCAATTTTTGGTTCCTGAAAGCAGAAAAAGAGTAAAACACACTGAAATTAGTACTCTGCCCACTCAGATAAATCACTGGGGGAAAAAAAAAAGGAGGTGTCCCCTCAACAAATTCCAGTTCATTGCTACCAAACAGTTCTGACCTTGGTGCTAACACCCTCCAGGTCAAACACGATGTTACCAACACACACTGAACTCAGCCATTCTGTTGTCCTTCCACTGTAACAATTCAATGTCTGCACTGCAAACTGCAACAAAACAACATCCAGATTTCTTTGCAACTGGAGGAAATACATCGTATTCTTTCTAGAAGTTGTCCTGGTTTTGGCTGGGATAGAGTTAATTTTTTTTCTAGTAGCTGGTATAGTGTTATATTTTGGATTCAGTATGAGAAGAATGTTGATAACACACTGGTGTTTTCAGTTGTTGCTAAGTAATGTTTAGACTAAGTCAAGGATTTTTCAGCTTCTCATGCCCAGCCAGCAAGAAGGCTGGAGGGGCACAAGAAGTTGGGAGGGGACACGGCCAGGGCAGCTGACCCAAACTGGCCAAAGGGATATTCCATACTGTGTGATGTCATGCCTAGTATATATACTGGGGGGGGGGAAGCTGGCCAAGGGCCACTGCTCAGGAACTGACTGGGCATCGTTTGGCGAGTGGTGAGCAATTGCATTGTGCATCACTCATTTTGTATATTCTAATTCTTTTATTATTATCATTATCATTAGTATTACCATTATTATTTTCTTCCTTTTCTGTCCTATTAAACTGTCTTTATCTCAACCCATGAGTTTTGGGGGGGGGTCTGATTCTTTCCCCATCCCACTGGGTGGGGGGGCGGGGAGTGAGCAAGAGGCTGCGTGGTGCTTCGTTGCCAGCTGGGGTTAAACCACAACAGAAGTAAAAGCGACACTGGAAATTGGTGTGCTTTGAGGAAGGATGTGCAGAGCAGACGGGAGAAGGTACATTTGAGATGCTGATGAAGATTCCTTACCTGGCTATCTAATTGACCAGATGTTTCATATGGTAGAGCTACCAAAGCACAGGTAGGGAATAAGCTGAAGAAGGGAGGGGTGGACAGAGATTAGATCTCATTCCTTCGTTTTTGCACTGGCCAGTGTATGAGACACTAACAGGGCAGAAAGCATCAATTGTCATATCTGAAAAATCAGTTCCAGCATTGTTTCCTTTTCAACAGGAATTTTTTCTTACAAATATCTCTGCACTGTGTCTTTTTCCCTTGCTTTAAACAATCGTGATGACTTTTCATTGATACTGCAGCTGTACCTGAAAACCAGAAACTGAACTGGATTAGAGAACAGAAAATAGAGCAAGGAAAACAGACTTCGTTTGCACTAATACCTCTGTGTACTTGCTTACACCCGAGCTGCGTGGTTTGATCTCTGAGCACCTCCTCAGAAAGTGTCAGAAATGGACACATGGAAACAACAACAAAAAAAAAAAATCAGAAAGCTTTTGAAGGCAAAACTTTTATAGTTTAGGAAGCTCTTTACAAGGCCAACTGCCTGCAAATCATTTTACTAGTAATTAAAATTACTGGCTCCTTGAAGAAAACAGTGTCTTAGTTAATTGGTCTCTACAGAAGAAACATCAGGCTTGGGGGGAAAGCGTGTTTCATAGGAGTGATCAGTTATTAATACAAATGAAAACTCTGAAGAGTGTAAATGACTGAACAGAACATGCTCTAAAGTTGTTTGTGGGAATGAAATTAGTCTGTGCCGTTCCCAGAGAAGCCTGAGGAGCCCAGCACACTGAAATATTTATAAAGAATAAGACGCTCCAAGGATTCTTACCCTGCTTTTAAGACCAGCCAGCGCCTGCTAGCTGCGGCAATATTTCAGATTGTTTAACACACAGTAATAGATGATCCAGATGATTAAAAGGAACTGGTGTCCACCAAAACAAGTGCTTGTGCCGCAACCAGGAGCGAGCCCGGCGTCCCCGCGGCCGGCTGTGCTGTCCCAGCCGTGGGGCAGGGCTGTGCCACGGCCACCTGCGCCGGGGCCGGAGGCATTTTGCCGCAGGGCGGCCCCGCCAGCTCACCGGGCAGCTTCAGCGAGCCCACGGCCCTGCAGGGCCACCTCGGGGGCTCGGCTGGCACGGCCCCGCCAGGCAGGCAGAGGGGTCGGTCGCAGTGGACGGCTGAGCCCGCAAAACACTACGGGAAATTCCCAGCCAGAGAAACCCACCTTGGGGCATGAGCGCTTGTTCAAGGCAGACGCACGCATCACCTGCAAGGCGCTCCCCGCTGCAAACTTTCCAGGCGGTGGCTGTGACCATCACCCTCTTCCATCTCTGCTAGCGGTGCCAGAGGCTTGGTGCCCGGTTCCAGGAGCTGGACTTCAAACAATCTTTCTCATACCGTGTCCATTGTGCACAGCTGGCATTGTTTTTCAACTGGTGAAATGCATCTATTTAGCCGGTGTAATGTCACAAGGTATGATTTCCGCTGTGTAAGCCAGTAACGATACATTTGAGGCGCAATCATCAGCATCCAGTGACAAGCTACTGAGAATACCTGACAGATTAGGGAGTTAAAAAAAGCCTTTGTGATGAGCCAAAACTCAGTTTTGCCAATGGCAACACTGTTAGATAGTTTGCTTTTCTCACATATGTTCAGTTCAATAATTAGTCTCCTTTTTTTTGGCGCATGTCGTGTTTTTCCCTAAGTGCCACCTGCATTTTTTCACTTTGAAGTTAATTACTAACTAGCAATGGATAGGAGAGCAGAAATTACCAGGGATAGCATTTCCAAAACCTTAAAAGTATCTATTTTGATGGTTTTGCTTCTTACCAAAATTCCACCCACTCCGATTACAGGCATACACACCCATGTTGTGAAAGTACATGAATGGTACATCTTTAACAGCCACACCAACAGCAGTAGAGCAGGTCTCTGAAGCTGAAACTGCCAAATTCAACTCCGTTCTGCATCTGGTTCAAGTCCTCTGACCATTTTAGAAATCAGTTGCCTTAAAGGAGCCAGACAAGTGAACAGTACTGCAATGTCCCAGGCACAAATCTGGCTCACGTCACCCCACAGCCGAGTGGCACCAACGAGCTGCCTGTGGCACTGCCAGCGTGCAAAACAAGTGAGGGGAAAGGCAAGGAGGGGAGCGGGGGGAGACTGTCCAGTACATCACGGGGCGTGAGCTGTCAAGATAGGGCAAGGGCTGTTCCCTTACCACAGATCAAACCTCACCTGTATCTATCTTGTAAATATGGCTGTCAGAAAGAATAATGAGAGAAAACAGATGATCTCATCAATATAATACAAGCTCAGAAATTACGGAGTGTTCTTGGGAAATTTGATTTTTTTTTTTCCATTAGTATATAAAACCAGAGTACTTGAAGTGTGGGGGTTTTTTAGAGCAATACAAGAACTTGCATGAGTCGGCATGTTCCTAACCAAAGGATTCATTTCCCTAATTGTTAAAATCATACACACGAGTGCCATTTATAAATATTTTAAGTATTTTAAATAATGAATTGTCAGCTTTCCAGTTCCTTACAATCACTACTGCATTGTTCATCTGGGACTTCCCTGATGCCCCAGATCTTCTGCAGCCCAAGAGTGCCCTGGGAGTTCAGCTGCCTCTTGGTTACCAACACTTGCCTTTTTTTCTAAAAGGCTGAAGTGGATCTAGTTAAGTCGCCGTCTGCCACTGCAAACTCAGTACTGTACCTAACCATCTTCAGCGTGCTCTGAATGCCGGATTTCTTTGAAAGCAGCTTCTACCCCCAAGGACAGAACCCTCCCTCCTGGCGCAAGTGTTGGGAGCGCAGGCGGGGGGCTGGCGAGAGGCTGCACCAGGAGGAGAAACCGGCTCCAGCGATGGCTGCCAGCCCTGAGGACCACCTGCCCCCGGGCAGCCCCAGTCACAGCGCTGCCCGGGGCGCTCAGCCGTCGCCCTCCCATCGCTCAGCACACGCCGCAGGGCAGCCCCTCGAAAGGAATCGCCCGGGCAGGGCCGTAGCCCCGAGGGGACCTCTGCCTCGGGCAGCACAGGGGGCTGCAGCCCCCTTAACACGACAGAGCCAGCGCTGCAGCGGGGACCCCGGTCCCCGTGCTCGCCATTTGCAGAGCAAGAGTGTTATTTAAGAGTATTTTGAGATGCTCTGCAGATCACTCCAGCGCTCACCTACAACAAATGAATCAAACCTCTTCCCTCTCGCATTCTCATCCTGTGTTAAGCAGCTAAATGTCAAATAAACCAGTGTGTTCATGATCTGCCCAAGTACAGCCTTAGTTTTAATCCTGACCCTTCAAGGGAATCCCTGCTAAGGCAAATCCCTGCGCTCCTCCCTCTGCCTTTGTTCATCTGCAACACTTGAATTGCAACCCACATGGATGAACGTGCATTTGTAAATGGCTTTGGTACAGTCATGCTCACGAGCCACAGGCATTTGCTTTCCACAGGTATCTGCGTGATGCAGTTTTTGCGACACAAATATTCAACCCAACATTAGTCATCCAGTTAGTTAGAAAGCAGAGATAAATACTGAAGACCAGGCCCTACTTGATTGGCAAGTATTATTCTTACAGTGAAATCATTTGCAAAAATTCAAGGAACTACACAGACCGGTACATGTACTTTTATAGACCCAAGTAAATGTGCAGGTGTGCACGTGTATACGGAAAAAACAAACCTCTGGAGAAGGTCATTAGCCTGAATTTAAATTCTGAATACTTCACATACCAGGTGTATTCAACTGTAGAGTATGTAAACACTGATTACCTATTTACTGCACTTTTTTTATATTGAACAACATTGAAAATGTCTTGGTCCAGTGAATAAGCCACTTCTGATTTTATGGACATTCCCTGGTTAAAAGGAAAAGACCGTTGTTGAATGGTCAAAAGTCAAATACGTGCTTTGTAAGCAAATATTGCATATCTTGCACAGAATAAACATTTCAACTGCAGCACTCAGGATTACTTCATGCAATGCTTTCATTTAAACTGCTGAGGACTGTAAAGCTATTATTAGTCTTTTTTGCCTACTTTTCTCTTTCAAAACCCTTCCTGGTATCCAGACTGAAAATCAAATGCAACCATCTTTAGTACAGGAGGGAACAAACATGAATTACCTGATCACATTTAAATTTCCTATCCCATATATACTGATCTTAAGTGACTTACAGTAACAACCCACCCAAAATCCTGCGCGTTTCAGTTCCATTTCCCCATCGAAAGCACAGCTAGAGTCCCCCGTGTAGGGGTTGAGCATCCTGCAGCCCACCGGCAATGCCTGCCAGGCTGCTGCGCACCCAGCGCTGGACGCCGCGGCCCGGCAGGGTCTCGGGGAGCCCTCGGCGGTGCGGCAGAGCTGAAAGGGAGACTCCGGCAGCGGAGAGCCGCAGCCAGCGCTGCGCTGAAACAGCTTTACACTGACCACCCCTCCTGCGGTTTCAGCACAGGCTCCGTGGGCCCAAGGAGTTACTCCCGACACCAGCAAAAGCAAAAGGCCAGGCTTTATTCATTTACAAATACACATTAGAATTGGTCTGATTTAACAATTTTCAACAACGTTTCAAAGCCCCAAGAACACCCTGAAGTGTGGCCAGCAACAAGCCTGGATCCCCGAGGAAAGAGAAGCCCCCACTGCATGCCACCCACCCGGCAGCATGGGGCACCTGTGCACGCTGGAGGGCTCGCTTGCCTGTAACGTGGGGTGGAGGCAGCCCCCCCCAAGCTAAAACCCCCTATGTGAAGCCACCATTCCCCCCATGATCCTGCCGTTCCACATCTCTGCTGAACACCCCCAGATGCTCTTACCAAAGCATTAATGTGCGCAAGTGCTCTATCCACAGCAATGAAGACACAGCCCGACTCACAGTGAAGAGTTTGTAGTTCAGAAAGGCAAATGACACACGGAAAAACGCAGTCAGTACATAGACACAGATACAATCAAACACCGGCACTCTGTACAGACAAACAACTTGTCCTACGGAAACACGTACAGCACATCACCCTCAGCCCTCCCTCCCACCAGCTGGCAGAAGCAAGCGGTGCCTGGGGGAGGAGGGGAGGTTCAGCCAGTCCAATATTTCTCTGTGTTTTGGGAAAAACAAGCATGACAGCTGTGGAACAATCCTTGCAATTACTGTCTTCATAATTACGAAGGAGTGCTGTTTCCTGGGCTGGCATATACAGGCTTATTTCAGTTGTCTGCTGCACACTGAGAAGCTGTTTTAGTAAAACATGACAGATGGTTGTGGTACTCGAGGAGTACAATAAAGGAGTGAACACCCCAACCGGCACAAATCAACAGCAATTTGTGTAAATGTTGCAGGACACAGCACTGAAGGAGCTGTAGAAAAAGCTTAGAGGAGATTTTCTTCCCCATCCTGGGGCTGTACCGAGGGCACGACAACCGCATCTGGGTTTACAACATCCTACGAAACAACGAGAAAAACATTAGCTTTACAGAAAACATGCTAAACTTTGAGCTACTGAGATACTGTCCTAACAGATTTCCTACAAGGAGATGCCAGAGTAACCGGAGAAGCTGAGTGCTGCTGTTGACCCAGCGCATCAGAGCCAGCGGGTGCTGCCGAGGCTCACCCACTGCCACCAGTGCCGGGTGGCAGGAGCTGCTCTGTGTGGCCGGAGGGGCCAGATGACTGAGGGGCTGCGAGCGTCGGCGCCAGAGCAAAGATATTTGCAAGAAGACTTCGGGAACAGGAGAGAATGGAGAAGCTGCCACCCAAAAGGATTTATCATCCCTTACCCCAGGTACCAGCAGCAGACACTTAAGGAAAGTGTAAGAAACGGGACAAAGTGCTGCATCCTCTGCTGCTGGCAGGGACCAGTCTGGGGACTCGAAGGGGCGCGGGGGGCAGCAGCTGACCCACGCAGGACTCACCCCACGGGGTCCGCGGCTCCTCTCGCCGGTGTCAGTGGCTCCCGGGGTGTCTGGGCTCCCTCCAACAGGACTGTCCTTCCTCTGCTCCCTGACCCCAGCAGCGCTCCATGCACTCTCCAAGACACACACTGCCTCTCTCTCCCTCGTGTCTTCACAGAGGCCTGCCTGTTCCCCCTCGGCTTTCGCTCCTGCCTGCTCTGTGCCCCCCTGCAGCCCACCCTTGCCCCCCACTGCCCCCGTCCCGGGAGCTGCCAGCTGTGGCTGGGTGCCCAGGCACAGACCCTCGCCGCCTGCCGACCCTCTCCCCCCCGACTCCGCTCCCCCATCCCCACGCGCCGGGGCGCTCAGGGAGGTTTCTGCAGTCGGCTGCTCCCCAAGGGACATGGCTCCATGCGGTTCTGCGTGCCATGGGGACACGAGACCCGCTGTGCCCCACTCCCACCCCGCCTCGCCCTGGCCCTCGGCCCCCGCCAGCGCTGGCCCCCTTCCCTCGCCCCCCAGCACCGCGTCCTGGTTCACCCCTCGCCTGCAGACCACGGCTCCATCGGCCACCCCTTCCCTGTCCCTCCCAGACGCCCCAGCTGCCCCCCTTCCCTCGGCTGACACCCCCTCTGCCCCTGCCACCCCTGTCCCGCTCTGTCCCCCCAACAGCGCTCCTGCCACCCCCTCCCGTGCCACCGCCCCATCGCCCAGCCCGCCATCGCCAGCCACCTCCTGCCCCACCAGCGCTGGCTCCGCTGTCGCTCCCCCCCTCAGGCAGAGCCCCTCGCCCTGCCTGGCCGCCCGCCGCAGCACCGGCCACCCCCCCTGACCCCCCCACCCCGCTCACACACAGCCCCGGGGCAGGCAGCGCTGCTTCATCCATCACCCCCTCACCAGGAGACCTCTCCTTCCCTCTCTCTTCAGCACGCTCCAGCGATCCCTGCGGCCCGGCTGCCAGCTCGCTTGGACTGGCTGCTCCACCCGCGACCTCCTCTGTACCTCCTGACCCTGCTCTGGCTATCCCTGCAGATATTCCCATCAGCCCTCCACCAGGTGTTTCTTCCATTGCACTCTCTGTCTTTGCTTTGCTGCCTAGAGATGGGTTTCGACTCGAAAGTGCTTCTGCTGAGCCCTCCTCCTCCTCCTCCGCTGTTGTGGCCTCCTCCAACTGGGATGACCCTTCAGTTATGGGATCCCCTCCAGCACCCACCAGTGCCTCTAATCCCAGTGCTACTTGCAACACGGGACCCTTGCCAGGCTCCACAGAGTCCTCCGCTCTCAGGAGAGAGCTGCCTTCTACCTCTGATGCCTTGCCAGTCTCAGATGTTCCTGCTCCTATGGCAGCTTTCCCCATCTCCATCCACTCTTCCCCTGATGCTTTCAGCTGGGAAAAGTCATTTGGCTTTACAAAGTCCTCTCCTCCAGGCACTGCTTCTCCTGTGCAAACGTTCACGTCCCCTAATGCTTCCAGGAGAGCCCCAGGCTTCTCCGCAGCCTCCTCCCCTTCAGCAACAGCTTCCTCTGCAGACTCTTCTTCAGGGCCAACTACCCCAGCAATCCCTTCTTCTGCCAAGCTGGCATCCTCCACGGCCTCCTCTGCCTCAGACACCGTCTCGCCCACCACCTCCTTCACCTGAGGCCCTGTCGCTCCCGCAGCCTCCTTTGCCCCGGAGGCCTCCTCCGCTGCCTCTTCTCCCTCAGAGACCTCCCCAGCCACCTCCTCCGCCTCGGACGCTGCCTCCCTGCCTAGCGGTGCCCCTGCCAGCTCCGCTCCCCCAGGCGCCTGCTCCCCCAGTGCTGCCTTGCTCCCTGTCTCCTCCATCCGAACTTCCCGCTCCCCGGGTGCCACCTCTGCGCCAGGCTCCGTTCCCTTCCCTGTCCCCTTTCCTTTGGGATCCTCTGCCATGGCGCTCCCCTCGGCTGCAGATTCCTCCACCGCAAGCTGATCCTCCGCCTGCGGCACGGCCACTGCGTCTTCCTTGGGCAGCAGATCTCCCGCCCGTGCCATTTCTTCTGCCTCTTCGGCGCGAGCATCTCCTCCCTCAGCAACAAAATCTTCCTTCTCGAGTGCTTGCCTCTCCCCTACCATCTGCCCTTCTTGTACCACTTGTTCTGCTGCCTTCTGCACGTCAAGTGTTCTTGTTCCTTCTGCCAAGAAAGCTCCATCTGGTGCTATTAAGAAATAATCAAAACATTAGTTTTATTGAGAACCGCGTTAGTGTTAAGGCTGTTTTACAGGGTTATTATTAAAGATGCTATCTCTCCCAAGCAATGAAGGGACATCAGCAGGGTGACAAGAAGAAAACTTGCTGTGCTGCTTCTCATCACACACCTGTGCTCTGACTATGTTTCCAGTGCTGCCGTTCTGGCATCTGGCATAACTAATTTAAGCAAAAATGTTGATGCATGACCAGCTTTCAACTCTGACAGTTCTGCCTGCCCTGCCTACTCTCCCTCCTTCCCTCACCTGCCTAGCAGGGAGCTCAGGTCTGTGTATGAAATAGCTATAAGCTTGACAGTAACATTCAAAAATTCAGAAATAGGTGGTAAATTGCTCATGTATAATATGCACACACAGGAAGAAAAATACTCAGCTGTTCATGTAAAATGGGTAATTGCTTCCCATGGATTCTGCAGTTACACCAGGGGAATAATACAGGGTTGATTCCAGCCCCCTGGGAATTGAACAGCAATGCCTTCATTGAATTTGGTGCTCCAGGATCTGTCCCTGAGCAGGAGATTCCAGGCTTTCCAAAGACCACCTGCCTGGGAAGCAAACATGTTTCAACCCTGATTTGGAGGGACAATTGACACAGAAGTCGGGTGGCCCAGGCACTACATGTTCTCTACCCTGGGCTGTGCATCAGAAACATAGATCCTTGTGAAGACCAACACATGAAGACTACTGGACTTTGAAATTAAATGTTATAAGACAGTTGTTTGTGGTCAGCTGATGAGACCAAGGCAGAAGCAATCTCATCTGAGAAAGACTTACTGAGAAAAAGACAATTACTGAAACACCAGAGACAAGAAGGAACCTCCAGCCTCCTGTATATACCTTCTGAATGAAAGACAACAGACCTTAAAAGACTATGTTCTTACACTACATAGAAGAAGATCAAAAGGCTCCCAGCTGACCAGAAGAAACCTTAGAAGACCCTGGATTAATATGCCAAAGTATAAAACAGTGCACAACTAGCAATTTAAAAACAATATATATAACCTGTTCCTGCCAGCTGTTAGACTCTTAGAGGATGGAAGAAGGAAATGTAAGAGCAACAGTGCAGACTGAAGTCAGTTTTTTCTTCTCTTTTCAGACTCATTGCTACTGTGGAGTAGAATCTTAACGTTACTTTCACTGTAACTCATTGCTGCAGCAGGATAGCTGGCTTTAATACCCCCTGTATAATATGCAAGCCTCTTCTGTCAGGCACATCAAGTCTCCAGCAATAAACTGCTAGGGTTGCAAGGACCAGAAACATTATTGGAGGGAACAAAGATCAAGCTGAAATTTCCTCATTGCCAATTATGCTAACTGCTAACAGGGAGATGAGTTTGGGAGACAAACAGGGTACAGCATGGAGACCAAGTCTGCAGTTCAGCTCCACTCCTAGTCTGCCAGACCCATCCTGCCTGTCTGGACAACACATTTCCCAAGGAGGCCCCACACTACGTGGAAGCAAAGGGAAATTCACTAGATTCCTGCTTTCCACAGCTATTTTCTTGACTGGCAGCCTGGATGGCCTGGATTCTTTACCTAGGACCATTACAACTGCCAAAAAAAGCATTAATTATACATGACTACAGAAGCCAGCTACTCATCACCCAATTTTATACAAGTTAGGAAAGAAAAGAGCACATGGGGAGTTTGATAGCCTAGAAAGGAAAGGGAAAGGGCAAACACTTCTATAAAAAGACTTCAGATGAAGAAGACTTAATCCATGTCCCTGATCGACAGCCAATCTCACCTTCATTGGCATCATGCTCTGTACTTGTTATGTTCTCTTCTTCCTCATCTGCACAGGAATCACTAGGTTCAGGTTCAGAATTCACATGATGATCATTTCCAATTGCCTTTGCTATTTCCTCCTGGACTGGTTTGCAATCTTCAGAAACTATCACAAAGTTACAAAAGAGGAAGCAAGAAAGAGAAACCATTACAAAGCAAAAGGGGAGTAGAAGTCATCCAGCCATCTCAGCTTGGTTTAAAATTTGAAATGTTAGGGCAGACCCGATTGGAGCCATGTAAATCTTCACCAGCAATAATTTTTTGAAGTAGATTAAAACCAAATGGAGACAACCATTAAAAACCTAAGGGAAAATTCATGCAGGAGCATCTACTAAACCATAGAATGGCAATCTTCCACAACATCTTCACAAAACAGTAAGACTGCTTTTGTCAGGCAGTCAGGGGGTGTGGGGCTGTCAACATACAAGCAACAACATTGTTGTATAGAGAGAAAATTGTTATTGTTCTATAAATACTTAAAAAAAAAAATTTCTATGTTAAGCTCCCAACTACAGTTCTGATGATTCCTCAATTCCCCAAACTAACATAAGTGACTGAAGACCTATGCTTATCTATAAGTGGGGAAGTATTTTCTGCTCTGTAAATGCAATGATTGTGATGCTTCACAGTCAAGTCATACATCTGACATTATTGTTAAGATTGTGCTATTTGTTCCATTTTTGCTTTATGACTTGCCAGATGATTACATGAATGGCTTTCAAGCTAGTAATACTAAACAACTTCTTTATGAGCAGTATTCCAACTGTATACACAGCCCAGTCCCTTCAGCATCTCCTCTGAAAGCTGTTCCCTCCAGCAACCCAGGCTTCTCCCTTCAAGTTCCATGAGTTTTCTATATCTTTCCTTTTCTGTTGCAGTTATTGCCTTAGTCTTTTACACAAAGAGCTTGCTAGTTTGCCAGTGGTATGGATTGACAGCATAAAGTCGAATCTTGCACTTGGTTTTACTGCCCAGTGGCCTCTTTTGCCAGTATAGTGTGTCCATTAGGAACCACAGACTTCCAGGTATATCTCTGAAACAGCTGTCTGCTTTTGCTTGTGTTGTGACTGTTAGTGTGAGACTTGATTAATAATTCCTGTTGCTGCTGGGATGGTGCCAGTGGTCATATGTTTCAGACTGTTCCTCTGCAGCTTGGAACAATCAAGCCTTTGACTGAAAGGGAGTAACTCTGTCAATTGCTTGTACTCAATACTTATGTCAAGCATAACTTTCAGATCATAGAGGAGACAATCACATTTCTAGATTTTACTGCTGTATGTGACATGAAGCAGTACACTGGTCAGCTTCATCTGTGCAGTGGAAGTGCTGCAGAGACACTTGTTCCAAGTTTCAGTTTCTAGACATCTACAGACAACTTCTACATCAAGGCTCAGTGAGAACACAGACACCTTTAAATATCTTCACCAATGATCTTCCCAGAATCAGCCTATGGCATTTTATTTAGACGAAGTATTTTGTTTGAGAGTAGAGGAACAGGGTTTTGGCCAGCGAGAAAAAAAGATCTGAATCCTGACTTGGCCTTCTATTACAAAAATACAGAGACTGAAACCAATTGCCACAACAAACGACTCAACGTGTTTCTGGCTAAATGATGACTCACAGCCTAGATAAAGAGGTGTTACATGGTATGATATCTTGACTTTCAAGCAACACCTTACTTCGATTTCTCTGAAAATGAAAATAAGGAGCCATGAGTAAAAAGCTAATGTTTCCACACTAAGGAACTGGCTGACTTTGGGCCACCCTGCAGTACGGCATGTAATAAAGGTGCCCCAAATTTGGGGCTTCATAAAGAATGGACAGGACAGAAGCAGTGAACCTGCTGTGACAGGAGCCTGAGGGGCTGGCAGCATCAGCAGATTCAAAAACACACTAGACAAAGTCATGGACATCAGATCCATAAATGGGTACAAAAGGACTAGGCAGGCATTTTTTTTCTAACAGCTATTATACAACAGATTGGAGTGCAGGAGAGCTACAAAATGAGTGAAATTCAGAAAACTGAGCCTTTTGTGTTCGTGAACAGCATCTTCTCTTGCCATTGGGAGATGCAGACTACTGCGAGAGGTGTGCCTCTGGGCTGATCTGCTGGGCACTTCTGAAGTTACTAAGAGCTGTGCTAGAAGAAAATCAGTTGCATAAACATAAGCACAATAAGGCTGACTGACCTGGCCACTGGTCTCATCCAAATTGCCCACTTAACCCACAGAAATACTGTCTTGCCTCAAAGCGTTTGTACAGGTCTTCTATGGATCGCTGTCACTCCTGGGTGGCATGTATTGAAATCATGTGTACTTGCATGTGGCAGAATGTTCCCTCCAGCAATTTATTATGAAAAATAGCTAACAATTCTTGTGAGACTGATTTTTTTTATACATGTAGCTGGGTGTATGGGATTTAATCTGCTTGCTGCTTCAGAGTCAGTCAGGGCACTGAAAGGTCCAGGAGTGGGAGAGGTGTTGTTCCCGCTGGCTTGCAGTGAGGAGAAGACTTAACACTGTCTTCTCTGCCACAACCTTGCACTCTTCTCTTCCCAAATCCCTGCCTCTCTCTTGCAAATGCACACCCTGTGCTCTCTCACCTTTTTCCTAGGAGGTGTTTATTTTCTACACTGTTGATTCTGTCTTTCTACTCACCCTTGCATATGCTATTTTTCTTCTTTTTTTCACTTTTGTTTTTATTTTTTCTTATTCTTCCTCCTGCGGTTCTCCTACTTTATGCTTACACCCATCCTTCCTACCCCATCAGTACCCTGCACCCACACAGCTCTGAATAGAAATGTGAGAAAATTTTTAAAAGACCATTTCAGTCTACAGTACTACAAAAGGCACTTACTCAGCATGAATGCCTTTTTGCCTATACCATAGGTCCTGAAGGGCAGCGATGGCTTCACTCCTTGTTGTCACACTTCGCCTAGGTGAAGCGCTAAGACCTGCTCTGCAAGGAACCATGAAAGTTGAGCAGGGAGGGTCCCAGGAGAGCATTTGTAAGGTTCCTCCTGGGACCCAAGATCCTGGCAAAGGTCTCCGCGCAATAGCGCACAACCTGCTTGAATCATTCTGACATTTCAGCTCTGCAGAGAAGACAAGAAGCTTTCTGCTCCAGGACATCCCTTGGCTGCCTCACGCAGAGGTACGGGCAGCACTTTCTTTGACTTGCTGAAATACAAAAAGTGCTTTGCTAGGTATGGTGCATATATTTTACTTTGACCTGATTATAGGCCTGAAGTCTGACTAGCTGGCAGTTCCCATTCTTTGCAGTTTACTGCCTGCGTAACATTTGACAAAAGGGAACTGACAGTCTATCAAAACACAGAGCCCAGGGAAGGATGACAAATACTGCTCACCATAATTCTCTCTCTTGGGATCAGCAATATCTCCTTGCCACAAAGAGCACAGCAAGATCAGAAAACACGCAGCAGGAGCCCATCCCAGGTATTTCCACACTTCTGACAGATCCTGTCACGCCACCAGTTGTGATTTGCCCAGACTCAGCCTGCGACTGAACAACCCCACAGGAGCATTTTGCACCTTTTGCTTTCTTCAGCATATACAATTCTCTCTGATAAATTAGCTCTGCACTGTTAACGACAGCGATGGTTAGGAGAAACCCTGTCACGAGCAGAGCATGATGGGTCTCATTGGGGCAAAACCAAAACGGGGCCATGTCAGTCTCATCTAAACACAGGCTGGGCGGCTGATGAGAATGACCAGTCCTACAGAGAAGTTCATGTGAAAAAATCAGGGAGGCCCAAGAACGGACCAAGAACCAATTCTGCAGTCACAGTAAAGGACTGAGCTCTTCCAGCCCTCTGGGTGTCTCTGGAGGCTTTTAGTCCTCAGCCTTTTGGAGGACTGGAGTAGTGGGAGTTGTAATCATCTGGCATTTAAGGCTATAGATGTCCTCAAATTTTTTAATTAGAATCTTTACCATGGCAGCAACTGTGCTAAATGCCTAGAAGCTAAGATTCCCATGTGACCTTTGTTACCCTACAATATTTCTTTAGCATGCTCATTATATCTCAAAAAAGTTGCTCTACACACAGATTCTTGGCAATTCTTTATTTGCTGTAAAATTTACGTAGACAATGCCCATGCAGACAGGGGGAAATCTGTATGCAATTTAGGGAGTTGTTTCTTGTCCCTCCTTGATCTGCACTGTACCTAAATCTCAGGTAATCTCCTGGCAGCAGAGATGATGCAGGACTTGACTAAGAAGTAAACGCTGTTACCTACATAACATTCGGACAATCTACCTATATTTGATAGAGGATCTCTGTTCAAACCTAGAGCCATGAAACCATGTGTGTTGAATGTGAGCACACAGGAATTTATGCTAATAAAGAACAATGCTGTTGTTTTAGGCTAACTCAGTATCAGATTACTAGCTTGACACATTCGATTGATCTTTTCTTGGTTTTGTATTACAGTGTAATATTCTGTCCTCTAGGTTTCTAAAGTTCTTTCTTCTTCAGTAGTCCTTACTCAACTCATCTGAGCCTAGTGGTGAAGGTGCTTAAATTGAAGTTTCTTTCACACAAGTGAAGAGAGGGGTTCCGGAAGCAAACATCTTTGATGACTTGAGCATTATTCAATGAATAGTATGTTGCTGTCTTTACCATCTCAATTCTGAATGCATAACAAAGCAAAAGCAATGCACAAGACAGTCAAAGTAACCCAGCAGCAACAGATTTGCAAAGCATTAAGCACCAGCATTCAAATTGTTTATTCCATGCACAGCTATCTTAGACAGATGCACTGCAGTGAACAGAAAGCAATAGAAGCAGAACCAAAAACTTCTGTTAAAATAAAGGAAAAGCATTCTACATTCCACTGCAAATCCAGCATACAGAAAGACAATTGGAAATTTCATCTACCATAGCTTGTGGCTTTCCTTTACATCAGCACCAGTGCAGACAACTATTCTTTTATACTGACGGATTTAACAGCATCCAAGACATTTCCCTCATGACCTGGATGACATTGCAAAGCAAGGGCTTACATTTTTCCCCATTCCCCAGATACAATAATGCAAAGCCTTGCTCACGTGGCCAACCTTTTATTAATTGCCATTATCCATAAAGGTAAGGCTGAAACTGCAAGATGCCCATTTTATCAACAGTAAAAATGAGGTGTCACACAACTACCTGATTTGCTCCTTGCCAACAAATCCATGACAGAGTGAAGCAACACAACCATGGATCAACTGACATAGTTTTGATCTTCATCTGCTGCACCATGATTCACATGGTAATTTTGGGTGTTCTTTTTGAACCTAGTATGTCACCATTATAAAACAGAGTCCCCCAATGTGGCATACAGATTCTCCTATAGGTAATAAATCATGTTTGGATTTTATAATAATTGCATGATATGTGAAACCCAACTACTAGAGTAAAAAGGGATAGCCAAAGCCTTACACTGGAAACACTAGAAAAGAAACAATAAACCAAGGTTACATTCTGGGTGGTTATTTAGCTCACAGGAGTACAGACTATACTAGTAGCTTGAAAACAGTCCACCAACTGCATTCCCCATGCTGCACCATGACATAGTATAAAGGCAAATACAGCAACACTCACATGCACCACTCACTCATAGTTGTGCAGAGGGATTGTACTCACCACCTCCTTCATCACCCTGAGGAGACTCTTCATTGCTATCCTCCGCTTCCGTCATACTGCTTTCCAAAGGCACTAGAAGACTTTCCTCCCCATCATCCCTCCTGGTACTTGCATTCTTCTCCCCGTCTTCCCCTATGTTACCTTTTACTGACCCAGCCTGTTTGAGGTCCCCATTAACTGCAGGACTTTGATACTGTGTTGCCATTGTATTTTCATGAAAAATTCCAGTATCTTCCCTTGCTGTTAGATCTTCTGGTTTTGCCTTTTCTGCTTCATCTATTCCTTCCTTTTCCAGTGCAAAAGCTTCCTGATCTTCCTCCATTCTGAGCAGTTTATTCTCCCCATTCTCATTTCCATATTGTGCATGTGCTGTGTTATCAGATGCCCTTTGGATATTATACTCCTCTTTGCCCTTGACATCATCTTTCATCATTTCAGCATGAGAGTCATCTTCACTGCTATACTGAGTACTGACGGATGAGAGAGAGTGTGCAGGCCTCCTATCTAGAAATAGCAAACATAATTTTGGTTTAGTATTTCTCCCTAAAACATCTGCATTCATTGTCCACTAGTTCCCTTTGCTATGCACAAAGGGACAGATGCTCATCTGGTATCAATCTCTGAATTACAGCACCTGAGGATATCGTGACAAAATCCCAATAAGTGTAATAGAGGAACATTGCCCAGGTGTATCAAAGTGTTAAAATCAAAGCCATTTAACATGGGTTTTTTTCTGACAATGGAAATGAACCAGATTAGCTCCATCAACCACACAGAAACACACCTCCAAAAGCACCTCTAAATATGACTCTGACAGGTTTTAAAATAGCTTTCTTGAGCTCCATTTGATAAAAGATTTCGGCCATGGCAACAGCCCTTCAGTGCACTCCTGTTAGCTCAGTGAATATGATAAAGATCTCCAAAATCATCTGTAAACCATTCAAGTTGAACTGGAGATGAAGTTCACTGTCTCCTCTAAAGAAACATACAGGGACCATTATATGAAATTCATAAACGGAAAATTTGAGGGGAAAAAAATAAGCAATAATTCTTCACCTAATATTTAGCTGAATGGCAGAGCTTAATGCTACACAGCATTGCTGGTGTCCAAAGTTCACATGGGTTCAAGAAAAGATTAGTCAATCTCAAGGAAGAAAAATCCAGTTGGGCCTAATAAGTAAAAGGGACCACTATTGGCACCAGCTAATTACAGGGGTGGGAAGACACAGTGGGGAAGCACCACAGTATTCTTGCCCTTTTCTTATATTTTTCCTAGGCATCCACTGCTGGCCAAAGGCCAGAAGTAGAATTTGGACCCACGGTCTGTCCCTGAACAGCTGTTCTCAGAGCCACAGGAGCCAATCTGTGCCGCCTTATTTCTTCCTGCAGCCACAATCTTCCAGCAGCTCCTATGCTTCTTCTTCATCTGTGGATCTGAGGAAGGCTCATTGCAATTTTTTGTAATATTTTAAATTATCCTTTTCATCTGCAATGTATTACAAAAACTTTGCAGGACTGCTTTTAAAAAAAACTCAAATATGGAAGCTAAAACTTCCCTAAAATATGTCAACTACTCCCATTAATTTTAAAACAAGAACAAAGAAGGTGTGTTTGAATAGAAACTGCAATTCTAAATTAATGGACTGCCTTGTATAGATGCCAGACTACCGATTCAAGAAAACTCCTCAATTTTCCTTAAAAGTAGCAAAGGAAAAGGAACAGCGTGCAACTCCACGCTTTAATGGTGGTGTGAGGAAGCTACCTACATCTCTGGGGAAGTTATTGAGGCGTACGCTCATTCTGTCATCTTCGCAGAGACTCGCAGCAAAGATAATGAGTGGTACCAAATGTGAGGTGGACATCCATCCTCTAGGATCTCTACTGCAATGGATTTCAGGCACAAATTACCGGAGAGGCACCACCTGGTAACGACTCTCAGTCACTTCCAGTCTTCACTGGATTTGCACCTGTGTTCTAACAGTAGGTATGTTTAGACTCCCAGAAAACAGCATCGCTCCTAAAGACACTTAGAAGAATATAAACAAGAAAGTTCAGAGAACTCCAATATGCAGATTACATATTGTACTATGGGAATTGTCAGTGATTCTTTCCAATTTATTCACAGGCTTGTGGTCCCCAAGGATTTGAATGCCAAGGTCTCTCTTACATGCTCTTTATTTATGTCTGATTCATAATATTGAATGCAAAAGTAACATCTTTGGCACCTCAGTTATCTGGATATTATTCTAAAACTCCATGTGCTGGCTGAACTGACCCAAGGGGCCTTATGAATTCAAACACACTTGAACAAGTGTAACGATATACTGAACTAAGATGAGACAAAATCCGTCCACAGCATGTACTCATAAAAATCCAGATCCCATTACTATTAGCATGTTATTTCTACTATAGCAGCACTCATAGGTTACAAGTGGATTAGTGTACTGGTTACTGAAACACAAAAACATAGTGTCTATGCCCAAAAGCTTGTTATCCAAAATCTTGGTCTACCAACACTAACACACATGCTTAACTTAAAGTAAGTGAGTTCAAAAAAAAATTATAGGTCCAAAGCTCGGCAGATGAATTCAAGGCACAGTAAATGTACAGAGCACATAGAATTTCAGGTCACAATGAGATGAAAGTTGAAGCTAGCAACAATTAAAATTAAATTACGCAGAAACATGTGGTGTGGATAATCTGCAGGTTTATGTTTGCCTCTAGGAGCCTGACAGAAAGGAAGTTTGCACTACCAGTGACCAGCACTCCCCTGCAAGGTAGGGACAGTCTGTACAAAAAAAATTTCATACACTACAAAAATTCACCTACACTTCAAAAATTCACCTAACAACAAAAAGAAGAAGAAAAAAATAACAAGGCTGGAAGCGGGACTTCCCTAAATGTTCTAGCTGAACACGTTCTGCTGGCCAGCTAGCTGCATATGTACATACCACAGAGGAGCGGAGTGATTTCACAGGGCTGAGCAGCCACGGACATTAACAGCAGCCACAGGTGTTCAGTAACTTTGTAAATGAAATCCCTTACTTATGTGCCAAAAGACAAATTCAAGAGCTGAACTGTAAGTAACTGATCTAAAATCCAACAAAGCTCTGCCATCCTCTGAAAGCCAAGAGAAAATGAGTTACTATCACTAGCATGATGCCCCAGTAACACTTCCCACAAAGACCCATTTTACCAGATCAAACTAGTAAATGTCCATGTTGACTAACTCCAGGAGACATGCGAATAACAGATTCACAATTTTAACCTCGACATCTCTAACTGCAGAGATCGAGTCACAGGGTGTTTGTATAACTGTGGGCTTGACAACTCACACTCAGTTGTAAGCCTTGCCAGTCCAGAAGGCAACAGTTTTAAAGTAAAGTGAAGTGGGGCATACCTTAGGGCTAAGAGACGCAATAGCGAAGTAACTCCCCAAACAGTTTTCATGTGCCCAACATTATTTAATGAAGATGAGAGCTAGAAACAGTATGTATAGATGGCAGTAGGGCTACTTTGAATGTACACTACAAGTACATCTACTGTACCAAAGAGAGAAGGACCAAGGTTTGATTTGCTGCAATCTGTCACAACTCCAGGATCACACACCTACGTGCTGCCTCAGCAGGCAATGAAGCTCACGTTAGTTCCCAGCCCTCGGCATGCACTGTGCATGCACAGCGTTAGATACTGGAGGATCTTGCATGCACGCTGCAAGGGGGCCTCCACCTCAATTATGTCAGACAGAAAAGTGCATTGAGGACATCAGCAGTGCATTTTTGTGTGCTGTGCATGGCTCCATGAGTAGATGCAAAACAATTCTGCACCTAAAATGAACTCAACCTGTGGACTAAATTGCTAATGTAATAACACCCTATTTATGCTGTCCCTGTCACCAATACCAGACTTTGCAAGGTGCACTATGGAGCATCGAACTTTACACCTCGGCAGGGCCTTGCATTCAATATTGAAAAATATATAGTCACAGAATTTCACACAAGTTAGGCACTCATGCAGAAGGGTGAAGAGGAAGAATTCCTTCTCTAACTGTGGCTTTCGCTCATGTGCCATCCATATGCCAGAATTGTAATCCAGCAGCATGTTCAGAAAACATGTTGTACAAAGAAATCTTAACAACCATAGTTTAAAGAATCCCACTCGGAGTACCATTCCTCCACCATTAGAAAATTCAAGGGCCTGAGGAAGGGAGTTCCTTTATAGACATTTACATCCTGAGACAATATATTAATTTCTAGATCTCTCTGTCACAACTAGATACATCAGGGAAGTGGCAATTCAGGTAAGTGAAAAAGAGATGGATATTAAAGAGGTATATGGATTCAGTTATAGGAGAAAAACTACATAGGATTCAGGAAAATGATAACTCAGGCAGGGGATAAGCTGTCTTGGAGAACTTGTAAATGTAAACATAAAGAAGGGAAAAGAACCGCTTAAGAATGTGCAAAAAGGCATAACTAAAAACAATGAAGTTAAAATAAAGAAAAATCTTTTTAATAATGAATATCCAGAAAAATCTTCCGCAGTTGAGACCTACTAGGCACTTTAATAATCTCCTAAAAAGTGGAACTAGTAGTTGCTACTAAAGTTGCTTGAAATATTTCCATGCATACTATTTTCAGAGACTAAGGGTCCTTCATTCAAACAGAAAGCTCTTCTTGTCCTCAAAATTACCAATGAATTCTTATTTTTCATAAATTTATTTTACATCTCAGTTGGGAAAGCCCCACATCTTTTTTATTCCTTCTCTCCATCTCTTCTGTTCAGTGGTGGAAAAAAAAAAGTAGAAAGATTTCATTACGAAGGGGAAAATATCAAAAATCAACAAATAGGAAACAAGAATGAAAAATCACAGGCATTTTGTGTTCAATGTATCAATGCCTAGACTGGTTAACAAAAACAATGCAAAAAAGTTATCATTTTCTTTAAAGGATTAAAAACAAATCTGGATAAAACTAGATGAGGACTGCAGTGCCATCAGGTAAACAGTAAATAGACATTTGGAAGATGACAAACCCTTCCTACAACAGATTTCTTATTCATACAGAAAGAAATGCCCTGCACCAGTTTGGGTTCCACTGTTTACTGTTTGTAAACCCATTCTGTGCAAGTGCAAAGGAGTAGATACCAACTGGTTTCTGAATACTTCTACCACCCCAAGTGTAGAAATCTCTTTAAAGATTAATCACTACAGCCAGAACAAAAAGATCATCCCGACCTTCAAACTTAAACACAAAGTCCCTAGAAATTCAAAATTCCAGTGATCTGAAATGCCACCCAAAGCTAGCAGTAACCTTAAAACATCCTTATCTAATGTTACGGTCTACCATTTACTAATGGTAAATAAGGATTGCAGAACTGCTTCAGGCTTCCTGCCCCAAGAAGATAAATGTTGGAAGCACTGCTCCTCTTGTTGACAGTCATTTACACCTACAGGGAGCAGTCAAACAGAGCTCAGAGCAGATGCATTCACAATATAACCAGCGATCACAGAAAAGGCTTTTCCACCGGTATTCCTAGCTCCAAATCCATGCCTCTTCCATTATTTATTGTACATATATATTTAGACTTCTAAAAGCCCCTTTAGGTCCCCCTCCAATATTTAGGTAACCACTCCTTACACTAAAACACCAAATGCCAAATTAGAATATTACCTGTCTCTTCCTCACATCCTCAGCAAACACAACAGGGATAATGAAGTAAAGCCAGCTTCTCTGCCTCCTTTCTCCAAAAGTCATGGTGAAAAGGTTAAGAAGTCAAAGCTCGTGTGGGCCAAAGGGAAAACTGATTTCAAGTCATGAGCTTCTCAAGGAACACCTTTGAAAACAGCTTCCCTCATTTCCATGGAGGCAATGCTGCTCAGCGCCGGACACCTATGGCCCACTGCTGATTGCCAAATGAGATGCAAGTAATAACTGATGAATGCCGTATTAGTGTGCTGATGTAAAAGATAGAAGCAGCAAATCAGGCTGCTAAGAAAGAAGATTAAACCTGTCTTATTTAAAACCACAGAGAATGTAAATGATTTGAACGCATGTCCTGAGTTACCGCACTAAAGGAGAACAAAGCAAGACATGACAAATACAAATCGAAAAAATTTAGCTGTGCCTGCCAGCTGATCGGTGAGGAACACCTGCCTCGATGACTAGCTGTTATACACTATTTGTTGCTGATGTTAAATGTCCGTATTTCAAGATTTGGTGGCTTCCCAACAGCCTTTTCCCCTCATCAGAAAAATTTATATTTAATTAGTGAGTTTTGGTGCATGCAGCATTATTACATCCCAGTATAAACAAAGGTGAATAAGGGTTGCCCTTAGCAAAGGTCTTAACGTATGGGTAGCCATGAAAGGCCCTTACAGTTACCTGTTCCTTTCCACCTACACACATCTATGCATCCACACACTTTCACTTGATCATCACATACTGCTAGAGCTTGAGAAGCAGCTGATTAAAGTCACAAAAAAGTTCGTAATGCCATACGCTAACAAGCAGAAAAGAATGCTTAATTCTACTGATTATTCATGAATCACAAGCTATTTCTGATTATCATGAGAAAACAAAAATTTAGATTCTTTTTGATCACTGCAAACATTTTATAAGCAAGGATGTTTCAAACCTGGTTTGAGTTTCTGGTGGATTTTATACTTTCTATAAAAAGACTGGATCTTTCTTGCAGCTGCAACCTTTTCACAAACAGCTGTATTACCTTTGCTTAATTCACCTAGAAATACAAATGTGAAAGTAATGTTTCCATTTAACTTGAGAAACAGTTTGCACATAGGACTGCCAATTGTAAGGAATATAAAGTAATTAATTTTAAAACAGCAGTAAATGGGGAAATCTTGGTACACTATGACAAGCAAGAGGCACGTAAGTCAGTTCAGGATCTAACAAAGCCATAGAGGAGAAATGTTAGAGAGAAATAAAACACTGCCACAGGGAAGAGGCAGTTCACTTCTGCCTTATTCACCACATGGTGAATGGAATTCTGTTGGTCATCTAATAAATGAGAAATTGCCTGCAAGTTTTCTGTGGGATTATTTATGAAGATGCACAGCTTGGACTGCATGAAGGCCAACAGCTAAAACACTAGACGTTAAAAGTGCTGATCCAAAAACCTGAATGACAGAAAACACCACTTATTCTACAGAAATTTACTCCAGAACAGTTTAATCTTTCTGAATTAATAATAATAATGGCCTTGGACACTTCACTGCACAGTTTTGTACCTACATTTGGATCAAGAATCACAGACTATCTTACTGACTCCAACTCTTACTCATTCACAGCCAGATTTGAACGAGGACCCTCACAAACTGCCTAAGCACTGCAGGCAGAAGGGACAGCTGAGCTGATGGCGTTTCCTCCCTGAGCCAGGACAGTGTCAGTGATGTACCAGAGGACAAAGCTGAGGTTCTGATTATTCAGGGCCATTAAAGATAGCACTTCTAAAATACAAGGTGGTATGTCAGGTTTCCTGGTGACTTCTCAGATAAAAGTGCTTATCCTCAGCAGGTGTAAGTGGTCATAGCTTCTCAGATGTCGGTGACCACTGCCATGAAGTGCTGATCTGCCCAAGTATTTAGAGCTAATTTGCTGACTGGCTCCATCTCCATTTCTGCAACTAAATAGTTCAGCAAAGTCTGCTGTGAGCTGGCACACGCTTACACTGCCAGTGGGTTTAGCTGTATTTCAGTGATGGATGGTAGAATTAGTAACAGATGAAGTAGCTATCTTTTACCAATTCAGTAGAAATTGCATAGTTTTTCCCTATGCAGGCACAACATACGTACTGGACACGCAAAAAATGTAAAACATGCATCAAGTCAACTTCCGTAAGCCTCATTATGAAAAAAACTAACCTTGTTTATCATCCTCGGAGTCACTGTCGGAATATCCATCACTTTCATCTTTCTCACCGTCAGAGGCCTGCAGTGCCTTCGCTGATGAGGTTTTACTCTCCTTTTCATAGCCTAAATTATGTTTTTTATCATCTGAGGATGACTTTGACATTCCATTCATTTGATCACCAGTCAGTCCCTCTTCATGAACTTCTTCATCTGCTTCAAAATCTTCATCATACTCTAAAATAAAAGAATCATACCGTGAGACAGGAAATGGAATTTCACAACTAATAAAAGTTCTTTTTCAGTAGACAGAGGTTAACTTCATTAATCTCCTTTTGCCTTTGCATTTGCTCAGTCTTTTTAAAGACATGAGAGAATCTAAGACCACAGATAGGAATCAGAAGAGCACATTATCATAAAAAAGCATCATGTTCTTCATAGATAGAGTAGCAAAAATGCAGTAAAGGTACTGAATGATGCATCAAGTATGATTAATACATTAAAAACAAAACAAACAAAATCATTAGTCACTGAAAGGACTAGAAAAATTAAGAGCTGGGCAAACTCAAAAATAAAATGCAAGACAGTCTCTTATTACAGGAGAAAAACTTGTTGCGATGAAAAAAAATACAAGCAATAGAGAAAGCTGGAGAAAGGTAATATATTGTAGCGCAAAGTAAGATAAATGTGGATTGACATGGCTAATTAGCAAAGAAGTGGCTTACGAACTAAAGGAATTAATTAAATCCAGCCAAAGGGTGCTGCAGAGGAATATTCTGTTATCGCACTGTTCTAATAAGCTCCTTCAGGTCCCAGGTGAAATCCTAGTACAAATGAAGCTTACGGCAGAATTACCATTTTTACATCAACGTGGTTGGGATTTCATTCCAGGCTACTAGCCTGACAAGTTGTAACATTTGATAGATAACTTTGCTCAGATCTATAGGTAAAGACTGTCTTCATGCATATGCATTAAAGAATCCTTCCCTTTCCAGCCAAGGCTGCACTATTTAAAATCCCAGGCACCAGCATGCACAGTGATGTCAGTGGTTGCCATTTAAAATTCAGTAATTCCACTGCCACCACTAGCTCACTGCGCACGCAGCGGAGGCAACAAACCTAAATTGTGAAGGAGAGCTGACACACCAGCTGTCCCTCATGGCCATAATTTCTCACCTTTCAGATTTTATTGCTCACCTCTTTTTCTTTCCATCAGTACTTTTAAAGTACTGAAGTGACAGAATGCCAAGGACAGAAATGAAGAGTATCTGATGCAGAACCAATTAGGCAAATAAACAATTACCCAGACAATGAGAATTAAGGGAATAAGGAGATGTATTTTCTGTATTAAAAACCAATTGAGATTCCAACTGCATTGTTGGAAGTGAGGCCTCCTTAGGTAACTGTCAGAAAGGTGCCCACCTCCTGAAGGAAAAAGGCTTGATTAATGACAAACACACATCCACAGAGACTAATGAGGAAGCTGAGCAGTAGCACTGCAGAATTATGAAAGTAAAAATAGAAATAGGAAGTAGGAATTAAAATCCCTCTCTAAACTTGACTTATTCTGAAGAAGACTTTATAATAAGGAGTGAGTAAAGGCACAGGCTGACCTCACCGCCTCTTCCCGTAGGGGCAGGCAGAGGCGTAAGCATCCTGATGGCAACAGGGACTGGCCTTAGGTGGCACTGGGGAAACGGCACATTCTGAGCATGCAGTTGGAGCTGCCACGCATCATTTTTATACCACAAATATTATATTTGCCTGCCACAAGAAACAGCCCTGAGCAAACTTTCAGCAAGGGCAGCCTGTCTCTGGTCTTTCTTTTTAAATCTCTGTCAACAGAAACAAGATTTAAAGCAAAAGGGGCAAGGTCAGCTAGCTACACCAGGCAATGGGAGCATTTGGTAATGGGAAAGGACAATAGCCCCAGTGGGGTCGGAGCAGAGAAGGCAAGAAAGGTGAGCTGGTAGACCTGGAGCAGAGGGAATGAATGCTCAGACAAGCGAGAAAACTGGAGGTTTGGGCAGCTGTCGGGTAAGCAGTACCTGGGGCAGGGTGGTGGAGAATGGACTGGAAAGAGCCTTAGATGAACAAAGCATTGCACTCCCAGTAGCAACAGACAGGAGAAAAGACCAAAATACTTCCACTGGTGCTAAATCTTGCTGACATTTTGCTGCTATGTGCTCTTCCCACCTTCCCTCCCCTTCTGCACCCAGCATTCGGCCTCCTCCCCTCCACAGTTCATCCCTCCCTCCCATCCATTTCAAATCAGGCAGCAGGAGGCTTTTCCACCTCCTGCCCCTATGTCTGCCGTCTTCTCTCCATTCACCTGATGCTGACCTCCTGTCTCCCTTAGGAGCTCACTGTCTCCCTCCCCACACCCAGTCCCATTTCTTCCTTCTGCTCTACTTGTCCTCCACCTGCTGCCATTCTCCTTCTTCCTTCACTGTGCCCCACTTTCCTCCTGCCTTCCCACCTACCTCAGGCTCCTGTTTCAGCCTCTCAGACCTTTCTTACTCACTTACTTGGCTCTTGCAAAACCCTCTCATCCTGTTGCTTGGCTGAAAGGAGCCCCACTAATTTTATTGCCCAGACACAGGCATCACCACATTTCTCACAGATGAGGTGTCCTAAGAGAGGATGCCCCAGACGAAGTGGGAGGCCCACAATCCCGTACCTTCTCCAGAATCATCCTCTCCCATTTTTCATCCCCTGCTTGTGTTATGGAATACTATACCATTTTTACCGGTGTCTTCCTGACTATCTTCACTCTCACGATCAGATAGTTTTTTCCTTTCTTCTCTTCTGTATTCCTGTCCGGTCTCCACTTTGTCCTCAACAGCTTCCACACTTGCTTCGTGACCTGGTAAGATGACTAACACTGAATCTTTTCTTGGTTTCTGCTCAACACTGCTTTTACTTGGCTCACTGCGCACTCCATCTCCCCAGGAACCCACATGCTTTTCCTCATGGTCCTCCTCTATCTTTCTCTTGGGAGGGGATGGCTTTTTGTCCAGACCCATTGCAATAATGCACCTATAAAATAACAAGAATTGGAAAGTACCACGTTTTTCTTTCTGTGAACAATGGAAGGGCAGCAGACACAGTGAGCTATTCTGCTCATTATCAGCAGTGAAACCAGGTACCTATCTGCCTCTGCATTGCCACTCAGACAACAAGGTTACTGATAATGACTCACTTGGAGAAGCACCCTGAAATCCTCAAGAAAGAGCTCCACTAACACAGATGCAGTTCTTCCTTGAAGGAGAGTAACGCTGTCTGCACTTAAAGGTGACAATTGAAGTATAAACAGATTAAAATCAAAATTATCGTAAGTGCCCATTAATTTCAAGCTACACCAACCATGATCTGTGAAGACTTAACCACTGAGAAAGGCAGACAAGCTCCAAGTCAGATGTGTGCTGGATCCAGATCCTGCTGTAACACCCAGCAAAGTGATAACTCAAGTTTTGTGGGTAAGACTTTTTTTTTTTTTAATTTGTCTGCTGGGTCTAATAACTGCAGGGTAAGAGGGAGATTGAAATTGAATTATTTTCAGTTTCTGTTTGTTTTTCCTACCTAACAGAAACCCAAACAGTTGGAAAACAAAGCATTTTGAATGACTTGTTGAGACTGCTCCTCTTGTATAAAATGGAGTGACAGCCTCTCTATCTTGTGGTTAGGAGGCTCATATAAGAAACTAGAGTTCCTAATTCTGATTTAACATTAACCACAGACACGAAAAGCCACCCTACACCACCCATGAGTGTCAGGACATTGTGCTGTATGTAGTACGTTGATTCAAATCGGCAAGCACAGGATGAAACTGAAACTGGAACTTTCACTTTAGCTAATCACAAGTCTCTCTGGAAAACCATATTTTCTTTAAAGACAACTATGTCTTAAAATCTTTTCCTCCCCCAAAACTGCTTTTCTTATGTAAGGCTTGATTGCAACTGCCCTCACATTCCAGCTGTTTACAAACTACTGTGAAATACCCTACAGTCATTCAGTCTAGAAATCTTTCAGTTTTGCAGGCATAAAATGTAAACGTGACAATTTCTGAAAATAGTCCTACCTTTTAATTACTTGTTCCTGGTATTTTTTCCAGGGACCTTTGAGATAATTGAAGCACTTCTACTGTACAGAAATGCTGGACCCAGGCCAGCAGAAAACTCTTGGTGCAAGGATCACAGCATTGTTGTAGAAATCACCGTGGCATCACCTCTTTGTGAACCAAAGCCTTAACCCAATAGGGAAAATCAACTGGGATCTCTACTGAGAATCAGAGTGGGTATTTAATCTGTGGATGTGGTGTCATACTCAAAGCAGAAAACAAATACGACTGCGTTTGACCTGAAGGAGATGTGAAAATAGTTGTCATTTATGGGGAGAATCTGGTTAATGAAAATGTTTTTTAGTCACCAGATAAGGTTGGCTGGACTGACAAGAGACAGGAAAACAGAGATATCATTAATAATAAGAGGGGAAGGGGGACAGAAAGTGGGGATGACTCAGGAAGAAATTAACCAATATCTGGAGACTATAATAATTCAGAAAATCCACTACAAATCTTTTTAGAAATCATACAAAAGCTGAGATTTGGGCATTTCCTAAACTCTATAGCCACTATATCCATTCTGAATTCAGAAGTTTTTCACTACTTTAAACATACTAAGTAATACATTTACATAATCATGTTCAATGTTAGATTGGAGTAGGAAAAATATGGTACAATAAAGTAGAATTTTATTCCTTAGAATTTGGTCCTTCCTTATCTGAAAAAATAGAGTACAGCTCTGTGGAGGTTCTCTTCTTCCAACTGCTTGCCGCTCTTTTAAAAATTACTTATGAAAAGAACATAAAAGTTTTTAAATTATCCATGTGTGCAGAAGTTTACTTGTCTGGCATGACTTAACAATCACACAAAAGGAAAATTTTATTAAAATTAAAGCTTCTTGGCAAAACCACAGCTGTTGCTTACAACATTGACTTTTGCCCAAACCTGAGAATCTTCTGCACGGATTTGCTTTCTGAAGCATGGCTAACATTCAGTACTGTCTTATTCTGCAGCCAGGGGTATTACAGCAGAACCCCACCTTAGAGGCAGAGCTGTTTAAAAATAAATTATCTTATTCTCACAATCACAAAGAAAACTCTGAAAACTACAGTTAACCAAGCAGCATTCTTGATATTTATTTCACTATCACTTCCACCAGAAACATGCAAGTGGCATATGTATACCACCCCACTTCTATTCCTCCATACTCGACTGCTGAGGAAGTGCTGACTGCCTCCTGACAAGCTGACAGATCCAGGGCAAACATTGTCCATTGCTGTGCATACTCCACAGAGTGACTGAAGAGGCAGCACAAAAGTAGCTGACTTTGATGGCATCCTTGGATGTGGGACCCTGAGGGATGAGCTCAGTTCTGCACATTTCAAGGGGTGCTGAGAAACAGACCAGGCTCTACAGAGCTGTGGGGTGCCAGAAAGATTGAAAAAGAGGAAACAAGGGATAAACTGTCTAACGACTGGGCTGCTAAGTCCTTGTGAGCAACGTGTATTCATCTCCATACCTGTAGCAAGGAGATGCTCCCTCCACATTGAGAAACCTGAAGTATCCATGTCTGCCTCCCAGCCTGGAACGCTTCTGATGTTTGTACTCACAGCAACAGCTCAACCTGTCCACTTGCATCCCATTCAGAAAAAAGGTGAGGCTGAATGGGAAACCACGGTGCCTCTTTGAGACAAACTGAAAGGTCTCTGTAATCACAAGAAAGGAACGGGTTCAAAGAAGGTGGTTATGCTTTACTGTCAGCCTGTTGCAATTGTTGTATCTCCTCTGCACCACCACCAAAGCACCCAGCCCTCTGAGGTCAGGTACTTTGGTTCTCGGCTGTATTAATTAGTTGGTAAAACTCTACCTCCTCCCCACACAACAGCCTTGTCTCTTCCTGACCCAGGAGTACCAAGCTGGACACCCCTGTGACAAGCTAACACATCGTCAGTTTGGCCGCTCCCTACTACAGCAGAACAGAAACCAGAGCCTCCCATCTCAAAAAAATTAACTCTGCCACTTGCCTTGTAGGAGTGTACATGATGCACAGAAAGCTCAGGATTCCTGGCATGTGTCTACGTGGTGCAGTACGGCAGTATGTCAGAGCTCCTGCAGTGTAATGGGCACGTTCCTCAGCGCAGCACCTCGCAGAGTGCGACCAGGCTCCGATCAGTACAGCTGCACTATTAGTGGTGCTGGGCCTGCACTAATACGGTCGTACTCACAGAACACTGAGCAGCGGAAAGATGCTGTTTCTGGAGCCATTTCAGACTACTCTGCAAGGGCATAGTTCGGTATCCAGGCCTTAAGGGCACTGAGGCTGTGACCCAGCTCCGTGCCGGGTGGGACTGGGTTGCGCTCCCTTCACCCACAAGTCATAGCATCCTTCCAAAGTAAACTGAGCACACACCGGCAGGGAGGAAGCCACGCTGCACTCCGGTGGGTTCCCTGGTAGGTGTGAATGGGGCTCCGGACAACAGGAGCACACACAAAGGACACCTTCCGCGCAGCTGGGACACAGCTAACCAGATGTGCAGGCACACTGCGGTGCACCCGTAACCTCAGGGGACAGGCTGAAGTGCAGGGATCTCTGCACCATCTTCCCATATCCAGTGAAAATGCAAATGCAAACCAGGGGTTTCTGTGAGCTGGAATGAGGGGTATAATCTGTGGAATCACTCTTCCTCGTAAGTGAAAATCTCCCAGCCATTTCCTCTTCCCAGTTTCCCAGAACACAATTCACCTTTTCCTGGTGTGATGGAATCGCACTCATGTAAAAGAGATGCAAATTGGGCCCCCACTACATACTTTTCCTTCTGGAATAATAAGCAACATGCACTGATGTATTATACCAAGTCAGAAACAGATAACCCCTATTTAAGGACAGTTTACTGCTACAACTACTTTATTAACCATACATCTCTAAACAAACTTAATCTAAGCTACACCATTTTGTTAAATCAGTTCTCTAAATTCATTCTACCATAATCTGCAAAATTGTAACCTCGCTTTCAATCATGAAACAGTAGATCCAGATTTAGTGGGGAGGCAGATGGTATAAAAATCCCTGAATGCACTCTTGACTGAGTTCAGCTGAAATCATTTTGATATCACATTGACATTTTAGCCAATAAAAAAAGATGTTGCCAGAATCAATATGAACTCTTTGACTCTTTATCCTTACCTCCTTCCAGTAGCTTGCCTTTGTAGACACAAAGGTTTTCTCCTCCACAATGCTGCTGATAGACTTTGATTTCGTCTCTGTAATCAGCATCATCGTGAGATAAACGCACACTTTTTCCTAGAAAGACCATGGTAACAAACGCATTGCTGCGTAACGAGGGCTTAGGGAATCCTCCAGAATTCTGCAGCAGGAAATACACACGAAGCGCATTCAGCTTCCAACTCTTACAAAAGGTGAACACAAAGATCATGTACGTGCGGCATACACTTGAGGCTTCCAATCTTTTAAGACAGGCCTTGAGCTGCTTCAATTGGAAAGTGTTTTGTAATGTGCAGAAGGGCAGGAAAATATTTTGGACTGAAAATCCATTGCATTGAACTGCCCAAAATTGCAGGGATGAGGTCTAATGACCCATATTGTCCCTCCCAATCCTGGGTTCCTACAATTTCCTTTACAGGAGTCAAAACTGGCTGGAGATACAGTGTAACAGATCAAGTTTCCATACACTAAAGGCATTTCACATATCCCTCTGAAGTTCTGGTACTAGATATGGTCAGAGACAGGATCAGATTGGCTAAGATGGAAGGCTTTAAGTAAGAGTGCTATGGTTTTTTTGTTCAAGCACCTTTTTTCCCCCCAACTGATGAAAAACACCAAATGTTTTAGTATAGTATATAGAGAGATGGGTGGCAGTTATATATTTTAATAGTTGTAAATTTTCTTTCTTTCAAAAAATCAGTGAATCTTTATGCAAACTAGGTATACACATCTTTCGGCATTAGGCAAATACACCAATGAGGAAGGTAACATGCCTATACATAAACAGAGAAGTAGACAGAGATAACTTACCTTTGTTAAAAGTTGCTCTACGTCATTTGGTGCAGTGGTGGGATGATACCGCCTGCCTCTGTGCACCCCATTTCTCCCCGCAGTTATGCTCTTGTCTCCTTTTAGAAGGGGGGGAGGTGGCACTGGTATCACATAATTGTTAATGACGGGGAGCTGATATGGGGATGTACCAGTCACATATTCCATTGAATTCATAAGTCTTAACCCACTCTTCTCCCCCTGCAAAAACATTTTAACCAGGTTAAATAGGTTATGCAAAAATAGTTACCAAGCATACTGAACTAACCATGGTTTGACTGTTCTTTACATTTAGCAACACACATACTTCTAGAACAATTCCTTAACTTGTTGCTTGCAATTTTGTTCATGAAAACATTTCTGTGCTAAAACCCTTTCTTTTAATTTGCAAAGCAACAGGCAGATTGCTTGGAAATGTCACCCTCATAGATTATACAACATTGTAAACCATGTACTACTTGTAACCACGCAGGGTTCTGATCACAAGCAGACAGAATATTGCACAACCCCACAGCACTGCTGCGTTCTCTCAGCTGGCAAGCAAATTCCAAAGCAGCCAGAATCTTCCAACGGTAACATCATTTGGCATCAGTTATACAAAATGTGGTTCAAAATGCTTTGTTCCCATTTGTAGTGGAGGTTTACTCCTCCTTCAGGATGAAATGCAAACAGAGAACCAGGGTCCTGAAAAGCAAGACATCTCTAGAGAATAAATGCTGCAAAAGTTGCATGCTCTGGATCTGAGCTCTGCATCATGTCTTCATCGTCTATGACCGATTTAGCTGTTTTGTCAGTAATGAGCATTAAAGAAACCATTTAAATCACCCATAATTTGAGCAGACATAGATAGTGCCAGCAAATTCTTGGAGAAAGGATCGTGACTTTGCAGCTGTAGATGAAGATGAAAACTTGTAAGACTGTGTGAAAATATTCCTGAGTTATTGGTGTTAACCAGGTGGCTGCCTCCCTTTCTACATAACAGAAAATCTATGTAGAGAGAGAAAATTTTGCATGCAGAGAGATTTTATACTATAAGTCACCACATTTTTCCTGGCTGTGATCAAGAACTGGGCATTACACCGGTAAGACAATGTTTTGAAAATTAAGAGGAGGTTAAAAAGGAAAGTTTAAGTAAAAGCTGATGACAATTTGGAAAGCATGTGGCCTGCAGTATGCAGTTCTGGGAACTACAGTACTAAAGCAGTATTATAAAGCTGTCCCTAAAATTATATTATTTTCAGAATGAAATATGGCCTCACCCCACTGGCAAACTGCTGATCATGTTCAAGTGTGTGGCACTTTTGTTTAGAGCTGGAAGCCTTTGGTACAGACCCCACTGCAGCACAGCTGCGAAGTGGTTGGAGGCGAAGCGGGTGTTGCATATTTCCTGGAGCTGTATTTGGTCGCCAGGAAGTCTAGAAAAGGAAAAAGAAAACAGCTACAAAATCTCAGCGTATAGTTTCCAGTGCAGAGCAGCATCAACAAAAAATAGCACTGATCAAGATATTTGGAATTGATGAGTGATTCTAGTACCTCTGCCTCCCTTTAGGCATCTCTAATTGAGCATCCAAAAACTGGAGCATCCAAAATAATTCTTGGCCATAAATACAGGTTTTGCTACTGTCTCTTCACAGTGCAGCCTTGAAGCAAACATAATGAACTCACAGAACTGTAGCATTGTGCTATGTTTTGGTGACTTCAGCACATGGACACTGAGAGAATGCATGACAAAAGCATGCCTATTTTTGTTCAATACTCAGCATTTTTCTGACATTTTTATTTCATCTTTTCCTTGTATACCCATCAGAATACCAAGTTAAAATGTTAAAACCTAAAAAAACTGTTTATCTGAGTTAACTCACCATCTTAGAAAAGGCAGGCTCCTTGGATCGGTGTTGATGAGAAGGATGTCCACCATTATAATCGACTACAGGTCCAGGTGCCCTCTGTACGGGATGGAGAGGAGAAGGTCATTCAGGACTGAAAGTCTCTCTTCAGTCTGCATCAATTATCATTAATGAAATGGAGAACCAGTTAAACCTGAACTATATATTTGACCTTTGACCTTAGACTTCAGTTATCATTATATTTCAAGAGTGTATTAACATTCCTTCTCTGCCTGTTAACAGAGAGTAAGAGGCTTCTGAGCCAGAGCTCCAAAGCACGGCCTTCTGGAATGAGCTTTAGTCTTACTGCACCCCTTCAACTCTGTTTTCTAAAAGACCTCCATTGCTTTCAGGATTTTACAATGTGTAAACTTGCCTACAGCCACAGTTTTCACTGACAATACTTAATGTACTGATACCAGCCTAACCTTGGGTGACAAGGCAGGTAAAAGGGAAAGACTAAAGCAGATTTATCACAAAGCAAAGCTATTTTTTTCTAGGTTCTGATGTGCCATTCCTGCAACATTGGCTTCTCAAGATTTCTCTTCAATCACACAATCTTGCAAACGGGAAGTCAGCTTCAAGTGATGAAGGATGAGGCCCTAATCTGGAACAATCAGGGCAGTCAATGCTCTAGACTAAGCACAGATGTCATAGACACATGTGCACGCTTTCAGCTGTTTGTGCTCCCATTATAGCATGTGGCGAAACTCACCAGTTGTGAGTGACTAGCTGGTTCCCCAGCCACTAAAGGATGGAGCCCATAACGATTTCTTGGACCAAGTGGTGGATGGGGGGGGCGCATAGGGCTAGCACCTTCCACTGATCTTCTGGATTGTTCCACCTAAAAGAATAGAAATTTACGTCTCTGAGGTACTAAATATGCTAACAGCAATGTCTGAGCTTGCCTTCCGTCTGTCTTTCATTGGACAGCTATGATGACCAGCTTGCCTAGACCCAATGCAACACCTGGTTAAGGAAAGGAAAGAAAATCACGGAGAGAATGAGGGATGAGGGAAAAGACTTATTCCCACCTCTGATTCATTTCCCTGCAGCCTTCTCCAGCTGCTGATCCCCCCCAAATTCAATTCATCTGCCTGTTCCTGTGCATCTCCCAATTCTTGGTTTGGTTGAAGGTCTCTTTCTTTTTTAAATTTGAGTGCATCTGCCACTTCCTTGCTCTGACTGCTGCCCCTCCCTACCTTTTCTTCTCAAAAGCTCCACGTTGGGCTGACCACCCTTCTGGAAATAGACAGCTCTGTCTTTCACCCTCCCTTGCTCAGTCATCTGTCTTTCTCCTTTCCTTTTAGATTAGCTACTCAGCCGAATTCACTGAATGTTTCAGGTGAGAATTAAATTACACTGCTAATTCCAGCCAGGTTCCTGTGTCCCAGTGTGGCATCACAGCAAAGATACAGATCACATATCTGCAGGCGTCTCCCTTACGCTTCTCACTGAAGGAAGCTGTTTTGGCTTATGTTCCAAAATTATCCAAGTCCAGAGTCCCTTGACAGGGTGCCTTAATCGCTGCTTCCACTGTGGTGACTTTCTACCAGCAGGAGCTCAGTCAGTAAACAATGCCTTTGCAATTACCATAGTGATCAGTGTTTTTCAGTAAAAGCTCCTCCTTTCTTTACCTGATGAATTGCTCATACATGTGTTATTTAAAATTAAAAAGATTTGACATTGTTTTTCAACTGCTTAAAGAAGCAGCTAGCTTCTCAATGCATTCTTCTCAATGTATGCAGGCTCCTAATAAAGAAATAAGAATTTGAGTATATTTCAGCCAAAACAAGAACAACTTTTCCCATATGAGTCCAAGTGACTTCAGGGGGAGAAGAACCACTGACTTCTGTGGGATTTCCATGACTAATAACTACAGAATCAAGCTCTACCTACATGACACCAAAGTGAAGATTTCTGAAACCTCTTTTCATTACTTACATGCTGGTTCTGCTAAATATCATGTGGAGAGGCCAACGACTGAAAATGTGAGCTCAGTGCTCAGCAGCAGTCAAAAGCAGATAGTGTCTAGAATTACTAGGAGCAGAACTGCAACACATATCTTGAATTATTCATCCTGTTCTGGTTCCCCATTTCAAAACAGAAATAGTAGAAGTAGAAAAGGTAACAAAATGGCAACAGTAATGAGAAGCCTGGAATGGCTCATGTATGAAAGATTCAATAGACTGAGGGTCTTCAACTTGGAAAACTGAGAAGGAATATGAAAAAGGTATATAAAATCACAAATTCCTTGGAAAAGGAGAACAATTATTAACTTTTTTCAAAACAAGAACAACGGAGCATCAAACAGAATTATCAGACAGCAGACACATTAATTATTGTGCAGAAATGCAAGAAGCACCATTTCATACAACTCATAATTAAATTCCACAACCAAGAACACTGCAGAGCCAAAATAGTAAGTAGATTCAAAAGGAATTAGATGCACGAATGGAAGTTCCTCAACTGCTGGATAGAGGAAGAAGGACACGTAACCTGGGGCAGGATCATCCTCTACTTGCCTGTTTCTTGTACTTTTTCCATAAACATCAGAGACAGAACACTTGGCTCAATGAATCTCTGGCCTGACTCATGGCTGCTACTTAACACAGGGCAAAACTGCCATGTACCATCAGTACTCAGTAGCACTCAAGCCTTACCTTGATTTTCTGCACCCTCTCCTTCCTCACAGAATTTTCAAGTTTCCTTTTTATTTCCAGCTGATGATGACGCTATCAATGTAAGAGAAAGAGAAATCTCATTAATGGACATTATGAGATGTCAGTGAATGTAAGAACACTTGCTTCTGTTCTGCTTATCACTTGCCTGCTCCCTGGTCATTACCCTCATTGAGCCCTATCATAAAACTACTATTGATTCAGTCCACTTGCATTACACCTGTGTATATTAACATTGGCAAGGGAACAACTGAGCATTTGTAAAGTTGCAGGGACCAACTCCATTCTTGATATGTAACATGAATGTGCCCAAATTTTGTACTCAGATAAGATACATAACCATGTTCAAACTATTTTGTTTTGATTAGATTCTTTTATAAGCAAACTGGCCCTGTGAATATCGTCCCATAATCTGATGACTGCCAAAGATCAGTTCATGAGCCAGGACAGTGTATGTTCTAATGACAGTATGGTTTAACAACCAGAGGCCAATGGAGATTTCATATGGGGGACATCAAGCACAAAGATTGTCCTTTTTCCCAGCTGGAGAGAGCCTTTCAGGGGAGCACGAGGGCACAGCTATGGAAAACAGTCCAGTATGAGTTAACAGCCACTGGCCATCAGTAGGGAAGTATCTGAAAAGGCTTACACATCACTAGTAAACACATACCTCCATGTCAAGGACCTTATGAAATATGGCATGAGCCAGGCACTCCTGGACATATCTCTGGTGATCCCTCCTCATAGCATTTAGCCGGTATTCTTTCTCAGATATTATTCTTCCACTCCTTGAGATCTGCCGTAAACAAATATAATGTAACTAAAAAGGAGAAGACAGAATAAAGTATGTTGTTAAAGAGAGTGCAATCTCCCAGAAAGACTTCTTTCTCTTCCCAGTTAGGTACCACCTCTGCTTCTGCCATTGTGCTGGAACTCACCATCCCAGCAGAGAATTGTAGTTCCTTTGACCCCATGGACCCCATCAGCCAAATGAAAAGAGCAGCAGAGCAGCAATCACATTTCCTAACAGCTGAGGGATCAGCCTTACTCTTCATGGGCCACTGCCCAAGTCAGCGGAGAGAAATTAAATACTTGCCTTCCTGTGCTAAACAGAGCCACACCTAGGAGTGCACAAGTAGTTTTTAAAATGTTCACCACATTCACCTTTACCAAATCCTTCAGTTTTCCTTTAGAGCCAAAGATGCTTAGATTTCACAGTTTTAAAAACCTAGGAGAATCAATATGATTCTGTATGTTTCCAAACTGAAAGATTTTGCAGAGGCAAACTCCAATGAGCAAAAAGAAATATGGAGCAAAAACATAAAAACATTCCAAATTTATCAAAACCTCTCCATGAAATATCTTCTTCTGCCTGGATGTGAAATACGAGCAGATTGACAAATGTTCTCACATCACCGTAATTGTGCAGTAATACAGTGCCATGTGTAATAACTTACTGAAACTGCATTACTGAGCAGAAGTTCAGGACTAAGCTGAGGCTCTCCAGTATTTACATACACCATCAATCCATGTCAGCCACCGTTCCCAGTTTCACGCAGATAAGCATTATGACTGCTGCAGTACAGAAGGTGCAGTGGAAGCATAAGCGTGATATTCTATGGAGTATGGCCTCCAAATTGACTGTTAGCACATCACTTCTAGTGTGCAATCATCACCCACGAGCAGCCCACATGCCAGCATCTTCATAGCCCCAGGTGGCCCTTGGACCCTGCTGTCCTGACACGTGCTCAGTGCCAGCTACACTATGTCCTCAGCTGTTGCTAGTGTCGTCCAAAACCGCTCAGCACACAGAGCTAAGCTCCAAATTTAGTTTAACCTGTCTTTTTGTCATTCTGACTCCAGTAGCACAGCCTTAAGCACCACAGCTCTGCGTCCCTGCAATATCTAGCTGACCAACGGTAGATAATAATGCAGTGGGAGATGCTTTGATTAAACAAACCCACCCTTGGTCACAGTGTGATCATGTGGCTTTGATCTGGCACAATAAAATTTCATGTGTTTGGCTAGCTGGTCAAATTCTTAGCGATGACAACACATACTTCTAACAAATAAACAACAGAACCATCAGTGTTTTGACTTGTGCGGTATTAAAAGAAACAAAGAATTCTTTTCTTTTTTTCTCAGAAAAGGAAACTTTTCAATCTCACCAGTCCTGATCTCTGAAGATGTCGTCTTATCCTGGTATTGCTGAAATATCCAACCAGGTGTTTGTCTGTAAGGCTATTGTAGGTTGCAAGAAAGCTGAAATAAAAATCAATACAGATGCATATAATCCCCTTGACAGGCAAATTATTACAGCTTCAGTTACAAAGACCTACCCAATAGCTTGCTGCACAAAATGCTGTCTTGACGAATCATGTCCAGTGTTTTGTCAGATAAATGCCCATTAGATTATGTAAAAGCAACATCTTACTGCCTCCAGAAGATTCATATCAGAAACAAATGACTTCTACGTAAGATACAGCAGCTCAGCATTCAACAGCGTACCACCACCGAGGCACGGGGTCCGACAGAGCCCAGCCCTGAAGGTCTCATCCAAGACCAGCTCCCGCAACAGCCTCCTCAGACAATAAACTCTGAACTTTGGCAGGTCAGTTCCTTCTGCCACCTCCTAACTCATGATAGACAGGGCAGCGACAGAGTTTCTGGCAGCTTTTGCAAAGACCTGTACGAATAACTTGGGTTGGGAGGCACATCCAGAGGCCATCTAGTCCAACCTCCAGCTCCAGGCACATCACTGACCAGACTTCACCTACGCGAAGGAATTTTCCTGTGGTCTTCATTGCCAGCTCTCAGCCATTATTGTCTGGTATCTAACATAAAAAAATTGCTTTCTTCAGTCGACTTATGTTAGCAGAAACTGCTAGCACCAAAACATATTTCTAAGACAGGACACTTTCCACAGTATTTTCACTGGCTTGAGAGTTATCATACACATTATTAACTTGGGTGCAAATCTTTGTCCTGATGAAGACTACTGATTTGTTTTTTCAGCCAAAGCCTCCTTCAGTATCCACATTTCCATCCATTTCTTTATGGCACTTCCCTCTTCTTTAATGATCCCACCATCAGAGGGACTGCCTATCAAATTCATCACTTGGAAGACCTACACAGAAAACTAAGTGGCTTCCATTTCAGGTGTCAAAAAAGATGCTTAAGACTTCCCTCCTATTTTGAACCATTTTCTCAATTGGGATTCAGCTACGTGTCTGCTAAAATGTTGCCTGGCCAACCACCAATTTGTTCATGAACAAAAAAGCCTGTTTCAAAAAACAGTTCTCAATTTGGCCTTTACACCAACAGAACTCACAAACCACTTGGGAAAACTAATCCATGACAGCAAGATTAGGAACTGTGCTGCCTGTTTCAGGGACCATTTATTTGAACGCAGCAGTGACTCTACAATATTTATTTAAATAAACAGCCAAGAATGCTTGTCCCACAAACATATTTGTAAATTCAATTGCACAAAACTTATACAGGACAAGATTTATTACTTTTGTGGTATTTACAGGCTAGAAAGCATATGTTACTGTAGTATGTTTTTGCTGGCTGTCACCATATGGCAGCAGTTTGTCTGAAGTGCAGCTTGCATTGATGAGAATACTTCTTTTTTTCCCCCTCTAAATACAGCTACGACATTTTACCAAAAATCATCAGATCTACTGTATGTGACCGATTTGCTCAAGCTAAACAAAAAACAAATGTACTCTGCAGGAAACCAAAGAGTTTGCATGACAGGCCAGCAAGCACACTCGTCTGTCTGCATGGATCCCGATCCGCTATTGCTCTGGCACTCGGCAAGCTGCCACCTTTTCACCACCTCGGTCTTTCTGTGCAGAGTATGCTTTGTGCTGGAAGCACAGGAACGAGTCCTCACCCAGAGCAGGGTATCAGAAGACAGCTGAGTGGTGAGAGACAGTGCCTCTCTCTCGAGACCCCAGCCCCTCCTGGGCTGGAAAGCACAGACACTGGACAACTCATCACTCGGTTCAGTATTGACCTGCGCAGGTCAAAGCTAAAGACCCGGATCTCTTTTGCCACACTGCGCTCCCAAGATTTTAAAGAGACCAACCAGCCGGTACTACGACGGCTCCATGGCACTACGAAGTGTCATTCAGTCTAAAAGACTCGTAGGACTACACTGCTGCAGCGGCAGAACGGTTGGGCTAGACTACTTTCTGATAATCTTCTTTAAAGACCCCTGATGTAGGGGTGCACAAGTCCTCTTCTGTATCCAGAGCAATAAAAATGAAATGCAAGAACCTCTCAAGTCTTTTCCGGTTCCCAAGTCAATATACTAAAGATTCTCTTTAATGCATACACTGAACAATCCAAAGTGAACAAATTGCACCTCTCTTCTACTTATTGGTGAAAAACCGTAAGACCAGCAACATGGAGAACCAGACCATGCAGACCACCCAAGCAGGGCCCTCCCCTGCTCTACCCAAGGAATGCCACCCATCTCTGGAAAGCCAACAGAGCTAAATCATCACAGCTACTGAAGGTCAGAGCTTCCAAAAACTGAACCTAAGATATGAGAGTTGAGCACAAAAACTGAAGCATCCGTAATTAGCAGATATATTTTTAAATAGTTCTTAGCACAACCTTATCTCACTTCACTCTCTGGAAAACAGGACAAATAACAAAGTAAGTGACAGTAGGCTTAAGTTTTTAATACTCTAAATCCATTCACATCTGTAAAATTTATACACTCAAGATACATGTTGCATAATATGTTCAGCCCGACCTTCAGGCTCTCTAGGCAGGATATGTTTTAATTACACAACAAGAGATTGATCTCTTTTGTTTCCTTTGGCTTTAAATTTAAATGCCACTGTACCTCTATTACAAGTCTTTCAATGGGATAATTCAAGATAAATGTCTACTGCTGAGGTAACTAGCAATACACACAAAAGTATACTCAAGGAAATAAAGAACAATTAAAAAAAAAAGAAATCCAAAAAAACACAGAGATATGGATTTACAGCAATTTTATCCGGGGTTTCACAATAATCTCACAGGTAGCCTACCAACAATAAATTAAACTTTAACAAACAATTTAGCTTACCCTGTTATGCATGTTGATTAAACACTGGTACTATAGCAACTGTTCTACATTACTTTTTTAATCCACTGTTTGCATTCACATTTGAAATCACCAGATTACATCAATTGTGCTAAGTATTGACTTATGGTATCACCTAGCAATTGCATACGGAGGCAGAGGAGAAACTCAGTCCAATTCCTTTTCATTTACTTCCTTCCATCTAATATTTCATGGACCATATAACTAGTTAAAATGCAACTCCCACCTGAGCACAGTGATGCAGCAATTTTAGTTTCAAAGAAGTCTCTGTACACATATTTTCTTACTTAAATTATGAACAGGCTTGTCCTACAAAAACGCGGAACTAAGTTCAAAGTTCAAAAGGGTATTGGAAGAAATAAGGAAATGTTTTGGGCCTGAACTAAAACCCATTAAACCATTGGAAAGACTGCAGCTGGATCCACTGGGCTTTGGCAGAGCCACACTGCCAAGGGAAGCCTGAGCTCTCTGCCCAGGTGAATGCCTCTGTTGTCACGAAAACCAGCACAGAGCGAGCCACACGGAATACCCTGAGCATGGACTCGAACTCCGATTTAAGTCACGTGCAGTAAGCGGGGGCTGGCCCTGCAAGCCTGCACTCACCTGGAGCTTCTGCCAGTTTTCCTGCTTATTTCAGCTGACCTGTTCACCCTCCACCAGCAGATTTTAGGCCAGTTTAGTTGGGAGCGGGCCATATTGGTACCATGCTTGGGCTTCCCCAAATCCCTCTGGAGTATCCCACTGACACTAAAGGATCAGACCCATTCAGTGCGCCAGCAGATGGGGTGCAGGTGTACTTTCCAGTCTGAGGGCAGCCAGGGTGAGACCTTATCCTCGGAACGGAATCTGTGCCCTTCGCTCAAAAGCATGCAACTTATTGTCAAGCCTAAGCTTCAGATGAGACCTGTGCTCCCTTGCGCCAACCGATGACTACGGCACAGACGTGTGCAGCGTTGGGAAAAGGGCACCAGCAGCATCTTCGCATGATCCCCCCATTCGGCAGCCCAAGTGCTCTTTCCTTTCAGTCTTTGCTGACTCACAAAATCATGTCTGGAGATAAAATTCAGACCGCTGCTTACAAATGACAAGGGTGAAACAGACAAGAGGATGATTCAGAGAGATGCAGTAACAGAACTGCTGCAACACAGATCTGGGTTCATTGTTTGCTTCACAGAATAAAGCAGCCTCTAGCAATGTGCTATATTCAGAGCCAGTGCTGTGTATCACAATGATTTTTAAGACCACCCTTACTCATTTGAAAGGATATCAAGACAAAGTCGCAGTGGGCATCCTACATTAGTTTTGCAAAGCAAATCTTCAGTTAATAATTTACAGTGCAATTAAATCGGTGACTGCTCACCAAAGAAATAATCTAAGAGAGCACCAAGGCTTTAGTTATTGATTGGTAGAGTCACAGGGAATTACAGACCCAGTGTTGTATGTTACAGCTCGAGTTTATTGCTCCTCCAGTCAAACAAACAGTCCTGCCCGTGATGGAGACCATTCCTCACTCTAACAAGCTACTGGATCTTGCACTGTTTCTGCTGGGGACATAAACAAGAAAGGCTTGTCTAGCTTTCAGACAGAACAAATCTAACTGCAGGCTGTCAACCACAAACAGCGAGTTCAACATCCCACAAGGCAGGGGGACCTGCCCAGCACATTCCGTCTGGGAGCAAAGACTACTCTCGGGAGACTTCCCAGGTATCTGGCACCCGTCTGCCATTCCCTCCCTAAGGAAACTCTTCAGCCACCATGAAGTACACCCCACTTCCAAATAAAACCACTGTCAGGGTCTCCAGAGAGATAAGCAGATGGTGGCAAAGTGGTTTTCTGCAGAACTGGAATTTGGCATTAAACCCTGAAGGTAAGGACTTCGTGAATCCTAGCTGGGAATAGCCTAACAGGCACATATGGGCTTAGGAATCAAAAGATGGTACAATTCCATCACAGAGAATGGACTTTTGCCATCTACTCGCCAGTACAGGCATTCAGAAGATAACTGCTGCCTTTATTACACTATTCAGCATAAATGCTTATTTTGTTTGGTGCCTCCAAGCTTAAGCCAAGCGAGTATGGCCAGTGACTATGCTGCGCTTGGGTTCCTCTCTCTCTGAGAAAGAGGGCCATCTATTCAGAAGATGAAAAGCCAGGAAAACAATCCCCAGTCTCCACAAAAGGAGGCTCTTGCTTTATCAGGAGAGAAGGCTGTTACCCATGTAAATTGACCGTTCCAACTGCAGGCCTTAGACCACGTTCCTCCTCCTCCACAGGAAGCTGCTGCCGTCCAGCTGGGTCACCGACCGACCCTTGGCTGCACCACCTTTGGACTTCACCTCGAGGAACAGCTCCGGCTTCTACGCTTATTAATTTCAACTACCACTGCTGTGCTTGTGAGAAACCATGCTGGAATGCAACTACCAAACCAAAGCTCACTGAAGTCAGCAGATGACTTGAAATTTTGATGAGGTTTTGCAGTCTTAACAGTAATTAATCAGTTTATTCCAAGCCCACAAAAACCTTAAGCACATGTACACTTTTACTCAGGTGATAACCAAGGAAGGGAGAGGCCACAGTCTCTCCAAATCACATTGTATCTGCTTAAATATCTGCAGGACCCCTTCAGCCCTGGTCATCTTGCCCCACAGACACACAGGTCACGTTCATCTGGGTTTTTGTTTCAAAAGCTTCATACTACTTTCTTTACTCTTTGTCTAACCTGACTTTTTAATAGTCAAGCCACTGAGGATTCTTTGCCCAGATACTCAGTGAGAATTACTTTATTTTATGAATACTTTGCCCCAGGGGATGGTCACCACACTCAAAGGCATCTGTAGATCTAACAAGGAGAAAGAAATGAGCTTGCTCTGCCCATACCCAAAGGTAGCCATGATGCTCTGGAAGGCAGACAGTGGCTCGCCCAACACTGCACCTGAACACGGTACAGGACCCTTACGAAGTTCAGCAAGGACGGATGAAAGTCCTGCACCTGGGAAGGAATAACCCCGTGCGACAGCACAGGCTGGAGACAGCCGGGCTGGGGAGCAGCTCTGCTGGGAAGGACTGGCTGCTCCTGGGAGGCACAAGCTGAACGTGAGCCGGACAGGCAGTGAGGACGGCCAGCAGCATCCCGGGGGGAATTAAGAGGGGCGCAGGCAGTCGAGTGAGGGCAGCAATCCTCCCCTTTCCTCGGCACCCGTTAGACGCCACGTGCACTGCTGTGTCCAGTTTTGGGCCCCAGAGCAAGGAAGCCATGGAGGCACTGGAGCAAGTTCAGGAGAGGCCGCCAGGATGGCGGAGCCGGAGCACGCGCCCTGCGAGGAGAGGCTGAAGGAGCCGGCACGGCCTGAGGAGGGGCAGCTCCGGGGTCCCACAGCAGCCTGCCAGGGCCTGGGGGTTGTGGAGAAGACGGAGCCAGAGAAGGGACAATAGGTACAAGCTGAAAGAAGTGGGGCTGAGGCAGGTCTAATGAAAATGTTTTTCCTCACGAGGAGGGCCAGGCAGTGGAGGGGTGTGCTGTTACCACCCTTGGAGGTTTTCAGGATCCGTCTGGATGAAGTAACCTTGTCTGACCTCATGGCTGACCCCATGAGCAGGAGATTGGACTAGAGACCTCCCGCAGTCTCTTGCAGAGTGAATTGTGATCCCACGTCTCATTTGGCTGTTGTACTAGGCTAGCTCTGTTTGAGGGTTTCCAGAAGGGAAACCGGCGAGGAGCAGAGCTCTGCAAACCCCACATGTGTTAGCCTCTCCCCATCCACTTCAGCAAGCTCTTTGTAAGTCAGGGCTCTGCAATTTTCACGGTTTTCTGTGTCAGATGCAGACTGGAGGTATTCCTTGAAATATCTGTGACATGAATGCAATCAGCCACAGCATAATCATTTCCCAAAAACTGAATTAACAAACGCCACCCAGAGTCCAAAAGTGCCTTATGTGGTAACTAGAGTGAAACAATCTTCCAAGAATACGGTTTTAAGTATTTTGTTTGGAGTTCTATATATTTCTTCATAAAAGAGATTTTCATGCAGAACACTTTTTCAAAGGTTTTAAAATAATCAAATCATGCTACAGGTTCCAATTCTGAACACAACTAGACATGGAAATGAGAGCCAAAATACTCCTGTTCCGCTACTGGTTTGTTGTATGGCCATGAGCAAGTTATATCATTATTTCTTTACTTAGAGCATCGCCCACTAAAACAGGGTGTCTTCAATTTTGTCATGGAGATGGAGGTCTACAGAAATACTCAGTCTCTCAGCATCTGTAACTCACATCAGCCTGGGTAAGTCTGGATGGTCTGAAACTCGCGACCGGCAGATGTGGAGCCAGACAACGACAAAGGGAAATGCCCGAAGTCAGTGGCCCCGTTCCCTGTGACTCCATCGCCCCGTTCCCAGAACCAAGCAACCACCTCGGCGGAGGGCCGCGAGAGCCGGAGGGGACCTTGGATAAGAAGCGCTCACCTCCGCCCGGGCCACCGGTTCCTCCCAGCCCGCCACCGCACGCACCTGACGCCCAAAGCCAACGTTTTGCCCGTGCTGGAGTGCAAGGAAACACCTTTAGGTCTTTCAGGTTGTTCGCTCCATTCTAGGCCATTCTTCTCACAGAATTAAAAAGGCAAAACCGATCGTTAAGCAAGGAGCGGCCGCCCAGCTCTCGTTATTCCAGGCAGACGGGCTGCAGGGCCGCGGGCGGCTGCGGGACCCCGGGAGCACCCGAGGGCTCAGCCCGTTGGCCCGGCGGCCCCAGGGCCCCCTGCCGTCGCCTCCCCCCCCCCCAGCAGCCGGCGGGGCAGCGAGGGACGGCGGGGCAACGCCGCGGGGAAGGGACCGGCCCGCCCCCGGCCCCGGCCTCGGCCGCCCGCCCGCCGCCCCACTCACCCCGGCTGCGGGCCGCTCATGGCGGCGGCGGGGGGCCTGGCGCTGCCCGCGGCCCCGGCGCTGCCCGCGGCCCCGGCGCTGCCGGCCGCGTCCCCGGGCGTCGCTAGGACACGGCGGGCCGGCCGCGGGGGCGGGCGGGGCTCCCGCCGCCGGTGACGGCGGCGCCGGCGGGGCGGGGGGGAGGCGGGCCGGGCCGCGCCCGGGGACGGGGGTCCGGCCCCGCGCCGCCGGCGGCTCCCTGAGCGCCGGCCGGCCGGCCCTGCCCGCGCACCGGCCGGGCTGCCGCCTGCCCCGGCGGCCCCGAAGCGCTCCTGCGGCGGCCCCGCGCACCTGCCGCCGGAGCCCGCGGGGAAGCGGCCCGGGCCCCGCCGTCACGCAGCCGCAGCAGCCCGTGGGGTGACAGGGCCCGAGCTCCGAGCGGGCAGGGGAGGCCGCAGGACACGTTTTGCCCGGCGGGAACTCCGGGCTTTCAGGGGAAGAGAAGGAAAAGGAGGGGACGGAGGAGGCGCTTTGATGCGACACGGAGCCGTGAACTTAGCGGTACGGCACAAGAGGCGAGAGGATGCAGGATCGTTTCAAATACCCACCCTGATGTCCGTTCTTTCAGTACAAATGACAGGGGAGCTCCGAAGTATGCATTTCAACGATCTCTAGATGTACTCAAGCAAAGGAGGCGGAATCACCCTTCCATGCTCCTGTTTTTCCCTTCTTCCTCCACTTCTTGTGGGTTCAGGTTGAAGCACCAATACACAGGTAATGCGTTCAGGGGCCACAGTACAACTCAACCGGCTGTAGGTCCTCAGGGTGTAGGGCCAGCCTTCCCCCACTGGTGCGCCTGCTCCAAAACATGAAGGGACTGCCGCTGTCCTCAGGTCGTCTCGGGCACCATCTACCCGCGCTTCATATTGAATTGTCTTTTGTAAAGGAAGCAACTACCAAGAACATCAATATCCTCTTGGTTTTTTATCTTCCCAACCCCGTAATTAAAGTCTCATTAATTTATTGTATCATGCTGTAGCACACGAAGTCAGGAATACACACAGGGACCACATGATGACAATGAAGAGGGGATACTTTTAATGACTAGAAAGCGTAGGCAGCATTTGTTTGGGGCACAATGAGATTAACAAACAGCAGCTGCTTTTCAGAACTATTCCACTCTTCTGTTTCAGAAACGTGTATCAGCAGTTTCCAGACCGTGGCATGTGTAAAAAACTGCACACTTTGAACCCCAAACCTTACCTGCACAGAAGTGAGAGAGAGCCCATGCAACCCTTCCCACCACCCACAGCAGCACCCAAGCAAACTACCATTGGGAACCACTGCTTCAGAAAGTCCATCTGATTAAATCAGGACAAGTTACTCAAAAATAAACAACCTGACAGAATTATTCTGCCCCTAAGTCAATTATCTATGATCCTCATCCTCTTCCTCCACCCTTCTCCACCCTGCCAAGGGGATAGCATGTCCTAAAAGGAGAGCTGAACCAAGGACTCTAGACTGACAAATTCTCTGGATGGGTGGCTTGAACAGACCAGATACACCTGAGAGATTAGCCAGAAATGTGACAAATAACAGCTCTAAGAAATTCAGCTGCAGCAGCTGAAGAAGTTATCTAGCCAAGATGATTTTCCCTCCACTGGACTTTAGTGTCTCTAACAGAGAGCGCAGCCTGAATATCCATGAACATCTCAGCCATTCCCCCTTGCAGATCACAGCCAAGGTGGGTTTGCACTGATATGCAAGGCTTGGACTACTGTAACTGAGTCACGGGCAAACCGATCCCCCCCCACCTTCAGCATGACAGCGCTGACAAGGTCTTACACTGCCACAGCTACACCCACCAGCTGGAGCCCAACCTCGTACCAGCAACACAACCCGGGTCTCACACACCCATCTCCTGCCCACAGCCTGAAAGCGCCCACTACAGCTTCCTCACTCCTTCCCATGCTGTGTGTTCAGTGCTACCTCATCATTTTTAGTCACACTACTTTTTCCAAAATCAAAACAACCTCTTCCATTTGTATGATACATCAAAAATGGACAGCAGCATTAAATGTTATATTACATTTCTTCACAAAGCAGTCTAAGTTATGCTGTTTTATTCTGCTAGGTTACCTTTGTAGAGAGAAGCCGGCAACGTAATAAAAATAGAACTACTCTGACACCTTCTGGTGAGAAACCCTGTAACAAACACTACCCTTGTTAACAGCAGCAATGCGTACACAGACTGTATGCTCTGAATTTCATCTCCAAGCATTAGCTTAGGCATTAGGCATTAGCATTAGGCAGCACTAATCAGGAAAGGAGTCACTGTAAATCATAAGCCTCTCATTAATATAATACCCTCTGACCAAAGGCCAAATTAAAAAGAATTAAATATTTTAAAACATGCACTGTATAAAGAAAGCATATATTTTTGTATGCACATCATCTCCATAACCACATCCGTCGTTAACTGTTACTCTTAACCTGCTATTTAGTACCTTAAGAGATGTTTTACTTTTTCTAACAGTGTTGTCAAGTGGAATCACAGATTCCTTACATGCCATCACTGCCCCAGACTGCATTCTGCCAGAATGAATAGGAATAATCAGCATCTTTTACCTGAATAATCAGCTAAAGAACTACCTACCCACATCACTTACACTAGGTTAATCATTCTTAAACCTTCAAATTCCGACTAAGTAGACATGCAGCTCCCTACTCCTATGGAAAGTGCAGCATAGAAGGAAACCAGCTTCTACCCATCTGGGCATCTGCACAGCTTCGAGGTATGAAGTATCTATCCTACTACACCTGGGGGGGACTAGGAGGCAGGGTACCAAGTTAATGCGTTACGACAGCCGAGTCTGCCTCATCCTTCTCTTCCCTAGCAACTATTTTCAAAAGCACTTATTGAAATATTAGTTTGAAATCATTAACTCTAGAAACACTGAATCTTCTTCACTGGCAAAACAATCCATTTGATGCAATGGTTTTAAGGTTTATAAGAACAAGAAACCATTAAATGACTCAGTATAATAGCAAAACAACCTCACACTTATATTTGCACAGAAGAAACAGTACTGTGGTCTACCCACTTTAGAAGATGGAGCTCAAGAAGTTCACAAAACCAATTATATGACAAACTGCTTGAAAGAAATGAGGGCTTAAGTCAGTGATCCAGCATATTCCTTTAGTCCTGCGTTTAATAACGAGGCTTACAGCTATAATATCTTAACATCATCCACCCCCACCAGAAATACAAATACTTACTTAAATCCTACTGAATTAATATTGTTGGAAAAAGTATGTATATCTTTGTAGAGACGTGTATCTGTTTATGGTATGTTAAAAAAATTATTCACTTGTAAGTTTAAATTATCACTTGAGTAGCAGTCCCAAATAAAATTAACATGGCATTAAAAGAGACCTTTCCATACCTGAAAAAACCTGACATTGCAAACCCGAATCTTGAACTTTGAGGGGTCTCCTATCTACCAAAGAGTTAATTTAAAACACAGGAGATGCACTTCCACAGGGACCAACTTGGTGCTGGACAAAGTCTTCCTTACATTACTTAACCTTGCGTTAGAAAAACATTCCTTCCCTATTTGACACTAAGACCTTGCTGTTTTATCATCAGTATTCATTGAATTGGTTTCATAAGCTTCACTGTAAAGATCATCTTTCCTTTTTTGTGATATGTGCCTAGTTATTGCTCACAAGTTCATATTCTTGAAAACCATTCTAATTTCCTCCCCCAACCCACTACAATTTGCACAACAATATTTGTCTCCAGGATGTTACCTGTCTTGGACCTGAGCCTCAGTTCCCAGCCTACAGAAATGATGAAACTACTACCCAATGAGACCTTACCAGTGCCTTTAATAAAAAGAAAACATTAATCTAGGTGTAACTGAAGGACAGATGCCACAAACAGGTCTGACACCAGTCTTCCCTATCATTGATTGCTAACCCAAAAGTGAGCGTGAGCATTAGAATTAAATTGTACAATATGAAAAAGATTAGTATCTATACTCAGTTATTTAGAAAAATATCAATGTTCATTATTTATCTCACATTCTCTCAAATTAGAAAATAACAACATGCAACTGGGCAAAGAACAGTTCCCAACAGTCTCATTAACTCTGCTAGCTAGATTTGAAGTAGCATGAGCACACATACTTCCATGGGCATCCTGGGAAGAATACAAGGACGCTGCCCAGATGTGTAGGGATGGGATTAGGAAAGCTAAAGCACAGTTGGAGCTGAATTTGACGAGGCATGCAAAGAATAATAAGCCTCTTGGCCAGAAAAGGAAGATTAAAGAAAATGCACCACCTCCAGTAAGTAAGACAGGAGAGCTAGTGACAACCAACACGGAGAAGGCTGATGTACTCAACAATCACCTCTCCCATGAGGACAGGCTGAGAGTTGGGGTTGTTCAGCCTGGAGAAGAGAAGGCTCCAGGGAGACCTTACTACGGCCTTTCAATACTTAAAGGGGGCTTATAAGAAAGGTGGAGAAAGACTTTTTACCAAGGTCTGTATTGACAGGACAAGGGGCAATGGTTTTAAACTGAAAGAGAGTAGATTTAGGTTCGACGTAAGGAAGAAATTTTTTATGATGAGGGTGCTGAGACACTGGAACAGGTTGCCCAGAGAAGTTGTGGATGCCCCATTCCTGGAAGTGTTCAAGGTCAGGCTGGATGTGGCTTAGAGCAACCAGCTCTGGTGAAAAATGTCCCTGCCTGTGAAAGGCGAGTTGGACTAGATGATCTTCAAAGATCCCTTCCAACACAAACCATTCTACGATTCCATGATACTTCAACTATTGTTATCCATATCAACTACAATGACACAAAAATAAGTCTTTTTGCTAGAGCTCTAAAGAAAATTCTCTCTTGATTTCCAGGCACTTACCATGAATCATCCACTTTCCATTAACAAAGTGCCAAAATATTTTCACCCATTTAGGAGTGATAGCACAAGAAACGTGGCTGTTGGAGAAGACCACATGAAGCCCAGGACCCGCTTCCAGGTCTATTGAGACTGCACTTGGGAGAGCGGGAGGAAGTAAAGCTATATTATCTTATTTCCAAGCAAGTATTTTGCATCTCTTTACATAACTATGCACAAGAGAAAAATCAAGCAGAAAGACTGGATATTTTCTAAGACAGATTTTAAACAAGCTGGCAGTGCATCAGTTGTAATGATCCAACTATTCCTGGTCTCCTCCAAGGGTAAGTCACTTGGCAAGAAGGAGGATCTTACAGGTGACAGAGGCTATCACCTGCAACATCTTCTGTGTAAATAAGTCGACAATTTTCTACCACTTTTTTTAGTACACCTAGTATTTATATGCTAACATGTCTACAGGCTTGGAAAATATTTCAATTCCAACTACTCTAATTTAAAAAAAAAAAAAAGGTGCAAAACCAGAGATCAGGCATAAGTTTTTGTTTTGTTTTAAACATGTCTGCCAAGCACAATGAAGACACTAGAATGCGAGCCAGATTTCAACACAAACAGTGTCCAATTTTCTGAAAGGAGCCAGTTGTTCCTAGAGGACACACAGGTAAAATAACTAACCAGTTTCAGGCTCTAGAGACAAGTAGTGTGTCAAGATTTGGTTTCTCCCAACCACACACAGAACAGTCGTGGTCGATTAAGCACTAAAACAAAACGTTAAGATCTGATCGAGAGGCTTATAAAGAGACATATTGTGGGGCCCTCTCTTACCTTAGTATTTTAAGAAGGGATCACAATCATAGAGGAGAAATCCAGACATTTCAAAAGATTTTGCCAATTATTTTCTTAGTTTAGATTAAGCAAAACATCAGTAGAAATGAATGCCTGTTCAGAAAAAAAATCACAATTTAGAAAATGCTAGTGTGATGAAGCTACCACCCTGAGGAAACTATACATGGATTCAGAGAGTGTGTGCTGATTTATGATAGCATGACACCACATGAATGCAGACCAAATGTTAAAAAGCAAGTAACCTTCACAGACAAAAATACTTCTAAAAAGTTTGTTTAGTAAGGACTCACTTTTCCTCAAAGGAACAGAAAAGTTCATCTTCAAAGTTGAGAAAACTCTTCTGCAAGTGATGACTTCACTGCTCATTAGAGAATTATATCATTAAAAGGAAGTGCCTGTAATACCAAACAGTATTTTGAGTGTAAAAACTGTCAACGTATCAAAGAAATTGTCCTTCCTTAATTGGATTGTATGTGGAACAAGTCAACAATGTATACACATTCATTTATGAAATAACATGAATTCTCAGTACCCATGAAAGCAGTGCAGCCTCTCTTTTCTCCTCATTGTAGCCAGGGATTCAGGTGACTTTAAATTTAATAAAGATCACAGGAAGAATTTAAATCCTCGCTACCCAGCCATTTACCATCAAGGAATCAGCTGCTTCTGCCAATATGATCAGTTGCCAAGTAGCAAGTATTAGCATGCAGCATCAGAGTTATGGTCCCTTTGGATTAACTGAGACACTTTCACCTCACATACTAAGTCAGGCGTAGAAAAATCAAACTGCCTCTGCTTCCTAACAGTTCACATTTTAGAGATTCTTTGGCCATCTTTTGATCTGGAAAGTGAACTATTTTGGCAGTAAAAGCTTTTATTCCAAGTAAATTACCTGACAAAAGATGAATAAGACAAATTTTGTGGCTAAAGAATTGAGAGTCCTAGTTATATGCATATAGTTAGTTATATACATTTGTGTATCTGCTGAAAAAGCAGGCTTCATTTTGCACTACCTACAGTGGCCTCACTATAACTTCACATAGAGGATGATATCAAATTCTATCTTAGATATTAGTTTCCCCTGCATCACAAGGCCACACCAGCTGAGAAAATTTATTATTTCCACATCAGCCAAAAAAGCTACAAAAATTACTTTGAAGTATATGCAACTCTGCTTATTACAAAAGGAAAATAGATTGTTAATTCATTAATGTAAGTTAGCATTTGCTGTTACTGTCAAACCTGATCAAGAGTATGTTTTACATCCAATGAATCATGTAAGCAAAGGTACCGTTAAGAACAGCTACAAAATAAATGGAAAAAGACTTTATGGAAGGAGCACCATCTTTCCTCGAGCACCACTGCTATGAATAATATCTTCATGAGCCTTAACTACTTTCTCCAGTGGATATTCAGAGCCCACAATTGGTTTCAGCCAACCAGCTTCTATGCCATCAAGGAGTGCTGTTGCACATTCATGCCTCTCCTCCTGCAGGTAATAAAGACAGCATTTACCACCAGGTCTTTACATTTTAGAAAAGTATTGACTATTTATGCAAGTGTTAAACCAAATTTCACAAGCCAAAAATATTTTATGATGTTCTGAGATTAAATCATAACATAAAGGAATGAACAAACACGTTCATTACGCTTTCACCCCTACAAATGATTTTAACTGGAAATAGGGAGGTGTTGGAATAAGCCAACAAAACATTCTTTAAAATAAAAATGTTTCTTACCTCAGTTTCAAGAAACAGACTAACTCCAATTATGCTAGATTCTTTACTCATAGTGTCTCTTGGATTTATCTCAATAGGACCTCTAGAGCCCACAACCTGTTACAAATGAATTAAAAGGTAGTTCAAGTTACAACTGTTGAATTGCATTGCTAAATGCACAAACTAAAGTCAGTCACAGAAAGTACTTACCATCACCCTTCCTCCATAGGACAGCAGTTGCAAGTCAGTAGCAAGATTGACGTTAGAGAGCATTTCTATTATTATATCAACTCCTTCCATCCCTGTGTGTTCCTATACAGGATATAACATGTTATTTAAATCACTCCAATTAGTACTTGGGTACCACTGTTTATTTCATATGCTACAGATAACATACATTTTACAGTTTATTGTTTAAATCTTAAATACAGCCTTTGTACTAAAGCTGACAGCTACTAAGTTTAATTTTAGCATATTTGATATGCTGAATTATGATATGCTACCATATTGGAATTTTCTGGAATGCAAGAGTCTCTAAATGCCATTGCCTGTGAAGAAAGCTCAGCTTCCCCAGCCCGGAAAAGTTTTCCCTTGTGTAGAAATGAAAAAGGCAGTACACTATTACTTCTACATAAATCTCCTTTAAAAAACTTCTGCAAACAACTGTTCACATTTTGTTAGTAAGAAAAATACATGCTGCACCACCTAGCCCTGATAACATGCTTACCTTAATTTTATCAATGTAATTAGCTTCTCTGTGATTAAATGCTTGGTGGGCGCCATTTCTCAGAACTATGTTCTTGCCTTCCTCGGTTCCTGCTGTACCCAAAACCTTCAAACCACAAGCTCTGGCAATCTGACATGTTGCTATTCCCACCTGAGGGGAAAAGAAAAAAAGAAAAGAAAAAAAAAAAAAGAAAGAAAAAAAGGTCTTTTTTTCTCCTTCTTTCTTAGCTTTTTAAATTTTATGTATTCTACCAGCAACTTGGAATTTACTCATTTAAAAAGCTGACCTGGTAACATTTATTTTTAGCCATAATAAGTAATTTGGATCTTAAAGATAGCAAATACTCTTTGAAAAAAGAAAAGATATTTACAGAGGCATAGTACAGTCTTGTGGGTTTTTTAATAGCTCTCAGCATTTGATATAAATCCATGTAGAATGTTGTCTGTTAACGTTGGGCCATATATATTTGATACAAAGCCAAGGAAAGTCTTCTCTTCACAGAATCAGCTGCTATTGATACCAGCATTATATATTGCAAAGACAATCTGCAAGCACAAATTAATAGTACTTTTGTACCTTTCACAAACAGATTAAATGATATCTTTAGAAACCAAATTCTCAGTGTCTCATACCAGTTTTGCACTCCAGAGGATGTTTAGAGGTGAGGGATGCCTTCATAAAAACCTGACGTTGAAGCCAATGATCACTTGAGGCATACCAATGCCATCTCTTGGTTTTGCTTTGTGTCACACCAACAGAATACGAATGCAAAATGAGGGAACAGCTGACACGAACAATGGGACTCAGTCCCAGCTGGTCAGCTTCCTGAGGCTACAGATTCGGCAGCCCACTGTACCAACCATACAGCTGGATACCTCCTTCGGGATATGTTAAGATATGTATGTTTTTATATTTTTCGGGGGGACGACAAAAAAAATAAATAAACACACAAAGACGACCATAAAAACTCCATTCTGTGGCTCTGCTATTTAAATTTGTATGTATGAATAACACAGAAAATAAATGGACAGGCTTCTCGAAAAAAATCTACCATGACCATCTGTCTGGCCAGGATCTGCCCAAACTATTTGGCAAATGTAACCTTGTTTTCTCAATAGCAGATCATCAGTTTTCAACTAAATGAAAAAACAAACACCACTAATTAAAATACATCATGGCCAGACTGATTTTCAGAGAAAAATTCAAAAGGAGGCACATTTTTAAGAATCATTATGTAAATCAGCATCACTTGAAAGAAAACATGCAGCACAAACCATCTTTTCTCTTCAGCATGTGCTTCATACCTACATGTATCTCACTGCTTTGACATGTATCCCTATAACAAAGGTTACAGGTCCACAGAACAACAGATTTCCATTATTCGCTTCTGCAAACCAAAGGCAATATATCTTTTCAAGAAACATAAAATACGTAAGAACTATGTTTAGTTTAAGAAGAAAAAAAAAGAGGCTACGATGCTGAATATCATTCTAGAATCTTAGAATGAGATCTGAATTCCTCCTCATACGAGACTGTCATAATCACCTTTTTGCTGTCTACCAAATAATTAAGGAAACTTTGCCCGTTTATAGCAGCTGTTCGATATGTCAGCAGAAGATGAGCAACAAAGTGCAGAGTACGGGGGATAAACTAGAACATTGTGTGAAAGAAACCTAAAGTTAGCTTGTCATGTAAAACCAAAGTAAGAATGTATGTTCAATTTCACACAGTATTCAGTCAGGAATTTATATATTCCAGTGTATCTCCTTGTGCAGCTAGCTGTTAGCCAATAGGTAAAAATATGCCAAAAATGCACAGTTGCTATGCACCAGTGATTACTGCTCAGAGAACTGAGAACAACTTGCACATATTTTAAAATTACAGCTTTCTGCTATTAGTTTTATCTCAGGAAGACCGGTTATAAAGCTTCCAGACCAACTTCCAACTGCAGCAATGTGTTTATTATGTGACCCTCTGTATTAGGGGCCTTACACAATCACTCACGCAGTTTCATAGTTATTTGGAATAACAGGGTTTGCTCTAAGAAAAAAGTATCCTAAAGTGTCTGAAATAAAAACCTAATTTTGTTAATCTATTAATTGATATAAATGTGGCCATAAATCATATCACAGACAAAAGCAGATAACAGGGACAGAAAGCCGCATTTCTTATAACTTGCCTTCTCAAAATACTTACTCCTCCACTCGCACCATGCACTAGCACACTTTCCCCTGCTTTGGCACGCCCTCTGAATGGAAAAAACAGAAAATACTGTCATTATGATTGTAGTACATAATCATTAACCATCAGGCTGTATATACCAACATCAAATCTCAGCTTTCACACAGTATTACTTCCAATTTATGTTATGGCTAAACAGGTATAATCAGCCTCTTTGGGAAAACAAGGAGGCAAAATAAACCATACCATTTATGAATTTAAGTAATATGCAATTTTGTCAACATGCAACTAGCAGCAAGTAACAGTCTGGTACTGAACCTCAGTTCAAGACCTTCACCTGTTACAGATCTGAAAATCACAGAATGGTTTGGGCTGGAAGGGACCTTAAAGATCATCTCTTTCTGACCCCTCTGCCATGGGCAGGGACACCTTCCACTAGACCAGGTTGCCCAAAGCCCCATCCAGCCTGACCTTGAACACTTCCAGGGATGGGGCAAAAAAATAACATAAAAATAAACCACACTCGTTCTAATAATTTGTTCTATCAAACTAAACCAGTCCTAAGCTCTTACCTAGCTGACACGGAAGTCTGCTTTTTACTCGTCATACTGTCCTAGGGCACCAGACAGGACTGTACACAGAGACTCTGGCAAGAGAGGCTCATGAAGAAAAGAGGTGGGTCTGCTCTACAGCACATTGTCCATTTAATTAAGAAATTAGAACTATTCCTGTTTTTCTTCCCTACCTAAAATACCAAAGAGTACTGAAAAAAAGAGTTACACGTTTTATTACATGATACTTATAGAAGAATCCTTCCCAGGTCTGTTCTCTTAAGAAGAAATACTTAACAGGAAAATACAGTCATTAGCTTCTAGGTAGCAACTGTCTGACAATTCCATCAGTATAACGAATTTAACTTAAGTGTTTTAAACATTTCCCACTCATTGATCTCCCCCCATTTTGCAGGACAATGAAAATATGGGCTTCAGTATTTTAAATATTCAAAAGCAAAATGCACAAACTTAGATTTGGCACCTTACTTTTGGAAAAGAGCACGATAAGCAGTGAAGTAGGGTATTCCAATCGCTGCTCCTTGCCTGAAGTCCAGTTTATCCGACAAAGGAAAGACTCTATTAGCTGCAGCAACTGCATAATCTGCATATCCTCCAGAGATTGTACCAGTGGTAAAAACCCTGTCACCTTTCTAGAAAGGAGGGAAAGAAAATAGAGAAATTAATAATCTCCCCTCTTTATTCCTTATTATACATTAAGAACCAGTTCACAGAAGTTTAGGCTATTTCTAACAGCTCTCCTATTAAAAATAACCAGTTATATTTATCACAGAGAAGATTTTTATAAATGCTAATACATATAATCAATGCAACACAAACCATATAATTTCATATACTTAAAGTGTCATAATTATAAACCCCGCTCCACAGTGTAACACACAAACCTGCTGTCTCATTAATATTAACCTTAATGAACCCGAACACTAAAGAATTCCATCCACAGATTCCAAATGCAAAACCTCGAAAGCTTTTGCAGACACAGAAGAAACATTTCTCAATTATTTTTGTTTAAACATGGAAAAAAGATATGCTCTTAATATGCCCTAATGTAACTAAATATCGCTGCTGTTCTTCAACAGTGAATACTCCAAGCAGCAATTCAGCAGGCAATGCAGGAAACGCACCACCTGGCAGCGTGCTGTGCATGCGGGCGCCGAGGCGATTCAGTCCTGCCAACCGGGTACGACGCCAGCTGCTGTGCTCCAGGTCAGCACCCAACCTTCTACAAGCCCGCTCGCAGAACGCCAGTACCCGTTAACATTCACAGTTACTGAGCTCTGATTTTTCAACTTATTTGCACGTTGATCTCATTAAACATATAGCATGTGGACTATGCCAGTTTGGTTTGCAGACATTGGGTATTAACTGCTGTGCAGAGGGCTGCATAGCAGCACAGCTGTTTCTCAAGCACTATGAGTATGCGAATGAATGAGCTCGGCTACTCGGCATTTTCAGGATGTCTGTCAGTGGCACGTATTGATCTCATCATCTCTCTCTTTCATTCAGGCAAAGAGCATCATGAGTTCCGTAAGAAACAAAACACACGCACAGCAGATATAGCAAACTACTGATAAGAAAATATGAATAAACCTGATTCTTCTCTCTAGATAACCAAATCTCTCATCTCTCCCACAACAGTTACATAAATTCCAAGTCGGGAAATTCCAACACAATTTTAACTACAATTTTTATGTTTGCCTAAGACCAACAGTCTTAGTGACTTGAAAGGAAGAATGGATTTAAAAACTAAATAAATTTCATAGATATCTTTTAGCAAGCTGATAATTGCCTTCTCCTGTCCCAAGACTTTCCCCCTGAGCAAATCTAAGCAAAATTACTAAACTGGAGTAATGAAGTATTTTGACAGTTTTAACAACAAATATGTAATTTATGGGGTTTCATAGGTCAGTAAAATAAAAGCTATTTCCACTTCCCCAAAAAACTTTACAGAAATTTTTTCAGTTCTGCGTGAAATTATTACCTCAAATGGGAAGCATCCAACTTCAAATATTTCTGCAATGCCATAAAAATAGTTGTGACCCACAACTTTTGTACACCTGATACCATTGCTTCAAGCAGACAAACTGAAGTGCCTCTTCTGAGACCTTTTAACTCTTGGAGGCCAACAGCATTAAAGACTTCCCTACAGTTCTATCTGCACACTGGGCTGCCAGTATGATCTCACTGCGTGCTTTTACCAGTCAATGAAGGTGATTTTCCCCCCTGAACAGATTACATGATTATAAGCAATAAAAAAAGGAACAGTAGCATAGCAATCACAGAAAGAGGATACAATAAACAATAATGAGTTAAACCCCAATGTATAAATACCTTGAATGCAGTCACATGTTCCCCAACACCTTCTATTACACCAGCCACATCTGAGCCAGGAGTATAGGGTAAAGCCGGTTTTCTAGCATAATTTCCAGAACGAATATATGTCTCGACAGGATTTACCCCACAGGCATGGACTTGAATTAACACCTAAAAGAAAAGATGCTTCTTAAGCAATAATTAAAAAGATTTAGAACTTGAATTCACAGCACAGTGTCATGGCATTTTAACTAAATTCTTACACAGAGTCAGCAAAAATTCAGTGTTGAACTGAAGCTGTTTTCAGGAAATCCTTTATATGGATTATGTAGCCCATATGACAGTAAAAAGCCCACATTTGTTAAACGTGATGTCTCAGGTAGCATGAATACACTGATCAAAAACTACATATTCAAGATGGAAAGTTTTGGTTTGTATTCTTTACTCTGTTCCAAGTGTTCCTATTACCATTCAATGTCATTATTTCAGTTCACAGAACTCATATATACCTGATTTTCTTTTGGAACAGGAATTAAAACATCTGACTGCAGTTTAAGCACTTCAGGGTCACCAAATTCAAAAACTCTGACAGCTCTCATCACATTTCTTGTGGCCGCCATAGCGATCGGAATATCTGGGGGAGAAAAAAACCACAATAATACTGTAACGCCTTCATAATTTATTTTCCATTTTCAAAATGAAGAAATCAACTGCCTGTCAAGCAACTGATTAAATAGGAGATCGTTCCTGATTTAGATTTAAATTGGGGGGGGGGGTGTTTGTTATGGGTCTGGTGTTTGTTTGTTTGTTTTCACAAATCTTGCAAAAGGCATAAAATTAACCCTACCATTTGCAGGACTTTATGGGTATTCAGAGAATCACAGGCAAATAATTTATCCGTAGAAGTATTTCTACAGCAGCTCCTGCAAACACTGCACTGCTGTCACATATGCAGAGATGTGCAATACTTTGGGGAAAAATATTGACAATATACTACTACATTCTGGCAAAACAGCCTGTCGTACATTGGCTGACTGGGTAATCTAACCAAGTGACATTCCAGTCACTGCTCCTGCTTACTATTAAACTTACCTGTAAAAAAAAAAAAAGCAACAAAAACCTAATTACCAGCTATCAAAAACAGAAGGTACCGTAGGACGTTAAAACAAGTCAGCAAAAACTGAAGTGCAGACGTTCAAGATTCCAATCCTTAATTCCAGCTGGATTTTGCCGCTGCAGCTGTACGCAACAGAGAGCATGAGCCACAGCCCTCAGCTGCTGCAGCTCACAGCCTCATACGCATTAATGGAAGCAATGACAATTTATCAGCAGATGAAGCTGCTATTCCAACTGCATTCGTTTGTGAGGTATTCTAACAAAACACCGTGAGCGAAGTTACTCCTACTACAGGAAAAGCTATACACAATTCTTTCAGGAATCTGATCGACTCAGACTGAGGAGCTTTACTCGGTACGCAGCAAAAAATCACAGGAGAGCAAACAGGAAGGTTAAAGACAGCGAGAGATCACGCTTTTGATCGACTCCGGCTAAAGAACTTCAGCACCGTAGCCAGAAGCGGGCTTTTTCTCAAGGACGATTACAGCTTTTAGAAGTACCCGACTGACTGATTTTTAAAAGTACCTGATGACTTTTTTCTCCTCACTGATACAGTCAGCAAGGCTTCACGTTTTTGGTTACCTATTCACGTCAGGAGGAGCATCAGTCACACGGATATACACTACTAACTTCTGCGGGTGCCCCGGCAGCCGAGGGGAGCGGAGGGGAGGGCGGGCGCGGCGGCCCCGACTGCTCTGAGGCCACCCCCGCCTCAGAGCGGCCGCCGGGAGCCCAGGCCCCGGGGGCGGTCGGGCAGCGGAGCCCGCTCCTCCGTCGCAAGCAGGGGCACACCCGGATGAGAGGGGCCTGGCCTAGCCCAGCTCCTGGCAGGCTCACCGGCTGCTCCGGAGGGAAGCGCGGCCGCGGAGCGGAGCGGCCCCGCGGCGTGTGGACGGAGCGGGCCCGCCGCCACCGCCCCCTCAGCGTCGCCGGCGAGGCCGCGCCCCGGACACGCCCCTCGCCGCCAGGCCCCGCCCCGGACACGCCCCTCACCGCCGGGCCCCGCCCCTCTGAGACGCCCCTCGCCGCCCGGCTCCGCCCCGCCGCTGCCGCCGGCGGGGCCGGCCCGAGCCCCCAGCCCCGCGGCCGTGTCCGCCTCGGCCTGCGGAGCCCAGCCCTGCGCGCCGGGGACAGCCGCCACGGGCAGCGCGGGACCGGCCGCGGCCCAACCCCGCCGCCGCCTACCTCCGGAGCGCTCCTGGCCCCGCGGCGGAGAGCGGGCCCGGGCCGATCGGCGGCAGAGTGCGGGCGGAGGCAGCCGCAGGGAGGAGGGGGGGCGGGCGCGGCGGAGCGCACCCCAGGCCCCGCCCGGCCGTCGGGCGCGGAGGCTTGGCCCTCGCCAGCTGCCGTCAGGCTCGCGCGGCGGCCGCCGTACTGCCCCTCCATGGCGGCGTTCCGGCAGCGGAAGGCGCAGCGCCTGGCGCGGGCGGACGCCAGCAGGAAGGGCGGCCTGGACGAGCGCGCCGCCCCCGTCGTGCAGCTCCTCAACGGGCGAGCGCGGTTCTGCACCACCAGCTCCTGCTCGGGCCGCCTGGTCCTGGCGCAGGGCAGCGCCGCGGTGAGTCCCGCCCGCGGAGGAGCCCGGCCGAAGGCTCGGCTCTCGGGGCCCGTGGAACCGGGCCCGGGGCGGCTCCGGCGGCGCCCCTCCCTGCCCGCGGGCCCGCCGCGCTCCCCCGCGGGGCCGCTTCCCTGGCGTGGGTGCGGGGCGGGCCCGGCCCCGCTGCCCCGGGCACCCCGCGGAGGGGCCGCAGGCCGGCGGAGGGGCCGCGGCCGGGGCCGGGGCCTCGCCGCGCTGGCGGCGCCGGGAGCGTGCCGGGCACGCGGTTTGGGAGCCCCGGCGCGACGTGCCGGGGTTTTGGGACGTGGAACGGCAGAAGGCAGCGTTCGGCGGTCCGCCGTCTCCGCTCTGGCAGCTGTCATCTCGGGGGCTGGGACACGAACCCGGCTAATGCCGGCCCTCGGTCTGGCCGCCTTACCGGGCTGAGAATACCCACAAACGCAGATAAGCCGGTTTGGAACGACTTTGACGTAAATATGGTTTCCTGCGTTAAGAAAACACGCTTTTTTAAAAGCGACATCACTTATTCTGAAGCACCATTTTCTTATACGAGCACAAGATCAAACGTCACCTACCTGTAGTGCTAGTTTAATCGTTTCTCTTCATCACTAGGATACAAACAGCTGTGAGATCCAGAAGAAAAACTGCACGTGGCTTATGGTAACACATGAAACATGTACCAAAGACGATGTGGTAAGAGGACAGTACGGTACAACTTTTGACGTTTATTTAATGCAGTGCTCCTAATGTCATGGAAAACACATCATGTAAAACATAAAAAAATATTTAGGGTTTTTATTTCTGGTACTGAGATGAATTGACACTCTTCTTCAAAATAAACTTTTCTCCAGGTGCTCTGCTTAATAAATTCTTAAGACCTGCTTTGAAGAGAATGCTTTTGAGCCTCATACCAAATTCTCTGCATAGTTGTAAATGCAGGTGATACGAAACTTGAATAATTTCCTGCTGTCTGGAGTCACATAATCTCCACATTGCAATGGCTCAACAAGAAGTCAGTAATTACTGTTGTTGCTGTAGCAGAAGATTGTCTTTCAAAAAGCAGTTTCTGAAAATCTAAGATACAGTGATTCTTTCTTTTTCAAAGCCCTTTCCTTACTCAGAATAAGTGGAAATAATGCTTTTCTAAGCAAGTGTTCTTCCTTTTCTGAAAGATTACTGTTAGTCTAACAATGTATTTTCCATTTTTTATCTGCTCTTTGTTTTCCCTTCTTGTTGGATTGCCAGCAAGGTATCAACTGGAGACTAGATTTGATTTAAAAGCCTTCCTAACCAAAAGTAAAATAAGCTTAATTTCTGTAGAGTACTTGCTGGTCTTTGGACAGTGATGACCTAGTCATTAGCAGACTACACTGGGCTAAATGGAAACAGTGTATTCCTTGTTAATACCAAAGTAACAATTGCTGTGTGAAGCTAGGCATTTGCCTAGTGAAAGTTCTGTGTCAGGCAGCATCTGAGATGACACTTACTCAAGCAGCAATGTTCCTGGAGGACACAGACACAGGATAATGTGGCCCTTATCCCGTTCTCCCACAGTCAGAGCGTGACATACCCATTAATGCAGTAATTGTAATGCCTCCTCCAGAATGAGTCAGCTGTGATTAACAAACATTTTTTGTCCTCATTAACTGTTTCATAAGCTATGGCCATTCTTGCTTTTTTGTTTTGGTCAGCAATTCCAGAAGCAACCAAATTGAATTCCTTTGTTTCCATTAAATGTAGATGTGTTCAGGTAAGCATGCCAGTGAGCATGTTCATTTTGTATGTAGTAACTCCTTCAAGACAGTTAAAACTGTCTTGAGTTAAAAAAACTGCCCTGAATTTAAAACTTGTCTTGAGCCCAGCTTGCTGTGCTAACAGGCTTTCATGTACAGACACCTGAAACTAGCGTAACAGTGAATCTCTTATACTGCATTTTCAATTTAGTATCTTAAAATCCCCTGAAATTTAAAAGAAGTATATATAGTGGGGTGGGGTTTTTTTTAGTATGCTTTCAAAATAGGCTGCTCTCTGCATACATCTCTCTGCTTTGTCTGTCCCGAAAAAGAAGCGGTTACAAGGGCAAAATTCTTTCACTCAATTCACAGCTTGCTTTACCACATGCATACGTTCTCACACATGCACAAAAGAAATCTCCTCCAAAATATTTGTCTGTCTTGGTATTTGTTCTAGCAAAGCAGAGCTTGCTGAAATTTTCATCAGCAAATTTCAGGTTGAGTAGGACACACTGGGTTGTTGCTGACTCTTATGAGAGGAAATACTCTTGATTTTTCCTGTTCCCTTTAACATGTAGATGGGATTTTTTTTTTAATGCATGAATTGCAAGTGTAAGAAAAATGTCTTCGACTAGTTTTTAAACTACTGTACTGTCATGTATGATAAAGCTTTGCTAGTGCAGTATTTAGGAAATGAGAAGGGAAGTCAGGATCTTGTATGCTGTGTGTTGTGCTTTTCGGCTGTCAGGTCATTTGACCTCACTGTGTGTATTAACCTCAACAATATGAACATAGGATATTTGTTCTGTAATTTATTTTTATCTCATTATCCTCCCAATGCTTAGAGAAAAAGGATCATGTATCACACAGTGCCTCTTTGGAAGGTTACTGATACGACACAAATATAATCTCATAATTACATGATAGCGTAAAACTGAAATGGTGTAATTTTTTCCTTGACACGCTATTGGTGTGAATCTCGACCATCTTCAGCGTTGGATATTCAGATGTAGGTACAGCAGAATTGGGCCCACTGCCGTTTAATACTTTTAAGATGTGCATGTGCAGAGTGTTCCCTTCTACCAGGACCGATGCACACAGTTTTGTCCACATGTCTGTATGGACAGTCCTGTAAGGTATGCTGTCAGCTGCTGGGTTTGCCTGTTGCTGACAAACCTTCCAAATGTCTAGCTTGAGCATCAGTAGAGTGTATCTGGTGAGCGAGGTGTCATCTCATCCCTTTCTCGTCAGCAGGTTTTGCCGAATGCAGTGAGCTGTGCGCTGCCCTCATCACACTGTAACTTACACCTGAGCTAGTAACGTGACTGGAGCTGTGCAGCGCTGCAGTGACAGCATTTGCTGTAGTACCAACAGATGCTCTTTCTAGAGCAAGAGCTGCATTCTGCATTACTGTAAATGTGCTGCTGTGGTCAGTCACTAAACACAAGTCACTTTCTGTTTCGTATCACTTCAGCGATTGCTCCTGTGTTTGGAAGAGAGTGGTTTTCATTTGTGTGAGCTTGTTTATGTATCACTGACAGGTATTTTCTGTCATTTCATGACAGCAATTAGACTTTGACTCTTTTAGAGATGAGGGGCCTAATCCTATTCCCAGTGGGTGTTTTCCCATCTGCTTCACTGGGAGCAAATCAGGGCCTCAGACTTCGTAGACTTAATAAAAAATTACTTTCAGCATTTCCCTATTAAATTAAGTTTGCAGGGAATTAATGATTTAGACACAGTAAGATAATAAAAAATCTTTACTGAAAATATTTTTTTCCATTAATAAGCCTTTGAGGAAACAAGTGTTGTAGGACAGCTTTGGGGCAATGCTAGCATGCATAGATGATTTCAGTCAGTATGACTTTCTTAATTAGTTGTAGTCTTGCTGAAAAACTGCCTCTGTAGAGTCTCTGCTAAATTACTTAGCCTTTTCAGAGAAACAGAAACCCTTAAAAACACCCTCACCGATATCACACACACGGATCGCAGCTCATAATGTGTCCTCTGTTATAATACTTGTCTCGGAGACAAGTCTGTCTGACTTGGCTTCCAACCACAATGGATGCCGATCATTTTGCTGAAGCAGGACACTGTATTGCTCAGATGGCTAGAACAGAGTTCTCAAACATGGGAAAGCGTCTGAAAAGCGATCACGGAAACACACCTGAAAAGGGAATGCACGTACCCGTGGCAGGTCCCAGCCTGTGTTACGCACCATGAATGCCAACTGCAGCGTGTGTTTGGACTGCTGCGCGTGTTTGTGCTCCTGCTGAAAGCAGCGCAGCCCAAAGAGACACTACACAAGGCGGGGGCCTCTGGAGTGTACACAGCCAGCCTTGTGCTGCGCTGCGGAGGGAAACCACACGAACTCTGCAGAGCCTGGCTTTGGATAAGGAAGCTGTTTGACCGTGCTAGCACACTCTCGGGCAGGGTGAATTCACCTCACTGGAGCACTGTGTCAACAGAACGCGTTTCCAGGCCCAAGCAAATGCTAAATAAGTTAGCTTAGGTGTTTCTGTACAACACTGCATTATGCAATGTTGATCGTTTCTGTTTCTCATCAGCTTTAGCACAGCTGTGGTTACTTGGGTATTTTTTTAAATCTGGCGCACAAATTACAAACTTGGCCATTCAGAAAGACCTGCTCTCAACTTAAAATAAGAACATTTATGGAGGAGATGCTGCATAAATGCATTTAAATACTTTTCAGTGTTTAAAGGAGAGAGTGTTACTTCAACAGTTTTCTTTTATGCCATCACATCTTAAAAAAGCATATGAATTTTAATATTTCCTGAAGATTTTATTGAATATTTTCATTTTACAAGAAAGATGAGAAGGGCTAGACAAAACAACAAAGTATCGGAAAACAGCTGAAATTTCTCAAGTTAACATAGCAAATTTTTTAGTGATGTGAATTAAGCAAGAGAAGGCAAACAAGAAGGGGGGGGCAAATAGTGCTTATGATTAAATAATCATACAATGAAATAAGTAATATAACTGCCTCAAAGCGACCTTTCTGAATGGAAGAAAGTAATATCAGCCCTTAAGATCTCTCTGCATAAAGATAGCATAGAAAAATAGAGAAATTGTAATAGTAAGCCATGCAGAATGTCCTATAGCTTTCTCCACACTCGCAAATCCAGGAAAGATTGCCACTAGCATCTTGGTCTTCTAGCAGAACTGAGGGGTTTGAAGGTAATTTCTTGAATTTTATAATTATGAAGTTACTTTTTTTTTTCCTTGTCTTGTGGGTTTATGCCTCTAATTTCAACCTCTGAATTTTTTATAACTCTTATACAGTAGGCTATGCATTATTATTTATACTGGGATTGAAAGTGATCAAGTATGTTAGGCCATGAATTTAATCTGCTGAATCCCAGAAAGTTTTCTGAAGTTGAGGAATGTGCTTCAGAAACTAAATGTCTTTGATTTTAAAGAACAGTTTAAAAAAAAAAACAAAACAAACAAAACACCAAACTAAAAAAACCTGCTCAGGTTTCATCTGATTGCAATAAAACAGTCCTCTTCCCGTGCTGTACTGACTGTATCAATTTGTTTGAATGTGCAAAGAAATAAACAGGGAAGTGCAGTTTTTCAAGTTTTTAAAGTCTATCTTGCAATGAATTTCTGTCAAACCTAATCAGTTTAGCAAACAGAATCATGGAAATCCATGGAATTTCTATGTATTTTGAGCAATGAAAAATCAAAAGCAGCTGAACAAACCCGATTGCTTGGAACTCATTTGCTGCATTTTTAATGCTTGTTTCACACACTGACTAGCTATTCTTTTCTTTTCTTTTTTTTTTGTAATAACAGTACACACTTGCAGTATTAATATAAATATTTTGGTGTATTTTCCAGATGACAGCACTGGAGAAAGCCACTGGTGACGTCGTGCTCAAGTTTGAACCATTTGTTCTTCATGTGTTATGTCAAGAGCTGCAAGATGCACAGCTTCTGGTAAAATTACATCAAGTAACAATGTTACATTGTTGTTCTGTTATATTCCTTGCTGTAAAAGTAAAAGTATTGGCTCCTGAGTAAGCTTTAGCACTTAGAATAGTCCCAGGTGTGCTGTATGTTTAATAACTGGGGTAGTAAAAGTATGCTGATGAAGAAAACATAGCTTTAAACTTAGTAGAGATTTTGCTGTACTTCTTAGAAAACAAAATTACTCAACTACAATTCAGTGTTCAAGCTGAAGCAGGTAAAAAAATGTTTTCTGGTGAGCCTGGGTTGCTTTCGCTGGCTGAAAGCGATGGGTTTTTTTATGTCATTTTGCTACCCGCCAGGCCATTTGGCTCCAGTGTTTCAACTAATTGAGTAGTACCTTTGCCTTCTGCTTTTCCAGAATGACTCCGGAGAGTAATGCGTGATGGGTTTGTTCCTTCATTAATGTAGAAGAGAGTTGATTAGCTTCTTTTATGGTACTGCTGCACTTTTAGCTATAAAAGTGTTTCATGACTGTCTATATGGTTACCAGCTCTTCAAGATAAAATAGTACAGTGCCCAGAGGGATGTTAATGTCCCATCTGCACTAATGGATTAAGATTAGACAAATCAAGATTGACTATGGTTGTTTGAAAACCAACCACAATTTGTGATACTACATGCGTTTGATCTTAAAAACATTTTAATGTAACTGTTACTGCATTAATTTGGGGAGATGGTTTTCAATAAATTTTTTTGCAAAATTGAGATTATAAACTGCATTGCAACCCATCCATAATTATTTCTTGCTGTGAAAGTGTGTAAGACCTGCTTAAGGCATTTATTTGTTCTGCAGCATTCAGTGGCTATCGATTCTGGTCTCAGGAACTCTGGTGTTACAGTTGGCAGAGGAGGAAAAATTATGATGGTAAGGACTTTTCTACTTACACGTAAAGAATGTAACAAAATCATATCATTACTGTTAACCTTGATTTTTTTACAAGCCAAGATCTGAATTGTAATATGATTGACAGCTATCATAGGGCATGCTGTAGCAAAGAAATACCTTTCTGCTTTAGTTGACAGTGAACTAACCAATTGTGTGCGTAAGTGGTTTTTTTTCTGTAATGAACTTCCCATATTATTTAAATAACCTTCATAAAATAAAAAACTTTATTCTAGATAAATCCTTCTGTGTGTGTTTTTAGGCTGTCCGGAGCAGTCATTGCTTAGAAGTTCCACTGAGCCACAAGGGGAAATTGATGGTCTCTGAAGAATATATTGAATTTCTGATACATGTAGCTAATCGGAAAATGGAAGAAAACACAAGGAGGATTGACAGGTTTGTAAGAGTACACCAATCCTATTCATGACATCTAAATCCAAAAGCGAGAGAGGTTATGTAAAAAAGAAAAAAAAAAAAAAAAACAAAACCAAAAACATCCCTTCCAAAGTCTAAAATACAATTTCAATTAATTTTTTGAGCTCTGAAGACTATAAACTTTGTAAGCGAAAAACCTGTAAACAACACCAGTTTACAGACTATCTTTATTACTGAGTAGGGTTTAAGTTTCTTTTTCTAATGATAACAGCATTTGTTAATCTAACCCAGTAACCATTTCAGAAGTATTCAGATTGCAATGCACACTTAAATCCACTAAATGCTTTGTATAGTTTCCAAAACTGATGATTTACGAAGGCAGCGGAAGGTTACGCACACTTTGGGTCTTTACATTTGTCTCCAGCTGAGGAACAGAACACGCAGAAGAGCCAAAGAGCATGAGGAGCAAGAGGATGCTGGAAAGACAGACACCTACATGTACTAAGACCAGTTTCTTTTTATATGTCCATTGAAAATCTCTGTAGTTGTTAAGTTAAAAGCAATTGCTAATAGTAGCAATCCATCTGATGATTCACGCTGTCATTCATCAGTCCTTTAACCTGATACCATTTTATAGTTTCTGTAAGATTAACGGGGTCTTAATGGCACATGAGTACATCCACTAATTGATTTCTAACACACAAGCATTACAAAGGGAAGTGGCCCAGCATACATAAGGATGCAAGCTGGTATTTCTAATTTTTCTTCCAGTATTGGCTAGAACATTTCAATGTTAGTAATGATTTTCTTCTTTTAACACAATTATATTACAAAAGCATTAGTTTCTCCGAGTAGTTTTGCAGATCCTGAGCAAACCTACAAAATAATAACTACACAATTATTTCTTTCTAGATTCTACAAATGCTTAGAGTTAGCTTTGAAAACTGCCATCAGCGCAAACAACTCGCCTTCTGAGGAGACGGAGAATCGCTCCGTGTACATTCGCAGAAGAAAGAGGAAGACCATTCAAGAACAAGGTGTACATACCTCTCTGAAGGATCACAATGAAGAACTGGAGCCTGAGGATGATACAGAAAGCAGTCTTGCTATTTTTGCTGAAATCATGATATAGACTAAGGCATTTGAAAGCAAATGGCAAACTGAATAGTAATTGTAATGCTCTTTGTAAGAGATAAAAATACTGCTCTGTTCTAAGTAGTAACACTCTCATGGACATTTACCAGAAAAAAAGTAATTAAACAGAATTGTGAGCAGGCTTAATGCCACAGAAGCACAGAGAACAAAACCTTAGAATGTTTGGGGGGCTTTTTTTAACAGCACTGTTGAATTAACAATCTTTTACTCTGTCAGTTACCACAGAAATAACTGGCTTGCTACAGTTCTCTATGGAAGCATTTCACTTCCAAATGCTGGGTTTAGGCCTTCTGATTTTTGCAGAGCAGAGAAACTCTCAAAACTGGGTTGTTATCCTTGAAGGTTTTTAATCCCTCTAGGAACTCCGCAAAACAGTGTGCACCAATATAGATGGCCCTTTCAGAACAACAGAAAACCACATATTAGGCAGCTGATGAACAGTACCTGGTGTGAAAGTTAGAATAGAGAAGTAGAAGTTACATACTGCTCTACGCCGGCTTCAGCTGCATGCGTCCAGGATTCTTCCTGACTCTTGTACTGGGCAGCAAAGTTGATGCTGTTTTCTTGCGCTTTACTGTGTTTCAGGCTCCAGCCCCACTGTGTTCATGTGTTCTGCTTCCCTTGGCCAGCGGCCATTAAGTGTTATTTTCCTTTGCATCTTTTAGCCAACTCTGTATTCTGGTAGTTCGTTAGCTCACTTACATCTCATTCTGTGTGGCCAGAACCCAGCTTCAGTTCCAGCTGGTGAGCAGGAGGGTCAACCAAAGTGTACAGTAACAGGCTTTCTTACCAGGCTATGAACCACTGACATGCAATAAATGTTAAATATAAAACTGCAATAATTTGTGCATTCCTGTATTGTACCACTGGAAAAGTCACTCCATACTCGTAATGTATTTTTCAGAAAAATGGTGAATTTGTAAACCTTAGCAACAATGAATTCTGAGCCCTTCCTTTTATGACTGAGTGATCACTAACGCTACAGAACAAGACCTGACCAAAGAAAATGGTTTATTTGGTACAGTAACTCTCTGTTCGTATAGGTAATTGTTTCCATTACATAAGCCTATGTCTTGGGGACGTTTTAATTCCACTGTAAAAATTTGACATACTAGGTGGCAGCCAAAGGAAAAAGTAATTAGGGGCTTTAAACAGATTCTGAAAGACCTGTTAGGCTGTGTTTCCAGTAGCAGGCATGCCAAAACAAATAGATGAACCTGTTGTGTTGCTTGTTTGTGTTACTAACTTACAGCTTGAACAGTTTGGTGTGCTTGCTTTCATCCTATTTCTGGTGCCTTGAAAGGCCTCAGCGCCTGGTTGGGGTATGGGAAGGTAGAGGCCAACACATTTGCATCTTTGC